>NC_091059.1:131947033-132572033 GCF_000393655.2 Nicotiana sylvestris | reverse complement strand
CCATGGGAGCATATCCCATGGAAAGATTGTATAAGTGTGACGTGTAGTCACTTAATTGATTGAGGATTTAAACCAAGTATGGAGATTGTGGTACTATCGCTAATTGAGAATTATGCATGAAAGGTGCTCGATTCATTTGGTTGTGGAATGTGGAATGTTGTTCCAGATTGGACGGATGTTCTTGTGTGTTATGGGAAAAAGGGGGTTATTATGGAGCCAGGAAAGATTATTGGCCTAGTTCGGTACGATCAGAATCGGGTTGATGTCTGTGAATGGATTTAAATATGAATATGGGCTCTATATCAGGCCAGATGTGTTCATTTCAGCATAACTCTCCTTATCGAGGAGTATTCAGATGTTGGATGTTATTTCATTGTCGGTTATTTTATGTAATGCTATATTGTGCCGTGTGAGTTGCGAAATGGCTTGATAAATTTCTTGTGTATTGAGGTTCCGCGTAGCGATTGTGTTATGTGAGCAGGATGGCTCTTGAGATTTAGATCATATATCGCACTTTAGTTGTGCTTGAGTTTTGTAGCTTATGGCGCTATCTGTCTCCCCAGGGATAGTATTATGCACTTAGCGTGCTTGTGGCCGATATTCGGTATTTTGTAGTAACGAGCGATTTTGCTCGGTGTGTATCTTCTTGTGTGAATTTTATGTGTGGATCGGGTGACATGCCGCCACGGGTATGTTGTTTGGATCGGATTGCATACCGCGACAGTGTGATGTTGAGTACAGTTCCCTATATCTGTTTTTGTGTGTTTTGTTTCCCATTTTCTGAGTAAAGTTCATATTAGTTGCGTGAGTTGAGTAGTCCCTTCCAGAGTTCATTTTTCTTATGTATCAGTTCGAGCTTGTGGCCTATTGACACGTTGTGGCATCATATGGGACTTTTGATCATGACCGGGGTAGCTTAATGCCTGAGCAGTTCATACTGGGTGAGACGGGATTATTGGATCTAGGATCAGTGCAGTCGGATTATATGAAGTATATTAAAGAGCAAAGATCATTATTTGGTTTAGAATGAGGTAATGGTTCTTGTCAGAAGTATAAACTCAATGATTTGTTGACTCAGCAGTTGGTTATGAATTTCTACACATCTCTTCCGTTGTAGCAGTACTGCGAGAGTTGGAACAAGACTTATATATATCATGAGGTGCATTGTGAGCATCAGTTTCGGGGAATGTCGGTTATTATAATTAGAGAATGTTATTATGGTCCTGTGAATGATATGGTGCATGGTGAGAATTCAGCAAAGACATACAGTCATGTTTTGGTACCTCATGTAGTGATTGATACGGTGTTCATATATTGGAAGCAGGTCAGGTAGAGAATTTCGGATGTTGGAATTGGACTCTAAGCTTATTTTGCTTGAATAAAATGGAATATCTTCTTAATTCATCGAGCTATTATGCTCAACTGGGTTGTAGTAGCATGGGTAGGTGCACGAGGTGTTAAATAGTGATTTTGGACAACTCCCTCGCAGTTCTTAGCACATTCGAGGATGAACCTATGTATAAGTGGGAGAGAATGTAATGACCCGATCGATCATTTTGAGCTCTAGTGCGTCGTTCAGCAGTTTGAGGCCATGAGCAGCTTCACTTTAGGTATTATGACTTGTACGCATGGTTGGAGTTGAATTTAGGGAAGTTCAGAGTTGATTTGGAAAGAGAATTCTCATTTCGGAAGCTTTAAGTTGAAAGAATTGACTAAGATTGGATTTTTGAGTAAACGACCTCAGAATAGGGATTCGAAGGTTCTAGTAGGTTCTTATGATGATTTCAGACTTGGGTGTATGTCCGGATCGGGTTTCGGAAGACCCAGGAACGTTTCGGCACCTATTGTGGAAGTTAGCATTTTTCGAAGAATTTCATAAGTTTGGGTTGAAGTGCATTTATGTGTTATCAATGTCTATTTGGGATTCTGAGTATGGGAATAGCTCCGTATGGTGATTCTGGTGTTGGGAGCGCGATCAGAAGTGAATTCGGAGGTCCGTGGGTCATTTTGGAGTCATTTGGCTAAAGATAAAAATTTGAAGGTTTTTGAGGAGTTTGACCGGAAGTGGACTTTTTGATAACGGGGTCGGAATCCAATTCCAAAAGTTGGAGTAGGTCATAATATCGAATGTGACTTGTGTGCAAAATTTGAGATCAATCAAATGTGCTTTGATAGGTTTTGACATCGAATGTAGAAGTTTGAAGTTCAATTGGGGTGTGATTCATGATTTTGATGTTGTTTAATGTGATTTGAGGCCTCGAGCAGGTCCGTATTATGTTATGGGACTGGTTTGTGTGATTGGACGGGGCCGGGGGCCTCGGGTGTGTTTCGGGGTGTTTTTGGATCATTTTGAGATGTTTTGCAATAGCTGATGCTGGTGTCTGGCATTGTTCTTCGCATTCGCGAGGATCCTCCCCCGTTCGCGAAAAAGGATTTGTCTTTAGGGACTCTGTTCTTCGCGTGTGTGAAGAAGGAAATCTCTGTTGCATAGGTCTGACTTCGGAGGCTCATCTCTTGCAATCTATAAGGAATTTGAGATCATCCAAAATTAAAAGTTCTAGCTCTTTGTGTCTAGTTTCCAGAAAAGTGAACCATTTAACATTTGGATTTGTGTACAAAAAGTTATGGCTGATACACTACAGGCTTTCCGGGAAGATGAAGAAGAAATTTGTGTTGCACATGGCTGACTTTGGCAGCTTACATCTCAAAATCTATAAGAAATTGGGAGATGACCAACACATGAAAGTTGTTGATCTTGGTTCTTGTTTTCAAAACATCAAACCATTTATCATTTGGAGTTTTGTACAAAAGGTTATGACAATTATACTAGAGGCTGCCAGAGAGGAATTTGGAAAATAGTTTTTGGGAATTTTCTTCTTCGCATACGCGAAGAAGAGTCGTCTGGGCAGTGTATAAGTGTAAAGAAATGGGTTGGCTCATTTCATCTCATTTCCTCCATGGGAGTCGACCTAGAAGCGATTTTGGAGCTCCATTTACATCATCCATGCCAAGGTAAGTGATTCCAACCTATTGCAAGTTTATTACTTGGATTATATCTAGATTTTAACATGAAAAAACATGTAAATTAATAGAAATTTTGGGATTTTGAAGAAAACCTAGGAAATTGGTATTCTTGGATTTTGACCACGATTTTGGACATGAAATTGAGAGCCAATTATATATTTGAGTTCGTGAGTTTGTCGATAAACTTTATCTTCTAAAAAGTTTGGAATCCGGGCACGTGGGCCCAAGGGAGATTTTGTCAACTTTTCGAGCGGAGTTGGGATTTTATATAAATTGAATTGTTATGAGCATTAGGGTGTATTTTCATCGGTTTGCCCGTTATTTAACTAGTTTTGGAGCGTTGGGGCATCGGTTTGAGTCGCCGGAAGGGGCTTGGAAGCCGATTATTGGATTTCGGAGCGAGGTAAGTCTCCTTTCTAACCTTGTAAGAGAGAATTGTTCCCATAGATGAAATAATTGGTTATGTGCTCCTATTTGTGGGGGTTAGGTACGCACAAGGTGACGAGAGTCCGTGCGTAGCTACAATTTAAGTTCGGTTAGTATAGGACCCAAAAGAATACTATACCTGAAATATTTGTAATCTTATTGAAAACTGTAATTTCCTAAATCATATTGAATTAGTAAAAGAATTTCTAAAAAGGGTTAAACCTCATTTTCTTAAATCGTTAAAAGAGAATTGACTTTTCCTTGGATAAATATTTCTTGAGGAATTCTTAATTTAGTATTTGAATGTGTGTATCTATGAGTACCTACATCACACGTATGATTCACGAGCGAGGTAACTCTATTATTTTTATTTGACCGTGTCGCACGTATGATTCGAGAGCGAGGTAATAGATGCATCTATGGTTCACGCCATTCGACCCTCTGGTAGTGCACAATTTAAATATTTGTTGGATCGGGCCGTACAACCTCGGCATGATTTGCGCATGCTTGTAATGCTTGCTTGAGATTTACAAATTGATATTGCCTCCCTGATCTGAGATAAATTGATAAATAATGGATTATGAATTTGGAGTCTTCTAAATATAAAAAGGAATGTTTACTTGTTTCTTGACTTACTTGAGTTTACTACCGTTTTTAATAAATTCATGATTATTCGCATTATTTAATATATTATTATTGGACCACTAGTAAGTGTCGAAGTCGACCTCTCGTGTCTACTTCTTCGAGGTTAGACGGAATACTTACTGGGTACACGTTATTTTTGTACTCTTACTACATTTGCTGTGCAATTTTTGTTGCACAGGAACATGTATGTCTAGTTGCCTAGTTGGGCACAACGGCATGGTTGATATGGAGACTTAGGTGAGCTGCACCTCTCGAGACGACCCGCAGCCAGCAGAGTCTCATTCAGAGTATTGTACTGTATTTTCTTTTCTGTACAATTTGTATTCTAGACAGTTGTTGTATTATATTATTTTCTAGAAACTACTCATGTACTTGTGACACCGGGTTCTGAGATGATTATGGAGTATTCTGTATTAACTTCTACACATTCTTTTATTTATTTTGTAAAGATTATCTTTTACTAGCCAAATTGAAGGAAAATCATAGTTTTCACAATTATTTAAACGAGAATTTAATTAAGTATTTATGGTTGGCTTGCCTGACAGCGGTGTACGACGCCATCACGACCCTCATTGGATTTTGGGTCGTGACACCAGAAGACCGGGTAAGGAATTCTGTTAACCCGAGAGAAGGTATTAGGCACTCCCGAGTTCCGTGATTTTAGCACGGTCGCTCAACTATTAATAATTAGCCTAATTATCTATTTTATTACATGTTTTAAACATATTGTGCATTTTTAACTTTATAACCTCTTTTAATATTTATGGATTTATTTCTGAACAAGTTATGATTGTTGTACACTTGTCGTTTTGTTACACATTGCAAACCGTGTCACATGAAATGCACCCGTGATTTACAACATTTATTTTATTATTGTTGAAGCTGTGGTTGAGTCACACGAAATGCACACCCGAATTGGGGATTATGTATCATGACCATGCCACGGGAACCGTACTCATAGCCACAATGATTTATTTTTCACCTTTCACTTATCACAAGTTGATCGCAAAAGTTTTAGACATTCAAAAAATTTCAACCTGTTCCTATATTTAAGGACATATTATGTAATCAACCTCAGATTTGGTTCTTTTCTTCTGGCGTCCTACATTCTGCTACCCAAAATTATTACCTGAATCAACAAACTAAACAATCTTTTTAGTCTAAATCACACTAGACACCACACCCAACAATTTCAATCGCAAGCATGCCAACAAAAAGAAAGAGCACAATCTGTAGTTTCTTTAGCGCTAACGGATGAAGCAGTGAGTGAAACTATAATACTGGAACCACATGTTCAATGTTATGCCTCTGTACCAAACAAAAAAAATGTTAAATAATCCAACTTCAGTGATACTATGTTTTATTACTTCAATATCAAATCCCTATTAATTAGAAGAAAGAAATTGTTTTCTTGAATTTGTTTAGACATAGAAGTACAATAATCAATTTGCTTAAAACACTTAAATCAACAACATAAGGGCAACATTCATATAAAAAAAAAGGAAGTTAGACAAGGAATTGAAACAACAAGGAAAGAAAGGGATTGTACCTTAAGGATCAAAGCTTTTTATTAATTTAAAAGTAAACTCCAGCCACATACACGATAGTTAAGATGAATCAGCAACTAAACTCAACCAAACGACCACGGCCGCATTAGAGAAAACTCGAACAGAACCTCTCGGAATTGCAAACGGGCAGCTCGACTCGACTCGCACCTGCCATGTCGTTTTGGACGATTTCGAGGCTATTTTTGGGTGGTTTTTGGGTCGTTCTTGGGGTCTGTCTCGCAGCTAGCTTTGCTGCTATTTTTTTGGGGTATTTTGGAGCTGTGTTTCGATTGGATTTTCAAGGTGTTTGTGGCGCTACTTTGAGCGACTGTTTTGGTGGTTTAAAATGACGCTACATAGATGAAGACAGAGGGATGAAAGTAGTGTTCTTTGGGTAGTGAGAGTGGCGGCAACTGGAGGCTTAGAGGTTCTCCTAAAATTCAAAGAAAGACCACCTCCATCTGTCCATTCTTCCATCCTTATCTCTGTGTGTGTTTGATTTTTGAAAAAAAGGGGCCTAGAGGAGTTGCTCTGTGTGTGTATATGATGATGTGCGACTGCTTTCTCTTAGCTTTTTCTATGGGAGGGGATCTAGAATTAGGTCTAGGTTTTGGGAATGTGCCCATTTTAAAGAGAGGGAATTAGGGTGTATTTTAGAGATGAGGGGATATTGGGTTTTGGGTAGTAGGCTTGGTGAATTGGGTTAAGTTTTGGGCCAATTTGGGCCATGACTTGGACATTTGGACAAAACAAGACTTTAGGAGAAATAGTCCAAATTAAAACTTCTTTCCTTTTTTGTGATTTTGATTTTTCTTTTATTGATTAATGGATGAAAATAAAAATACTACTCCTAGACTTGAATAGCAAGATAAAATACTAATCACTCAAAATTTACTTAACAAACAAATATATATATATATATATATATATATATATATATATATATATATATATATATATATATATATATATATATATATATATATTGGAAAACCTTTTCTTTATTTGTAAATGAAGATAAAGCTTATAAAAAATATGACTCTTTTTTTTATATTGTTTTCAATTTTCTTAAATAATATATATATATATATAATATGAGCTAAAATATGTAGATTAAACTTAAAATATATTTACCTACTAAAAGTGATGAAAAACTCAAATATAGTCAAAAATTAGGTGCTCACAGCTGCCTCTCTTTGCTTGGAAACATGAAGACTTTCAGGCAAAGACAAAGTAAGCCATGTGACTAATATTTGACCATATCGTTATTCTAAACAGGAAGAAAATAATAGAAAAAGGTACAACCGAGTCCTAGTTTTGGAAAACATACATATCCCGGGTTATAAGGAAATCAGGTCGTGTGTAGTTCAAGAAGAATGATGGAGTGATGAATTTGAGAGTCGAGCGAGGTTCTGTCGAGGCTCCGGTCCGTGATCTTGTTATTACATCAAAAATCAAAATTAAAAAGACTAATTAAGCCTATCAGCTACAAGTTACAAGATTCTTATCTATGAGTCTTCTGAAGCTTGATCTTGAGTCTTGGTTGGTTCTTCATGCAAAATCTGATCTGAATCTTGATGCTTGTTAGCTGCAGGTGCTAGTTCATTCCTTTTTCAACTTCTCGGATCAAGGCGGGACATGCAAAGCTTGTGACTTCAATCACGTCATGAGCAGTCCACATCTTTTCTCCTCTTCTGCACTTTGAGTTCACTTCTTTTTCTTATTCTTCTTTTTTCTTTTATTCTGTATTGAGATTCCTTCTTTTGGCCATCTCTAACTCTGTGCCTCGAGGTAAAACCTGCTCAAACACCAAAACAAACAAACAAACAAAATTTTTCTACCCCAGTTTTCACTAGGAAAATTTCATGAGTTATTGTAACAAAATTCTAAACTACTTCTTTATTGAAAGGAACAAAAGTCAGGATTGTGTATCCTTGGGGAAAAGAGATTATGGAGTGAAGACCCTATATTTAAATTGAAATCAACTAGGGATTGGATACCCTATTATTGGAAAGTCATCAACTGTAACGATCCGGCCGGTCGTTTCATGAGTTACCGCTCCGTTTCCCCCTATTTTTGCTTCCTATTATCTTGTTCAGTTGTGTTATGTATTAACGGGTTGGTTGGCTTGGGTTTGGAGAAGTTTTGGTAAGGTTTGAGACACTTAGTCTCTTTTGAGTAAGCTTAAGTTGGAAAAGTCAACCGGATATTGACTTATATGAATAAAGGCTCGGATGTGAATTATGATGGTTTGGATAGCTTCAGGAGATGATTTGGGACATATGAGCGTGATCTGAATGGGATTTGGAGGTCCGGAGTAGATTTAGGCTTGAATTGGCGAAAATGGAATTTTGGCGTTTTCCGGTTGATAGGTGAGATTTTGATATAGGGGTCGGAATGGAATTCCGGGAGTCGCAGTAGGTCCGTTATGTCATTTGGGATATGTGTGTAAAATTTCAGGTCATTCGAACGTGGTTTGATAGACCTTTTGATCAAAAACGGAATTTGGAAGATTTTGGAACCTTAGGCTTGCA
This sequence comes from Nicotiana sylvestris, assembly GCF_000393655.2. Lineage (NCBI taxonomy): Eukaryota > Viridiplantae > Streptophyta > Magnoliopsida > Solanales > Solanaceae > Nicotiana > Nicotiana sylvestris. The sequence continues at coordinate 132,563,857 of NC_091059.1, read as the reverse complement.
TCCGATGTGTTTTGGTTGATCCGATGTAGTTTGAGATGTTTTAAAGATTTGTATAAGTTTGGATATTGGTATATGACTAGTTCGTTCTTTTAGTTGAGGCCCCGGGGGCCTCGGGGTGATTTTGGATGGTTGACGGGAGGTTTTGGAGTTTAGTTTGGCAGTTAAAGTTTTATGGTTGCTGTCATAACCACATCTGCGGTTGGGAGGCCGCAAGTGCGAAATGCAGAAGCAAGCTGTAGAAGCGGCCAAGGGGAAAGTCAGGCAAAGCCGCAAAAGCGGGCATCTGGACGCATCTGCGTGACCGCAGATGCGGAAGAAAGGTCGCAGGTGCAGTTCCAGGGATTTAAGTGAAAACCGTAGAAGAGGTAGATTGACCGCAAAAGCGGTAGCACAGACGTGGAAAAAGGGACTGCAGGTGTGAAATACCTGGGTCAGAAAGTATATAAGGTTTCCTATTGTCTCAGGATGTATCAGGATCTGAGACAACATTATTGGTGGAGGAGACTAAAGAAAGACATTGTGGGATTTGTGGCTCGGTGTCTCTATTGTCAGCAGGTGAAATATGAACATCTGAGACCTGGTGGCTTGCTTCAGCGGATGGATATTCCAGAGTGGAAGTGGGAGCGGATCACTATGGATTTTGTAGTTGGACTCCCACAAACTTTGAAGAAGTTCGATGCTATTTGGGTGATTATGGATCGGCTGACCAAGTCCGCGCACTTCATTCCTATGTGTACTACCTATTCTTCAGAGCGGTTGGTAGGGATCTATATTCGAGCGATTGTTCGTTTGCATGGTGTCCCGATTTCTATCATTTCAGATAGAGGTACTTAGTTTACTTTGCAGTTTTGGAGAGTCGTGCAGAGAGAGTTGGGTACTCAGGTTGAGTTGAGCACAACATTTCATCCTCAAACGAACGGGCAGTTCGGGCGCACTATTCAGATATTGGAGGACATGTTGCATGCTCGTGTCATTGATTTTTCAGGGTCATAGGATCAGTTTCTACCACTCAGAGAGTTTGCTTATAACAACAGCTATCAGTCTAGTATTGAAATGGCTCTATATGAGTCTTTGTATGGGAGATGGTATTGATATCCGGTTGGTTAGTTTGAGTCCAGTGAGGCTAGGCTATTGAGTATAGAATTAGTGCATGATGCTTTAGACAAGGTAAAGGTGATTCAGGAGAGGCTTCGTACAGCGTATCGAGACAAAAGAGTTATGCTGACAGGAAGGTTTAGGATGTGTCCTACATGGTTGGTGAGAAGGTTCTATTGAAGGTTTCACCCATGAAGGGTGTTATGAGATTTGGGAAGAAGGGTAAATTGAGTCCTCGGTTTATTGGGCCTTTTAAGGTGCTTCGGAGGATTGGGGAGGTGGCTTATGAGCTTGCTTTGCCACCTAGCTTGTCGAGTGTGCATCCAATATTTTCATGTTTCTATGCTCTGGAAGTATATTGGCAATCCGCCTCATGTTTTGGATTTCAGCACTGTTCAGTTAGATGATGATTTGACTTATGGCGTGGAGCCAGTAGCTATTTTGGAGCGTCAGGTTCGAAAGTTGAGATCAAAGGATATAGCTTTAGTGAAAGTGCATTGGAGAGGTTGGCCCGTGGATGAGGCTACCTGGGAGACCGAGCGGGAGATGCGAAGCAGATATCCTCACCTATTTGAGGCTTCAGGTATGTCTTTTTGACTCGTTCAAGGACGAACGTTTGTTTAAGAGGGGGAGGATGTAACGACCCGGCCAGTCGTTTCATGAGTTACCGCTCCGTTTCCCCCTATTTCTCCTTCCTATTGTCTTGTTCAGCTGTATTATATGTTATCGGGTTGGTTGGCTCAGGTTTGGAGAGGTTTTGGTAAGGTTTGAGACACTTGTCTCTTTTGAGTAAGCTTAAGTTGGAAAAGTCAACCGGATGTTGACTTATGTGAATAAAGGCTCGGATGTGAATTCCAATGTTTTGGATAGCTTCAGGAGATGATTTGGGACTTAGGAGCATGATCATAATGGGATTTGGAGGTCCAGAGTAGGTTTGGGCTTGAATTGGCGAAAATGGAATTTTGGTATTTTCCGGTTGATAGGTGAGATTTTGATATAGGGGCCGGAATGGAATTTCGGAGTCGCAGTAGGTGTGTTGTATCATTTGGGATGTGTGTGTAAAAGTTCAGGTCATTCGGACATGGTTTGATAGACGTTTTGATCAAAAGCGGAATTTGGAAGATTTTGGAACCTTAGGCTTGAATCCGATGTGTTTTGGTTGATTCGATGTTGTTTGAGGTGTTTTGAATATTTGTATAATTTTGGATATTAGTATATGACTAGTTCGTGCTTTTGGTTGAGGTCCAAGGGGCCTCAGGGTTGAGTTTGGCAGCTAAAGTTTTATGGTTGTTGTCATAATCGCATCTGCGGTTGGGAGGCCGCAGGTGTGGCTCCCGCAGGTGCGGAAGCAAGCCACAGAAGTGGAAGCGGTAGATTGACTGCAAAAGCATTAGCTCAGAAGCGAAAAAAGGGACCGCAGGTGCGAAATATATGGGTCAGAAAGTATATAAGGTTTCCTTCGCGAATTTTTGCTAAGTTCTCTATTTTTGAAGACGGAAAGTGAGCTAGGGCAGTGAATTTCAAGGGGAAATAGAAGAGTATCAGTTGAGTAAGTTACCTAAGCTTCATTACTTGAGTTTATGACCATTTTTCCATTGTTTAATCATGGTATTAGTGGAAATTAAGGAAGAAAATTGAGGGATTAGGGCTTGATATTGGAGAGGTTTGAGTGGGGATTTGAGGGGCCATTTGAGGTCTGATTTCGATGCTTTTGGTATGAATAGACTCGTGGGAGGATAAGGATTCTATTGATGTAATTTTTATGGAATTTGGAGACGTGGGTCCGAGGGTCGGGTTTGGATCAATTTCAGGATTTTTTGTATAATTTGATTATTTTCGCATGGGCTTCGTTCCCTTAGCATATCTATTGTTATGATTCTAATTTTGGGTAGATTCAGCGCGAGTTGAGGCCGAGGCGAGAGGCAAAGGCATCGCGAAGTAGTAATTCATCCGGTTTGAGATAATAAACCATTGTAAATCTGGAACTGAGGGTATAAAACCCCAGTATTTCGAATTGTTTTGGCAAATGAGGTGACACACATGCTAGGTGACGAGCATGTGGGCATGCACCGGTAGGGATTATGACTTGGTCCGTCCCGTAGCAACTATTAAGCCGCGTATTTGATTTAAAATCTTATGATATCACGTATTTTAGAGATTAATACTATACTATGGGATGTATGCCATGTTTGGGGCCTTGTGCCGACCTGTTGAGACCCTTAGGGGCATTTTTATTGTTTTCCTCACTCTATTTGTTTGAAAGCATATCCTCTGTCATGTTTTACCTGTTTATTGTTTAAACCTAGTTTTTATCACTCTACTTCTTAAAAATGTGAAAATTGTTTGGGCTGAGTTTCCCTGATTTTCACTGTTATGCCCGAGTGGCTGTGAGGTTAATGACTGAGAGAGGTTGAGCACCTAATGGTGAGGATTATATATATATATATTTTCGATCGGGTTGCACGCCGCAATGATACTTATATAGATCGGGCTGTACACTACAACGATATATATATTGGATCGGGCTGCTCGCTGCAGCGGTATGACGCTTAGGCTGTAGAAGCCCATCCGGAGTCTGTACACCCCCAGTGAGCATAGTCGACTATAAACTATGTATCGAGCTGCACGCCGCAACGGGTATTATGATTATTACTATTATGAGATATTATTGAGCTTGAGTGCTGAGTGTGAGTACTGTGTGATGAGAGTTGAGTCACGAGTGACCAAAAGGCTTGCCCGAGAGACTATATTTATGAGTGATACCTTGCTTGAGGGGCCTATTTATGTTATTTTTGCTGATTTCACTCTTCTTTTATAATGAGCCTCTATTGAAAACTGCTAAGTAAATGATTTCAAAGTATTTCAACTGAAACTGAAGTTTTTACGTAGTAATGCTTTTAAACTATTGAGCGAGACTTGATATTCTGCTGAATGCACTTATATATATGATTTTTAACTGCTCGTCACTACACTCAGACCTTATTTACTTTAGTTACTATCACGACCCAAACCGATGGGCCGCTACGGGCACCCGGTACCTTACTCAACCGAGTACCAACATAACATATCTTTCTTATTACATCATCATATACACATGACATATGGGCCTAATAGGCCAATATGATCCTTTATAAACTCGAAACATATGCCGACATGGCCGTACAATTTTTTATGTACAAGACAGATTTCTACAAGTGTCTAAGAGTACATAAATATCATAAAGGTTGGGACAGAGTCCCGCCATACCAAACAATACACGTCTAAATAATACTAACCAAACGAGCAACTCCGAAGCAAATGGAGCGCGCCAACATCTTCCGCTGAGCTGACATCATACTTGGAGGGCTCTCGACCTGTCTATCGGGACCTGCGGGCATGAAACGCAGCGTCCCCAAGCAAAAGTAACGTTAGTACGAATAATGTACCGTTTATGTAAGGCACATAAATAAGTACAAAAGAGACATAGAGGAAATATAGAGTACATGACTCAACCTGTAAGTCTGAATAACTTTGTAAATCATAAATTACTTTTAGCGTCGTGCATATGCGTATGAATGTCATGTCATGCATAGGTACATATTTCATAACATCATCTGCCTCTGAGGGCATCCCATCATATCATATCGGCCACTGTGGGCAAAATCATCACCGTAACCAGCTGATCAGGTGGTGGTGCGTATATAACGCCATAACCTTTCCTATATTCCATATACATATCTATACATACTTATATAACACCGTTTGAATCATATTTCAGCCACTGTGGGCAACATCATCATCGTATACCAGCTGATCAGGTGGTGGTGCGTATATAATGTCATAAAATTTTCCCATATCCCATATACATATATTTACATATATACGCATATATAACGCCATTTGGTCATGGGTTAATGCACATGTATAAATGAGTGAAATGTATGAAAATACATAATAATCTCGATATTCCTTCCGGATAAACTTTTCCAACTACGTATTATTCTGAGACCCATGAATAGAAGATAATAATAATTCTCATGGGGAATCAAGAATATAGACACCCCTACTATTTTTATGAATAGAGTAATTTATAAAAACTGTGTATTTGCTCGTTTCTTCAGTATAATTTGGACCATGCCAAAAGAAAGAAGTGATAGCCTTAACATACCTGGAGTAGGAAAAACTCCGCATATCCTTTACACTATTCTGGAAATTTTCCAGTTCGTTCATTCCACACTGTTTCAAAATATGCATAACGGCAATTGCCTTTCTTTCTTTATCGACCTATGAATCCTACAAATCGTGATTGTTTCCTCCACCAATACGTCGTATTGCCCATGCAACATATTGAACATTGTTAGATACCACAATTGCATAGTAAATTTGCAGTGCAATAGGATATGGATATGATATGGTGAGTGTCTTTCCCCTTTTCTCTTCATAGAGAACATTAGCTTGCTATCATTCTTATCTTTCATAAATAATTTACTGAAATCCATTTCCTTGAAAGACCAAAGGTTTGACTTATTTGATAGTTCTTGTTAAACCTTGGAAGATTTCCAAAGAATAGACAAAAATCAAAGTATAAGGATACGTGGATTTCAAGTGAGGCTTTGAGCCACATATATCCTTATTAAGATGACACCTTGAACATGGAATTAAGAGTCATTTTAAATGACACTTTAGGGCTGCCACATTATAGTAAGGGGGAAAGAATTAATCTTATCCAAATATATCTCCAATTAATTAGGCAATATTCCGTTACCCGGTAATTAATCAATTACCTCCAAAATTGAGAATTATTCCCACTTACTTAAAATATTACTCACTTTTCACATACTTTATACACATTACTATTATGGTCATGTGGTACCTTGTATGGTACTAGTCCATAAATACCGAGTATTTTATCTCGTGCCATATTTTATCCCAACATGCCAAACTTGGACGAAAATTCATTTTCTTTGACTTGCTTCCCCTTTCACCTTTACGAATTTACTTATTACTTGTTTGAAATAGCATAATCCTTATAATCTCCAAATAATCTTTTCCTTGGACTGATGTCAGTTACCTTATGACAAATTTAACGTACAATACTACAGGGTGTAACATTGTCGTAATGTAGTACTTCGGGACGTGACATCTCACTTTTGGGTTCTCATTAATTTATTTGTGGCGTGTTTTCATGTACGAAAATATGGGGTGTAACAGTTACTTACTGAGTTGGCATACTCACGTTACTCCCTGCACCTTGTGTGCAGATCCAGGTTCTCGAGCGGTAGAGTGAGGGTCCCCAGCATTATCGGAGCTTACCAGAGACTACAAGGTAGCTGCAAGGCATTCGCAGCCCTGCTTTCCTCCTTCTTATTTTTTGTTTTCTACATTTTAGGGCTTATTATGTATTAGTCAGTCGGACTGATTGTATTTAAAGGCTCTAGACTTGTGACACCGGATTGTTGGGCTGTGTTGGTTTGTTGTTGTACTGTTTTTCTGCACATTTCAGTGATTTGGATATTTCTTATGAAAAACTGAGACTTAATCAGTGTTAGAAAGTGGTTTTATAAAAGAATTTACTATGGTTACTTGTTTGGGTTCGCTTGCCTAGTATTGTGATAGGCGCCATCACGACCGAAGGATTTGGGGTCATAACATCAACTAAGGAATGGGAATCCTATGTTGGCATCAACTAGGGAGTGGAGACCCTATGTTGGCATCAACTAAGGGGTGGTGACCCTATGTTGGCATCAAATTATCTGGTATCAACTAAAGAGTAGAGACCCTATGTTGGTATCAACTAGGGAGTAGAGACCCTATGTTGGCATCAAATAGGGAGTAGTGACCCTATATTGACATCAGGTTATGCTGGCATCAACTAGGGAGTGAAGACCTTGTGTTGGCATCAACTAGGGAGTGCTGACCCTATATTGGAAAATGAGACTAGGGAATTGCGTACTTTATGCTAAAACGAACCAAGAAGGATTTTTTTTGGTGTTTGAGAAAATCATTCTTTTAAATAAATTGCTCCAATGCTTTTTTTTTTTGTTTTTTTATGTTTTTCGAAGGCATGAACAAATGACTCTTCTTTCTTTTAAAAAAAATCCAGTTTTATTTAATTATCCTAAGAGAAAATTCATTAGACTAGGTTTTCTAATTTATTATCTTAGGAGAAAAATTCATCAGACTAAGATTTCTATACTAGGAGAAAATTCATCAGACTAGGTTTTCTTATCTTAGGAGAAAAATTCACCAGACTAAGGCTTCGATCCTAGGAGAAAGTTCATTAGACTAGGTCTTTTTTTGGTTATCTTAGGAGAAAGATTCATCAGACTAAGATGTTTATCCTAGGAGAAAGATTTATCAGACTAGGTTTTATTATCTTAGGAGAAAGTTCATCAGACTAAGACTTCGATCCTAGGAGAAAGTTCATCAGACTAGGTCTTTCTTTTGTATTATCTTAGGAGAAAGATTCATCAAACTAAAACGTTTATCCTAGGAGAAAGATTCATCAGACTAGGTTTGTTTATCTTACGAGAAGGATTCATCAGATCATCAGACTAGGTTTGTTTATCTTATGAGAAGGATTCATCAGACTAAGACTTTTATCCTAGGAAAAATTTCATCAGACTAGGTTGTTTATCTTAGGAGAAAGATTCATCAAACAAAGATTTTATATCCTAGGAGAAAGATTCATCAGACTAGGTTTTTTTTTTTTTTTTGGATTATCTTAGGAGAAAGATTCATCAGACTAAGACTTCGATCCTGGGAGAAAGTTCATCAAACTAGGGCTTTTTATCTTAGGAGAAAGATTCATCAGACTAAAATTTCTATCCTAGGAGAAAATTCATCAGACTAAGTTTTCTAATTTATTATCTTAGGAGAAAAATTCATCAGACTAAGATTTTTATCCTAGGAGAAAATTCATCAGACTAGGTTTTCTTATCTTAGGAGAAAAATTCACCAGACTAAGATTTCGATCCTAGGAGAAAGTTCATCAGACTAAGTCTTTTTTTTGGTTATCTTAGGAGAAAGATTTATCAGACTAATATGTTTATCCTAGGAGAAAGATTCATCAGACTAGGTTTTCTTATCTTAGGAGAAAGTTCATCAGACTAAGACTTCAATCCTAGGAGAAAGTTAATCAGACTAGGTCTCTTTTTTGTATTATCTTAGGAGAAAGATTCATCAAACTAAGATGTTTATCCTAGGAGAAAGATTCATCAGACTAGGTTTGTTTATCTTACGAGAAGGATTCATCAGATCATCAGACTAGGTTTGTTTATCTTATGAGAAGGATTCATAAGACTAAGACTTTTATCCTAGGAGAAATTTCATCAGACTAGGTTGTTTATCTTAGGAGAAAGATTCATCAGACTAAGATTTTATATCCTAGGATAAAGATTCATCAGACTAGTTTTTCTTTCTTCTTTTTTTTGGGTTATCTTAGGAGAAAGATTCATCAGACTAAGACTTCGATCCTAGGAGAAAGTTCATCAGACTAGGGATTTTAATCTTAGGAGAAAGATTCATCAGACTATGATTTCTATCCTAGGAGAAAATTCATCAGACTAGGTTTTCCAATTTATTATCTTAGGAGAAAAATTCATCAGACTAAGATTTCTATCCTAGGAGAAAATTCATCAGACTAGGTTTTTTTATCTTAGGAGAAAAATTCACCAAGCTAAGACTTCGATCCTAGGAGAAAGTTCATCAGACTAGGTCTTTTTTTTGGTTATCTTAGGAGAAAGATTCATCAGACTAAGATGTTTATCCTAGGAGAAAGATTCATCAGACTAGGTTTTCTTATCTTAGGAGAAAGTTTGTCAGACTAAGACTTCGATCCTAGGAGAAAGTTCATCAGGCTAGGTTTTTTTTTGTATTATCTTAGGAGAAAGATTCATTAAACTAAGATGTTTATCCTAGGAGAAAGATTCATCAGACTAGGTTTGTTTATCTTACGAGAAGGATTCATCAGATCATCAGACTAGGTTTGTTTATCTTATGAGAAGGATTCATCAGACTAAGACTTTTATCCTATGAGAAACTTCATCAGACTAGGTTGTTTATCTTAGGAGAAAGACTCATCAGACTAAGTTTTTATATCCTAGGAGAAAGATTCATGAGACTAGGTTTTTTTTCTTCTTTTTTTGGGTTATCTTAGGAGAAAGATTCATCAAACTAAGACTTCGATCCTGGGAGAAAGTTCATCAGACTAGGGCTTTTTATCTTAGGAGAAAGATTCATCAGACTAAGATTTCTATCCTAGGAGAAAATTTATCAGACTAGGTTTTCTAATTTATTATCTAAGGAGAAAGATTCATCAGACTAAGATTTTTATCCTAGGAGAAAAATTCATCTGACTAGGGTTACTTATCTTCGGAGAAAGATTCATCAGATTAAGACGTTTATCCTAGGAGAAAGATTCATCAAACTAGGTTTTCTTTATCTTAGGAGAAAGATTCATCAGACTAAGATTTTTATTGGGAGGAAATCCATTAGACTAGGATGTATTATTCTAGGAGGAAAAAATGTGAAGAACAATGGCAAGATTTTATTCACACTATCAAGACAAATAAAGGCAAAGATTTGAGAAACTTCCCTTTGTTGGCTCTTGTCTTCTCTTCTTTTCACTTTTGTTTTACTTATTTTTTTTTCTTTCCAATTTTTTTCTCTTTATTTTTCTCTTTTATTTTCCCTTCTTCTTTTTTCTATTTTTTAACCACTTTCTCTTCACTGCTATGTTCCTGTTTCTAACAAAGAAAATTTTGTCAGCTATAAAAGGATGGTCTGTTTGTGGCCTTGAGTCTTGAACAACTTGGCTTTTGCTCGTTTAACATGAGTCAGTCTCAATAGACTTTTGTTATGCACCAACTTTGATTGTTTCACACCTAGTAGCATGAGTATTTGAGGCTCAATCAGCCTTATCCCAACTGGAGATGTTTGCTTAGGTGACCTTTTCTGATATCTTGAATGACTTCCTGCTTTTGGGCAATTTGTCTGTCAGAGAGAATCAATAGTTATCTTTGCTTGCTCCAAGTAGGCTGACACGAGTCTTTTGGGGAGAGCCTTTGCATGAATCCTCAAGGCATGTTGAAAGTAACAACTGAGTGTGATGGCCAAATTTACTTTATGCAATTGAAAAGATGGTAGCAGATTTTGAAATCTTTTCTTGCTTGTTTTGACAAGGACTGATTCAAAGTGAAGGACACAATGATATAAAGAAACAAGTATTAACAAGAAATTCCCCTGTTGGAAGGACAAAAGGAAGAGTTTGTTTCTTTTTTTTTTCTTTTTCTTTTTCTTTCAATAACTAGCCTTAATGATCATGACTTGTATTTTGGACTCAACTTCCTGATCTATCAAACGAATCCAATCTTCCCTTTTACCATTCTTATGACCTTTGAAGTCGGGCTTGTTCGTGTCGATCCTTTGCATCGGCTTCATGACTCACTTTCAACTAGTGGTGCCCCAAGGAGTTTTCACCAACAAGTCTCTCTCATTTATTCATCACTACTTATCGTTGCCTTACAGTGCCCGTGAGGGGTTTTACTAGTAAGACTCTTTCATTTCTTTTATTTTTCTTTTTCTTTTGCTTTCTTGTTGATAACTAGGGATTATGATGCATTTTACACTCCTTCTTGCTTAAGTTTTGATTAGAAATATGTACAAAATAGTCCCAAAAGCTCACAAGTTGTGCTTGGTTGCAGGTTTGATCAACAAGGTGATAAGGTGTCAAAAACCAGCTCAAAAAAGAGTGAAACTTGCACAAGTACCAAGACAAGATCAAGCTCAGTCAAACAGGGCCAGTGCGGCCGCACACTATTCTGTGCGGTCCACAAAGATGAAGTTCAGAGAGGGTGCTTTTCAGGCCAAAAGGCAATGCGGCCGCAAAGGATTTCGTACGGTCCGCATTGGGTTCATTGCGGCTGCACTCGATTTCGTGCGGTCCGCAGATCCAAGGTTCAGAGAGTTACCAGTTTGAAGGTTGAAGCCCAATGCGTTCCGCAGTCCATTTTGTGCGGACCGCAATAGAAGCCACCGCGGCCGCACTCGACTTTGTGCGGTCCGTATTGCCCAAGTTCAGAGAGCTGATTATTCAAGCCCAGAGCCTTAGTGCGGCCGCACTCGATTTTGTGTGGTCCGCACTAACCTGCAAAGGTATTTTTTTGTCTAGAATTTTCAGCCTAGTATAAATAGATTCTTTTCCCATTTTTAGGTCATCAGATAGTTTTGTACTCATAGTTGTGCTCGTGACTTTATTTCCTTTACCTATTTTGAGTAATTTTAGCTTAATTACAACATTGAATCTTCAAGTTTAATTTAGCAATTAATTATTATGAGTTTTTCTTCATCTATTGCCTTGTTTTCTTCTCTAATTATGAGTACCTAGACCCATAAGCTAGGGTTGTGGCTCAATCTTAGTGTGGGTAATTGATGGGTCTTGTGTTTTAGAGCTTGATTGACTATGGGTGTTTGATATTTGGACTAATTTCATGTTTAATTATTGAATTAGTGGTTGCAAATACTAGTTATTGTTTATTTGACTTTGGATCTTCTTGAGAAAGAGAGCCTAAGTCTCTGAAATTGGTCCAACAAGGAATTGGGGCGTACTCAAGAGATTGATAGCCCCAGTTAAAGGGTTAAACCTAGAGATAGTAATACCCGACTTGAATCTCAATTGCTTGCACAAATTTGCATACCCAATTGGATTTGAGAAAGTCAATTAGGGCAAAATCACTTGAACCACCGAGAGGTGTAGAGTGAGTAAAATCGTGCAATGGTTATATCATGCTCCCCAAATATGACAATCTAGCCTTAGACTCAAGAATTCGTTAATTAACCACCTAGGAGAAAGTCACTACCCTAGTGCCTTTTATCTATTTGATCAATTCTCAATAGTCTAATCTTAGCTTTATTTAGCATAATTTAGCATTGTAGTATTATACAATTAGAAGTAAAATCAAAACCCAAAATGTTTAGAAGTGTAATTTGGAACAAATACACAACTCTATTTTAGATAGACACTCAACTCCAATATCTAGCTCTCTGTGGAAATCGATCCCGACCTCATCGGGTAAAAGCTGCTTCGACCTCTCTCGCTACTCAATAGTAGTGCAGGGTTGGCCTCGATCACTTTTTGGCGCTGTTGCCGGGGATTGAACGGTTTTGGCTATCTATCTATCTAGTTTTATGTATTGTTCTTCTTTCCTTCTTTGTTACTAATTTATGTGTGTCAGAACTTCAGGTAATGGCAACAAACAACGCTAATGGCCTCTTGGAAATGTGATTGCGGGGGAGGAGGTAGATGATATCGGAGATGATGAGGTGCCTATTGTACCTCAAGGACAACGTAGAGTCCGCCAGGCCAATGTTAATGCCAATGACAATATTCTAAGCCCTCCTCCGCCATCTCTAAGAGTGGCTCCTCGAGTGCTTCCGAACCAAGGCTATGCAAGTGCTATTGTCCCACCCCAAATCCGGGCGGGAAATTTTCAAATAACCAATGTGATGCTGACATTGCTGGAGCAGCGTGGGTATTTCACGGGCACTGCCAATCAAAATGCTTACAAACATCTCAAGGGGTTCGTGGATACTTGTTGGGGGAGCAAGCAAACTAATGTGTCCGAAGATACACTACGGTTAAGACTCTTCCCATTCTCACTTAGAGGGAAGGCATTTGATTGGTTTGAGCAATATCCCAACCATTCCATCACTACTTGAGATGAGTTGGCGGACAAGTTCATTGCAAAATTTTTCTCACCGGGGCATATGACTACATTGAGAGATGAGATCTTGGCTTTCAAACAGGAGCCAACCGAACCTTTGCATAAGATTTGGGAGCGCTATAGAATAATGGTGAAGGAATGCCCCAACAATGATATGACCGAGGCGATGATCCAACAGATTTTCTACCGGGGCATTAATACAACAAACCAATGCATAGTGAACCGACTTGCTGGGGGAAACTTCATGAAGCTGTCTTATGATGAGGCTTGTGACATTCTTGACGAGATGGCTGACACTTCTTCTGCTTGGCAAAGTAGAGCCAATGTGCCCCAGGGTGACCCTACGGTTACTCATTTGCATAAGAAGTTACATGATCATGGGCAGGCTATAGCTGAGTTGACAACTACAATGAACCAACTAGCAAAGACACAGTTGCAACAAGTTCAAAATCCTCGCCAAGTGAATGCTATGGAGGGTGTCAACATGCTAGTCAACAAAAGAAGACAAAGAGGGCAACTACACCAAGGGAATTCAGAGCAATTTGATAATGATTGTGGGGGATTCCAAGATGATGGTTATGATGGGTAGAATGAAGAAGTGAAATATGTGAATAATTATCAAGTCCAAAGGGGAAATTCTTCCAACCAACAACAATGGAGACCCCAAGGCAATTGGGGAAATCAACAACAAGGCAATGATAATTGGGGGAGAAACAACCAAAACTCCAACTGGGGAAATCAGAACATAATCAAAATAATCAAGGAAATTGGAATGGTAACAACAACAATTGGGGTGGTAACAATAATCAAGGTGGATGGAACAATGGCAACCAAGGAAACCGGGGGCAAGGCTTTCAAAGGCCCCCAATGTACCAACAACTGAACAATCCGCCTCCATTTCTATCCCAAGGTCCTAGTTCTTCTAACAATTATATGTGGAGAATTGAAATGATGTTCGAACAAATGATGAAACAGAATGCGGATTCTGATGCGCAGTTGCCTTCCCACAATACCTCAATCAGAAACATGGAGGTGCAGTTACGCCAAATCTCACAGTCTTTGAATACTCGTCCTAAGGGGGCTCTACCTAGTGATACGGTGGTTAACCCGAAGGGTAGGAACAATCATGTTATGGTGGTAACTACAAGAAGTGGGAGATGAGGTGATGTGAATGCCTCCAAACAAAAGCAAATTTTGAGTGATGAAGTTGAGTTGCAAGAAGATAAAGTTCCTTTGGTGGTTGAAAATGTGATCGATGACAATGTGAACGAATAAGTGAGGATTGATATTCAAGATGCCGAGGTGGAAACTCAAAATAGCGTAAACCTGTCTAGGGAACACGTAATAGACATGCCGGAGCTGGTTGTGCCTAAGGCCAAGGCACCTTTGCCAAGGCCACCTCCGCCTTATCCTCAAAGGATCGCGAAGCAGAAAAGTGAGAATCAGTTTAAAAAGTTCATTGACAAGATGAAGAGCTTATCCATTAATGTGTCTTTGGTGGAGGCTCTTGAACAAATGCCGGGCTATGCTAAATTCATGAAGGACTTGGTGACAAAGAAACGATACATGGATTGTGAAACTATAAATATGACTCACCAAGTTAGTGCTATAGTGCATTCAATGGCCCCGAAGCTTGAAGATCCCGGTTCTTTCACCATTCCTTGCACCATTGGGAGTGCGGGCTTTGCTAAAGCTCTATGTGATTTGGGGGCTAATATTAATTTGATGCCCTACTCAATTTTCAAGACTTTGGGTATTGGGCAACCAAGGCCGACTTCCATGAGATTGCAAATGGTGGAAAGAACGATGAAGAGACCATTGGGTATTATTGATGTCCTTGTCCGGGTGGACAAATATTTCTTGCCAACTAATTTTGTGATCTTGGACTGTGAGGTGGATTATGAAGTTCCAATCATATTAGAGAGACCTTTCCTTGCTACGGGGAAGGCCTTAGTTGATATGGAAGTAGGGGAACTCACCTTCCAGGTGGGTGATGAAAAAGTGGTCTTTCATGTGTGCAAGTCAATGAAGTAGCCCAACAGTATCGAGGTGTGCTCTTTTGTGGACCTTGTCACAGCAGTGATAGTTGATGATACCAGTGCAATGATCAACATGGAGGACCCTCTTGAGGCCGTATTGTTGAATCTTTATAAGTCGAGTGGAGTGTGTGAATGCTTTACATGGAATAGGCTCGTACTCTTATGAGCCTAGAAAACTCTCTTTGGATCTCGAGAATAGGAAGACTCCACCAACAAAGCCTTCAATTGAGCAACCTCCGATGTTGGAGTTGAAGTCGTTGCCTCCATACCTCAGGTATGAGTTCTTAGGCCCAAGTTCTAATTTGCCAGTTATTCTTTCCTCTTGTCTTACTAACATGCAGGTTGATGCCACATTAGCGGTGCTTCAAAAGCAAAAAAAGGCAATTGGATGGACTTTAGCTGATATTCGGGGGATAAGCACCGCATTCTGTATGCACAAGATTATTCTAGAAGATGATTCAAATCCCTCCTTGGAGCATCAAAGAAGGTTAAACGAAGCAATGCAAGAAGTTGTGAAAAAGGAGGTGATCAAGTGGTTGGACGCCGAGGTTATGTACCCTATCTCTGATACCTCTTGGACTTCGCCGGTGCAATGTATACCGAAGAAGGGTGGCATGACCGTGGTTGCAAATTCACAAAATGAGTTGATTCCTACCAGAACCATCACCGGTTGGAGGGTATGCATGGACTATCGCAAGCTAAATACAGTGACCCGTAAGGATCACTTTCCATTGCCTTTTTTTGATCAGATGTTAGACCGACCTGCTGGGCGTGCCTTCTACTGTTTCTTGTATGGGTATTCTAGATACAACCAAATATTGATTGCTTTGGAAGATCAGGAAAAGATCATATTCACTTGTCCATATGGCACCTTTACCTTTTCTCGGATGCCTTTTGGGTTGTGTAATGCACCGACTACATTTTAGCGGTGTATGATGGCCATTTTCACCGATATGGTGGAAGATATTTTGGAGGTGTTCATGGACGATTTCAGTGTTGTAGGTGATTCATTTGATGAGTGTTTGAAAAATCTTGATAGAGTTTTAGCCCGTTGTGAAGAAACTAATCTTGTTCTCAATTGGGAGAAATGCCACTTTATGGTGGAAGAGGGCATAGTTCTTGGGCATAAAATTTCAAAGCATGGTATTGAGGTAGATAAAGAAAAAATAGATGTGATTTCAGGGCTCCCTCCCCCTACCTCTGTCAAGGGAGTTAGAATTTTTCTTGGGCATGCGGGGTTCTACCGGAGATTCATTAAAGACTTTTCGAAGGTAGTGAATACCCTATGCACGTTATTGGAAAAAGATGTCAAGTTCATGTTCGATGATAAATGTATGCAATCCTTTGAACTTCTCAAGCATAAATTGACCACCACTCTTACCATTACCACACATAATTGGAGCTTACCCTTTGAGCTCATGTGTGATGCGAGCGATGTTGTGGTTGGGGCGGTTTTGGGTCAAAGAGTGAACAAAATATTTCATCAGGTGTACTATGCGAGCAAGACAATGAATGACGCTCAAGTGAACTACACGGTGATTGAGAAAGAACTTTTGGCTATTGTGTTTGCGATGGAAAAATTCCGGCCGTATCTTAGGGTGCCAATGTCATAATTCATACCGATCATGCCGCACTCTGGTACTTGATGACGAAGAAGGATTCCAAAGCTAGACTGATACGATGAGTCTTGTTACTTCAAGAGTTTGATTTGGAGATTGCGGACCGGAAGGGTAGTGAAAACCAAGTGGAAGACCACTTGTCCCGCTTGGAGGAGGAGGGGAGGCCTCGTGATGGCCTAGAGATGAATGATTTGTTTCCCGACAAACAACTCCTTTCGGTGTCGGTGAATGGTATGCCATGGTTTGCGGACGTTGATAATTTCCTTGTGACTGGTATAATCCCATGTAAGCTCTCTTCTAACCAAAGGAAGAAGCTTAAACGAGATAGTTTGGATTTCTATTGGGATGAGTCGTACTTGCTCAAGATTTGCACGTATGGTGTGATCCGAAGGTGTGTCCCGGAGGAGGAACAATTGAGTATCTTAGAGGCTTTCCACTCCTCACCCTATGGTGGTCACCATGGTGGGGTGAGGACCGCCTCGAAAGTTCTGAGTAGTGGGTTTTATTGGCCAACGTTGTTCAAAGATGCGGGTGATTTTGTGAATAAATGCGACGAATGCCAAAGAGCGGGTGGAATTTCGAAGAAAGATAAGATGCCTCTCAATACCATTCTTAAAGTGGATATCTTTGATGTATGGGGAATTGATTTCATGGGCCCATTTGTTAGCTCTTGTGGGAACACATACATTCTTGTGGCGGTTGACTATGTTTCGAAGTGGGTTGAAGCCGTGGCTTTACCTAACAATGAAGTCCGGAGTGTTGTTGCATTTCTCAAGAAGAGCATTTTCACAAGGTTTGGCACTCCTTGTGCGATTATAAGTGATGAGGGTCTCATTTTTGTAATAGAGCTTTTAATTCCTTACTTGCAAAATATGGTGTCAATCACAAAGTTTCTAGCCCCTATCATCCTCAAGCAAGTGGTCAAGTAGAAGTCTCCAACAGGGAAATCAAGAGCATATTGTCAAAGATGGTCAATGCTAATAGGACCGATTGGTCAAAGAAGTTGGATGACGCTCTATGGGCTTATAGGACTACTTATAAGACTCCAATTGGTATGTCTCCGTATCGGTTGGTGTTTGGGAAAGCTTTCCATCTACCAGTTGAGTTAAAGCACAAGGCCATGTGAACTTTGAGGAAGCTAAATCTTGAATGGGATGTTGCAGCCAATCTTCGTGTGGAGCAGCTCAATGAACTTGATGAATTCTGATTCCATGCCTACTCCAGTTCGTACTTGTATAAGGACAAGATGAAGTACCTTCATGATAAATATGCTCGTGGAAAGGAGTTCAAAGTAGGTGATTTGGTTCTCTTGTTTAATTCTCAGTTACGTCTGTTTCCGTAAAAGCTTAAGTCAAAATAGAGTGGACCCTTTGAAGTGGTGTTTGTGACCCTTTTTGGTGCACTTGATTTGAAAAACAAAAATGGAGAGGTCTTCATAGTTAATGGGCACCAGGTCTAGCACTATCTTGGCAAGTTTGATGATAGCCACGTGGTGTCACTTCTTCATCTCAAATGATTTGATGGTAACATGCGTCGTGCCGCGACGTTAAATCAGGCGCTTCTTGGGAGGCAACCCATGTGTTTTTCTTCTTGTTTTTCTTTGATTTTCATTGTAGTGTAGGATTTGTTTTGGGACTGACTGGTTGTGAGATGCTGTAGGATTATGTTGATGTAGTGCAAGAAAAAGTTGGAAAATGACTACTCTCTGAAGATTGTCAATGCGGACCGCACTACCATTTTGTGCGGCCGTAAAGACCTCAGTGCGGGGGCAAGAAATGAATGTGGACCGCACTGATAAATTGACAAAAGTGGAGGTTCTCTGAAGTTTACCCCTGCAGCCTCATTGCATTTTTTGCGGTCCACAGTGGTCATTTGTTAGTGACTTGTGGTTTTGAGCACCGCGGATCGCGTGCCATTTTGTGGGTCCACGGTGGGTAGGTATGCTGGGCCCCAGGACCTTCTCTATAAATAGGACTTGAGGCCCTCCTTTTACACTTTTCGATCCGTTATTCTCAGAGCTTAAAAATTCCACTGTTCATCTCTCTCTATTGCACATAATCGACCACTAAGTCTTAATCATCATCACAACATCTTACTTTTGGTACTTTCATATCTTTTCAAATGTTAATTTTATTATTTTCAATAGATTTTTGTTTTCTTATCTCTTCTTCTGCATTTCCCGTATTTCTTTCGATTTGGTAGCTTAGGTTAGTTAATATCTTGTTTAAAATACGTTTAGGTAGTTAAATGACTGAACAAACACTTAGGGACTCTTTAATAGGTGAATAAGTGGACTAAAATTGAACAAATCAAGAACCCTAGGTTGGTGTTACTATTGGGTATTCAGTGCGGACCGCAGTGGATTCTGTGCGGTCCGCGGTGCCCCTTTGCGGTCCGTAATGGTATTTTGTACGGACCGTAGTGTCAAAGTACTGCAAGCTAAATAATGGAGGACTGCAACCGCATTGCATTTTGTGCGGTCCGCGGTGCCTCAATGCGGACCGCATTGCCATTTTGTGCAGTCCGCAGTGCATAGTTTCAGAGAGTGGGTAGTCTGAACCCCACCTATGTGTGGACCACAATGGATTTTGTGCGGTCCGCATTGGCCTCTTTGCGGCCGCACTGCATTTTGTGCGGTCCGCACTCTATAATAATTGATACTGTCTGCAACATGTTCTTTTCTGCAACTGTGAACTTCATTATTTTTCTGGATACTAACAAAGTCTAATGAATGTTGTTTGCAGACAATGGTGAAATGACGAGGCAAAGGTGGTAAACAATCAGGCAGGGGAGAGTCCTCCCGGGGTGGTAAAGGCAAGAGCATGATAAGAATGACCCTACAAGTCCGTCAAAACATAAAGAATACAAGGAAAATCATCAGAGGTGCAGATAGGGCTATTGACCAGTTGGGGAGTGAGTATGAGCCCTCCCAGGATATATCTTCAGACTCCGTGCCAGAGTACGTTGTTGACTGGACGGAGAGAAACAGGTTGAGAGATACACCTTCACCTTCAGCTTCTCCACTGCCCAAGCTTCAGTGCGTATTTCTTCTAAGTCGTCTGATGGCTCAGCTACCAGTAGTGGAAATGAATAATCCACCTCTCCTACAGCTTCATTATCCGAAGAGGGTGCAGTACCAGAAGAAGGGGAAGAAGTTGAAGGGGGTGAGCCTTAGGTTGGAGGGGTAGAGAGAACAAGAAAATCGGAGGTACGGCAAGACAGGTTCGTCAGTGAGGTGGCCTACCACAAGTTCAGAGAGTGGTGGCCCGAGAAGAAATTGATATCTCAGCAAACAATCATCACCCGGGACCTTATGCCTCACAACCCCAATGTGTTGAGGCAATTCACAGATAGATCTGGATGGGACTTTTTCATTGACTATGTGGGGGACGCAAATGAACATCTAGTGAAAGAATTCTACACCAATGTGGCCCACATCAAAAACGGTACCAAGGTCACAAAGGTTCGGAACTTGAAAGTCAAATTCGATGGCAAGTCCATTAATGATTACTTGGGCTTCGCAGAGGAGGATGAGTCCCTATACTTGGAGAACATGCAGTTGGGTGAACAAGCCCGTCCGTGGTTGGCGAAGTACTTGGCAATCCCAGGTACCACCCCCGAGTGGTTGACTGCAGGGGTGAAGATCTTGAGGAGGACATTAAATTTTGAGGCAAAGGGGTGGGAGACATTCGTGTGCAGCAGACTAGACCCTACCACCCATGACAACTCACTCCCACTTCATCGGGCGATCTTAGTAACATCCATCATGGCAGGGTATCCAATCAATATCAGGAATGTGATGTCCCGGGTCATTTCACAGGTGGTGGATGAGGGTGATAGGTCCTACCCATTCCCCAACTTCTTGATGATGTATTTTGAGGACCTCAATATGTAAAAGAGAAAATTTGGCGTGAAGGTGAAGGCAAAGGCATCCTTCTCGTGGTATAGCCTATAGGGTGATGACAACCCTAAGGGCAAGTACTTCAAAGGAAAATTCACTACCTCAACTGGCTAGTCTGAAGAGCCAGTAGTGGTAATGACTACTCCACAGCCTCCTCCCGTTGCAGTAGATATGGCCCCCGATCTATCCACCTCCACTAATCTAGAGATTCCCTCCACCACTGCCTATCCATTGACTGCTCACTGTCTGAGCCAGGACCTCACCAGCATCAACAACTAGATGCAGATAGCTACTTCTAAGCTGTCTGTATTATCTACTACCATGACAGCTCAGTCAGCACCTCCGCCTCTACACAGTCTATTGAAGACGCTCTCAAGGATCTTTTGGACAACCAGAAGAAGATCCTTGAGAACTAGAAATAGCTCTAGGACACTGTTGATTCACATGGAAAGGCTCTCAAGGAGCTTGCTAGGGAGGACAAGAAGATGAGGAAGACTAGGGCTTCCAAAGAGTCCGTGAAGGAGTTGAGGGTCGAGGTGGAGAGATTGAAGGAAAATCACCTACCTTTGGATTTGCTACTATAGAACCCTGTGCCAGCAGCCCATCCCCAGCTAGAGCAGTCGCAGAGGCCTCCCAAGAGGAAGAGGATGATTCTCAGTTTAGATGATGTAGTTATCCAGTTGGCAGACCCACCGGAGACTTCCTCTAGTCAGCCACATGATGCAGCCCAAGAGCCTGTCCAGGTCCTAGCAGCAGAGCCACAGGTCATAGGGAGCCAACCTCCGGTTCCCGAGCATATTGAGGACCCAAGGACCCAGAAAGAGGACCCCATGCAGACGGACGACCCATAAGGAGTTTTTGTATCCTCTTCCCTTTATTTTTGGTCCTTATTTTGCTTAGTTTGCATTGAGGACAATGTTAGCTTTCATTTGAGGGGGTATGCCCTACTTTGATTGATTTAGATGAATGTATATATATGACAGATTTTAGTATTTCTTTCTTTCTTTTTCATCTTTGGTATGTATATAATTTCAGCATTTCGTCACATTTTTCGTACTTTTATTTTACCTTGGGTCTGTATATAAAAGTTATGTTACATTGTATATATTCATCTCCCTTATTGTATATTTGATTAAACCCCCCCTCTTGTATATATTCAGTTTACTTTCCGCAATTTTTCTTTCTTAGCTTCTTATTTTATGTTAGTAGCTTCTTGTTTTGAATTTTTGCAATAAGCCTTTAGTTTTCTTAATGCCACAGTTCTTTCCAAAGGTGGAATTTATGTGAACCGGGTGGCTCTTCCCAATGATGGATGGCATGACTACCTTCTTAAGGGTTTGAGTCTGTTTTTCTTTTCTTTTTGCTTTTTAGTAGTTAGTGGTAAGGGTGCCTCAAGCAAAGCTTCACTTGGGCCTAGCACATTTGCCTTTGATCTTATGGTCAAAAACAAATCATTGTGTATAGGATGGTGAAAGTTGTGACCTTGAGACTCTTGTGTTGGCCGATAATCATCAAGTGGTTCTTCGGGACCATTGTGTGCTCAAATATTATCTAAGGTTGTTGCGGCCCCCCGACTCTATGTCTTTAGTGATCCATAGCTTGTGTGGTGAGAAATTGCATTGCAAGTCCAAGTCCCGAGCCATTGGTCTAGAACTTGCCCTGAATGTTTGTCGAGGCGAAATCCTAAGTGTAATTTGACTTGAGACATGATTATAGGCTCTCCTTGATCCAAATGATAGCTTGAACACTTCTATAGCCTACTAATGATAAAATCCCTAGTCAACCGGTTTGATACTTAGACCTTTTTCCTTCAAGAACCATGATACAAGCCTTTACCCATTCTAAAAGATACCCTCTCTTGGAACCCGATCTTTCCTTAGCACATGACAAAAGTATAAGTTTGGGGAGGGGGAGATGAGGATTGCAACAAAGTGGTAAAAAGACAAAAAATGAAGAAAAGGAAAGGCAATGAAAAAGAAAGAAAAGCAAAAAGACAAAAAGAATGTTCAATGTAGAAATGAATAAAGGGATTCAAGAAAAGCAAAGAATGAAAGGTGTGGAAAATTGACAAAGGAGAAAAGAGTTGAAATGAACAAAAAAGAGTGACAGTGTGTCTCTCTAACCCCTTAGAAAGAAGTGAAATGACTTAAAGAGTCAAGTGAATGCATGCCAAAATGAAGCAAAAGAAGTGCTTAAGGGAAGATGGAACCTACTTAGACCAAACATTTCCTACCCTGAACCAAAAGCCTTCACTATGTCTCCACAAAAGCCCTATATGATCTCTAGTTGAATGAAGCTTACATTAGTGGTGACTCACATAAGGGGCAAGCATATGGTACTTAGAGCCGGACTTGTGACTTTTCCTTGAGAGAGATGAGTGTATTTCCATTAACCTCGTTCTGAGTGCCACTATCTTAAAGGTGAGGTTTGCTTAGGGAGAGTTGAAGATGTGTGAGTTTGGGTTCCACAATGACCAAAGTAATAGAAAGAGTTTCTTTGATTGGTTGACTCAACTCTTGATGCTCTTGTGTCACACTTAATCCGTGGTGTTTAAAAGAGTAAATGTTAATGATTCATTTGTATTGAGGGCAATTGTTAGTCCCAACTGATGCTAGATGAGGTCACTTAACGACAGCTGAATCTTCTTGGATTTTCTCTTAAAGGGTGGGTCTTATTTTGTTTGCTTGAGGACAAGCAAAAGCTTAAGTTTGGGAGAGTTGATAACTAGGAATTATGATGCATTTTACACTCCTTATTGCTTAAGTTTTGATTAGAAATGTGTATAAAATAGTCCCAAAAGCTCACATGTTGTGCTTGGTTGAAGATTTGATCAACAAGGTGACAAGGTGTCAAAAACCAGATCAAAAAGGAGTGAAACTTGCACAAGTACCAAGACAAGATCAAGCTCAATAAAATAGGGCCAGTGTGGCCACACACCATTCTGTGCGGTCCGTAAAGATGAAGTTCAGAGAGGGTGCTTTTCAAGCTAAAAGGCAATGCGGTCGCAAAGGATTTCGTGCGGTTCGCATTGGGTTCATTGCGGCCGCACTAGATTTCGTATGGTCCGCAGAGCCAAGTTCAGAGAGTTACCAGTTTGAAGGTTGAAGCCCAATGCGGTCCGCGGTCCATTTTGTACAGACCGTAATAGAAGCCACCGTGGCCGCACTCGACTTTGTGCGGACTGCATTGCCCAAGTTCAGAGAGCTGATTATTCAAGCCCAGAGCTTTAGTACTGCCGCACTCGATTTTGTGCGGTCCGCACTAAACCCGCAAGGGTATTTTTGTCCAGAACTTTCAGCCTAGTATAAATAGATTCTTTTCCCATTTTTAGGTCATCAGATAGTTTTGTACTCATAGTTGCGCTCGTGACTTCATTTCCTTTACCTATTTTGAGTAATTTTAGCTTAATTTCGACATTAAATCTTTAAGTTTAATTTAGAAATTAATTATTATGAGCTTTTCTTCATCTATTGCCTTATTTTCTTCTCTAATTATGAGTAGCTAGACCCATAAGCTAGGGTTATGGCTCAACCCTAGTATGGGTAATTGATGGGTCTTGTGTTTTAGGGCTTGATTGACAATGAGTGTTTGATATTTGGACTAATTTCATGTTTACTTGTTGAATTAGAGATTGCAAATACTAGTTATTATTTAATTGACTTTGGCTCTTCTTGAGAAAGAGAGCCTAAGTCTCTGAAATTGATCCAACAAGGAATTGGAGCGTACTCAAGAGATTGATAGCCCAGTTAAAGGGTTAAACCTAGAAATAGTAATACCCAACTTGAACCTCAATTGCTTGCACAAATATGCATACCCAATTGGACTTGAGAAAGTCAATTAGGGCAAAATCACTTGAACCACCAAGAGGCGTAGAGTGAGTAAAATCGTGCAATGGTTATATCATGCTCCCCAAATATGACAATCTAGCCTTAGACTCAAGAATCCGTTAATTAACCACCTAGGAGAAAGTCACTACCCTAGTGCCTTTTATCTATTTGATCAATTCTCAATAGTCTAATCTTAGCTTTATTTAGCATAATTTAGCATCGTAATATTATACAATTAGAAGTAAAATCAAAACCCAAAATGTTTAGAAGTGTAATTTGTAACAAATACACAACTCCACTTTAGATAG
Source organism: Nicotiana sylvestris (assembly GCF_000393655.2). Taxonomy (NCBI): domain Eukaryota; kingdom Viridiplantae; phylum Streptophyta; class Magnoliopsida; order Solanales; family Solanaceae; genus Nicotiana; species Nicotiana sylvestris. Next base: position 132,539,366 of record NC_091059.1, on the reverse strand, counting down.
ACACTCAACTCCAATAACTAGGTCCCTGTGTAAATCGATCCCGACCTCATCGGGTAAAAGCTGCTTCAACCTCTCTCGCTACTCAATAGTAGTGCAGGTTTGGCCTCGATCACTTGTGCAAGCATCATGACAGTGTTTTATGTCGTGTGAAAACCGTTGCTTATTGCATGCTTCTCTTGGCATTCTTGAAGGCATATCGGGAGGTCTTTATTTGGAAGGATTTTGGATAGGGTTTGAAAGAAAGGACGTCATGAAGGCTCAAAATAGACTAAACATAAGGGGGTTTTAGACCTACAACTCTTGGAATCGACTCTTTCGAAAGTGAAATAAAATGTTTGCCCCAGTTTCAACTATTGGTGATTTTTGGATTTATTTTTTTTCTTTTTTTTGAATTCTTATTTGGTTGGACCGAACAGTGTAAGGCTGCCTACGTATTCCTTTATTAAAGGAATTAGGTCTAACGCAGTTCAAACATCTGACCTAACTATTCTTTTTCATCTTTCTTTCTTTGTCTTTTCCTTTTTTTTCTTTTTTTTCGGAACAAGTTGCCCCAGCCTTTATTTTCTGGGGGCATGAACCTTTGATTATTCCTTTTTTTTACCTTGAACTTTCATTTGAGTTGCCCCAGTTTGTACTATTGGGGTATGGACTTTTATTGTTGTTTTTTCATTCATTTTTTTTATTCTAGACTTGATTCCAAAAGAGGGTGATCAAAGAAAATAATACAGGTTCAAAAGAGGTAACAAAAGGTATAACGTGTTTGGGTAGCAGAAAAAAGGCATCCTAGTCTTGAGAATACCAACATGACATTGATGGACATGTTGCTTTCTAGGTCTTTTTCAGTGCAAAGCTGTATGGGCAATGTATTCCTCGTAGTGAATTCCCCTTGTCAATTCGGGTGACTTTTTCTTGGATATTTTCTTGATGAATAAGATGCATTTTGCCACTAACTGATCCATTTTAAGTTGTCTGGAATGCACCTTCTTTTGAAAAAGACTTTCTATCTCTTAGTGCTAAACAAATTTCAACCCGTTCGATCATCCTTAAGCCCGATCTTCTCAAATGATTCAAAAGGTAGAGAGTTTTAACTTCTATGAGCATGATTGCTTCTCATGCTCATTTTTTCAATGTTTCATGTCTTTATTCATCTTCAAAAGTGTCTTTTTTCTCACTTGTCCAATTCAAGACTAAATCAGTTTTCTAAGATCTGACCAAAAATTCCGCATGCATGTCATGTCACTAGAACTAGCATGAAAAGAACTATGCACAAAATAGACACACAATGACTGCCTGCCTTTTTTTTATCGAATAAAGAATAGAAGGGTCCAATTGCACAAAAAGAAGAAGACAACAAAATAAGCTACCATGATTCCTCTCTGTCTAAAAGAGGAGTAACTTTCCAGTTGCTAAGCGACATCTAGCCATAGACTTGCACATTAGCTACCATGATTCCTCTCTGTCTAAAAGAGGAGTAACTTTCCAGTTGCTAAGCGACATCTAGCCATACACTTGCACATTAGCATTACGACGCCATCACGACCCTTAGTAAATTTTGGGTCATGACACTAGAATACTGGGTAAGGAATTCTGTTAACCCGGGAGAAGGTATTAGGCACTCCCGAGTTCTGTGATTTTAGCACGGTCACTCAACTATTAATAATTGGCCTAATTATCTAATTTATTACATGTTTTAAAAATATTGTGCATTTTTAACTTTATAACCGCTTTTAATATTTATGGATTTGTTTATGAACAAGTTATGATTGTCGTACACTTGTCGTTTTGGTACACATTGCAAATCGCATCACATGAAATGCACCCGTGATTTACAACATATTTATTTTATTATTATTTGAAGCTGTGGTCGGGTCACACGAAATGCACACCCGACTTGGGGATTATGTATCGTGACCATGCCACATGAACCGTACTCATAGCCACGATGATTTATTTTTCACCATTCACTTATCACAAGTTGATCGCAAAAGTTTCAGACATTCAAAAAATTTCAACTTGTTCCTATATTTAAGGACAAATCATGTAATCAGCCTCAGATTTGGTTCTTTTCCTCTAGCATCCTACATTCTGCTGCCCAAAATTATTAGCTGAATCAACAAACTAAACAATCATTTTAGTCTAAATCACACTAAACACTACACCCAACAATTTCAATCACAAGCATGCCAACAAAAAGAAAGAGCACAATCTGTAGTTTCTTTAGCGCTATCAGATGAAGCAGTGAGTGAAACTATAATAATGGAACCACATGTTCAACCTTATGCCTCTATACCAAACAAAAAAATGTCAAATAATCCAACTTCAGTGATACTATGCCGTATTACTTCAATATCAAATCCCTGATTAATTTAGAAGAAAGAAATTGTTTTCTTGAATTTGTTTAGACATAGAAGTTCAAATAATCAATTTGCTCAAAACACTTAAATCAACAACATAAGGGTAACATTCATATAAAAAACATGAAGTTAGACAAGGAATTGAAACAACAAAGAAAGAGAGGGATTGTACCTTTAGGATTGAAGCTTTTTATTAATTTAAAAGTAAACTCCAGCCACGTAAACGATAGTTAAGATGAATCAGCAATTAAACTCAACCAAACAACCACGACCGCACCGGAGAAAACTCGAACAGAACCTCTCAGAATTGTAAACGGACAGCTCGTCGACTCAACTCGCATTTGCCGTGTCGTTTTGGACGATTTCGAGGCTGTTTTTGGGTGGTTTTCGGGTCGTTCTTGGGGTCTATCTCGCAGCTAGCTTTGCTGTTGTTTTTTTGGGGTATTTTGGAGCTGTGTTTCGATTGGACTTTCGAGGTATTTGTGGCGCTGCTTTGAGCGGCTATTTTGGTGGTTGAAAATGATGCTACATAGATGAAGACGGAGGGACAAAAATGGTGTTCTTTGGGTAGTGAGAGTGGAGGCAACTGGAGGCTTAGAGGTTCTCCCAAAATTCAGAGAAAGACCACCACTCTCTGTCCATTCTTCCGTCCTTATCTGTGTGTGCGTTCGATTTTTGAAAAAAAGGGGCCTGGAGGAGTTGCTCTGTGTGTATATGATGATGTGCGGCTGCTTTCTCTTAGCTTTTTCTATGGGAAGGGATCTAGAATTAGGTCTAGGTTTTAGGAAAGTCCCCATTTTAAAGAGAGGGAATTAGGGTGTATTTTAGAGATGAGGGGATATTGGGTTTTGGGTAGTAGGCTAGGCGAATTGAGTTAAGTTTTGGGCCAATTTGGGCCATGACTTGGACATTTGGACAAAGCAAGACTTTAGGAGAAATAGTCCAAATTAAAACTTCTTTCCTTTTTTTGTGATTTTAATTTTTCTTTTATTGATTAATAGATGAAAATAAAAATACTACTCCTAGACTTGAATAGCAAGATAAAATACTAATCACTCAAAATTTACTTAACAAACTAATATATATATATAATTGGAAAACCATTTCTGTATTTGTAATTGAAGATAAAGCTTATATTAAAAATTTGACTCTTTTTTTATATTGTATTTAATTTTCTTAAATAAAATATATATTTAAAGGGAGAAATAAGAGCTAAAATATGTAGATTAAACTTAAAATATATTTACCTACTAAAAGTGATGAAAAAATCAAATATAGTCAAAACTTAGGTGCTCACAATGACCTCAGAATCGGGATTTGATGATTCCAATAGGTTCATATGATGATTTCAGACTTGGGTGTATGTTCTGATCGAGTTTCGGATCAACCGGGGGCGCTTCGGCGCCTAATAATAAAAGTTGGCATTTTGAGCAAATTTCATAAGTTTGGGTTTAAATGGATTTTTACATTCTAGGCATCCGTTTGGGATTCTGAGCCTGGGAATAGCTCCATATGGTAATTATGGACTTAGGAACGCGTCCAAAAGTGGATTTGGAGGTCCGTAGGTAATTTCGGAGTCATTTGGCGAAAGTTAGAACTTGAAGTTTTTGGAAAGTTTGACCGAGGGTGGACTTTTTGATATTTGGATCGAATTTCAGTTTCGGAAGTTGGAGTAGGTCCATAATGTCCTTTAAGACTTGCACGCAAAGTTTGACGCCATTCCGAGTTGATTTGATATGAATCAAACGCGCGGGAGTGTTTTAGATGTTTTTGGAGATCATGAGTAAATTTATGTGATTTGGCGTCCAATTCGTGGTTTTTGATGTTATTTCGGTGTTCCAATCGCGTGAGCAAGTTTGTATGATGTTGTTAGACTTGTGTGAGTATTTGGTGTGGAGCCTCGAGGGCTCGGGTGAGTTTCGGACGTGTGGAAGGAGTTGAAAACACACTAGATTTCTGGTGTTCTTGGCAACAGCTGCAGGTCTCGCAAATGCGAGAGATTGTTCATAAATGCAAACGTCACATTTGCGAGGAGGGCTTCACAATTGCAAAGGAGCCCGACCCAGGTAGTGTTCGCATTTGCGACACTTATGCCGCATTTGCGATCCCAGCAGAAGTTGCATTTGCGACTCTTTGGTCGCATTTGTGATCCCAAAAATTGAAGCCCAAGCTTCGCATTTGCGAGGCTTTTGTGGCATTTGTGACCCTCGCATTTGCGAACCTGGTGTCGCAAATGCGACATCAGAGGGCTCTGTCTAGCTCTTTTAATGCGTGACTTAGGCCATTTATTTTATTTCACTTCATCTCCTAGATGATTTTTAGAGCTTTTGGAAGAGGGTTTTCACCTAGCACTTTGAGGTAAGTAATTTCTATACAACATGAGTTAAATAACATAGATTATGGGTAGATTAACATATAAAAATTAGTAAAAATCAAGGGTTTAGATGAAAACCTAGGTTTTTAATAAAATGAGATTTTACCACGAAATTGATTATGGAACTTAGTAAAAATTATATATTTATGTTCCTAAGGCTATGGGTAACAACTTTCTTTGAAAATTTCCTTAATTCGGGCACATGGGCCCGGGGTTGAATTTAAGGAATCTTGCAATTTGGGTTGGGTAATCACTTTAATAGTGGAGATATGAACTTTTGATCATAAATTGATTAGTTTATGTAATGTTTGACTAGTTTCGAGTCGTTTGGCATCAAATTTGGAGGTTTGCGTGCATTCTTGAATTGGGAGGCAGGCTTTGAGACGAGGAAAGTCTCCTTTCTAACCTTGTAAGACGGAATAAACCCCATAGGTGAATTAAATAAATGTTTGTACATATTTGTGGGTGCTACGTACATACGAGGTGACGAGAGTCCGTCCGTACCTACTATTATGCTATTGTCCGGGTTGTTTAGGACTCGTATCATGCTATATTTGAAATGTTTGCGTCCTTACTTGCTAACATAACCACTTAAGTCATGTTAGGAATTGATAAAAATAATTGTCTAAGGTTAAATTCACTTACTTGAAGATTTGAATGAGATACTTGTTTGTAAATGAGAAATTTATGTTTTATTAAAAATAATTGTTATTTGTGGATCGGGCCGAGCGCCTCGGTAGTAAATAGATGCATCTATGGTTCACGCCATTCAACCATCCGGCAGTGAATAATTTATATATATTGTTGGAACGGGCTGTACGACCTCGACATAATTTGCGCATGAAAATTCTTTGTAACTCTCCATAATTGAAATTGCTTAAATGTCTTGAAATGTAAGTTGTTAAATGATATAACTAAATTTGAAATTCATATTTGTGAAAGAATAATCCATCACTTCCTGTTATTGAGCTTTCAATGTTATTCATGAAATCCATGCCTAGTATAATACATTGATTATATCATTTTTCCCATTGTAAGTGTCAATGTCGATCCCTCATCACTACTTCTTCGAGGTTAGACTGGATACTTACTGGGTATATGTTGTTTATGTACTCATAATATACTTCTGTACTTAATTGTACAGGATCTGAGGTAGGTGCATCTAGTTACCCATCCTGCGCGCGTAGTTGATCCCCACTTTGAGTCCTTATGGTGAGCTGCCATCCGAAACATTCTGCAGTAGCTAGAGTCTTCCTTATATCTTACTTTTCTATTTATTTCCTTTCAGACAGTAGGCCAGTATTCTTTTGTATATTCTATTAGATTGCTCACACACCTGTGACACCAGGTCTTGGCACACACACTAGTAGACTTATGATTTTGGGTTTGTTTACATGTTTTCAGTTAGTACTTATTGTTTCAGCTTACTTATGCTACACTTGAAAATTTCTAAATATTTTTAAGAAATAAGGAAGTGTTACTACTTAATAATTTAATTAAACGGGAAACCACTAGTTGATCGGAGTTGGCTTGCCTAACAATAATGTTGGGCGCTATCACGACCTATAATGAAATTGGGTCGTGACAACATGGTATCAGAGCACTAGGTTCACATAGGTCTCACAAGTTATGGGCAGACCTAATAAAGTACGGGTTCTAGAGTTAGCCGTGATTGTTCATGCTCTTAAGATCTTGAGGCATTATCTGTATGGGGTGTCACATGAGGTTTACACTGATCATCGCAACTTACAACATTTGTTCAAGCAAAGGAATCTCAATTTGAGGTAGCATAGATGGCTTGAGTTACTGAAGGATTATGAAATCACCATTCTTTATCATCCGGGCAAGGCAAATGTGGCCGCGGATGCCTTGAGCAGAAAGGTAGAGAGTATGGGTAGCTTAGCATTCATTTTAGTAGAGGAGAGGCCACTAGACTTGGACATTCAGTCCTTCGCTAACAGACTTGTGAGGTTGGATATTTCAGAGCCCAACCGAGTACTTGCATGTGTTGTTGCACAGTCTTTACTATTGGAGCATATCAAGACTCGACAGTTTGATGATCCGCACTTGGCAGTCCTCAGAGAGACGGTACTACAGGGTGGTTCCAAGGAGGTTTCTATTGGTGAAAATGGTGTTTTGCGACTCCAGGGTCTTCTTTGTGTTCCTAATATAGATGGCTTGGGGGAGAGGATTCTAGAGGAGGCACACAATTCTCGGTATTCCATTCATCTAGGTGCTACGAAGATGTATCGTGACCTAAGAAAACATTATTTCACATTACCTGCCTAAATTGCCAGTAGGTCAAGTATGAGCACCAGAGGCCATGTGGCCTATTCAGCAGATGACTATACCTGAGTGGAAATGGGAATGCATCACTATGGACTTCTTAGTTAGGTTGTCGTGGACCTTGCGGAAGTTTGATGCAGTTTGGGTCATTGTCGACTGATTGACCGAGTTTTCACACTTCATTCCGGTTTTGAGTACATATACTTAAGAGAAGTTAGCCCAGATTTATATTCGGGAGATACTTCGATTGCACGGTGTGCCTGTTTCTATTATACCAGATAGAGGCCCTCAGTTTACTTCACATTTTTGGAGAGTAGTATAGAGTGAGTTGGGGACCCGTATAAAGCTCAGCACAACATTCCATCCACAGACCGATGGCGGCAGTCAGAGTGGACAATTCAGATATTGGAGGACATGCTCAGAGCGTGTGTGATTGACTTTGGGGGACCGTGGCATCAGTTCTTGCCTTTGGCCGAGTTTGCTTACAACAACATTTATTAGTCCAGCATTGAGATGGCTCCATTTGAGGCTTTGTATAGTCGCTGATGTCGTTCTCCCACCAGGTGGTTTGAGCCTAGTGAGGCTAAGTTATATGTAATTGATTTGGTGAATGATGCCTTGGAAAAGGTAAAGCTGATTCAGGAGCGACTTTGCATAGCATAGTCAAGACAGAAGAGTTACGTGGATCCGAAGGCGCGTGATGTATTATTTATGGTAGGCGAGAAGGTTCTCTTGAAAGTATCGCGGATGAAGAGTATTATGAGATTCAGGAAGAAGGGCAAGTTGAGCCCAAGGTTTATAGGCCCATTTGAGGTGTTGAGGCGAGTTGGGGAGGTTGCTTATGAGCTTGCTTTATCTCCCAGCCTATCAGGGGTTCATCCATTTTTTCACATGTCTATGCTCTGGAGGTATCACGCTGACTTGTCACATGTGTTAGACTTTATCACTATCCAGCTAGATGAGATCTTAGGTTATAAGGAGGAGCCAATTGCCATTGTTACTAGACAGGATCGCCAATTGAGGTCCAAGAGGATTTCTGCAGTAAATGTTCAACGGAGGGGCCAACCAGTTGAGGAGGCAACCTAGGAGTCCAAGGAGGACATGTGGAGCAGATATCCACACTTATTCAGCACTTCAGGTATGAATCTAAACTCGTTCGAGTACAAATATTTGTTTAAGAGGTGGAGAATGTAACGACTCTACTGGTCGTTTTGCTTTCTAGAACCCCCTTTACCTAAATGAGACTACCCGTACTTACTTTTACGGATTTATGACTTGCGGGGATGGTTAGTTCGAGATTTGGAAGAGTTCGGATTGAAATCGGAACACATGGTTCCTTAAGTTGGCTTAAAAAGGCTAGGTTTGACTTCAGTCAACATTTTGAGTAAACAACCTCGTAATCGAGATTTGACGGTTCCAATAGGTTTGTATGATAATTCAGACTTTGGTGTATGTTCGGCTCGGGTTTCGGATGACCGGGGTCGTTTCGGCGCCTAATAGTAAAAGTTGGCATTTTTAGCAAATTCCATAAGTTTGGGTTAAAATGGATTTTTACATTCTAGGCATCTATTTGGGATTCCGTGCCTGGGAATAGCTCCGTATAGTGATTCTGGACTTAGGAGTGCATCTGTAAGTGGATTCGGATGTCCGTAGGTCATTTTTGAGTCAATTGGCGAAAGTTAGAACTTGAATTTTTTGGATTATTTGACCGAGGGTGGACTTTTTGATATCGGGATTGGATTTCAGTTTCGGAAGTTGGAGTATGTCTGTAATGTCATTTTAGACTTGCACACAAAGTTTGATGTCATCCCAAGTTGCTTTGATAAGAATTGGATGCGCGGGAGTGTTTTAGAAGTTTTTGGAGTTCATGAGTAAATTCATGTGTTTTGGCATCCAATTCGTGGTTTTTGATGTTATTTCGGTGTTCTGGTCGCACGAGCAAGTTTGTATGATGTTGTTGACTTGTGTGAGTATTTGGTGTGGAGTCTCGAGGGTTGGAGTGAGTTTCAGACGTGTGGAAGGAGTTGAAAACACACCAGATTTCTTGTGCTCTTGGCAACAGCTGCAGGTCTCACAAATGCGAGAGATTGTTAGCAAATGCGAACCTCGCATTTGCGAGAAGGGCTTCGCAATTGCAAAGGAGCCCGACCCAGGCAGTGTTGGCATTTGTGATACCAGCAGAAGTCGCATTTGAGACTCTTTGGTAGCATTTGTGATCCCAGTAGCTGAAGCCCGAGATTAGCATTTGTGAGGCTTTTGTCACATTTGCAACCCTCGCATTTGCGAACCTGGTTTAGCAAATGCGACATCAGAGGGTTGTGTCCAGCTCTTTTAATGCAGGACTTAGGCCATTTATTCCATTTCACTTCATCTCTTAGGCAATTTTTGGAGCTTTTGGAAGAGGGTTTTCACCTAGTACTTTGAGGTAAGTAATTTCTACACAACATGAGTTAAATACATAGATTATGGGTAGATTAACATGTAAAAATTAGTGAAAATCAAAGGTTAAGATGAAAACCTAGATTTTTTTATAAAAATGAGATTTGACCACGAAATTGGTTATGGAACTTAGTAAAAATTATATATTTATGTTCCTAAGGCTATGGGTAACAACTTTCTTCAAATATTTCCGGAATCCGAGCACGTGGGCCCGGGGGTGAATTTTAGGAATCTTGCAATTTGGGTTGGGTAATCACTTTAATAGTGGAGATATAAACTCTTGAGCATAAATTGATTAGTTTATGTAATGTTTGACTTGTTTTGAGTCGTTTGGCATCGAATTTGGAGGTTTGAGCGCATTCTTGAATTGGGAAATAGGCTTTGAGACGATGTAAGTCTCCTTTCTAACCTTGTAAGAGGCAATTAACCCCATAGGTGAATTTAATAATTGTTTGTACCTATTTGTGGGGGCTACGTACATATGAGGTGGCGAGAGTCGGTATGTAGCTACTATTATGATATTGTCCGGGTAATTTAGGACCCGTATCATGCTATATTTGAAATGTTTGCGACCTTACTTGCTAATATAACCAGTTAAGTCATGTTAGGAATTGATAAAGAATTGTATAAGGTTAAATTCAGTTACTTAAAGATATGAATAGGATACTTGGTTGTAAATGAGAAATTTGTGTTTTCTTAAAAATAATTATTATTTGTGGATCGGGCCGAGCGCCTCGGTAGTAAATAGATGCATCTATGGTTCGCGCCAGTGCACAGTTTATATATATATATTATTGAAATGGGTCGTACAACCTCAGCATAATTTGTGCATGAAAATTCTTTGGAACTCTCCATGATTGAAATTGCTTAAATGTCTTGAAATGTAAGCTGTTAAATAATGTAACTAAATTTGAAATTCATACTTGTGAAAGAAGAATCCATCACTTCATGTTATTGAGCTTTTAGTGTTATTCATGAAATCCATGCCTAGTATAATACTCTGATTATATCATTTTTGCCCATAGTAAGTGTCAAAGTCGACCCCTCGTTACTACTTCTTCGAGGTTAGACTGGATACTTATTGGGTATATGTTGTTTATGTACTCATACTAAACTTATGTACTTAATTGTACAGGTTCTGAGATAGGCGCATCTAGCTACCCGTTTGGCGTGCGTAGTTGATCCCCACTTCAAGACTTTAGGGTGAGCTGCCATCCGAGCCGTCCTGCAGCTAGAGTCTTCCTTATGTCTTACTTTTCTTTCTATTTTCTTTCAGACAGTAGGCTAGTATTCTTTTGTATATTTTACTAGATTGCCCACATACTTGTGACACCAGGTCTTGGCACACACACTAGTAGACTTATGATTTTGGATTTGTTTACATGTTTTCGATTAGTACTTATTGTTTCCGCTTACTTATGCTACACTTGCAAATTTCTAAATCTTTTTAACAAATAAGGAAGTGTTACTACTTAATAATTTATTTAAATGGAAAAACACTAGTTGATCAGATTTGGCTTGCCTAACAGCGTTATTGGGCGCCATCACGGCCTATAATGGAATTGGGTCCTGACAACGAGTGTGTGCACGGGATAACTGTGGAAATTATTGGTTTTAGCTGTGAAGATTTCTTTCATGCCTTATTTGAGTTACCTTAACATGTGATGGCCACCATTTCTTGTCTATTTTCACATGCTCTACTTCTTGTTAATTGCTCTACATGTTTAGTTGAAGTTCTTGTTTCCCTTATTCCATATTCATTATGTAACCATTGAATTCTTTATTTGAAGTTATTATTCTTGGAATATCTTGTTGTTGAAAGAGGCATTAAGTTATAAAGGTCATGATTTACATTAAGGGAAAGTGTTAAGTTGTGAAATACTATTCTGTTGAGTTATTGACTTCCGGTCGTTATTGTGGAGACTCTTGTGTACATTGTGATTGAGCCATGGGCTATTTACTGTGAAAACACTGTTATTGTTGATTTGTTTGGCAAGTTGTGATATTGGTCACTTTAGGTGCGATTTTTGATACGTTGTGATATTGATACATATGCAGTGGTATAAGGTTTTGGGGGTTGTAGCGCATGCGGTGAGATAAGGTGGGCTTGATACGCGTGGCTAGTAGGGGAACTACTAGAAGTCATACGGTATGATAAGGTGGGCTAATATGCGGGATGCTATTTTAGGAAAAATGATTTTCGAAACTAAATGCAAGGCTCCCGCAGTGAGATAAGGAAAGATTGTGAATTATTTTTGTGATTTGAGCCTACGAGGCAGTACTTCGGTAGTGACTCTTGTTGGTATTTCTCTATTACTGCACCTGACTTTGGTTGTTTTGTTTCCTTAGCATATCATTCCTTATTTTTCTGTGTTGTATTATTTGCTTTAGTTCCGTGTAGCTAACCTTGATATGCTATTTGTTGTTTCAATTTCATTATTGTCATTACTACACTTCCATACACTTGTACAATTTTTTTCTTATTCATTCTAGTAGGGCATTGACCTGACCTCGTCACTACTCTACCGAGGTTAGCTTGGCAGTTATGATGTACTCATACTATGCTTCTGTACATCTTTTTGTGTAGATCGAGGTAACTCCTATCAGCCCAGGTATTAGTGGGAGCTCAGCTGCGGAGACTTCAAGGTATGTCTCCTAGCCTCCGCAGGCCTCAGAGTCCCCCTGTACCTGGATTATTTTATTTCCTTCTCGTTTATTAGACACTAATGTATAGAGATATCTAGTATCACTTCATAGAGCTTGTGACTCGTATTTCGCCGGGTTTTGGGCAATTATATATATATATATATATATATATATATATATATATATATATATATATATATATATATATATATATACTGAGTTGTGGAGATTTTTCTATATTAGTTTTGTTTTAAGACTTTAATTATTATTTCTGTTATTCTACATGAATGTTAGGCTTACCTAGTCTTGCCGTCACCACATCCTACGGAGAAAAATTGGAGTCGTGACACTACTCTTGCATACGTTCATGCTCCAAATTCATTATACTCGTGATCTTCTACCACCAATATCATTTTGATTTTAATTCTTATCCAGAATCTCAAGATGGGAGTAAAAAGTTAAAAGGAATTTTTTCCTTCCTATACAATATTTGAAATTTATTCACCAAAATTGTCCTAATATTGCATATTACCCGCCATAAATAATGATTACTTATAAATTATATATATTTCATTTTAATGCCTTAAATTAGGGGATTTGGCTACATATTTTTTCTCTCTCCTCTCCTCTTTCCCTATTCTCTCTCGCTCTCTCTCTCTCTATCTCTCTCTCTCTCTATATATATATATATATAGACACACACACAATATCAATTACTAGTGCCTTAAATTAGGGAATTTAATTATACCATTTTTTTATTAAAGTGGAAAAATTGTGAAAAATATGGGAGAACATTACACCATGGATTACTTAGACAATTACAGGCAAGCATGGTTTGTCTCGAAACAAGGAACACTTGGATTTAAATCAATTTTCTTTCAAAGATGTTACTTAATTAGTTTCGGCCACGTAAATTTTTTTAACTTTTAATAAGAAGGAAAAATTCCTCTTTTCCAATGTTGTTTTTAGCTGCATTTTAAAGGTAATTTCAAATAGTTTTCCATGGTTTTTGTAAACTCTTTGTACTGTTTTCGAGCAGATTTTGCGGTTGTTGATGGGCGGTTTTAGGTATAAAAGTGTGTGATTTGTCGAATGTTTTGTTGGGTTTAAAAATGGTTTTAGTGGATAGTTTTTGTGGTTGATTTTGTGGCTGAACACGAGTCGAAATTAAGTAAAATGTTCAATGCCTCCACCTCCATGGATGTAACATCAGTATGTGATGACCCGATAGGTCATCTAGAGTTTTATCTCATAAGTCTATATTTGGAAACCTCATATAACTCCTTTCAGCCTTCATCGATATTCTTGCGCAATCCGTGTCTTTTTTCAGAAGGCTTTTATGTGAATTCGTGTCTTGCTATTCATTTGAGTTGACTTCGATCAATATTTTGAGCAAACGGACACGATCCATATTTTGACAGTCCCGGTGGGTCCGTATCATGATTTGAAACTTGGGCGTATGCCCGGAATTGAATTCGGAGGTCCCTAGCTCGAGTTATCGCAACTTGTTAAAAAATTAAAGTTTAAAAGTTAAAGAATTTATAAATTTGACCAAAGTTTGACTTTATTTTTACCGGGTCTGGATTGTGGTTCCGAAGCTTGGTATAGGTTCATTACTGTATTTAGGACTTGTCTACAAAATTTGGTACTAAGCGGAGTTGAATTGACGTGATTCGTACGTCCAGTTGTAAAAATAAAAGTTCTTAAGCTTTATTAATAGTTCTCAGTGTTATTTTGGTATTTTGATCGTGTGAGCGAATTCGTATAATATTTTTGGAATTGTGTGCATGTTTGGTTTGGAGCCCCGAGGGCTCGGGTGAGTTTCGGATAGGCTACGGATGTTTTTGAACTTAGGAAAATTCTGGTTTTTAGCTTGTGATGGTTCCTGGTATTTCCCTCTTCGCGATCGCGAAGAAAATCCCGTGATCGCGAAGGCTAGTAGGGACATGGGTGGTTTTACTCAGTGCAAATACAAGATATTGGAGGTGAACGCGGAGCAGTGGGCAGACTGCCCTTCGCGAAGCGAACACACCAACGCGAACACATAGCTTTAAAGAGGCAGGGGCTGGGAGATGAGTTTACTCTACGCGAACGCGAGCCTAGGATCGCGAACGCGGAGGTAAGGTGGGCTAAGCCCATGCGAACACGTGGAGTAACTCGTGATCGTGTAAGCCAATCGGGCAGTGACTTTGCGAACACATTAGGTGTCTCGCGATCGCGATGGACACCTGACACCTAGTCATTTAAATTTCTAAAAGACAGGATTTCACCCATTTTCACCATCTTTACATTTGAGCTTGGCCTAGAGGCGATTTGAAAGAGAAAATTCATCACTGATTCATAGGTTAGTATACTTTAACTCATATCCTTCTATTTCTAACACCACCCATTAATTTCTAGCCTTAATCTTTGTTCTTCCATGGTAGAAAACTAGGGATTTGGGAAGAATTGGTAGTCTTTGCAAATTCGGGATTTAAACCTCAATTTGGAGTTGAATTTCGAAACTAATTACATAATCGGGCTCGGGGTGAATGGATAAACGGATTTTGGTCCGAATCTCAGGTTTTGACCAAGCAAGCCCGGGGTCGACTTTTTTTGACTTTTTTGGAAAAAGGGTAAAAACCCTAACTTTATGTGTTGTAATGAATTCTCTTAGCATTATTTGACGTTATCCAGTCGATTTTGGATAGATACGATTAATTTGGATATGGATTTTAGAGGAAAGGTCCCGGTTGAGCTCTAAGTCGATTGCGTAGCGAGGTAAGTATCGTGGTTAACCTTGACTTGAGGGATTAGGACTTATTTGCCTATTTGCTACGTGTTTTAAATGTGTGGGTACAACTTATATGTGAGGTGACGAGTACTTATGCGTTGTTGTTGGATTAAAGCATGCGGGTGGACTTGTTTCCTTGTGATTTATTGCCTTCCTTAATTATGATATACATGTTTAGGTTAGTTTATTACTTACTTGATTGTTCTTTCCGCATTTATGAATTAATTGTGATGATTGAGTATATTTGGAAGTTGAGGTTTGGCCTTTTGGAACCATTAATTACGTAAGGTTTATTCTTGTATTATCTATCTCTCAATTTTTATATTCATTACTACATGGTAAGGGAGGGTGTTAAAGCACGAAGGGTGATGCGGTGCCATTTATTGATTCATTTATTGATTAATACATAATGATGAAGAGAGTTAAAGCATGAAGGGTGATGGTATGCCATATTTATTATTTCATGGAGAGGTTGAGAGTAAAAGCACGAAGGATGATGTCGTGCCATTATTATTGTTTCATGGTGTGGTTGAGAGTAAAAGCACGATGGGTGATGTTGTGTCGTCTTTATAAAATCAAGTTTATCCATTTTCATTGGTTGACGATTTATTTGACTGTCTTATGTTGCCATTCTTGTTGTAGTTATCGTATTTTGTTCCCTGTTCGCATGTCCCCTCTCATCCGTCCATACTAAATCTTTATTTATTGTTGTTTGGTACATATATCTATGTTTGTACAGGTTAAATTACCTAAGTATCATGTCATAGCTTCATCACTACCTCATCGAGATTAGGCTCAACACTTATGGAGTATGACGAGCGCAAAACACCACTTAAAATTATGCTCGCTAATCAAATATAGTATAGTATAATATCGTATCGACAGTGATTGGATTTAAACAGTATTCTCGTAGTTTCTAGCTTGATTGCTATCCAAGATGATCAACAATTGTTATTTATATGATTTATAACTAAAACTAACTACGATCTAAAGCTATTAATTAATGACAATTAAAGCAAGGACTAATCAAGGAAAGATTCCAATGGGAGAAGATAGGGTTTTGATAGGATAGGTGCAAGATCATTATCTGGGATTTAACTCTAGTCACTTCACTTCTAATGTTCAAGTGAGTCTCTCGAATTCACTTGATTATTAGTTCAATTATTTAGTAGAAGCTCCTCTCTCGATTAAATCTCAGCCTCGTGAGATGAACCAATTTAAGCTCTGTGAAGATATGCAAGAAAGCGAAGTGGATTGGTCTTTACGAGAACCTCTCATGATTATCCTCCTAACTAGGCTTTATCAATAATTCTGCCAGCCTCTTTCGATTACTAAGAAGAATTAATGAACTAAACCAACAATATAATGGAAAGATATCATAAGTTATGCCTCTCTCGATTACATGAACAAGTGAATATAAATGCAACGATTAAATCATCCATTAACGCTTCAATACATAAAAATTGAGTTATAATCCACAAACAAATATCAAAACACCAAATCCATCAAACCCTAAAGAGAACTGCTCCATAGATATGGAGTAATTCATCACAGATATAATTAAAAGTAGTAAAACATAAATTCAATCCAAACTCGGGTCTCAAGTGAGGAAGGAATGATAAAATCCTTCTGCTTTTGCTCCTCCAATTCTTCCTTAGCCTCCTTAGGTCGATTATGTGTCAAAAGTCCAACAAATACCATTTTTCCAAGTATTTATACCAAGTAGGGTCGGGCCTAGATGAAACCAGCTTCTCCTAGCCATAATAGGATTTTCACTCTATAAAAATTGCACAGGCGCGCTGCATGGGGCGACACGCCATGTGGGGCATTAGTGGGGAAATCCAGAGAGCTCAACTTCTCTCAGGCAGCCAAAATACACTGCTGCCTTGCACTATGCGTCACATTAGTGCAAATTCCTCAGAGTACGGATTTTTCTTGATTTTTGATATCCAGATGTGGTTCTCGAAACCCGAACACGATCCCAGCTTAATCCCTTGATATTTTACTCGGACTTCAAAGCTCCAAATCGCTCGAATTAATTCCATAACATCTACATAGCTCGAAATTACTCCTACAAGGCATAAAACACACAATAAGTATAAAACACTAGCGATTAAAGCTCAAACACCATAAAAGTGAAGTAAATTAGAGTGCAGTAAGCAACTAAAATCGAGATTATAGCCTACTATCAACACTCCACACTTAAACCATTTCTCGTTCTCGAGAAATCAAACTACACTTTATATAAACACAGATTTTTTAAACACTTATCCTAACTCATCACACCAAGAATACTTAAAATAGTCTAAGCACAATAGTATAACATATTTGCCTCAAGATTTGACTCACAAGTACCACGCATTATTCATAACCCACTCACTTACTCTAACATAGAGATCAATGACATTACCTTTTGCTTAATGAATCAAATTTTCTCATGCAACAAGAGAGAGTATTTCCACACACAATAGAAATTAAGAACAATTAGAAACTAAAGATAGAAAGAATTCGCTCATTGTCATAAACAACATTCATATGCCACAGAAGATGTACCATAAGATTGCCCGTAGTGTACTACTCAACTAATTGAGTTCATACAGTCAAGGATCAAGTAGGACTTTATTTGGTTGTAATATAGGATGCGGGACGGGTAGGATACATTTAGATATAAGAGTAACTACACATCCCTAAGCACTTTACTACATACAATTTCATTGTTCAAAATTCCACACTTATGTCAACCCATAACTCCACCTTCACATCAATATACATAAACTCTGTACTTCTTTAAGCACAATTACATCAAGAGTTTCCACTATCAGGGAATATTTTTCACAACAACACAACTACTTTTTTCTCTTCTTATTCAATTCAAGTGGCTCTTACTTTTTTCAATACAGTGCACCTTTCTCCTTAATTCAATAGCTCCACCCAAAAGCCAAACCAACCACAACACACTTCAACTTTTTACAAAGTTCATAACAAATTCAAGTGCTTAAGAGAGAGGTAAAAGGTTCAAATAGATGGTCAATTCAAATAAATAGGTAAGGCCTGTGATGTGGTTGCCAAAGAAACAGGATTACAGGCTCAAAATGGTTAACTAAGATACATAACAATTAGGTAGGCAAAAGCATATAATTGGCTCAACAAAGAAATGCATATATCACTTCCAAAACTGAATACAACTACTATTTCGCTTTGTAACACACGGGGCAAGTTCTAAACATCAAATGAAAAATCACAGAATAATACAAAACTCACACACAAATGTCACATAACTCACTCAGGATCGGACTATCAAGACACTCTAGTCAAAGCAGTTAAGCAAAGTTAAGATCATACAATTTAAGGTACCTATATAAGAGTCAAAAATCAAGACTAAGCGTCACAACTATTGCACTCACCATTCTCAAGGTATAACAGAGTCAAGAGATATTGCTTCCAAGTCAAATCATAGCACTAGGTTTACTTCTCCTAACAAAATAAAAACTAACTACACCCGGTTCAAACAAAACCCTTGGAAAGAACTGCGGCCCAAAGAAAATCAACGGGAAATTATTACACTACCTACCAAAAGAAAATCTTTTTGCCTTTTCCCTTTTGACTTTAATCCTTCAAGAACTTGTCGACTGATATCCATCATCGGGAAAAAATCGAATTTTTTTCAATTTTTCTGGTTTTTTTTCTATCTCTATCTACTCAAAAGAAAAAGCAAACTAAAACTAATATACATACAACATACAAATATCCCTCACCCCACACTTAAAGAGCATAAGGTAAAGAAAACTTTCTTGAATATCTAGTCGGGGTCTGAGTCGAAGTTGGGCTCCATTTTTCTCGCCCGAACTAATTCACACATCAATACGGACAGCTTCTTCTCAGTCTTCTTGGGGACACCCCACACTTATCTTTCTCACTCACTGCAGCCTTCTCTTTCGAACTCTTCACTTTCCACTCAACACTTACAGCTGGCTTCTCTTTTTTCACCCCCTGTCATGACCCGAAATTCTCACCGTCGTGACCATGGTGGTGCCTAACATTTCGCTTTCTGGGCAAGCCAATGTTAGAACAGTTTATCAATTTTTAACGGTTTGAATTAATAATGAGAAAAAACTGAAATAACTGAAACAATCCAAGGTATAAATGCGGAAGCTAAAAAAGCCAAAAGTCTGCTAAAAATCCCTAGACCCAGTGTCAGAAGTGCACGAGCTATCTGAAATAAATATAAAGTTGTCTGAATGAAAATACACAACTAAATAAGAGGGAAGGCGGACTCTAGGAGCTGCGGGCACTAAGCAGCTATACCACAAGTTTCCACGAGGCTGATCAATCTAAGCACGCTAATAGCCGCCGCTGGGACCGACTCCAAAATCTCCACAAGAAGTGCAGAGTGTAGTATGAGTACAACCAACCCATGTACTTTGTAAGTGCCGAGCCTAACCTCGACGAAGCAGAGACGAAGCTAAGGCAGTTCACCTACATTACAACTTGTACACACTATATAATAAAATCAGAAAAGTAAGTACGGAACAAAATAAGACAATCAATTGAAAATAATAGCTACAACCTCAAGAAATAAGCCAGTGTCGTTCAGAATTACCAATCCTTAGAATTTCAAATGAAAATACTGAAAACCAACACAGTTCAAGGAAATAGAAACACGTAGATTGTTGCGGCGCGCAACTCAATTCCACCGTAAAACACAGAATTCTCCCTTATTTCGCCGTAGCAACATCAACACAATATAATATATATGTTGCGGCGCGCAACCCGATCCCACCATATATCAATATCAGTATCATAATTCACCCTTATTTCACCATAGCAATCCACCTTTATTTCACATGTTGCGTCGTGCAACTCGATCCCACTACACAGTACAAATTCACCCTTATTCCACCATATCAATCCACCCTTATTTTATCTGTTGCGGAGTGCAATCCGATCCCACCATATCAGTAACAAATACTCAATGTACATAGTCAAGTTAACAATTCAAATCACGAAAACCTTTACGATCAATAAATACCAAACTGAACCTAAAAGGAAACCTTGTACAACATAGGAATCTGCATAAGTAATACTACACAGTGAGACCAGTCTAGTAATTGAAAATTAGAAGGTGCAAGTAAGTCAATTTAAGAAAATAGCAGGGAATCGTGAAACTATGAAAAGATCTAACATCATTAACAGGTAGCAAATAAGCATGAAAAACATTTGGGGCATATAACATTTAAGACAAGGAAGGAAATAATTAAAGAACAACGGAAAATCAAGGAAACCAAGTAATTCAGCAGCATATAAGCACTCTCCACCTCGCATAAACGCCGCTCACATGAAATTCACATAGCACATAATTTGAGGGTTCCTAATTCCCTCAAGTCAATTCAGAGCTCTACCGTGGCCTTTCCCCTAGAATCCGCCTCCAAACCACTCGTATCTAGACACAATTGACTCAATAATATCAAATATTGCTAAAGGAATCAATTACAATGCATGAATTTAGAATTTCCAAACTTTCCCCCAAAAAGTCAAAAATCGACCCCAGACCCGCTTGGTCAAAACCCAAAATTCGGACCAAAACCCGATTACCCATTCACCCCCGAGCCCGATTATGTAATTTGTTTCGAAATCCAACCTCAATTTGAGGTCTAAATTCTAATTTTATAAAAATCCCTAATTCTACCCAAACCCTCAATTTCTACCATGAAAATCCTAGATTTTAGGTGAAAATCTTATGAAATGTAATGGATAATTGAAGAAGAGTAGGTTAGAATCACTTACCAACAAATTGGGGAATAAAATCTCTTGGGAAATTTCCTCTGGGGTTTTCTAGTTTTGAAATTTTTAAAGAATGGGCAAAATCCTAATTTATCAGGACTTTTTGCGTTCGCGAAAGGCCTGACGGGATCGTGGAAGGGAGCGGTCAAAATACCTACATGTTCACGAAGGCGGCTCCCCCCAGGTCTCCACGTTTGCGAGCCAGTGCTCGCGTTCATGAAGAGTATAGCCAGTTCCCCTCCCCCAAGTCCCTTACGCTATGTGTTCGCGATACACTGCCCGCGTACGCGAAGGGAAGCCCCCCTCCACTTCGCGTACAGCCCTTTGCGTTTGTGTGGGGTATAAATCTCCCCGGCCCAGTTCCCTCTTCCCGATCGCGGTAATGACTTCGCGATCACGAAGTGTATTACACCAGACACCAGCTGAAGCACAAAAACCATATTTTTAAGTTTTAAAACATCTGTAGCCTATTCGAAATTCACCCAAGCCCTAGGGGCTCCAAACCAATTATGCACACAAGTCCAAAAACCTCATACAAACCCGCTCGAGCGATCAAAACACTAAAATAACACCTAGAACTACGAATTAGATACCAAATCAAATGAAATTTTCAAGAAAACTTTAAAACTTCTATTTTAACAACCGAACGTCCGAATCACGTCAAACCAACTCTGTTTCTTACCAAATTTGATAGATATATCATAAATATAGTAATGGACCTCTATCGGGATACGAAAATAAAAAAACAGACTCAGTATCAACAAAATCAAATATCGATCAATTCTTAAAAATCATTAAACTTTTAAGATTTCAATTTTCGACAAATATTAATAACTCGAGCTAGGGACCTCCGATTCCGGGCATACACCCAGGTCCCAAATCATGATACGGACCCACCAAGACCGTTAAAATACAAATCCGGCTCCATTTTCTCAAATTGTTAACCAAAGTCAACTCAAATGAATTTTTAAGGCAAAATTCTTATTTTTAACATAAAAGCCTCCCGGATAATACCCGAACTGCGCACGCAAATCTTGAAGCACAGAATTAGGTTCTAAAACTATAGATGACCTATCGGATCATTACTTTCTCCACCTCTAAATTAACTATTCGTCCTCGAACGGACATAGAAAAGTACCTGGGCTGGTGAAAAGGTGTGGATATCTACTCCGCATGTCCGACTCGGACTCCCAAGTAGCTTCCTTGACCGGCTGGCCTCTCCATTGCACTCGAACTGAAGGACAACTCTTTGACCGTAACTATCGAACCTGCTGGGCTAGAATAGCCATCGGCTCCTCCTCGTAAGTCAAATCCTTGTCCAACTAGACTGAGATGAAATCTAGCACATAGGACAGATCACCGTGATACTTCCGGAGTATGGACACATGGAACACCCGATGGACTACTAATAAACTAGGTGGAAATACAAGCCCGTAAGCCACCTCTCCCACCCTCTAAAGAATCTCAAAAGGTCCGATATACCTAGGGCTCAATTGCCCTTCTTTTTGAACCTCATCACACACTTCATGGGTGAAACCCGGAGTAATACCCTTTCTCCGACCATGAATGCAACATCACGAACATCATAGTCTTTCAATAGCTCTAAACACCTCCTCTGCCTCAAATTGAGCTCCTGTTGTTTCAACAAATTTTGCAAGCTCTGATGATCCGTGAATACCTCACACGACACGCCGTAAAGATAGTATCCCCCCAAACCCAAGAAACCCAAGTACACAAGTGCACGAGCTGCTAGAATAGTACATACAAGGGAAGGGGGACTCCAGGAGCTAGGGACGCTGAGAAGCTATACCTCAAGTCTCCAAAAGGATGATCAATCCAAGCACACTAATAGCCGCCGCTAGAACCGACTCCAACATCTGCACAAGAAGTGTAGAGTGTAGTATGAGTATAACCAACCCCATGTACTCTGTAAGTGTCGAGCCTAACCTCAACGAAGTGGTGACGAGGCTAAGGAAGATCACCTACACTACAGCCTGTATGAAAAGGAAGTACAGAACAAAATAAGATAATCAACTGAAAATAATAGCTACAACTTCAAAAATTAAGCTAGTGTCGTTCAGAATTACCAACCCTTAGAATTTCACCGTAGTAACATCAACACAATAATATATATATATATATATATATATATATATATATATATATATATCACCTTATTTCACCGTATCAATCCACCCTTATTTCACCTGTTGCAGTGTGCAACCCGATCCCACTGCACAGTACAAATTCACCCTTATTCCACCATATCAATCCACCCTTATTTAACCTATTGCAGCGTGTAGCCCGATCCCACCATATCAGTACCAAATACTCAATGTGTACAGTCAAGTTAACAATTCAAATCATGAAAACCTTTACAACCAATAAATACCAAACTGAACAAAAAAGGAAACCTTATACAACATAAGAATCTACATAAGTAATACTACACGGCAAGATTGGCCCAGTAATTGACAATTAGAAGGTGCAAGTAAGTCAATTTAAGCAAAAAGCAGGGAATCATGAAACTATGAAAAGATCTAACATCATTAACAGGAGAAGACATTGATTAACAGGTAGCAAATAAGCATGAAAAGCATCTGGGGCATATAACATTTAAGACAAGGAAGGAGATAATTAAAGAACAACGGAAAAATAGGGAAAACAAGTAATTCAACAGCATATAAGCACTCGTCACCTCGCATATACGTCGCTCACATGAAATTCACATAGCACATAGTCCGAGGATTCCTAATTTCTTCAAGTCAAGGTTAAACTCAATACCTACCTCACTTAACAGTCAATCCAGAGCTCTACCGAAGCCTTTCCCCTAGAATCCGCTTCCACGCCACTCGTATCTAGACACAATTGACTCAATAATATCAAATATTTCTAAAGGGATCAATTACAATGCATGAATTTAGAATATCCAAACTTTCCCAGAAAAAGTCAAAAAATGACCCCGGGCCCGCTTGGTCAAAACCCGAAATTCGGACCAAAACCCGATTATCCATTTACCCCTGACCCGATTATGTAATTTGTTTTGAAATTTGACCTTAATTTGAGGTCTAAATTTCAATTTTACAAAAATCCCTAATTCTATCCAAACCCTCATTTTCTACCATGAAAATCCAAGATTTTAGGTGGAAATCTTATGAAATGTAATGGGTAATTGAAAGAGTGCAGGTTAGAATCACTTACCAATAAACTGGGGAATAAAAGCTCTTGGGAAAATCTCCTCTAGGGTTTTCTAGTTTTGAAATTTTGAAAGAAAGAGCAAAATCCCGATTTTGGACTATTTTAATCACTGGGCATTAGGCCTTCTTTGCGTTTGCGAAGGGCCTGATGCGATCGCGGAAGGTAGAGGTCAAAAGACCTACGCATTTGCCAGTGAACCCATGCATTGAAAAAAGGCTGCTCCCCCCAGGCCTCTGCGTTCACGAGCCAGTGCTCGCGTTCGCGTAGAGTATATCTAGTTCCCCTCCCCTAGGTCCATTATGCTATGCATTCGCGATACACTGCCCGCGTTCGTGAAGGAAACCACCCCCCTACACTTTGCATTTGCCTACGGCCTTTCGCATTCGCATAATGTAAAAATCTCCCCTGCCCAGTTCTGTCACGACCCAAACTGATGGGCTGCGACGGGCACCGAGTACCAAAATAACGTATCTTCTCATGTCATACTCTCATAGATAACTGAGCCGGAAGGCTGCCGTAATATAAGTAGAATATAACATATGATACCAACTTATACATAAGACATACGGGCCTATAAGACCAAAATAACCACTCGTATACTGAACATAGGCCGACAAGGCCATACAATCTTTTACGTACATAACATCTTTCTACAAGCCTCTAAGAATAAATAATTTTCATAAAGGTCTGAAAAGCGTCCCGCCATGCCAAACAATACACGTCTAAATCATACTAACCAAACAAGCAACTCCGAAGCAAATGGAGCGCACCAACATCTTCTGCTGAGCTGATAGCCTACTTGAAGGGCTCTTAACCTGTCTATCGGGACCTTCGGGCATGAAACGCAATGTCCCCAGGCAAAAGGGACGTCAGTAAAAATAATGTACCGAGTATGTAAGGCATATAAATAAGTACAAAACAGACATGGAAGAAATATAGAGTAAATTACTCAACATGTAAGTCTGGATAACTTTGTAATTCATGAAATAATTATAGTGTCATGCATATGCATATGAATGTCATGTTGTGCATAGGTACATGTGTTCATAACATCATCAAGCCTCTGAGGGCATCTCAACATATCATCTTGGCCACTGTGGGCAAAATCATCAACGTATACCAGCTGATCATGTGGTGGTGTGTATATAACGCCATAACCTTTCCCATATCCATATACATACATACATACATACATACATACATACATATATATATATATATATATATATATATATATATATATATATATATATACATACATATATATATATATATACATATGTAACACCATCTGGTCATGGGTCAATGTGCATGTATAAATGCATGAAATGCAGATGAAATACGTTAATAAAATCTCTCGGTACGTCATAAAGCCATTATGCCTCTAATTAATATCATGAATTAAACTTTACCAACTTATATATTTTTGAGACCCATGAATAGATGATAGAATACTATGACACATGGGAGAATAATAATATATGCATCTCTAGTATTTTTACGAATATAGTACTTTATGGAAGTTGTACATTTGCTCGTTTCGCTTGTGTCGTATAGAACATGTCAAAAAGAAAGAAGGGATAGCCATAACATACCTGGAGTAGGGAAAAATCCGTATGACGTTCTTGGAAAAGATTCCACCATACTCCTTTAGAACTGTAAAATTTTACATTGCTAAGGTACTAATAATTCCCGTTGGAATTGTTTGGTTGCAAGAAATTTTTGTTGAAAGACTTTGAGGGATTTCTAATGCCTAATTGTAAGGCTTTTGGTATTTGAAGATATTAGAGATGAAGTGCTTTGTTACTAACTTTTCCAAAGCTTCATATCTGATTGGTATTGAAATGTTGGAAACATTACTACTTTGCTAAAGCTCCACATTTGATTAGTATTGAAAATGTTAGTGTTTGAGAATGACGTACTTCTCATGCATTGCATTCATTTACATTGACCCCTATCGGTTTGGGTCGTGATAGAAGTGATATCAGAGTAGTTCTGTCCTAGGGAGTCTACAGGCCGTGTCTAGTAGAGTCTTGTTTATGGGTTTGCGTGCACCACATTTATAAGTAGGAGGCCATAGGGCATGTAGTACTGTCACTCTTTCTTCTTACCTTTGATATGACCCAAACCTATGGGCCACGACGGTTACTCAGTTAAGTAAGGTACCGAATGCCCATCGTGGCCCATCGATTTGGGTCGTGACAAGTTCCCCTTTCACGATCGCGGCGATGGCTTTGCGATCACGAAGTACATTACACCAGACACCAGTTGAAGCATGAAAACCAAATTTTCTAAGTTCCTAAACATCCGTAGCCTATCCGAAATTCACCCGAGCCCTCGGGGCTCCAAACCAATTATACACAAAGGTCCAAAAACCTCATACGAACTAGCTCGCGTGATCAAAACACCAAAATAACGCCTCGAATTAAGAATCGGACACCAAATCAAATGATATTTTCAAGAAAACTTTAAAACTTCTATTTTAACAATCAAACATCTGAATCACGTCAAACCAACTTTGTTTCTCACCAAATTTGACAGACAATTCATAAATATAGTAATGGACCTGTGCAAGGACCCATAACCAAATATACGGACCCGATATCAGAAAAATCAAATATCGGTCAATTCTTAAAAAGCATTAAACTTTCAAGCTTTCAATTTTTGACAAAAATTAAAAACTCGAGCGTAGGACCTCCGAATTCAATTTCGGGCATACTCACAGGTCCCAAATCATGATACAGACCCACTGGGGACCGTCAAAACATGGATCCGGGTTCGTTTTCTCAAAATATTTACCGAAATAAACTCAAATGGATATTAAGTCAAAATTCTTATTTTTATCAATTTTTAACTTAAAAGCCTTCCTGAATAATACTCGGACTACGCACGCAAATTGAGGA
Source organism: Nicotiana sylvestris (assembly GCF_000393655.2). Taxonomy (NCBI): domain Eukaryota; kingdom Viridiplantae; phylum Streptophyta; class Magnoliopsida; order Solanales; family Solanaceae; genus Nicotiana; species Nicotiana sylvestris. The sequence goes on along the minus strand of NC_091059.1, from coordinate 132,512,612 downwards.
AGGATTAAAGAAGCTATTGTAGGCTTCAAAACATAGAATTAGGTTCTAAAACTATAGATGATCTATCGGGTCATCACACCCCCGTTTTTACATTCATCTCGAAAGTTACAGTCTCCTCACCCACTCTAAGCATGAGCTTTCTCTCGTGTATATATATTATTGATCTACCCATTGCTAAGAATGGTCTTCCTAGGATGAGGGGGACCTTCTTGTTCTCCTCCATCTTCACCGCTATAGAATCTATAGGAAATACGAACTTATCTACCCAAACTAAGACATCTTCTACTATCCCATCGGGTATTAGAGTCGTTTGGTCTGCCAGTTGCAAAGATAATTGTACCGACCTTATATCTCCAATCTCATTCTCTAGTTTCCTGTAAATAGACAAAGGTATTAGATTAATTGAGGCACCATAATCACATAAAGACTTATCAAAATTAATAGTGCCTAAAGAGTAAGGTATAGTAAAACTCACTGGGTATGCACGCTTTTGTGGTAGTTTGTTTTGCAAGATTGCACTACAACGCTCTGTGAGCTTTACCATGAGGTCTCTTCCATCTTCTTCTTCTTTGTCAGAATCTCTTTCAAGAATTTGGCATAAGCTGGCATTTGGGAGAGCACTTCTGTCTGGTAAGTTTACATTAACTTGTTTCAGCATATCCAGAAATATCTCAAACTGTTGTCCAGCTTTTCTCTATATAACTTTTTGGAAAAAGGTAGAGTAGGCATATGCTCGCTCTCATTAGAGTCCTCCCTTCTTGCATTTTTTCTTCTTATCAACATCAATTTTCAGCTACTCCCCACTTTCTTTTTTAGGTACCGCTTCTTTTTGTCTCGAAGTGGGATCTTTCAACACTTGCCCACTTCTTAAGGTCACTACATTCACTGTTTCTTTGGGGTTTCTTTCAGTATCAACGGGCAGAGTACCTGGGACTCTCTCAGATAATATTATTACAATCTGTCCCAATTGTCTCTCCAAGTTTTGAAAAACTGTGCCAAGTTCTTTGATGGCTGCTCCATGAGCGTCTAGCGTCTCATCTGTCCCGACAATAAAGGTATTCATTTGATCTTCTAGACCAGGCTGATTGGACTGTTGAGGCTGAAACTGCTGCCTCTGCTAATTTTGGAAGACTGGAGTTCCTCGTCCTTAAGGTCTGGGGTTGTTTTGCTGCCATGCATTTGCAGTACCCCTAGATGAACTCCATGAAAAATTGGGGTGTCTCTAACCCATTGCATTAAAGTTATAGTTTCCCACAACATTCACTTCCTCAGTTGAGGCATGACACTCATGAGTAGGGTGTCCTCTTCCACATACATCACAAGCTGCATGAGGCTCACTTTGTATTGTAGCCAAGGTCAACTTCCGTATTTCTTTAGCCATAACATCAAGTTGTACATGCACAAATACGTTAGCATCAACCTGGTGAACATCTGTCGGTCTTCTTCTTTCAACACTATCAGAAGGCCACTGATTTGCATCTTCAGATAACTCATCAAGAATTATAACTATCTCCTCTGGTGTTTTCTTCATCAATAGGCCTCCAGCTGCATTGCTCAATGTTCTTCGTGAGGCGGGTGTCAATCCATCCCAAAAGTCTTGGAGTTGTATCCAGAGTTCAATTCCACTATGTTGACACTTTCTAACTATCTCTTTAAACCTTTCCCAAGCTTTAAACACAGTTTCGGTATCTTTCTGGCAGAAGTTATGGATTTCTCTTCTAAACTTGCATGTCTTAGCTGATGAGAAATATTTATCAAGAAATTTCTTGCTCATCTCATCCCATGTTCTAATTGATCCATTAGGTAAGATTCGAAGCCACTACTTTGCATCATCTTTGAGTGTGAAGAGGAATACCTTTAACTAAACTGCATTTTGCGACACACCATTGTATTGAAAGGTATTCATAATCTCCTAGAATTCCATTAGATGGTTCTTTGGATCTTCGTTCATCTTCCCTCTAAAGACACAACAGTTTTGTAGGGTTTGGAGCAACCCTTGCTTTAACTCGAAATTATTAGCTGCAATTGGAGGTGGTCTCACACTTGATAATCCTTGGTTGTAGACCAGTCTAGCATAATCGCCAAGTGATATCCTAGCCAGGGGAGCTATATTTCCAAACTGATCTGCAGCCAAGGGTTGATTTTGACAATTCTCCGACCCCTCCCCTCTTCGTAGACAATTTGTGCATCTCTAAGAGTTGCTTCCTCAGCATCCTGTGCAACTTTTTCTCGTTGTTGGGATGGCTCTCTTGCAGCCAAATCAACATTATCATCATCTCTAGCCACAATCTTTTGGTTGAGGATTGCTCAACCTTCTCTATATTCTCGGGGAGATTTCTTTCCTTCCTCGGCTGTCGTAGTTGTTTTTCTATTTCTGGTTCATCTGGTAGCACTTTTTTCCCAGAAGATTGAGTCATGCACCACTCTTACCTGTAACCTGCCCACAGTTAAAGAACACCAACTGTAAAAAGGGAAAAATAAAATAAAACAAATTTAAATGTTCTTGAATTAGCACTAAAAACTATTTCAAACACTATTGATTGCCAATTCCCGAAAATGGTGCTAAAATTTGACGAGTGCAAAACACCACTTAAAATTACGCTCACTAATCAAATATAGTATAGTATAATATCGTATCCACAATGATTGAATTTAAACAGTATTCTCATAGTTTTTAGCTTGATTGTTATCCAAGATGATCAACAATTGAGATTTATATGATTTCTAACTAAAATTAAGACCTAAAGCTATTGACTAATGACAATCAAAGCAAGGATTAAGCAAGAAAAGATATCAATGGGAGAATATATGATAGGTGCAAGATAATTGTCTGGAATTTAACTCTAGTTATTTCACATCTAATATTTAAGTGAGTCTCTCGAATTCACTTGATTATTAGTTCAATTGTTTAGTAGAAATTCCTCTCTCGATTAAATCCCAACCTCACAAGATGAACCAATTTGAACTTTGTGAAGATATGCAAGAATGCGAAGTGGATTGGTCTTTAGGAGAACCTCTCTCGATTATCCTCCTAAGTAGGTTTTATCAATGATTTCATTATCCTCTTCCGATTATTAAGAAGAATTAGTGAACTAAACCAACAATATAGCGCAAAGATATCACAAGGTATGCCTCTCTCGATTACATGAACAAGTGAATATAAATTCAACAATTAAATCATCCAAAAATGCTTCAATACATAAAACTAGAGTTATAATCCACAAACAAATATCAAAATACCAAATCCATCAAATCCTAAAGAGAACTACTCCATAGATATGGAGTAATTCATCACAGATATAATTAAAAGATAGTAAAACATAAATTCAATCCAAATTCGGTTCTTGAGTGAGGAAGGAATGATAAAATCCGTGTGCGTCTGCTCATCCAACTCTTCCTTAGCTTCCTTAGGTCTATTATGTGTCAAAAGTCCAAAAAGTAATATTTTTCCATATATTTATACCAAGTAGGGTCGGGCCTAGACGAAACCACCTTATCCTAGCCGAAATAGAATTTTTCACTCTGTAAAAATTGCATAGGGTTACGCGCCATTGTCATGACCCAAATCCTGACCTGTCGTGATGGCGCCTTTTGTGGTACTAGGCAAGCCGACATTTATTAATAACTGCAACACTTTTAACAAAAACAGATTGAAAGCAGCTTAAATGGCAATTCTCATAACAAGGTAGAAAGATCCAAAAACAGAACGCGGAAAAACAACTCCCAAATCGGGGTGTCACAGAGTACATGAGCATCTACATGTCACAAGTCTGGAATACACTGCCTAAGATAGTCCGAAAATAAATACAATAAAAGGAAAGATAAGGAAGGAGAACAAGGACTGCGAATGCTGGGAAACTACCTCGAAGTCTCCAAAGATCAGCTATGCAAAGTATCAACACCCACCGTGTCCAGAAATACCTGGACCTGCACACGAACTGCAGGGTGTAGCGTGAGTATAACTAACTCAGTAAGTAACAATGCTAAATAAAGAACTGAAAGAAGTGATGAGCTCTGCAATTATAGTTCAACTTCAGTAATTTCAACATAGGAAAACAGGCATGCTTTCAAGTTCGACAATTTAGGCCAAATCAGTTATCTTATATCAATTCAAGTAAAATATAATATAACATCTTTCAAAAAATTCCAGACAGTAATATATGGCAGCAAAGTGCAACAATAATGAAGTCAAGAGCATTCTCTCAAAGCAATAGTCTCTCAATCCTTCTCAATAGCTCATCACTCGGCACTCAACACTCGTACTCAATAGGTACATTCGCTCACTGGGGATGTGTACAGACTCCTGAAGGGCTCCTTAACTCAAGCGCTACATTGCTGCGGCGTGCAACTCGATCCCATAATATATATATATATATATATATATATATATATATATATATATATATGTATATGTATATGTATATGTATATGTATATGTGACTCCGGAGGGGCTCCTAAAACCCAAGAGCTATATCACTACGGCGTGAAACCCGATCCATATATATATATATATATATATATATATATATATATATCGCTCACAACTCGGCACTCAAGCCCTAACTCAGTCGCCAACCTCTCCAGTCTCTCGGGCTCTCAGAAATCATAAAATCAGCCCAAATAGAAATGATGTAATGTATCAACAAGAAACAAGAAGATACTAAGATATGATACGCAAGTAGAACTATGACTGAGTACAAGACAGCAATTAGCAAATAATTCAAAAAGTACATGACCTCTTCGGGTCCCAACAGTATCAACACATAACTTAAAGATAGTTTCTACCATGATTTGCAGTCAAATTTCTATAACACATGGAGAGCATATAGCCAACAACAAGTTATTCAACTTTACAGTTCCATGTAAGGGACCAAGTCACAATTCCTATGGTGCACGCCCACATGCCTGTGACCTAGAATGTGTGTTACCTCCAAACCAATCAAATTACACATAATTCGTGGTTTCATACCCTCAAAACCATATTTCAAACTGTTACTTACCTCAATCTGTGCCAATCTCTACTCTAACAAGCCTTTGCCTCGCGAATTGACTTCCAAATGCCTCGAATCTCAAGAATCCCTTCGAAATCCCTCTCAAAAATCGCCCAAATCCGAGTGTGCAAAAGTCAAGAAATGATAAAACCCTCGGATCCTATTGTTTATATTGTGCCCAGGCTTTTCGCACAGGCGGCCAACTTACCCTCACCTATGGACCTGCTTCTACGGTTAAACATCCACTTCTGCAGAATTCACTTACCTAGCGAGCCTCCGCTTCTGCGACCAACATCAAAAACACAAATTGCACATAGATTCAAGCCTAATAAACTTTGAAACTTTCAATTTCTACAACCGACACTGAAACCTATCAAACCACGTCCAATTGACCCCAAATTGTGCACACAAAACACAAATGACACCACAGACCTAATCTAACTTCTGGAATCCCAATCCGACCCCGATATCAAAAAGTCCATCCCTGTCAAATTTCCCAAAAATTTAACTTTCGTCATTTCAAGCCTAATTCCACTACGGACCTCCAAATCACAATCTGGACGCGCTCCTAAGTCCAGAATCACCCAACGGAACTAACATAACCATCAAAACTCCATTTCAGAGTCGTATACACATAATTCAACATCCGATCAACTATTCCAACTTAAGCTTTCCATTATGAGACTAAGTGTCTCAATTCATTCTGAAATTCTTCCAAACCCGAACCGACTAACCCGATAAGTCATGTAACAGTTGTAAAGCACAACAGGAGAAGAAAAATAGGAGAATGAAGCTACAACTCTCAAAACGACCGACCGCGTCGTTACAGCCATGCGAGACATAGTGGGAAAATCCAGAGAGCTCAACTTCTATCAAGAAGCCAAAAATACACTGTTGTCTCGCACTATGTGTCACATTAGTTCAAATTCCTCATAGTACGAATTTTTCTTGATTTTTAAAATCCAGATGTGGTTCTCGACCCCCGAACACGATCCCGACTTAATCCCTTGAGCTTTTACTCAGACTTCAAAGCTCCAAATCGCTCGAATTCATTCCATAACATCTACATAGCTCAGAATCACTCCTACAAGGCATAAAATACAAAATAAGTACAAAACACTAGCGATTGAAATTCAAACACCATAAAAGTTCAGTAAATTGGAGTGCAATAAGCGGCTAAAATACGAGATTATAGCCTACCATCAGAGTACATTGGATCGGTTGTAATCATACTATACCCTGCACTTCTTGTGCAGATTTTGGTACTGGTCCCAGCTGTACGTGAGGTGCATCAACTCGGATTGGCATATTTGGAGACTCAAGGTAGATCTGCTAGCGTCCGCAGACCTTGAAGTCCCCTTCCTCTTTCCTTATGTACTGTTCATTTCATTCAAAACAGTTGTATTTATTTTTAATTCTATTTGTAGAACTTCTAGTAGCTCGTGCACGCGTGACTCCAGATCCGGGATTGTACTTAGACATTTTTGGTTGTTTTACCTTTTCGCACAATATTTCAGCTTTATTTCAGTTTAAATGGGTTTAATTACTTGAGATATTTAAAATGACAAATGATTTACACTAACGTTGGCTTGCCTCGCGAGTGGAATGTTAGGCGTCATCTTGGTCCCGAATGTGGGAATTTCGGATCACGACACAGCAACAACATCAATAGAAAATTGACAGTGATAAATTTGTATAGTACAACAGCATACAAATTAAAAATAAATTTTCATACAAATTTGATATATCTACAACAATATATAAACTAAAAACAATTATACAACTAATTATATAGTATATAACTTATCTTTCATACACTATTTTTACACAGTTAAATATATTTACAACATCATACAACTTAAATACAATTTTCATATAAATTTTATACAATATGTATTTTATATATATTTTGTATTTGATTTGTATATATTTTGTATGTGGTGTATTCTTCTTCCTCTCTAAAATTCCAATCAAAACTTCATCTCTTAATACAATTTTGATACGTATCAACAACTTTATGTAAAAAGATAGTATTTATAACTTAAATACAAATTTCTTAAAACGATTCATATATTATATAACTATTTTTCAACTTTCATACAACATTCAAATAAAAAAAAATATAACTACAACATAATACAACTTAAATATAGTATACATACAACTTTAATACAATTATGTAAGTATATTGTATGTCATGTGTTCTTCTTCTTCTTCTTCGATTTTTCAATCTGAAATTCGGCAAAAATCAAGTCTAATCTTTATCAAACACCCTAAAAATTGAGATACAAATTTCAAAACATATTCTCAATTGTTTGCAACAACACCCAATCCAAGCAAATAATAGTTTTTGAAAACCCAAATTCGAATTCAAAGCTTCAAAACTTTTTAATGGCTGTCAATGGTAGATAATCAAACACCTCATATATTGATTGCCAATTCTAATTCGAACATCAATTGTGCAACATGAAAGAAAATTGTTAAGTTAAAACTCTATAGTAAAACGATTGAAATCATTTGATGAATTCTATTAAAACTCTATACAATAAGAAAACATAAAAAATAAAAAGAACATCAAAGTAAGAAAATTTGGGGAGCAAAACACAGAAGGAGAGATAGAGAGACGGGGAGAGAAGAACATGTATAAAGGGATGGAAAATTACTGATATTCCTTATTCAATTTTTAATATAATGAAATACTCATTTAAAACTTATTAGTATATAATTGGTAAATTGTACGTGACCATATAATTAAGTTAGAAGTTGATAAGAGAGGATAATAAAGTTTCATAAATAGTCCAAAGTTAAAAAGCAACCCTAGTAAAGCTATCGCATCGCATCTAAATGCTCTTTTGACCCTAAAAATATCTATTTGCACCGCAGCCCTACTATATCATGCGCACTCACATCATAATTATTGGTCAAATAGATTGATGTCCTTGTTATAATAAAAAGATTCCTCTCCTACATTTAATAATCACTTGCATTATTAAGTTCAGACAAAATATCTGAAACGAAGATAAAAGTTGACCCTTGACCCACACTTAATAGGTTATTCTGTTACTTCAAAAGTACGAACTGATCAAATCATCCTATCCTAGCTAATCTTAAATAATTTTAGCTACTCCCTTGAAAACAAAAGAAGGAAGAATGAAAGAAAAGTAACAAACACTGCCTTCTATCCACATCATATATTAAACAAAAAAAAAACGAAAATTTGAAGAACAAATTAAAATTAAACTTAAGGGAAAAAATAAAAATAGTTGCTCATTTTGCAGGTGTCTAAGTGAGAGGAACATCAGGATGACCTTCAGTATCCTTATCTCCTCTTCCATGTTTATATTGTGGGACCACCTGCATAAGGATAATTAACTTAATTATCTTTAATGACTTATCCAAACACATCTCTCTTTTAGAATAATATTCATAGTGGAGTACATAATTATACATGCTGTCATATGGAACTAGACCAACGTAGCAAAGATGTTTAATTTTTAAATATGGGGGAGATGGTATATATGAAACTAAAACCAACCTGATCTTGTGAGCAAATGTCAGATGACAATCTTCTACTAGTTTTCTTCTCATCTATTCTGCTTCCGCTGCTCATGTTGATATCTTAGTATTTTGCAACATTTAAAAAAAAAAAAAACAATGATCAGACCAAATGTTCAAAGGCAACACTTTGTATGTCAGCTACACATGTAACACCCGTCAAATTTTATATTTATCTTAAAAAATTCATTAAATATATATAAATTATTAATTTAAAACTTAGTTTTGACTGTAATTCTAAACTTATAAAGTTTAAATAATAACCCTGCAATCCCTTATGTACATGTACAATGTATCCAAAGAAAAGTTGACACATGCATTCGGGTTTCGCGTTTTTCTCTTAGGCCGTCCCAGTTTTGGACAGCGAATCAAAAACGTTGCTGTTAGTACTCTGACAACCAAGAAAAATATCTTCACTATTTTTTTTTTAATTCTTAATTTTGAGTTAAAGTTCTACTCGCACTGGGCGAAATAGCCTAGTAACCCCCTAAATTTGCACATGCCAGTTTTTAAAGCCGACTAACAAAATCTTACTTCATTTCATTTTAACATCTCAACTCAAAAAAATGCATATCAATGTACGTCTCCAATAGAGTGTGTATCTCAATGGTTCTAACATATATGATAAGGTACTTACAAGTAAATAGCTATGATAAATATATACTCCAATCATAAACATTGTTAAAATTTGAGTTTAACTTATATATAATCCAAAAATATAAGATAATTTTTACACTATCAAGTTCCTAACTAAAAAATAACTACAACTAATCATCGGTAAAAAAAAAGTAAGTGTTGTAGCTTGGAAAATAATAAGGCATGTGGATTAACTGGTAATTAAAATATACTTATAGTGTAATTTTTTTTATTATGTCAGCATATATATAAATAAAAATAACGCAACTAACCTAATGTCACATTAAACTATAGTAATAATGTAAAAGATCTTTACATAACTTAAATCCTTTGTTTTGTTTTTTTTTAATTATACGTTTATCATTGGTGGAAATGGTCAAGGGAGCCTAGAGAGAGTGTAGTAAATCATCTTTTTAGATCGCATAAAAGCATAGTGATTACCCGTTTTTAATTTGAACGATGCAAGAACCCCAGCTAAGTTGCACTTTATCTTATTTGTTTTTTTATCTTTCTAAAAACAGCACAAAACACAAATTAAGAAGTGGAGAATAATATTTATAATGAGTATATACCTGAAGTAGAAAATCTGCGACGTCTTTGGTTAGGTGTATCAAGGGTTGAATCTGTACTGTCAGGCAAATGGCGGTCCAGTGGGAGAAGCAGCTGGCCGGCGTTAACGTTATTACTATTTTCCAACATTCCTCGAACAAACGATGCCTCTATTGAATTCAAGAAATGAACATGTCTTTCATTTGTCCAGTACATACTTCCTTTACCATCTTTCTTCTTCTTCTGATCCATATATATAAAAACTGATCTACAGCTATACTACTGCTGGATACGAAGATTCCGGCCGGGGTGTTACCGGACGACCAGGTGGTTGGCCTTTTTGGATATTCAGGGCTTTTTATAGGATAATATAATCTGTACAATCTTGTGGGCTAAGAAAAACTTATTTGCATTCAATATTTATATCAAACTAATGAATACTTTTTTGCATACATATTTTATTATTAAACTTATTTTTACTTTAATTTTTAACTGCTAAAATTAAATTATTTCATCTGTGTAAAATAATTGTGCTGATAATTAATTATTTACCATGGTGAGGTGGGGTATACCATATTATACGTATATCGTTGTCAAACATTTAAGCCACTATTACACTTAGGAAAGCTAATATGAAGAGAGTAGAGCAAACATCTACTCTCTTTCGGTACAACATGTTGAGTCTTCCTCACCTTCTTGGAAATTCTTTCTTTTATTGAGCATACAATGGCAAAAGGGAGCCCAAAATTTTGTAGCAAAATAGGAATATCGCACGAGCAGAATTGGTTGGTTACATGTTGCATTCATTTGTAGACATATATATCTCTTTTAATTTGTAGGAAATGAATACGATCTGTTGCTTCATCGTATCAGTTCATATCTAATATATTGTAGAGACAGACCGGGCAATTACCACCGCGACCTTGTTGTCTTTTTACTCTCTCTCTATTCTAAGTAAAGAAGAAAATTAGAAGAAAATGATTTGCACTTTAATTAGTTCCATCGTGAAATTCACTTTCTTTACAAGAAAATTTTATTTGTGTTTTTATTTATCAAAAGAGAAGTTTCCATGAATTTTTTCTCTTTTTGATACAACTCTTCGCTATTTCTCATTTCTCAACAATACATAAGTTGGTATGTGAACAAAGTTTTTCTTTTTATAATGGATATTACAAATATCTTGTATTTTGACATTTTTACTAAGACTCATATATAGTAGATTAAAGTAAAATACAAAATTGTAATGGACGTAAAACTTGATTTTATATTTTTCAATCAAGGAAGCTTTCGTTAAAAAAAAAAAACTGTATGTTTCTGAACAAAAAATCTACACACTCATACTTCCGACCTTATCTTTGTTTCTAATACTTGCACCAAGTCAAAGTAGTTGAATAACGAGAATATTATGGTAATTTACAACAAGAGAGTACATATATATTTCAGAAAACCATGAAGAGCGTGAAGACATTCTAGTAGGGGTGCGAGTGTAACAAAACAACCTTATCGAGTATAAAATATCTGTAGAATAAGACATGCTAGATATTTTGTTAGATGGGTTTCGTCAAAGAATCCCTTGTCGAATGATAAACGTTAAATAAAGAAATACTTTCAGCATCAAAAGTGCAGAACAGAAGAAAAAAAAAAATATCTCCACCATTTATTGTCTTGAGAGATGACGATAGATCGATGGAAGGTGGAGAGATTGTGTTATCCAGTCGTGCTTTGTTTGATTTTTTTCTCTTGTTTGGTATCATCGACAACATGCTGTGTTTTTCTCTTGGCATCATCGGGTGTTTATATTAAATTATTAAATACATTAGATATATTTGCATATTTCTTTCTTTTTTTTTGGTTAAAGGGAAATATTATTGTTGGAAAACTAATTCAAAGTTGTAGTATGAAACCTTAGTTATTTAGGATTTGATTTATTTAATTCATGTCTAAATAGAATTTACAGTTAAAATAAATGTAGGAATATAATTTTCTATTTCTAGTTGAAATAAGTTTCATACTATTATAAATAGAAGTATTGATAGCTTATTTTATGCGTGGAGATTTGTGAGAATTGTAAAGAACTTTCACAGATTTATAATAAAATATTTTCTTTCAATTTTATTGATAACACTAAGGCATAGAACTATTAGCTACATAGTCACTATCATAGATAGCGAGTACATTCCAAGATTTGCCAACTTATTGCACATAGACACTGGAACTATTCTATAGAGGCTAAACCCTCTTTGTCTGCTTTGATAACACAGACTCTGGGGGAGATGCCATGACAAACAGGTAATCATGACTTGTGGCTTGCTTGGTTCGTTCCTTAGCCAAAATGTGAGCTACTTTATTTCTTTGTCGAAAGCTATGCCGGATAGCTGAACTCCTCAATTAGTACTTGCAAGAGTCAATAACACTTTGATAAGTAGGGTGCTTTTGTTGCAAAAATTCTATAGCATAAATGGAGTCAGTTTATTTGCTTATTTCTTTCACTAAACTATGGTTAATTATTGCATTTTTATCTAATTAAATCAACCAACCTTGACAAATTAATATAATTTAGTGTAAACATCCGATATGAATAAATTCTCACGTGAAATTGAAACACAAACGAAAATACTGCTCTTTCTTTCCCAAAACAGAAAAGCTTATGAAAACTGCACTTTCGCTTTAGAAAAAAAGTAAGAAAAAATTACTCGCCCATACCAAATATTTACACCATATTATATAAAATTTCCATTATTACGTAGTACTAAATTGAAGTGAGAATACTTACTATTTAACCCAAAACACATGTCACGTATCACGATTTGGTACAAACACAGTATATGGATAAGTTAACGTTATCTCCTTTGCTCTGGGAAAAAAATCTACTTTGCTCCAAATGGCCAGTGAATTAGAACATGCAAAGATAAGATATCACACTTCTGGTGTGAATTCAAATCAATATTAATATTTAAAATAAAAATTGAATATTTTGAATCTACGTACATGAAATAATATAAAGTACATCTTTTATAGTTTATTGTTGTTAATTATATGAAAATATGATTTTAAAAGTGTGAATTATCAAATAATAATAATACTGTATACGGTCAAAACCGGGCTTGCCCTTTGTATGGCTAATCGAGACTGGAACATGGTAGGCCAAAGTTCAACCTCGTGTTATATCGAACCATGGTGCAAAGTTAGATCGCCGATCGAGCTCATGACTCCGAGACCGATCAAAATCGAGTTCGGCTAAGATCGAGACCGAGCAAGATAGAGATCGAGCGAGTTCGAGGGAAGCTTACCGAGACAAATAATGAAAAACCAAAATATCCGCAATCGGACGAGGATCACGATGAAAATCCCGGCACGTATCAAGAAGAGCCCGATTAATTAGCTAATCATGAGATTTCTTACCTCATATAGAATTGTATTAAGAGTATGACTCCCCTACTATATAAAGAGGGTCTGATCATTTGTAAAATAGATCATTCTTACACAATACAAAGCAATATACTGTCATTTTCTAGCTTTCATTATCTTGTTACTCTATTCATAAGTCAGTTGAAACATCTTTTGGTTCAAGGGTGACTGAACTCGAGGGCCAAGAATATTCAATTTGTGTGGTTTGCATTTATTATTTCATCGTCAATTTTAATATTAATTTATTCTTCTCAATTTGCACTAAGTGATATCACGTATCCTTAAAACCGTGTATAAATTCAATTGTTATTCGATTTTAGGATAAACAGTTTGACGTCCACAGTGGGGCTAAGTATAATAGTGGTTACCTGGTACAAACTTTCATGACACAGACTATTTTACACTTGTTCTTTGAAATATCTTTGATTACATGACTAAAAAATATCAAACTCTCAGTCAACACCTCTACACGTTGACAATGATTTCGGCCACCACGGCGAAAATGATAACATAGCACCAGGGAACGAAGTACCCCCAGTTGGCCTCGATGGAGTTCCGGCTGTGGATCTAATCGATGTTAGTTCACATATAGCCATCAACGAAAATTTGGCCGTCGATCCCAAAGGCAACGTCCGTGGCGGTGCCCGAACAGCCGCTCAAAACACACGTGGCGGTGAAGATGGCGGGATCAGCATGCAGGTGATTTTCGAAATGTTGCAGGCTCAACAGGTAGCAATTGCCCAGCTCCAAAACCAGAATCACACACCGAGTAGGGTCGAACTCGAGCCATCGCAGGAAGTTATACACAAGGTCGAATCTGTTTCAAGGATATCGAGCGAGAAAAAATCGGAGACCAATCATGCAATCATGAAGATGCTCGAAGAAATGACAAAGCAAATAGAGTGGGGGGAAAAGAAGATCGAGGAAAATGACAAGAAGGTGGAAACTTATTAACTCCAAGGTCAATCAAATCCCGGGGGAACCGCCAATATTGAAGGGACTGGATTCCAAAAAGTTTGTACAAAAACCTTTCCCCCTAGTGCGGCTCCTAAGCCAATCCCCAAGAAGTTCTGCATGCCCGAGATTCCTAAGTATAATGGAACGACTGATCCAAACGAGTACGTCACCTCTTACATGTGTGCTATCAAAGGGAATGATCTAGAGGACGACGAGATTGAATCTGCCTTGCTAAAAAAATTCGGGGAGACCCTGTCGAAGGGAGCCACAATATGGTACCATAATTTACCGCCTAAATCTATTTACTGATTTGCTATGCTTACAGATTCTTTCGTAAAGGCACACGCCGGGGCCATCAAGGTCGAAACCAGAAAGTCAGACCTTTTCAAAGTAAGGCAGAAGGACAACGAGATGCTCAGAGAATTCGTGTCTCGATTCCAAATGGAACGGATGAACTTGCCACTAGTCGCTGACGATTGGGTTGTTCAAGCTTTCACTCAAGGACTCAACATTCGATGTTCAGTGGCTTCACGGCAGTTGAAGCAGAATTTGATAGAATACCCGGCTGTTACTTGGGCCGATGTTCATAATCGGTATCAATCTAAGATCAGGGTCGAGGACAATCAACTTGGGTCTCCTTCTGGGTCCGTTTATCCTATCAAACATGTCGATATAATCAAGAGGGATACTGATCGAGAACCAAGGATGAATAGAAATCGATATCAGCCATATAATGGAGTTCGTAGTAGTAGCGGATCTGGGCGAAACTCTGCACGAAATGAAAGAAGAAATGATCGAGGTCAAAGCTCACGGGGACTCATGAGTAAGAACGGCTTCGATAGATCTATCGGTCCCAAAGAGGCACCACGATTATCGAAGTACAACTTTAATGTTGATGCGGCTGCCATTGTATGGGCTATCGGGCGCACCAAAGAAACCAAGTGGCCTCGACCTTTGCAAATTGATCCAACACAAAGGGATCCCAACAAAATATGCAAGTATCATGGTACACATGGCCATATGATGGAGGATTACCAACAATTGAGGGAAGAAGTAGCTCGGTTGTTCAACAACGGTCACCTTCGAGAATTTCTGAGTGACCGAACTAAGAATCATTTCAAAAAAAGGGACTCCAACAAACAAAACAAACAAGACGAGCCCCAGCACGTCATCCATATGATCATCAGAGGGGTTGATGTTCCTGATTGGGTCCAACCCTACACCACTACGGAGTGGCAAGCGTGGTTGATGCAGCTTTTACCCGAGATGGTCGGGATCAAATCCACAGAGAGCTAGATTTGGGAATTGGATTCCTATCTAAACTAGAAGTGCGTAGTGCTTTTAATTACACTTCCAATCAGAATTTTTTGGTTTGTTACTTCTAATTTTATGCTAATGAGATGCTAAATTAAACTACGAGGAAATGCTTGTAAGGTTTTCTAAATGGTTAAAGAGACACTAGGGAAGTAACTTTCTCCTAGGTGAATACTTGACGGGTTCTTAAGCCTAAGGCAATGTTGTTATGTTGGGGATTGCGATATAGCCAATGCACGATACTACTCACTCTATACCTCTCGGTAGCTTGAGTGACTTTGTCCTAATTGACTTTTTCAAAATCAATTGAATGTCAAAATTGTGCAAGCAATATAGGCTCAAGTTGGGTATTAATATCTCTAGATTTAACCCTTTAATTAGGGCTATCAATATCTTGATTACACTCCAATTCCTTGTTGGACTGATTTTCCTATACTCAAACTCTCTTTATCAAGAAGCGTCCAAGTCAAATAGGTACAAATTAGTGTTTGCAACCACTAAGTAAACATGAAAAACACAAATCAGTCCAAATATCAACTAGCCATAAACATCTAAGCCTTAGAACAAAAGACCCATTAAATACCCATACTAGGGTTGAGCCACAACCCTAGCTAATGGGTCTAGCTACTCATAATAATGGAAGAAATTAGATAAATAGATTAAGAATAACCTATATAATTTGATTACAAACTAAGAAATTGAAGATTCAGTGTTAAACTAGCTACAAATTACTCAAAATAACTTAAGACAGCCGTTCACATGCTCTGGATTCTAACTGACGACCTAAAAATGTGAAAGAAAGTATTTATACATGGCCGAATTTTCTGGACAAAAATACCCCTGACGGAGGTACTGCAGTCCGCAAGAAATAGACTGCGGCCGTAGTGGAGCTTTTAGCTTCAATTGCTCAGTCTCTGAATTTAGCCACCGCGGGCCGCATAAAATGCACTGCGGCCGCGGTGGCTTCACCGCGGTCCGCACAAAATGGATCACGGACCGCGCTGGCTTCAATCTTCCAAACCCCCAGGTCTCTGAATCCCCCTCTCCACGGACCGCATAAAATGGATTGCGGCCGCGAGAAATCCTCTGCGGACCACAATGCTTGAGCCTCCAAACTCGCACCTCTCTGAACTTATCCACCGGGGGCCGCACTAAATGGTCTGCGACCGCGGTGGGTTTGTTGCGGCTGCAGTTTATTTTATATTGCAACAGTGCCTTGACTTGTTCTTGGTACTTGTGCAGGTTTCACTTCTTTTTGAGCTGGTTTTGACTACTTTTCACCTTTTTGATTAAACCCTGCAAACAAGCACAACATGTAAGCCTTTGGGACTATTTGTATACATTTTTAATCAAAACTCAAGTAAAAATGAGTGTAAAATGAACTAGAATCCCTAGTTATAACTCCCCCAAACTTAAGCTTTTGCTTATTCTCAAGCAAACAAAATAAGTCCCACCTCCTTAAGAGTAAAACCAAGAAAATTCAGCTGACCTAAAGTGGCCTCATCTAGCATCAATTGGGACTAACAATTGCCCTCAATTCAAATGAACCATTAACAACATTCAACCTTTTAAGCACCATGGTTTTAGTGCGACACAAGAGCATCAAGAATTGATTCAACACATCAAGGAAACTCTTTCTACTACTTTGGTCTTTGTGGAACCTAAACTCATACTCCTCACTCTCCTTTAAGCAAACCTCACTTTTAGATTGTAGCACTCTGAACAAGGATTGTGAAAACACACTCATCTCTCTCAAAGAAAGGTCACAAGTCCGGCTCTAAGTACCATAAGTTTGCCCCTTATGTGAGTCACCACTAATGTAAGCTTCATTCAACTCAAGATCATATAGGGCTTTTGTGGAGATATAGTGAAGGCTTTTGGTTCAGGATTGGAAATATTTGGTTTAAGTAGGTTCCATCTTCCCTTAAGCACTTCATTTGCTTCATTTTGGCACACATTCTCTTGACTTTTTAAGTCATTTACTTCTTTCTTAGGGGTTAGAGAGACACACTGTCACTCTTTTTAAACTTTCCACACCTTTCATCTCTTTACTTTTATTGAATCCCTTCATTTCTTCAACATTGTTCATTCTTTTTACTTTTTGATTTTCTTTCTTTTTCATTGCCTTTCTTTTTCTTCATTTTGTACCTTTTACCACTTTGTTGCATTTCTCGTCTCGCCCCCCCCCCCAAACTTATGCTTTTTCCTTGTGCTAAGGAAAGATCGGGTGCAAAGAGAGGGTTGTTTTAGAACGGGTAAAGGCTTATATCATGGTCTTTGAAAAAAAAGGGCTATGGCTCAAAAGGGTTGACTAGGGATATTATCATTGGTAGGCTATGGATGTTTTCAAGATAACATTCGGATCAAGGATAGACTATAATCACTTCTCAAGTCAAATGACACTTAGGATTTGGCCTAGACAAATATTCAGGGCAAGTTCTAGACCAATGGCACAGGACTTGGACTTGCAATTCAAATTCTCACCACACAAGCTATAGGATTGCTAAAGAAACAGAGTCGGGAGCCCACAATAACCTTAGCTAAGATTTGAGCAACACGAATGGTCCCGAAAAACCACTTGATGATTATCGGCCAACACAAGAGTCTCAAGGTCACAACTTTTACCATCATATACACAACAATTTGTTTTTGACCATAAGATCAAAGGCAAATGTGTTAGGCCCAAGTGAAGCCTTACTTGAGGCACTATTACTCATTAGCTACTATTTATATAAAAACAAAAAAAAATAGACTCAAACCCTTAAGAAAGTAGCCATGCCATCCATCATCAGGAAGAGCCAACCGGTTCATATAAATCCCACCTTTGGAAAGAACTGTGGCATTAAGAAAACCAAAGTTTTATTGAATGCAAAACTCAAAATCAAAATAAGAAGCTACGAAAATGAAGTAAGAAGCTATGAAAGAAAATGCGTAAAGTAAAATGAATATGTACAATGGGGAGGAGTTAAACAAATATACATAAGAGGGAATGAATATACACATCAGAAAGTAACTTTATATACAGATCAAAGTTGCAAAGTACGAAAAGTGCAATAAACTAGTAAAATTATATACATACCAAAAGTAAAAGGAAAGCATAATAAAAAGAAATTAGTATCATATTTACAACCTAATATCATCAAAATAGGGCTACCCCCTCAAATAAAAGCTAGCATTATCCTCAATGCTAACTAACCAAAAATAGCTCAAGAAAAGATAAAGGGTGAAAAGAAACTCTCTATTGGCCCTCCATCTGCATGGGATCATGATCCTGGGTCCCTGTGTCCTATGACTGCTCAGGAACCTATGACTGGATCTCGGTATCTTGTGTCTGCACTGGGACCTGAGGCTGCTCTGGGGCTTGAGGCTGGCTAGAAGAACCTCCCTGTGGGTCCTCCAACTCTATCACTACATCATCAGCTTGGGGAATCACCCTCTTCCTCTTTGCTGGCCTCTCCATCTCCTACTCTGGCTCAGGTTGGGCTACTGGAGTCGGGTCATGCAATAACAGCTCCAATGGAAAGTGATCAGCCTTCATTTTCTCCACTTCGACCCTCAACTCCTTCACAGACTCCTTTGATGCTCGAGTCTTTCTCAACTTCTTTGTTTCCTTTGCCATCTCCTTCAGTGCTTGTCCATGAGTACCTACAACATCTAATATCAACTTCTGGTTCTCCAGGAGCTTCTTCTGGTTGTCCAGAAGCTCCTTGAGAGTCTCTTCCACTGAGGCTGGGACCTGTGGCTGTAGGGGTACGGACTGGGCCTCCACCGAGATAGAAAGCACAAACAGCTTAGAAGTAGTTGCCTGCATCTAGTTGTTGATACTGGAAAGGGTTTGGCTCAAACGGTGGGTAGTCAGTGGGTAAGCTGAGGATGAAGGGATATCTGGAGCAGTGGCAGTAGAGGGTCCTGGGGCAATGTCTGGTGTAGCCGAGGGAGGCTGAGAAGAAGCTGCTACTACTACTAGCTCTTCAGACTGGCCAGT
Organism: Nicotiana sylvestris; assembly: GCF_000393655.2. Lineage (NCBI taxonomy): Eukaryota > Viridiplantae > Streptophyta > Magnoliopsida > Solanales > Solanaceae > Nicotiana > Nicotiana sylvestris. The sequence continues at coordinate 132,493,217 of NC_091059.1, read as the reverse complement.
AGAAGCAGTGGCTTTGCCTTTAGGGTCTTTGGGGTTGTCAGCACTGTCACGACACAAAATCCCAACCCGGTCGTGATGGCGCCTCTCGTGAGGACAAGGCCAGCCAATCAACAAAACAGTACATCTCTTTATAAATGCTTAGCAGGAATAAGTCTAAATCATGGGCAATATAATCTTAAATGCGAAATAAACATGATAGAACAAGAAAACCCTCCCAACTCAGCCCGAAATCGGGGTGTCACAAGTCATGAGCTACTACAGAGTTTACTAATATTTTACAAAGTCTTGAATTATCATAAATAACAAAGATAAGGGAGAAAACGGGGCTGCGGACGTCAACAGCTACCTCGTTACTCCTAGTCACCGCCTGGTCTGGAAAGAATCAGCGCTCAGGAGCGAACTCAGCTCTGCCTGTATCTGCACACATGGTGCAGGGAGTAATGTGAGTACTCCGACCCAGTGAGTAATAAAAATAAATAACGACTGAAAACATGAAATCTCATAACGGCACAATATAGCGCTATCCCAAGCAGTAAAATCAGTTATACAGCAAAATAGTGAGTATCAGATAATTCTTCTTTTAAAACAGTAAAGACAAATAATTTCCACAGTAGGGATAAATCAAAAGCTTGCCCCTCGGGCTCAATATGTAAATCTCAGTATAGTATCAGCCCCTCGGGCTCACTCCCAACTCACCAGCACACAACATCAGCCCCTCGGGCTCACTCCCAACTCACCACACACAAGCAACGGCCTCTCGGGCCCACTCCCAACTCACCTGGGTACCCTGCGCTCACTGGGGGTGTGTACAGACTCCGGAGGGGCTCCTACAGCCCAAGCGCAATATCAATAGGCCTGAAAGCCTTCACACATCACACACGAGGCCTGAAAGCCTCCTCATATAACACTCGAGGCCTGAAAGCCTCCTCACATCACTCAACATATCCTCACGTATGGCCCTCGGCCTCAATCAGTCCAGAAAATAATCATAAGCCTCTTGGGCATCAGTAAAACAATAGTGCTCAGCTCAACAACATTATAAATATCATTAAATCTCGAGTTGAGTATAAATGTAGCTGAGTTCACAAAATAATATAATTCAATTGGACTGAGTTCAAATAATATTTCAATTCGTGAGGAAAATAGTGATGTAAATTCACAAAAGATTTCAGATAATTGGCACGAAGCCCAAATATGGCAATAAGCCCCAATCATAGTGAAAAACAATAAATCTTTATCAATTACGCGGTAAAAATATCAACTGGGATGGACCAAGTCACAATCCCCAATAGTAAATGACCTCGCGCTCGTCATACAACGCGTGTCTCATCTCAACATAGCAGTATGTTGTGCAATCCGGGGTTTCAAACCCTCAGTGCATCATTTAAAATCATTACTCACCTCAAGACGGTCCAACGTCTACTCCGCTATGCCCTTGCCTCTCGAATTTACCTCTTCGCACGTCGAATCTGGTCAAAACCACAACTAATACATTACAATAGGCTAAGGGAATATAACCCAATCGAAAAGACTCGAAAAATATCGAAAATCACGAAATTTGCAAAACCCGAGCCCCCGGCCCACTTCTCGAAAAATTACGAAATTTACATCACCGGATTCCTCGTCTCGCCACGAGTCCGTACATATCAAATTTACCAAAATCGGAGTTCAAATGACCCCTCAAATCTCCATTTAATTCTCTTAAGTTTCAAGCCCTAAACTACCATTTTTGTCCATAAATTACTTGAGTTTTCAGCTCTAATCCATGTATTTAACTTGGAAATAAGTAGAAACAACTCACCTTTGATGCTTGATGAAATCCCCCTTGAAATCCTCTCCAAAATAATCCAAGCCAAATGAAAGAAATGAAAGAAATAAGCCAAATCCGTGTTTAAAGAATCTGCCCGTGCGTCGTCGAGTTGAACCTTGCACTTGTGCTATACAAGTTGTACATCCTATTAAAATTTTCCCTTGTCGGACACATTCTGCTTAAACACCCATAACGTCTTGTATAAATATCCAAATGACAAATAGTTTGAAGATTTAGAAACTAGACTCGAAGATCTTTAATTTGATAGGTTGTACACCATATAACCCTTTCTATATCCCGAGATATGAGCTTTCAAACTGGACACCTCGCGCCTGAAATTTTCTGGGCACAGCAGAAGCCTAAAAATTTCTGCAATTTTTTTTCAAAGATGAAATAGTCCGTTTAACCACCCAAAACTCACCCGAGGCTAGTGGGACCTCAACCAATCATGCCAACATATCCCATAACATCGTTCAAACTTGTTCCAACCTTCGTAACTCTCAAAACAATATCAAAACACCAAATTCGCATCGGATTCAAACCTATGAACTTTGAAACTTCCACATCCGATGCCGAAACACGTCAAAACTAATCCGAATGACCTAAAATTTTGCAGACAAGTCCAAAATGACATAACGAAGCTACAAAAATTCTCGGAATTCCATTCCGACCGTCGGATCAAAATTTCACCTATCAACCGGAAATCGCCAAAATACTAACTTTGCCGATTCAAGCTTAATTCTACACCGGTCATCACAAACATATTCCGGACACACTCCTATGTCCCAAATCACCTAACAAAGCTATCTGAACCATAAAATTCGCATTTCGAGCGCTCTAACACATAAGTCAATATCCGGTTGACTTTTCCAACTTAAGCTTCCTTAAAAGAGACTAAGTGTCTCAAACCTTACCAAAATCATTCGGGAATGACTTCAAATTTTGCACACAAGTCACATTCGACATTACGGACTTGCCCCAACTTTCGGAATCGCATTCCAACCCCGATATCAAAATTTCCACTTCCGGTCGAATTTTCTCAAAAACCTTCAAATTTCTATATTTAGCCAAACGGCTCCAAAATGACCTACGGACTTCCGAATTCACTTCCGATCGCGCTCCCAAATCCAGAATCACCATACGGAGCTACTCCCAGTCTCGGAATTCCAAACAGACATCAATAACACTAAAATGCATTTTAAGCCAAACTGATGCAATTTCTTCTAAAATGCTATCTTCCACAATAGGCGTCAAAACGCTCCCGGGTTATCCAAAACCTGATCCGGGCATACGCCCAAGTCCGAAATCATCATACGAACCTGTTGGAACCTTCGGATCCGAATTCTGAGGTTGTTTACTCAAAAATCCAATCCTAGTTCATTTCTTCAATTTTAAGCTTTCAAAATGAGAATTTCCATTTAGATTTGACTCCAAACTTCCTGAATTTTAATTCTGACCATACACACAAGTCAATATACCTGAGATGAAGCTGCTCATGGCCTCAAACTGCTGAATGACGCGCCGGAGCTCAAAACGACCGATCGGGTCGTTATAATCTCCCCCACTTAAACATACGTTCGTCCTCGAACGTGCTGAGAACTACACTAAAGTAGTCTGAAATCACTTGTTTAACACCTCATGCACCTTCCCGTGCTACCACCACTCAGTTGAGCACATTAGCTCGATAACTATGTAGATATACTCCCTTATTCAAGCAAATAAGCCATTAGGTCCAATTCCAACATCCCGAATTTCCTGCCAAGCCCGTTTCCATCATACGACCACCATATCATTCTCCACACGCTGTACCCAAACATGGCTGCATAACTTTGCTGAATTCACACTGTGCATCACCTTACTCATAGGACCACAATAACATTCTTTAAACATAATAGTCGAAATTCCACAAATCTGATGCTCCCATTGCATCTCATGACCTACATAGGTCTTGCTCTAGTTTTTACAACACCGATACGACTGAAGAGATGTGCCGAAATTCATAATCAACTGTTGAATCAACAATTCATTGGATCTATACTCCTGACAAGTTCCATTACCTTGTCTCAAACCAAAGAATGATCTTTGCTCTATAATATACTTCAGATAATCAGTTTGCACTGACCCCAAATCTAGTAACCTCGTCACACCCAGTACGAACTGCTCAGGCAATAAGTCACCTCGGACATAATCAAAAATCCCACAAGACGCCACAATGTGCCAGTGGGCTACCAATTCGAACGCGATACAAAAGGAAGGCGAACTCTGGGAGGAACTACTCAACTCGCACACTAACATGGACTTCCTCAGAAAACAGGAAACAGAACACATAAAAGCAAATATGGGCACTGAATTGAACATCACACTGTTGCGGCGCGCAACCCGATCCAAACAACATACCTATGGCGGCGTGCCACCCGATCCACATATAGAACTCACATAAGGAGATACACGTCGAGCTGAATAGCTCACCACATCCAAATACCGAATATCGGTCATAAACACACTAAGGTGCATAATACCATTCCCAAGGAAACATATAGCGTTATAGGCTACAACTCAAGCACAACTGAGGTGCGATACATGATCTAAGTCTCAAGAGCCATCCTGCTCATATAACATCACCGCTGAGCGGAACCTCAACACATAAGGAATTTACCAAACCGTCTCATAACTCATACATCGCAATATATCTTTACATGAATTATCTGACCACGAAATAAGACCGCAACTATCCTTCCAAAAAGAGCGCATTGCTGAAATAAACACAACTGGCCTGACGTAAGGCTCACTTCCACATTTAAATCTATCCCCCGACCTCAAGTCGATCCTGATCGTGCCAAGCTAGGCCAATAATATTTCACAGGTCTATAACCCAATAAGCAGAGTGCCCTCCAGGCATAAATTCTCAAATGGATGATATTACCAAAATCCTCATACTTGGTTTAAATTTCTAATTAATCAAGTGACTACATGTCACACTTATACAATCTTCCTGTGGGACAAGCTCCCACCATCTTCCGAAATAATTAACGGGTTCGCACATTCAAACCACCGGCTGCACTAACGCTGAAAAGTGATCAAGAATCCCTAACCAAGATGCAAAGCCTTTCTCACAGAACACCGGTCTCAGGTGATACTGACATCAATACCCATCTTACTCAAAACACTGGAACTCCTTTCCTGCTCATCCGAGCTTGTGACATCACAGTCATTGACCAAACTGCGACCTTGGTCCTTACTTCAAATTCCATACCACTCACTACACCTCACGTGCCGATATACGATAGACATGATTTCTATCACAACTCTGGAATCGCCGATAGGCTAATATTTCATCACATAAGACTTTCCATTTAACTTACTTCGGGAGAACTATAGCAACATACAGGCGAATTCTCATAACCGTCGAATATGCCAATATCTAAGTAGTGGTCCAAGCCACCATAACCCTTCCGGGATTTGCCTCCACATAACAAGCCATAACAGAAGAATGCTTCTGAACAAAATCAATTACGGTGGCCGACAAGCCTCACACGTACCGCCACAAATCACTTGCATAACTTGCTCACGCTGAAGGAACTGATCACTGACACCAATATGCCAATTCAACTATGGCTAATCAACCTACCTCCTTCCAATTTACCCTTAATTGCCTTGGAAATAATACTTCTCCATTCAACACATAACATACTCCATCTGCACTCCTCCGGAGTGACCTTGAATCACGAGACCATGCTGTCTCAAATCCCACGAACCATTTCATATCTCCCAAATGCTACACCGCAAGTCAAAATATTATAGAACATTTTGGGCACCTTCTCATAAGCTGCTACAAAGCTTGATTCTTATCTGTATCTATAATGTCGACATCATTAGGCACCACACTTTGCCCTTTGAATTCATGAGGACCGTTACTGAGAGCCACCCGCTCCGACTTGGCCCCGAATGCAACCACTCCACTGAATTTTATAACATATGAATACCCTCTCTATGAATCACCCAGCAGGATCACTTCCCTCGAAGCCTGCACCTATACGAGGCATAAATCATGAATCTTCCCTCAAGTCTGAACATGAGCCAATAAGGCTAACCATAACATGCATTTAACAATTCATTTACTCAAATTACCATTCATGGTACTTTTCCGTAGCCGCAATAACCCATCAATACGCTAATAACCAGAATTCACATAGGTAATTAACCATGCAACCCAATCGAAAGCGGTGGGACTCTCCCACTTAGCTCAAAGCCACTATTACACGACTTTCGAACACATTAGAACCATTCTCTCAAGTCATTTACTCTTATTCAAAATGCAATTCACCTGATCCAAGGAACATAACCACACGTGCCTTATTAGCACTCTGACACCGCAGGGTATGACCTCATTCTAGTACAACCAAACATCTTCCTGCTCCATGCACCGAGCATTCTTTACCAACTACAACTTAAGACATACTGTGATTCTCACACATCTATAAAGCACCATGTAGCCTTTGTCCAAGTTTTCCCTTACTCGTGCCATCTTCAGACCAATTTTCGTAACCAGAGCTGATTCGCCAGCATGCCTCGAACCGGAACCAACAAAGCACATGACCGCACAATTATCTAATCAATAGCAAACTTCCCAACTTGGCTCGAAGCCATAGATCACAACACATATACACTATTGTTGTCGTAATACCATGGTGAGATTAAACTCACTCCTTCATTCACTCACACAACAGTTAAGCCCACTATTAGGCGACAATTTTTTTTTAAGTCCCAAATTTTTCAAAAATTTCGGCAGAGTTTCCTTTGTAATTGGGCCTATCCACCTGCCAGAGAATCACCAAAATCATCCTAACAACACATCCACAACTTGACAAAGCATCACAATGAAAAATCAAACACTTAATAGTCCACCTATCATCCAACAGGTCTCCATCGTCACTTCCAAGTCATATAGATACATCTCGCAGTTGTAACATACTCATCACGTAGCTATCCATCCATCATTCCCACTAATAGGGACAATACCGAACATATAAGTTCAAAACACTTGCTCATATAATCAGCACCCCAGTGCTCAAGCCATAGGCAATGATCCGACCTCAAGTCCTCCCGACTGGCCTAACATCAAACTCACAGAGATTACACATCGCCCATCGATCGGGGAATTAAATCCATCAAGGCACATCTAATACTGAGCATTCGTTCGCACATATGAATATGTGGAAGGAACTGTAAAAGTTACTTTTTCAAGCTGAATCAAGGAGGCACGATTAAGAATTCAAGAATATGAAGTTTTTCCTAAAGGTTCTGCAGCCTCCCGAGGATAAGTACAGACGTCTCCGTACCGATCCACGAGACTCTACTAAACCAGCTCATGACTCGCGAGACCTAGTAACTTAGGCTCTGATACCAACTTGTCACGACCCAAAATCCCAACCCGGTCGTGATGGCGCCTCTCATGAGGACAAGCCCAGCCAATCAACAAAACAATACATCTCTTTATAATTGCTTAGCAGGAATAAGTCTAAATCATGGGCAATATAATCTTAAATGTGAAATAAACATGATAGAACAAGGAAAACCCTCCCAACTCAGCCCGAAATCGGGGTGTCATAAGTCATGAGCTACTACAGAGTTTACTAATATTTTACAAAGTCTGGAATTATCATAAATAACAAAGATAAGGGAGAAAACGGGGCTGCGGACGTCAATAGCTACCTCGTTACTCCTAGTCACCGCCTGGTCTGGAAAGAATCAGCGCTTAGGAGCGAACTCAGCTCTGCCTGTATCTGCACACATGGCGCAGGGAGTAATGTGAGTACTCCGACCCAGTGAGTAATAAAAATAAATAACGACTAAAAACATGAAATCTCATAACGGTACAATATAGTGCTATCCCAAGCAGTAAAATCAGTTATACAGCAAAATAGTGAGTATCAGATAATTCTTCTTTTAAAACAGTAAAGACAAATAATTTCCACAGTAGGGATAAATCAAAAGCTTGCCCCTCGGGCTCAATATGTAAATCTCAGTATAGTATGAGCCCCTCGGGCTCACTCCCAACTCACCAGCACACAACATCAGCCCCTCGGGCTCACTCCCAACTCACCACACACAAGCAACGGCCTCTCGGGCCCACTCCCAACTCACCTGGGTACCCTGCGCTCACTGGGGGTGTGTACAGACTCCGGAGGGGCTCCTACAGCCCAAGCGCAATATCAATAGGCCTGAAAGCCTTCACACATCACACACGAGGCCTGAAAGCCTCCTCATATAACACTCGAGGCCTGAAAGCCTCCTCACATCACTCAACATATCCTCACGTATGGCCCTCGGCCTCAATCAGTCCAGAAAATAATCATAAGCCTCTTGGGCATCAGTAAAACAATAGTGCTCAGCTCAACAGCATTATAAATATCATTAAATCTCGAGTTGAGTATAAATGTAGCTGAGTTCACAAAATAATATAATTCAATTGGACTGAGTTCAAATAATATTTCAATTCGTGAGGAAAATAGTGATGTAAATTCACAAAAGATTTCAGATAATTGGCACGAAGCCCAAATATGGCAATAAGCCCCAATCATAGTGAAAAACAATAAATCTTTATCAATTACGCGGTAAAAATATCAACTGGGATGGACCAAGTCACAATCCCCAATAGTAAATGACCCTGCGCTCGTCATACAACGCGTGTCTCATCTCAACATAGCAGTATGTTGTGCAATCCGGGGTTTCAAACCCTCAGTGCATCATTTAAAATCATTACTCACCTCAAGACGGTCCAACGTCTACTCCGCTATGCCCTTGCCTCTCGAATTTACCTCTTCGCGCGTCGAATCTGGTCAAAACCACAACGAATACATTACAATAGGCTAAGGGAATATAACCCAATCGAAAAGACTCGAAAAATATCGAAAATCACGAAATTTGCAAAACCCGAGCCCCGGGCCCACTTCTCAAAAAATTACGAAATTCACATCACCGGATTCCTCGTCTCGCCACGAGTCCGTACACATTAAATTTACCAAAATCGGAGTTCAAATGACCCCTCAAATCTCCATTTAATTCTCTTAAGTTTCAAGTCCTAAACCACCATTTTTCTCCATAAATTACTTGAGTTTTCAGCTCTAATCCATGTATTTAACTTGAAAATAGATAGAAACAACTCACCTTTGATGCTTGATGAAATCCCCCTTGAAATCCTCTCAAAAATAATCCAAGCCAAATGAAAGAAATAAGCCTAATCCGTGTTTAAAGAATCTGCCCGTGCTTCGTCGAGTTGTACCTTGCACTTGTGCTATACAAGTAGTACATCCTATTAAAATATTTCCTTGTCGGACACCTTCTGCTTAAATACCCATAACGTCTTGTATAAATAACCAAATGACAAATGGTTTGAAGATTTAGAAACTAGACTCGAAGATCTTTAATTTGATAGGTTGTACCCCATATAACCCTTTATATATCCCGAGATATGAGCTTCTAAAGCGCATCTGTAAATTCTGTCGAAATCGCTCTACCAGCCAATTTCGATCCATCATAACATTCTGAGATAATATCCAAATCACGAACGGTTTAACTTTCTGACAACTATTATGTAAGGGCTACAACTTTTGTGTTTTTCAATTTTTCTGATTTCTTATAGATTAAAAGATATGAGCTTTCAAACTGGACACCTCGCGCCTGAAATTTTCTGGGCACAGCAGAAGCCTAAAAATTTCTGCAATTTTTTTTCAAAGATGAAATAGTCCGTTTAACCACCCAAAACTCACCCGAGGCCAGTGGGACCTCAACCAATCATGCCAACATATCCCATAACATCGTTCAAACTTGTTCCAACCTTCGTAACGCTCAAAACAATATCAAAACACCAAATTCGAATCGGATTCAAACCTATGAACTTTGAAACTTCTAACTTCCACATCTGATGCCGAAACACGTCAAAACTAGTACGAATGACCTAAAATTTTGCATACAATTCCAAAATAACATAACGAAGCTACAGCAATTCTCGGAATTCCATTCCGACCGTCGGATCAAAATTTCACATATCAACTGGAAATCGCCAAAATACTAACTTTGCCGATTCAAGCTTAATTCTACACCGGTCATCACAAAAATATTCCGGACACACTCCTAAGTCCCAAATCACCTAACAAAGCTATCCGAACCATAAAATTCGAATTTCGAGCGCTCTAACACATAAGTCAATATCCGATTGACTTTTCCAACTTAAGCTTCCTTAAAAGAGACTAAGTGTCTCAAACCTTACCAAAATCATTCAGGAATGACTTCAAATTTTGCACACAAGTCACATTCGACATTACGGACTTGCCCCAACTTTCGGAATCGCATTCCGACCCCGATATCAAAATTTCCACTTCCGGTCGAATTTTCTCAAAAACCTTCAAATTTCTATATTTAGCCAAACGGCTCCAAAATGACCTACGGACCTTCGAATTTACTTCCGATCGCGCTCCCAAATCCAGAATCACCATACGGAGATACTCCTAGTCTCGGAATTCCAAACGGACATCAATAACACTGAAATACATTTTAAACCAAACTGATGCAATTTCTTCTAAAATGCTATCTTCCACAATAGCGCCAAAACGCTCTCGGGTTATCCAAAACCTGATCCGGGCATACGCCCAAGTCCGAAAATATCATACGAACCTGCTAGAACCTTCGGATCCCAATTCCAAGGTCATTTACTCAAACTTCCAATCCTAGTTCATTTCTTCAATTTTAAGCTTTCAAAATGAGAATTTTCATTTAGATTTGACTCCAAACTTCCTGAATTTTAATTCTGACCATACACACAAGTCAATATACCTGAGATGAAGCTGCTCATGGCCTCAAACTGCTAAATGACGCACCGGATCTCAAAACGACCGATCGGGTCGTTACAAGCACCCGTGAGGCTGTACCAGGAAAATGGGGCTTTTTGTTTCACATAGAACTTCCTTTTCTCCACATCCTGATCCTCAAAGTACATTGTCAGGAAATGTGGGAAAGGGTAGGATGTGTCGCTTTCATTCACCACCCTTATAATCACCCTGGACATAACATTTGCGATATTGATCGGTTACTCCGCCATGATATAAGACACTAGTATAGACCGAGAGATAGGAAGAGAGTTCTCATGAGTGGTGGGGTCTATCCTGCTGCAAACAAAGGTCTCCCACCCTTTTGCCTCGAAGTTCAGGGTTCTCCTCAAAATTTGGACTCCTGCTGTCAACCATGCTGGAGTGGTACCTGGGATTGCCAAGTACTCTACTAACCACGGACGAGCATCCTTACCCAAAGCTACCTTTTCTAGGTATAATGTTTCATCTTCCTCCGGAAAGCCAAGGTAGTCATTGATTGTTTTCCCGTCAAACTTCACTATCAAATTTCGCACCTTAGTCACTTTCATGCCCTTTTTGATGTGGGAAACATTAGCGTAAAACTCCTTGACTATGTGCTCATTTGCCTCCTCAACGTTGCCTGTAAAATACTCCCAACCTGGTTTTTCTCTGAATTGCCTCCTCACATTAGGGTTGTGAGGCAGAAGATCCTTATCAATGAATCTCCGTTCAAGTATCAACTTCCTCTCGGGCCACCACTCTCGGAATTTGTGGTAAGCTATCTCACTGACAAATCTTCTTTTCCACACCTCGGGATTTCTAGTTCTCTACATACCCTCGGGTTGTGGCACACCCCCTTCTTCTTCATCCGGAACCTCAGCGTTGACGGGATCCTCTCCAGGTGATGAACCAGTAGGTGAGGTAGATGCTTCACTGTCACTGCCCTCAGTTGAGCCCTTAGACGACTCAGAAAAAATTGAAACTGATGCTTGAGCAGTAGGAGTACCGGGAGGTGTATCTCTCAATTTGTGCCTCTCCGGCCAGTCAGGAACATACTCTAGCACTAAACCAGAGTCAGATGCCTTCCGGGAGGGCACATGCTCACCTCCCTCAGAATGGGAAGCAGCTCTATTGGCAGCCTTTATTGACTTTCTGGTGTCCTTGATTGCCTGCCAGACTTGGGGGGTCAATTTGATCATACCTTGTCCCCTATCCCGTGAGGACTCTCCTTTTCCCTTTTTTTTTCCACCACCTCCTCGTGATTTAACCATTGTTTGCAAATAGAATTCAGTTAAAGCCTGTTAGTATCACAATGCCAGGAGAAACAACTCTGAATATAATTGCAGACAGCTGGCTGCGGACCGCATAAAATGCAGTGCGGCCGCAAAGGGACCACTGGGGACCGCACAAAATGGAACCGCAGTCCGTATTGAGGTGGGGTTCAGAATACCCACTCTCTGATAAAGGGCACCGCAGACCGCAAGAATTGTAGTGCGGTCGCGGTAAGGCACCACGGACCGCAGAAAATCCACCGTGGCTGCGGTCCTCAAACTTTACCTCTCTGAAGTTTTACCACCGCGGTCCGCATAAAATAGCATCGCGAACCGTAGAGAGGCACCGCTGACCGCAGAAAAACCATTGCGGTCGCGGTAAGCAAAATTCAACAATACTTTCCTAGGGTTTCAGATTTTTACATCTTTTTAGCCTTAATCAATATTTTAGCAACCCACTAGGTAGTTAATCACCTTGTTTAACTAATTAACCCTAATCTAACAACGTTATGTAACCCTAAGTTAAAAATTGAAAGAAAAAGGGAAGAAGAAGACGTAAAACTAACAAATTAAAAGAAAATAAAACCAATTAAAGACTAGGGAAAGATTAAAAGTACCAGTAATGAGATGCAGTAAAGATGAAAGAGTAGCAGTGGTTGAATTTGCACGGTTAGGGCTTAATGAACAGTGATTTTTACTATTTAGGAAGCAAAAGTGCGAAAAGGGTAAATAAGCGTCTGAAGTCCTATTTATAGGAAAAGGACCTAGGACCCACTATAACTCCCCACCATGGATTTCACAAAATGCACCGCAGTCCGCGGTACTCAAAATTATGAAGCACTGGGGAGACAGGTATTGCGGACCGCACAAAATGTACTGCGATCGCAGTAGGGCACCGCGGACCGCAAGAAATTCAAGGCGACCGCGGTGATAACTTCAGAGAACCCCTACTTTTTACCAATCAACACTGCGAACCACAATAAAATTTTGCCCTCGCAAAAAGGCCATTCCGACCGCGAAAAATGCGTTGCGCCAGCAGTCCAAACTTCAGATAGTGCATCATTTTTTTAGTTTAGTCCTGCACTGCATCAAATCAATCCTACACACATCTCACAACCAGTTAGACCAAAAGTAAATCCTACACTAAAAAGAAAATCAAAGAAAAACAAAAGGAAAGACACATGGGTTGCCTCCCAAGAAGCGCCTGATTTAACGTTGCGGCACGACGCAGGTTACCATCAAATCACTTTAGATGGATCAGTGCCACCACGTGACTGTCATCAATCTTGCCAAGGTAGTGCTTGACTCTGTGCCCATTAACTCTGAAGACCTCTCCATTTTTGTTTTTCAAGTCAAGTGTACCAAATGGAGTCACAAACACCACTTCAAAAGGTCCACTCCATTTCGACTTAAGCTTTCCCGAAAACAGATGTAACCGAGAATTGAACAAGAGAACCAAATCACCCACTTTGAACTCCTTGCCACGAGCATATTTGTCATGAAGGTACTTCAACTTGTCCTTGTACAAGAATGAACTAGAGTATGCATGGAATCAGAATTCATCAAGTTCATTAAGCTGCTCCACACGAAGATTTGCTGCCACATCCCATTCAAGATTCAGCTTCCTCAAAGCCCACATGGCCTTGTGCTCTAACTCAACCGGTAGATGGCAAGCTTTTCAAAACACCAACCGGTACGAAGACATACCAATCGGAGTCTTGTAAGCAGTCTTATAAGCCCATAGAGCATCATCCAATTTCTTTGACCAATCGGTCCTATTAGCATTGACCGTCGTTGACAATATACTCTTGATTTCCCTGTTTTAGACTTCAACTTGGCCCTCGCCTGAGGATGATAATGGGTAGAAACTTTGTGATTGACACCATACCTTGCGAGCAAAGTATCAAAAGCTCTATTACAAAAATGAGATCCCCCATCACTTATGATTGCTCGAGGAGTGCCAAACCTAGTAAAAATTCTCTTCTTGAGAAACGCAACAACACTCCGGGCCTTATTGTTGGGTAAAGCCACGACTTCAACCCACCTTGAAACATAGTCAACCGCCACGAGAATGTATGTGTTCCCACACGAACTAACAAACGGGCCCATGAAATCAATGCCCCACATATCAAAAATATCAACTTTGAGAATAGTATTTAGAGGCATCTCATCTTTCTTCGAAATTTCATCCGCTTTTTGACATTCGTCGCATCTCTTCACAAGATCACACACATCTTTGTACAAGGTTGTCCTGTAAAATCCATAACTAAGAACCTTCGAAGCGGTCCTCACCCCACCATAATGACCACCATAGATGAGGAATGACAAGCCTCTAAGATACTCAATTGCTCTTCCTCCGAGACACACCTTCGAATCACACCGTCCGTGTATATTTTGAACAAGTATGGATCATCCCAATAGAAGTCCAAACTATCTCATTTGAGCTTCTTCCTTTGGTTAGAAGAGAGCTCACACGGGATTATACTAGTCACAAGGAAAGTAGCCACGTCTGCAAACCATGACATACCATTCACGGACACAGAGAGGAGTTGCTCATCGGGAAATGAACCATTGATGTCTAGGCCATCACGAGGTCTCCCCTCCTCCTCCAAGCGGGACAAGTGGTCCGCCACTTGGTTTTCACTACCCTTCCAATCCACAATCTCGAAATCAAACTCTTGAAGTAACAAGACTCATCGCATCAGCCTAGCTTTGGAATCCTTCTTCATTATCAAGTACCAGAGTGCGGCATGATCGGTATAAACTATGACTTTGGCACCCATGAGATACGGCCAAAATTTCTCCATTGCGAACACAATAGACAAAAGCTCTTTCTCAGTCACTGTGTAGTTCACTTGAGCATCATTCATTGTCTTGCTCGCATAATACACCGGATGAAACATTATTTTCACTCTTTGACCCAAGACCGCCCCAACTGCAACATCACTCGCATCACACATGAGCTCAAAAGGTAAGCTCCAATTGGGTGCAGTAATAATAAGAGTGGTGGTCAACTTGTGCTTGAGAAGTTCAAAGGCTTGCATACATCCCTCATTGAATACGAACTTGGCATCTTTTTCCAATAACTTGCATAAGGGATTCACTACCTTCGAAAAGTCTGTGATAAATCTCTGGTAGAACCCCGCATGCCCAAGAAAACTTCTAACTCCCTTGACAGAATTAGGGGGAGGGAGCCTTGAAATCACTCATTTTTGTTTTGTCCACCTCTATACCATGTTTTTGAAATTTTATGGCCAAGGACTATGCCCTCCTCAACCATGAAGTAGCATTTCTTCCAATTAAGCACAAGGTTGGTTTCTTTACAACGGGACAACACTCTATCAAGATTGTTCAAACATTCATCAAACGAGTCACCCACAACAATGAATTTGTCCATAAACACCTCCAAAATGTCCTCCATCATGTCAGTAAATATGGCCATCATACACCGCTGAAATGTAGCCGATGCATTACACAAACCAAATGGCATCCTAGAAAAGGCAAAGGTACCATATGGACAAGTGAAGGTTGTTTTCTCCTGATCTTCCGAAGCAATCAAAATTTGGTTGTACCCAGAATACCCATCCAAGAAATAGTAGAAGGCACGTACAACAAGTTTGTCTAGCATCTGATCAAGGAAAGGCAATGGAAAGTGATCCTTGCGGGTCACTTTATTCAACTTGCGGTAGTCCATGCACACCCTCCATCTGATGACAGTCCTGGTAGGAATCAACTCATTTTGTGCATTGGTAACCACGGTCATACCACCCTTCTTCGACACACATTGCACCGGCGAAGTCCAACAACTATCAGAGATGGGGTACACAACCCCGGCATCCAACCACTTGATCACCTCCTTTTTTAACACTTCTTTCATTGCCTCGTTCAACCTCCTTTGATGTTCTAAGGAGGGCTTTGCATCATCTTCAAGAATAATCTTGTGCATACAAAAAGAGGGGCTTATCCCCCGAATATCGGCTAAAGTCCATCCAATTGACTTCTTCCGTTTTTGGAGCGCCGCCAATGCAGCATCTACCTGCATATTAGTAAGACAAGAGGAAAGAATAACTGGCAAAGTTGAACTAGGGCCTCAGAATTCATACTTGAGGTGTGGAGGCAACGACTTCAACTCCAACACCGGAGGTTCCTTGATTGAAGGCTTTGTTGGTTGAGTCTTCCTATTCTCAAGATCCAAAGGGAGTTTCTGAGGCTCATAAGAGTAAGAGCCAATTCCTTGTAAAGCATTGACACACTCCACTTGACTTTCATCCTCATTTACATCAAGATTCAATAATACCGTCTCTAGAGGGTCCTCTACATTGATCATTGCACTAGTATCATAACTATCACTGTCGTGACAAAATCCACAAAAGATCATACTTCAGAACTGTTAGGCTGCTTCATTGACTTGCACACATGAAAGATCACTTTCTCATCACCCACATGTTGATATCCAATTTTTCCCCATATTTTAAAATTACATATATATACCTTCAAAATCATGCATTAATAGCAATTGGTATTTTTCCACAATTTTCCTATATTTTTATTAATTTATCCAGCATTTTATTTCCAATAAATAATTATAGAATTGCATCACAAGTGATTTCAAAAGCATTTCTTGATTTAATTTATTATTTATGGCCCTATTTAAACAAAAGTATTCCATAATTAGCCAAATCGGCATCGTTTGGCTACAATTGCAATAACTTTGCAATTATAGCCCAAGCACATAATTTATACTATTTTTGACCGGAAATTAATAATTTGTAATTTAAAATACTAAGTAATTATTTTTAACTATTTCTATGCATAAAATTCATTTTTGTACAATTATCAGCTATTTTTTATAAATTATTTAATTTAATTTAATTGGGTATTTAACAAATAGCCAATTCAATTTCGATTCTAGCATAATTGAATCAGATACCAACCCAATTAAAACAGCCCAAACCGTAGGTCCAATCCATCAAAATTACCCGACCTAATCCCTAAGTCTACCCGACCCAGAACTGATTTAATCTTGATCGTCGATCAATTTTGATCAACGGCCCCGATTCACTCTTACCATAATTAATCTAATAGTCTAGCCCCCAAACCCTCATTCTCTCATCACTCTCCGTAGTTACATCTCTTATCTCTCTCAAGACTCTCTCTGCTAAACCATGGCTCATCTTATCGGCCGTTGGTTCGCCGGTAACCATGGTGGTCTCACCACCATCCCCAGCCCCATGGCTCTCTTCCTATGCCGTTTGTTGCTGCCTTGAGGTCCTCAAAGGAACCATAAGGTGGTTCACTCACCTCCCATGGTTTCTATGTCATTCTCAGGCCGTCCCTGGTCGTCCGAGTAAGATTCTACCATCTCCGGCTTGAACCTGTGGTTTCTAGGCCGGTTCTATTTCTCTCTGGGTTGTCTCTATGAAATCCTAACTACTAGCTCTTGATTTCTTAGATCTGTAATAGATCTGAGTATATTTTGAGCTATCTTCACTGTTTTCTTAATAATTTTTCCATTTTTTCAAAAATGCCTCTTCGTCTTCAAAACTAGGGTTTCTTAACCCCTTTTCAAAATGACTTCTCCTCTGATTTTCAGTATTATTCTATGATTTTTACTATGTTTAAACGATTTATTTAAGTTTTTCCTTTTATCTGATTCATTACGTTGAAAACCTTAATTTCTTAGTGTCACACCTCCTTTTTCAGCTACACCCCCCGAGAAGGGAGTATATAAGGGAGTTTTTCCAATTAAAGGACAATCGAAACGGGATTTTATTTAAAGATTCAGAGTCGCCACTTGGGATATTTGTGGTGTCCCAAGTCACCGGTTGAATCCCGAATCGAGGAAAAGAATGACTCTGTTTAACAGTCTGCGCACCGGAAATCCGGATAAAGAATTCTGTTAACCCGGGAGAAGGTGTTAGGCATTCCCGAGTTCCGTGGTTCTAGCACAGTCGCTCAACTGTCATATTCGGCTTGATTATCTGATTTTATAAAATTATGAACCTACATGCAAATTTTAACTATTTACCGCTTTTGTTATTATTTATTCAAAGAATTGCAACGTCGTGAGAATGTATCTCGAATTGTGCCACATAAATGTAGCCGCAATTTTCGATACATTCCAACTTCGTTGAGATTTGGATTTGGGTCACATAAATGTACACCCGAGTTTAGGAAGATAACATTATTAAATACGCACCTAAAGATACTAACGCGTTGTTATCTGGAGAAAAGCCGTAAAGTTCGCTATGCGGCCTGTCTCGAAATCTAAGCATTTGAAATAATTGTCCGTTAAGGGCCCCACAGTTTATGTATTCTTGTTTGTCGAGGCTCGTCTCATTCATTATTTTTAAAGGAATTTTCAACGTCATGGAAATGCATCTCAAACCACGTCACAATCAATGTACCCGTGATTAACGACACATTTCGACTTTGTTGAGATTTGGATTTGGGTCACATAAATGTGCACCCGAGTTTAAGAAAGTAAAATTAAAAGTACGCGCCTAACAGTGACAAACGCGTTATTACTTTTGGGAAAAAGGCCGTGAAATTCGCTAAGCGGCTGATCCCGAGTTCTAAGTCATTAATATATATACAATCGTGAGGGCCCCGCAATCGGTGAGTTTTACTAGGCGAGGCTCATCTCGTTTATTTTGAAAAGACAATCCTAAAGTGACTACAGTTTCTATTAAGTTCGTCTCTAAAATAAAAGAGAAGAGGTCCTAATTAGTTACATGTTTATAAGCTCGTGCCTCTTATTGTTTATTAGATTAAGACAAATGCAAACGGAAAATTGCAACAGAGCTTACTCAAGGGAGATTGTATTGTTCTTTATTCTATTAGTTAATACACTAAAGTTGAGATTATGAATAGAATACGAGATTGACACCCAATAATATCAAAACAAACTAACTATTCTTTGATTAATTTAAACTAACATTATTAGATGAATTGAACTATTGGAACTAACTATGTGTAATACAAAGCCATTTTTTTACTCTTTTTACGACTTGTCGAAGAAATGCGTCAATGCTTAAAAAAACTGACATTAGGCTAACATCAATCACTAACATTTGAGAATATTAGTTACTAACATTATTCACATTGCTATTTAAAATGATGTAACTTACTCAAGCGAACTCGCAATTTCAGAACTAACCCTATTAAACTAACATGCTGATTTCCATGAACTATTTGAACCTGTTTCGTGGCATAACCTATTTGAAACTATTACACGACTACTGAAAAAAAGAATTAACTACACTATATTTCATAACTAGTAATCACAAACTAAGATTAATTACAATTGATATTCACATGTTTGTAGAAATAGATTCAACAGTCCAGTTTATGCATTCCAAAGTCATTCTAATACATGCTATGCGATATCAAGTGAACTACTGCTTATACATTAAATTAAACACAAAGAAATAGTTATTTTCGGAAATCCATTCCAACAACTCTTTACTTCCTTTCCTTTAAATTTGAGAGTTGTAGAACATGTACCTGGATAACGGAAATACCAGAAGATGAAGGAGGAGTCAGCAACAGTAATAACACAACAACGCAGTGACAGAACAACCCAGTGGCAGATTAAAAAAGAAGGAACCAGCAGAGTTCCAGCAACACCCAATGAAAATAGTAGCCAATGATCAATAGCAAACTCAGGAAGAACCAATTGAAACCCCAGAAATACCAAACAGCACACCAATGAAATAGCAACAGTACTAGTTCTGATATTCAGCAGTAAAAGAAGAGTCCCACTTTTCAGTTTCTTAGCTCTCCAAACACTGCACCTTTTGGATTAAAAACCAGCCTATTTTTTTACTCTCAAATTACTGAACTTTTAAATGTAAAAAATCCAGCCTAGACTCTAAGAAAAACTGGAAGAGAAACGATTTTCTTCCTCCAAAAACCAGCCCCCCTTTTTCTGTCTTGAAATGACCCTATTTATAACCCAAAACAAGTATGGGCAACATATTTTAATCAATCCTTTTTAAGCTTTTCATACCATTATGTTTTGTTCCCCACATTTGCATGCCTTGTTCCCCATAAATGTATTAGTTCCCACTACCACATGTCTTGTCCTTATTTAATTCCCTTATTCCCCACTACTGCATGCTTTGTCCCCCACTATATTAAACAATGTATTATTGCCCACTACCATATGTCTTGTCCCCCACTATGTATTAAACAATGTATTATTTTAATATTATTAGTACTAAGTGGACATAGCACTCAAATTAATCATTTTTTAAAACTTAAAATCTTGAAAATGCCCCTGAAACTACTGAAATTACCATTCTACCCCATCAACCATATTCAATCCTCCTAAGTCAATTAACCAAACTATAGCAGCTACACCCAATCTTAATTTGAGAAATCCTAACAATTGACTAATTTAAACACATGAAATTAACTCCCAATCAATGACATTAAGATTCATCAAACTCAAATCACAATTTAAGCTTGAAACTAAATTCGGACCAAATATCATCAAAATCAAGATTCAGTGATTAAACTAACACACTTCTAGATTAACCCTAAACAAGAAACAAATGAACACTGTCAACATACTGGATGAAAACAAACTGATTTCATATGCAAGAAATGATGAACAACGACAAGAAAAGAAACAACATAACATAACCAAGAAAAGACAGAAACTAGAATGAGGCGAGATTAATTAAAACAAACAAGAAGAACGATAGATTCATGAACTTGTACTGCTGCTCACTAACGTTCGATCATGGAAACATGCATCTCATTGATATTAGTTTAAACAAAAGCCAAGATGAAAAGAAAAGGAAATGGACCTTCATTGTTGCCCAAAAATGGATTTACTAAGTGATTGAATACAGCAAACTCCTTGAGCAGAGCTGTACAGCAAAGGCAAACAACGAACAAAAGCTTCAAGCTAATGTTCCAAGAAACTCGAGCAAATCTGGAACCAAGACCCCGCCGGAAACTCGAACTCGCAGACTGAAGATGAGTCATTTTTAAGGGAGGGTTTTGAAGGTTTTGAGCCCGAGTTTCATGGCTGCTCGAGCATGACCACTGACGGAGCTGGAGTGGCGGACTGTTTCAGGTGGTTGACGAGCTGATAGAGTCGACGGTGGTCGTTGGTAGTGGTGATGGTGTGAAGGCGAGCAACGTGGAGCTAGTTGTTCTTCGTTGGGTTTTGGAAGGGCCAGAGGTGGAAAGCTGTTGGTTTGAAGAAGAAGAAAAAACCTCAGCTGCATGAAGGAGCAAAAGCTAGTGGTCGTTTGGGATGAGGTCGAAGCAGCAGCATGAGAGAGGGTTATTCACGGATGAAGCTGGACGTGAGGGTGTTGAAGACGACTGTGTGTGTTATGGGTGAGCTGCTGGTCGTGAGGATGTTGAAGACGACTGAGGGTGTTTAAGACGACTGGTCGTGAGCTGCTGGTCGTCAGCTGGATGACGATTGGTGAAGCAGCAGCAGCCATGACGATGGGTGAAGCAGCAGCAGCCATGACGGGCTGGCTGGAGCTCGCGAGTGGAGGGTCGTTGGTTGTGTCACTGGTTTTGGAGGTGAACGACGATGAGGGATGCCATGGGGGGGGGGTTGTTTGGAGCTGGAGTTGGAGGGGTCGTTCGGGGTAGACGGAGAGGAGAAGGGCAGCCATGGGAGCTTGAGGGGTTGTTTGGAGAAGAAGAAGAAGAGGGGGCGGGTGTTTTAGGGTTTAGGGGTAAAAAAAATGGAAATGGAAAATGGAAGAAAAGGGGGGGTGTTTGTTTGGGCTGTGGGGCAAACCGGGTAGGGTCGACCCGATGGGGGTTTGGTTTTTTGGGCCTGTGGTTTAAAATTGAAGAAAAGGCCCATTCCGATTTTCTTCCTCTTTTATTTCCATTGCTTCTTTTTCTTTTTCTTTTTTTTTTCTTAAAATAAAACTAAAATTCTAAAAATTCTGAATTAACCTATAGAACTAAATCAATTTATATAAGTACTAATTAACTCTTAACAATTAAAACACAATTACATAGAAATTAACGATAAAATCACACAATTTGGACATTAAATGCCTAAACTACGACGTACATTATTTTTATGATTTTGTTCTTGTAAAACAAACTTAATTGCTCCTAATTGTAGAATTAAATCCTAAATGCAAATGCGACATATTTTGTATTTTTTTTATTAATCTAATAAATAAACATGCACAGACAAATACAAATAATTATCCAAAAATGCCACGAAAATTCTCAAAATTGCACACAAAGAAAAATTATTTTATTTTGAATTTTTGGGAATAATTCTCACATAGGGCAAAAATCACGTGCTCACAGCTGCCCCTCTTTGTCCGAAAACACAAAAGGTTTTCGTGCAAAGATAAAGTGAGCGGATACGAGCGATTTTTGTCGTTGGAATACTCCGTGTGAAGCAATTTTTGAAAAGATTTAACCGAACCTTTGCTTCAAAGGTTTCCTACATATCCCTGGCTAGAAGGGAATCATGTTAATGTAGTTCGGGAAGTTTTGGTAGCTGGGCCTACCATGGGACTGCAATGTTACTGCTGTTGCATGCTGTTATTACTGCTTGTCGACCTCCTTATTACACCACGCTGAAAGAAAACAAGAAGCTAGACTAAACTATAGTCTATGAATTACAAAATCTTATCTAGATCTTCAGTCGTGCTCTTGTATCTCTTGTTGCTTTGATGTCTCAGCGACTCCTCTGGTATTTCTTTACTTCTGATTTGTCTTGTATTCTCCCTTGACTGCCGATCTCGAACAGCTTATTTCCTTCTCGTGAGCTTCGCATTATTTTTCCATCGAATCTTGAACTTCCTTCCTCTGCTGGGGATTTTTGTTGTTTCTCGCTGGGGATTTCGGTTGTATTCCTCTGCTTTACTGACTTCAACACCAATTACTTCTTAAAATATAACACCTTTACCGTTTCTTTATTTCTGGCTCGACTTGTGGTCTTCCTTCTGATTTCTGCTGGGTTTTTTTTTGTAACCCTCCACTTTACTGACTTCAAACTTCCATGTATTCCTCTGTAATATGGGCGGGCTCCCAACTTCCAGACTTGAAATGTAACGAATGTATTCCTCTGTTATATGGGCGGGCTCCCAACTTCAAAACTTGAAATGTAAAGACTAAAATGTATTCCTCTGTTATATGGGCGGGCTCCCAACTTCAAAACTTGAAATGTAAAGACTGAAATGTATTCCTCTGTTATATGGGCGGGCTCCCAACTTCCAGACTTGAAATGTAAAGACTGAAATGTATTCCTCTGTTATATGGGCGGGCTCCCAACTTCAAAACTTGAAATGTAAAGACTGAAATGTATTCCTCTGTTATATGGGCGGGCTCCCAACTTCCAGACTTGAAATGTAAAGACTGAAATGTATTCCTCTGTTATATAGGCGGGCTCCCAACTTCAAAACTTGAAATGTAAAGACTGAAATGTATTCCTTTGTTATATGGGTGGGCTCCCAACTTCCAAACATGAAATATAACAACTGAAATGCATTCCTCTATTATATTGGCGGGCTCCCAACTTCAAAACTTGAAATGTAAAGACTGAAATGTATTCCTCTGTTATATGGGCGGGCTCCCAACTTCCAGACTTGAAATGTAAAGACTGAAATGTATTCCTCTGTTATATGGGCGGGCTCCCAACTTCAAAACTTGAAATGTAAAGACTGAAATGTATTCCTCTGTTATATGGGCGGGCTCCCAACTTCCAGACTTGAAATATAACAACTGAAATGTATTCCTCTGTTATATGGGCGGGCTCCCAACTTCAAAACTTGAAATGTAAAGACTGAAATGTATTTCTCTGTTATATGGGCGGGCTCCCAACTTCAAAACTTGTGTTATCTTCCATCTTCCCCAAGTGGGTATCTGATTTCAAGAAAATTTTTGCAACGAGAGAAAATTTTCTGCCCCAGTTTGATAATCTTCTTTGTGGCCACGTCTCCCGCTGTCAATAACATTTCCTTTCCTTGTTTCAAATCAAAGAGAAATTTGTTAGTTTAACGTGGTGAGTGGTCGTGCCACTCCTGCCGGGGATGGTTTTTCCCTTTTTCATTTCCCTGCTTTGCTACAAAACTTGCTGGGGATGATATTATTTGCTAAGGATGATACTCATGCTGGGGATGGTTTTTCTTTTCTCTTCCTTCCCTGCTCTATGTTGTCCGACCATTGCGGAACTTGGTCGAGAACATGTCGGAGTTGTTCCTGTATCTCGCAAATCTGTTGGGGATCCTCATAACCTTTTACTGTTGCTTTTCCGTTTTTCTCAAACTTCCCCTGGAAATTTGGTCCTCTTGGGATCTAGACCTATTCATCATTTGGTCTTGCGACCAACCTCTTTTCGCTTTGTCACCTTATCTTTGGCCTGTCCTATTTGCATTTTGTTTTGCACTATTTTGGCAATTGGTAGTAAGCTCTGAAAATTCTTTTAAAAAACAAACTGTTGGGGAGGTAACGTCTTTAAACCAAGAAATTAAAAAAAATGATGATTAAAAAAAATAGAAAAAAAAGAATTCTTTCTGAACAAATGCTGGGGAAAAGAAAGAAAAGAACTTATTTGAATGATATAACCGATCCCAACGATCATGTCGTGCATTCTGGATTAATCAACTCAGTCTATTCGTATCAATCAATCTTCTGGATGGCCTCATCCTGCTGGGGATAAACAAACACTCAACTCTTTGCCAAATGCGGATCCTTTCCGCCAACCTAGTCTTGTCGCCTCATAGTGCCCTTCGATGAGTTTTCACTAATAAGACTCTCTCATTTCTCTCAACTACCGTTGCCTTATGGTTCCTGTGAAGGTTTTCATCGATAAGACTCTCTCGTTTTATTTCTCTCAACT
Source organism: Nicotiana sylvestris (assembly GCF_000393655.2). Taxonomy (NCBI): domain Eukaryota; kingdom Viridiplantae; phylum Streptophyta; class Magnoliopsida; order Solanales; family Solanaceae; genus Nicotiana; species Nicotiana sylvestris. The sequence goes on along the minus strand of NC_091059.1, from coordinate 132,468,443 downwards.
TACGTCGCCTTACGGTGCCTGTGGAGGTTTTCACCGATAAGACTCTCTCATTTTATTTTATTTTCTCCAGCTGGGGATCATAGTGTTACCGATATGACTCTATCTGCTGGGGATTTTTTTCGGGTATCCATTCATTTCCAGTTTGTGGTCATTTTCTCTATTGGGGATCAGAGTGTTATTCCCGACTTCCGTTTGCGTGACATGGCACCTCTCGGATACTGATCGGGAGGTCTTTGTTGGACATCATATGGGTTTTTGTGTATGGCTAAAAGAAAAAGGGCAAAAGGTTCAACATAATTTTGATGGGTAAAACATTACAACCCTTGGAATCAACTTTCTTTTCCCAAAATTATAAACACAACTTCTGCCCCAGTTTTCTTGCTTGGGGATTTTTATTTTTTTGTTACACTATGTTACATTATTCACACTATGTTACACTATGACCGAGCCGTGAGGCGCCTACGTATCCTTCTTTGAGGAATCAGGTCAAACATAGTTCCCATTTCCCTTGTTTTTTCTTGTTACTTTTCTTTTGTCTTTATTATCATTATTTTTCTCTTCTCTTTTATTTCATTTTCATTACTGATTCCAAAAGAGGGGTACGAAATAATAAATAAGGCTCAAAAGGGGAAGCAAAGGTTAAAGTGTTTGGATAGAAGAAAGAATTGCCTCCGTTATTTCATTCTCCGATAAATGCCAAGTACAAAACAACAATTACAATTACAAGAAATCATACAAAATATCTCTTAACTGCGTCAGAATTGATAGCCATGCCGACGTATTTCCCTTCGATATCTGTTAAACATAAAGCGTCATTGGGCTTGCTCTGTTCAGATTGCGATAATCAACACACACCCTGATTTTTCCATCTTTTTTGGCACTGGCACCACATTAGCCAACCAATCAGGATATCGAGTGACCCGAATAACCTTAGCATTCATCTGTTTGGTTACTTCTTCCTTAATCTTCACACTCACGTCGGTTTTGAACTTCCTCAATTTTGCTTGACGGGAGGAAATGCTGGGTCAGTGGGCAATTTGTAAACCACTAGATTGGTGCTTAAACCTAGTATATCGTCGTATGACCATGCAAAAATGTCTTTGAATTCAATAATTGCTTTGATTAGTTCTTCCCTGATGTTTGGTTCAATGTGGACGCTTATCTTAGCTTCCCTGATATCAACCGCATCCCTTAGATTGACGGCCTCCGTGTCATTTGAGTTGGGCTTGTTTTTTTTTTCTTCAAATTGGCTCAACTCTCTGTTAATTTCTTCGAAGGCTTCATCCTCATCGTATTCCGACTCATCATCACAATCTTGTACTATAAGTTCGAAATCAGATTGATTTTTTAGACTAGGTTGAAGATCCGTCGTGCATGCCATGTCATTAGAACCAGTATAAAGAGAACTGTTCAGAAGAGAAAAAGAAGAAGAAAAATTAAAACAAAATGAGGAATGAAGAAAACAAAACTTTCACTTTATTAAAATACGAGATAACAAGGTTTCACATTTTGGCGAGCACAAAAAGAAATCTGGATTACAACCCTGGAATAATCTAGACAACAAGAAAGAAAATCAGAGCCCCCTACCAAGACTCCCTTCAGATAGGAAGAGGAGTAGCCATTCAATTGTTGATTTTTGCTTTCTGCCCCACAAACTGTACATCCGCCTTGCTGGACCCTTCCCCCATAACCATAACTGGCTTGTCATCTACACACTGCACCACTGCTTTTCCACTGGTCGGTTTTTCTTTCGAACTATTTTCACTGGCACGGAACGTCATTACCGTTTATGAGGGCTTCTTAAGCTCCCCTCCTTTGTGTACTAGTTCGATCATGTGGGTCTCATGGTGCGCCGATAGCAGATTCTGATTAATGTTTGGTGCTTCTGGAGCCTGAACCTCGATCCTATTTGTATCAATAAGCTCTTGCACGACATTCTTCAACTTCCAACATTTCTCAGTATCGTGTCCGGGAGCCCCCGAACAATATTCACAGCTTGCTGACGGGTCAAGATTTCTAGGAAGGGGATTTGGCAATTTGGGCTCAATAAGATTCAACAAGCCTAACTGCCTCAATTTGTGGAACAGAGTAGTATAGGATTCTCCCAGCGGAGTATATTTCTGCTTCCTCTCATTCTTGAAAGCTTGATTCCCACGGAAACCTGACCCTGGAGGATTTCTATAGGCCCTCGGAGGTAGATATGTGTATTGTGGATGTGGGTATGTGTTTTATAGAGGTGGGTATGTATTTTGTGGGGTAGGTGCATGTCATTGCGGTTGAGTCGGAGGCTGGGTATATGCTTGGGAGTGATGGGCGGAAAAGCGTGGCTCTGATGGTGGGTAGTAGGGTTGTGGAAGGCCATATGGCATGTGTGGGTAGTTTGAGTGATGGGGTCTGGGCTGGTAGTGAGGGGGGGAACCTCCGAATCTGGACCAAGTACCTGCCTCGACTATTGTGACCTCATCTCTCTTCTTTTTCCCAAGCACACCTCCCGTGCTGCTTTGGATAGCCTGAGTTGTGGCCTCGATTGCCGAATAGCTCATTATCTTGTTGGACCTGAGTCCCTCTTCAACCATACTGCCTATTTTTATTACTTCGTTGAAAGATTTACCAACTGACGTCACCAGGTGACCGAAGTAAGTTGGCTCCAAAATTGGTAAGAAGTAGTGCACCATTTCACCTTCCCTCATTGGTGGATCGACTCTTGTTGCTTGTTCTCTCCAACGAAATCCGAATTCCCTAAAGCTCTCTCCAGGATTTTTCTCAAGTTTCAATAGTGTGAGACGGTCAGGGACGATCTCAAGGTTATACTGGAAGTGACTTGCAAATGCTTGTGCTAGATCGTCCCAGGTATACCACCTGCTAGGATCCTGCCTCGTGTACCATTCCAGTGAAGACCCGCTTAAACTTTGACCAAAGTAAGCTATCAGCAGCTCATCCTTTCCACCTTCCCCACTCATCTTACTACAGAAACCTCGTAGATGAGCCATGGGATCACCATGTCCCTCATATAAATCAAACTTTGGCATCTTAAAACCCGCCGGCAACTGAACATCGGGGAAGGGACACAAATCTTTATAGGCCACACTAACTTGGCTGCCCAATCCATGCATATTCCTGAAGGATTGCTCCAGGCTTTTCACTTTACGAAGCACTTCGTCCTGCTCCGGATTCTTAGCCAGCCTCTCAGTTTCTGCCGGGAGCTGAAGGTGAGGGGTGTAAGTGTATGGCTCGGGTGCTTTGAAGGTGAGTTCGGGAGGATAGTATTGGTTGTCGTGAACCTGAAACACTGGTTCATCGGCTGATTTTTGCAACGTGGCGGGTGGAGGTGCCACGAAAACAGGAACAGTTGGTGGAGGAGGATTTTGTTTGGGTGGTGGAGCTTGGAGATTGTAGGAAGTTTCCCCTTGATAGTATTGGGCAATGGGGAAACTTGTTGATGGACCAGTGGGAGGGTGTTCCGGAGTCCGAGCCGGTGAGAGGGTAGGAGTAGGGGGAAGTATTGATGATGTTTGTCCCCTAGCCCAGGCTAGGTGTATCCCAGCTATCTCTTGTCTCAATCTGTCTACTTCCTCCTTCATCATTTGCATCTCTGTTTTTTCCTCCTCAATACTTTTGTCCGAACCAGACATACTTTCCGGAATGGGCCCTTTAGATCTTGTGTGGTAATGGTAATCTTTCAGAACGTTCTAACGAGCTAACTGTTTCGAAATCTCTGGATCAACAACAAACTTGTTAGCGTTAGAGTTTAACACATATTGCAATTTCACGTTGGGGATGCAATGTTCCTAGGCAGTTTAACCATTTTTAACATGTCTTTGCTTCGACTGCATGCGTCATTCCGGCTTACTTTCTTTATCTCTCTTTTTATGTCCCTCTTTTCCTTTCTTTTATTCACTTTGCCTTTTCTTTTTCTTTTTAGTGGTGGCTGAATCTTATGTGGATTGCCTACGTATCATGTCCCCGCATGAATCAGACCGGGCGTAGTTCTGTCACATAAATGTGAAAGCAAATTTTGGGAATTTTCCATTTTCTTTACTGAAACATTATAATGAAAACTAGACATTTTTTGGAAAGGAGAACAAACCCGAAGTAAAACCAATTACGGACTAAAAGAAACTACTGACACATTTTGATGCAAAAGAGAATATACAGACAGACAACAGACTCTAAAAACAAAACACTGACTCGAACTATGAATACATTAAAGCTCCAAAAGTTGGTGCCCGCGAGGCATCATTCGGCCTTGTCGCGGGCTTAGGTGCGAGATCCCTTTGGAGATCTTTTAAATCTTCCATAACCTGGTGGACATGGATCATTTTTGAAGCAAAGAAGGTGGTACGGGACATATCCTCACAAGCTAGGCATTTTATGGTGATGTAGTGCCTAATATCGTCGATTCTTCCCTTGATTTTGTCCCTTTCTATAAGCAATCACTCTATTTGTTGATTCCGTATCCCCAACACTTTGAGCGTTGTAAAAGAGTTGATCCTGAAACCCCTTCATCTATTTCTCTATCTGGGCCATCGAATCATAGCAGCGCTTCCTATCTATTCTGGCCTCTTGGGCTTGTCTAAAGATCCGCTCTTTGAGAGTGGATATTGTTTTGCTCAATATAGTGATGCTCCCTTCATAGTCCCGCTTTATTCGCCACGTATGCCTTGCTCGCGCTTAATGTACCCCTCGAAGAAATCGGCCTCGGCTTTACAAGTTGTGAGAGCTCGGTACATCTCGGATGTCATCATAGGGGCCAGTGTGCTTTTATTGTTGGCAATCAGGGTTTTGACGACTCCCGCCATCTTTAAATCAATATTTTTGTCTTTCCGTGGAAACACCACAATACCCCAGAATGCTACCATGAAGGTGAACCGCCTATGTTTATCCCATTTTGTCTGATTCCCTTTGCTGCAAACCCTGCTTTTGGATCGTCGAACCCTCTTGTACGTCCATGAACTGCAGAGTAGGGAAACTTTATCCGACTCGGGACTCCCTTGCTTATTTTTAGTAGATCCATACCCTGGTGCATATCGACAGCTCTTGGAGCAATCAGCTATTTGTGCCTTAGCCCCTCAGTAATGTCCATATAACTTGCTATCTCTTCTAAGGTTGGGGTGAGTTTTAAAATTTGAGAAGTGGAATACATTGTGGGCCGTGTTCCAAAAATGTAACCAAAGCCTTTATGATATCCCCTAAGATTAATCTTCAGCCACCTAGTGAGGCCTCCCAGGTATAGCTTGAGCGTGTCGCGCTCTGATCCGCCCAAATCATCCCACCACATGTGCAACTCCAAAGGGATCTTGTTCACTATTGTTACGTATAAATTCTAACTTGTGCTCATTCTGCACATTTATTAGGGTGTTAAAATTTAAGACTTATTTGACTCAAAAATAAAATAAAAACCCGATTTCGCAAATACGACCTTTCAGCACTTCGAGAATGAAGATTTTAAGGTTGTGTGAGTCAACCGGTCAAAAATCCAAAAATGACTAAAAATGGCCGTTTACGCAAAGTCAGCCTTCCGGCGTCCCTTTCGGGAACATTCGGCTATTTTTGACAAGAACGGCATCACCCGACTTATTTATGACGAAAATTAAAATTTTGACATTTTTGGTTATTTTTGCAAAAAGGGAGGTTGGACCCGATGAGGGTTGCCTACGTATCTCACACCCTGTGAGAATCAAACCGGCATAGTTCGGGCCGATTTAACAAACTTCTTTTGAAAACAAGACTCTTTTTTTTGGCAAATAAAACTATTTTTCATAAACAAAAAAGCCCTTTTTTTTCTTTTTCTTTTTCTTTTTTTTTTCTCAAAAATTCGGCAGAGTTTTGACACTATTTGGACACTAGTTTTTCAAAAAAGGCGATTTAACTCTTTTTAACCCTCGTACCTCTATTTCTCTTTCCTCAAAAATATTCAAAAGTCGGTCAGCATGTAAGTCCGAAGCAAACTAATGCACAAGTAGCAAGTAAGATGCATCAGGATGGTCTTTTTCGTTTCAAGTTGCTAGTCCTAGACGGACTCAACCCCTGTGTTGAGTCCCCTAAGTCAAATGCAACATGATGCAAATAATCGTTCCTACTAGGGATCCGGCATAAAGTCACGTTAATCTAGGTTCGTAACCTGGGTATTTGTTCTAGACTGTGTACCCGAGCGGACAACTCGAGTCGATGAGGGGGCTACGTACCGGGAACCAGCGGGATCGTCCGGCTTTGTAACTTGTCCGGACTCTTTCCTATTCCAAGGTATGACACTAACAGAATAGGGAGTCTCGACCAGCAAGCACATCCCCGGAGGTAAGAAGAAATGGGTTTCGGCACAGTTTATATACAGTTCAGATAATATCAAAGCGGTAAAAGCAGCATTTAGCACATTAGGCCCAAACATGTAAAAATCAGATAATAAACAAAGCCAATTATAACAATTATTCCAAGCTCGAATTCTCGAACCCTGAACCAGAAGTTCTGGGTTCTGTCCCCAGCAGAGTCGCCAGAGCTATCACACCTCCATTTTCAGCTACACCCCCCCCCCCCCCCGAGAAAGGAGTATATAAGGGAGTTTTTCCAATTTAAGGACAATCGAAACGGGATTTTATTTAAAGATTCAGAGTCTCCACTTGGGAGATTTGTGGCGTCTCAAGTCATCGGTTGAATACCGAATCGAGGAAAAGAATGAATCTGTTTAACAGTCTGCGCACCAGAAATCCGGATAAGGAATTCTGTTAACCCGGGAGAAGGTGTTAGGCATTCCCGAGTTCCGTGGTTCTAGCACGGTCGCTCAACTGTCATATTCGGCTTGATTATCTGATTTTATACAATTATGAACCTATGTGCAAATTTTAACTGTTTACCGCTTTTGTTATTAGTTATTCAAAGAATTGCAACGTCGTGAGAATGCATCTCGAATTGTGCCACATAAATGTACCCGCAATTTTCGATACGTTCCAACTTCGTTGAGATTTGGATTTGGGTCACATAAATGTGCACCCGAGTTTAGGAAGATAACATTATTAAATACGCACCTAAAGATACTAACGCGTTGTTATTTTGAGAAAAGCCGTAAAGTTCGTTATGCGGCCTGTCTCGAAATCTAAGCATTTGAAATAATTGTCCGTTGAGGGCCCCGCAGTTTATGTATTCTTGTTTGTCGAGGCTCGTCTCATTCATTATTTTTTAAAGGAATTTGCAACGTCATGGAAATGCATCTCAAACCACGTCACAATCAATGTACCCGTGATTAACGACACATTTCGACTTTGTTGAGATTTGGATTTGGGTCACATAAATGTGCACCCGAGTTTAAGAAAGTAAATTATTAAAAGTACGCGCCTAACAGTGACTAACGCGTTATTACTTTTGGGAAAAAGGTCGTGAAATTCGTTAAGCGGTTGATCCCGAGTTCTAAGTCATTAATATATATACAATCGTGAGGGCCTCGCAATCGGTGAGTTTTACTAGGCGAGGCTCATCTCGTTTAATTTGAAAAGACAATCCTAAAGTGACTACATTTTCTATTAAGTTCGTCTCTAAAATAAAAGAGAAGAGGTCCTAATTAGTTACATGTTTATAAGCTCGTGCCTCTTATTGTTTATTAGATTAAGACAAATGCAAACAGAAAATTGCAACAGAGCTTACTCAAGGGAGATTGTATTGTTCCTTATTCTATTAGTTAATAACACTAAAGTTGAGATTATGAATAGAATACGAGATTGACACCCAGTAATATCAAAACAAACTAACTATTCTTTGATTAATTTAAACTAACATTATTAAATGAATTGAACTATTGGAACTAACTATGTGTAATACAAAGCCATTTGTTTTACTCTTTTTACGACTTGTCGAAGAAATACGTCAATGCTTAAAAAAAACTGACATTAGGCTAACATCAATCACTAACATTTGAGAATATTAGTTACTAACATTATTCACATTGCTATTTAAAATGATGTTACTTACTCAAACGAACTCGCAATTTCAGAACTAACCCTATCAAACCAACATGCTGATTTCCATGAACTATTTGAAACTGTTTCGTGGCATAACCTATTTTAAACTATTACACGACTACTGAAAAAAAAAGAAATAACTACACTATATTTCATAACTAGTAATCACAAACTAAGATTAATTACAATTGATATTCACATGTTTGTAGAAATAGATTCAACAGTCCAGTTTATGCATTCCAAAGTCATTCTAATACATGCTATGCGATATCAAGTGAACTACTACTTATACATAAATTAAACACAAAGAAATAGTTATTTTCGGAAATCCATTCCAACAACTCTTTACTTCTTTTCCTTTAAATTTGAGAGTTGTAGAACATGTACCTAGATAACGGAAATACTAGAAGATGAAGGAAGAGTCAGCAACAGTAATAACACAGCAACGCAGTGACAGAACAACCCAGTGGTAGATTAAAAAAGAAGGAACCAGCAGAGTTCCAGCAACACCCAATGAAAACAGTAGCCAATAACCACTAGCAAACTCAGGAAGAACCAATTGAAACCCCAGAAATACCAAACCGCACACCAATGAAATAGCAACACTACTAGTTCTGATATTCAGCTGTAAAAGAAAAGACCCACTTTTCAGTTTCTTAGCTCTCTAAACACTGCACCTTTTGGATTAAAAACTAGCCTGTTTTTTACTCTCAAATTACTGAACTTTTAAATGTTAAAAACCCAACCTAGACTCTAAGAAAAACTGGAAGAGAAACGATTTTCTTCCTCCAAAAACCAGCCCCCCTTTTTCTGTCTTGAAATGACCCTATTTATAACCCAAAACAGGTATGGGCAACATATTTTAATCAATCCTTTTTTAAGCTTTTCATACCATTATGTTTTGTTCCCCACATTTGCATGCCTTGTTCCCCACAAATGTATTTGTTCCTACTACCACATGTCTTGTCCTTATTTAATTCCCTTATTCCCCACTACTGCATGCTTTGTCCCCCACTATATTAAACAATGCATTATTGCCCACTACCATATGTCTTGTCCCCACTATGTATTAAACAATGTATTATTTTAATATTATTAGTACTTAGTGGACAGAGCACTCAAATTAATCATTTTTTAAAACTTAAAATCTCGAAAATGCCCCCGAAACTATTGAAATTACCATTCTACCCCATCAGCCATATTCAATCCTCCTAAGTCAATTAACCAAACTATAGCACCTATACCCAATCTTAATTTGAGAAATCCTAACAATTGACTAATTTAAACACATGAAACTAACTCCCAATCAATGACATTAAGATTCATCAAACTCAAATCACAATTTAAGCTTGAAACTCAATTCGGACCAAATATCATCAAAATAAAGATTCAGTGATTAAACTAACGCACTTATAGATTAACCCTAAACAAGAAACAAATGAACACTGTCAACATACTGGATGAAAACAAACTGATTTCATATGCAAGAAATGATGAACAACGACAATAAAAGAAACAACATAACATAACCAAGAAAAGACAGAAACTAGAATGAGGCGAGATAATTAAAACAAATAAGAAGAACGATAGATTCATGAACTTGTACTGCTGCTCACTAACGTTCGATCATGGAAACATGCAGCTCATTGATATTAGTTTAAACGAAAGCCAAGATGAAAAGAAAAGGAAATGGACCTTCATTGTTGCCCAAAAATGGATTTCCTAAGTGATTGAATACAGCAAACTCCTTGAGCAGAGCTGTACAGCAAAGGCAAACAACGAACAAAAGCTTCAAGCTAATGTTCCAAGAAACTCGAGCAAATCTGGAACCAAGACCCTGCCAGAAACTCGAACTCGCGGACTGAAGATGAGTCATTTTTAAGGGAGGGTTTTGAAGGTTTTGAGCCCGAGTTTCATGGCTGATCGAGCATGACCACTGCGGAGCTGGAGTGGCGGACTGTTTCAGGTGGTTGATGAGCTGATAGAATCGACGGTGGTCATTGGTAGTGGTGATGGTGTGAAGGCGGGCAACGTGGAGCTGGTTGTTCTTCGTTAGGTTTTGGAAGGGCCAGAGGTGGAAAGCTGTTGGTTTGAAGAAGAAGAAAAAACCTCAGCCGCGTGAAGGAGCAAAAGCTAGTGGTCGTTTGGGATGAGGTCGAAGCAGCAGCATGAGAGAGGGTCGTTCACGGATGAAGCTGGACGTGAGGGTGTTGAAGACGACTGTGTGTGTTATGGGTGAGCTGCTGGTCGTGAGGGTGTTGAAGATGACTGAGGGTGTTGAAGACGACTGGTCGTGAGCTGCTGGTCGTCAGCTGGACGACGACGGGTGAAGCAGCAGCAGCCATGACGATGGGTGAAGCAGCAGCAGCCATGACGGGCTGGCTGGAGCTCGCGAGTGGAGGGTCGTTGGTTGTGTCGCTGGTTTGGAGGTGAACGATGATGAGGGCTGCCATGGGGGGGCGGTCGTTTGGAGCTGGAGCTGGAGGGGTCGTTTGGGGTAGATGGAGAGGAGAAGGGCAGTCATGGGAGCTTGAGGGGTTGTTTGGAGAAGAAGAAGAAGAGGGGGGCGGGTGTTTTAGGATTTAGGGGTAAAAAAATGAAAATGGAAAATGGAAGAAAAGGGGGGTGTTTGTTTGGGCTGAGGGGGAAACCGGGTCGGGTCGACCTGGTGGGGGTTTGGTCTTTGGGCCTGTGGTTTAAAATTGAAGAAAAGGCCCAATCCGATTTTCTTCCTCTTTTATTTCCATTGCTTCTTTTTATTTTTATTTTTTTTTTCTTAAAATAAAACTAAAATTCTAAAAATTCTAAATTAACCTATAGAACTAAATCAATTTATAAAAGTACTAATTAACTCTTAACAATTAAAACACAATTACATAGCAATTAACGATAAAATCACACAATTTGGATATTAAATGCTAAAACTATGACGTACATTATTTTTATGATTTTTGTTCTTGTAAAACAAACTTAATTGCTCCTAATTGTAGAATTAAATACTAAATGCAAATGCGACATATTTTGTATTTTTGTTATTAATCTAATAAATAATCATGCACAAACAAATACAAATAATTATCCAAAAATGCCACGAAAATTCTCAAAATTGCACACAAAGAAAAATTATTTTATTTTGAATTTTTGGGAGTAATTCTCACATAGGGCAAAAATCGCGTGCTCACACCTAGTTCTAATCCTGGGTTTCTGAGTTTGTTTTTGATAATATGTTCAACTAATCTGTATATTTCTCATAAACATTCTGTGATTCTGTGATCTTTACCCTATGTTTGCTTGTTAGGATTTTGACTTCGACTATTCTTGCCTATTATGTGTTTATTCCCAGAAAATTTGTGGTTATTTCCTCTCATCAGTACCATCCTTTACTTTGAATCCCGGATTTATGCGATTCTTTTACCCTATTCTTGTTTGTGTTATGTTTGCTTCATTCAGTTGTGATACTTTCCTTTGATCAGTGTTACCTTCTAATGGAATCCCTGATTCCTTGTGATTGGTATACTCTGTTCCCTACTGATTTCAATCTCTAAATATTTTCTTGCCTTATTTTGTGGTTGATTATGCTGTCAAATTGATTCTTAGACATTTTCCTTAATTTGAATTTGTCGAACCTAGCCTCTATTACCTACTTTGTACTATGCTTATTTCCTTATGTGTCATGTTCAGTCTCACATTGATTCTTTCCCTATTTGTTATTTGTCTCCACCGTTTGAAGTTAACTCCCTTAATTAAGGGAGTACTTACACTGATTTTATACTAATTGATACCTAGTTCCATAATTACTGCATGACTTTGATTCTTACCATATTATTCTACCTAGTTTCAAACTATATATATGCTCTCTCATTAACACACAAAGACACACGAACACATTGGTTCAAAGCTCTCTCTCACACTCAAAACTTTCTGCTCTCTTTCTGTATTACTTACTACTGTTCTAAGTTAGTCGGCTGCAAGCCAAGGCTAACTATTGTGTTCTCCTTCACTTTGTGCTTGCTGTCTTCTTCACTGGTATGATGCTGATTTCGATTCAAGTTTCAAAAACAATATGCTTCTTCTACTACTTCAGTTTGTCATGTTTCTAATATGTTTCTGTCTATTGTTTTGTTGTTCAACCTACAACTAACATGTCTACTTCACTTTCTTCTTTGCTGCATGCTTCTGAATATGTCCAACCCCTTAGGATTAGCCTGCTCATGAACCCTTTTAGTATACCCCAATGTGACTCTTCATTACTTATGTTTCTCTGATTTCTGGCATGAACCTTCCTGTGCAAAATAGTTGGCTATCCTAAGTTTGTCTGATTCTCTATTAATTCTGAAGTTCATGTTGTACCTTAATCTCTTGAACCCCTTTTAGGATTTCTTTGATTCTGTACCTATGTGCATCTTTGCCTACTATGTGCTCTATACTTGCCCCAAATCCCCCATTTCTCCTGAGTGAATGTTTGTACCTGTTTGATTCTATGTCTTTGATTGCTGATGAACCTCTTCTGGTTCTATGTTTGGTTTGTTGTTTGTTGATCATCTTACCCTTTTCAAAACTGTCTTATTGAATAACTCCCTATGTTGTTTTTACAAACTATTTCAAATAAGTCTCTTTTAACATTGTTTTCTTACTAAAAACCTTTCAAAACTATGTCAAGCACTCTCACTCTACTCTTAGGTTTTAAGTTCTACCCCTATAATGTGTGACTGCTTAGGGATCCCTATGAGATCCCTCTAAACTCTAATACATTAGAGTCGGCCCTTCCACACTGCACTTACTCAACTATGATTATGAAATCTAGGTGTGAGCACTGCCCGGGATCCCTTGAGGTCCTTAGGGAACTCTGACACACCCGGATTATGTGAAAGACTATGGGGCAATCTGGCATTGGAAACTCTGGAAATATGGGCCTATTTCTAGGCTCCCTATAGTGTAACTTCTTATTTTTCTTATCTACTTGTGTAATTCATTCACTATTGGCCTGTAATAATTTGTTGTAAACAAATATTTGGCGTTGGCTAGTGAAAATGGGAGGGTAGTCATATATGTTATCAATATCAATGGGTAGAAACTATGCCTTAGGTTCACATTTATGTATGTGCATTAGAATCCATGTTTAGGGACAATACATTTCAAGCATGTCATGCATTAGATACCATGCCCCTATGTTTCATGTATACTGTTTTCAGCATCTCATTTTGACATCCTTATTATCACTTAGAAATCATGTTTCTAGGATAAATGAAAACATTAAAATGAACTGTTACTTATGCATATTTTGAAATCATGTTGTAACCTGCTGTGCATTTAGAAATCCTGCTTTAGGAATTCTGCATATAAACCATTCTGAACCTTACATGTGCATATTAGATACCATGTTTAAGATCTTGTTCGTATTTGCCTAGTCACACCTAGTGTAAACTACTGATTATGAAAGAGGTAAAAACAGTCTCACATTTTATTATCCTATTTTAAATAAAACTGGTAATAATCCCTGTATTTTTTGTAACCCCTATAACATCATGCTCATAGGCAAAACGATTGCTGAACTGCTAATGACTCTGTAACTATTGCGCATAATCCCATGTCTAGGCAAGCCTTAGGCAATCAACCCTTATAAACTGGAAACTGCCTCTTTATGTTTACTGATTAATGATTATCAGGTTTCAAAATCAGTAGGCAAACTGATTAGGGCCCTGCTTCTGAGTTTATAAAATAAAACTTCATATCTTATGCATTCTGATATTTACCTAGCCATCATGTCTTAGGATACTGTTTAACAATATTACCCTTATTTGTGTTTGAGTTGTGTTGTTTGCATGCCTTATCTGTGGAGGTAAAAATGAGCCTCTTATTTGCTCTTTCCTGCTTTATTTGCTAAGGTCCTATTTGTTCTTGCCTGTAGCCTAGAATTTCTCCCTTTAAACCTTAGGGGTCTGTCTAGAACTTCCTATAGGTAGAGGTCCCAATTTCCTCCAGGACCATTAAGAAGAGATGGGTAACAGCACACATAGAGATCGTTAAACAACACTCGCTTTAATAACCACTAAGGGTGGGAATTGGTAGATATGGATATGATAACTACGCACTAATATCACATGTAGCCCCTCATTGAGTAGTGTTTACCAGGCATTGCGTAGGGTGATCATGTAGGCTAACCAACCTAGGACCCCTCCTTCCTAAGTTCCCTTTGCCTAAAACTTTACTTTTTAACTTGTTCAAATTCTTTGTCTTATTATTTGAGTCATACAATGTCCAACATGCTTTATCTGCAATTATGTATTTCAATTTGTTAAAAGACTAATTCACAAGTGTAAGTTCGGTCGGGACCCACAGTTGTGGACCGAGAGAGGTGCCTAACACCTTCCCCTCAAGGTTATTTTAAGCCCTTACCCTAAATCTCTGGTAATTCAAACCAATCCAAGAGTTAATCGCTCTACGTTCCCTAACGCACCATAATCCGTAAGGTGGCGACTCTTCAAAATACCCAATTCTCAAAAGGAAATGAGTTACTAACCCCCATGAACGTCGAAATCTGGACCTTCTCTGCGGAGGAAAAAAAGGGGTGTGACACCACCCGAAAGGTGAGTTCCCCTACTTCCATGTCAACTAAGGCCTTCCTAGTTGCAAGGAAAGGTCTTCTCAATATGACCGGAACCTCATAATCTACCTCACAATCCAAGATCTCAAAATCAACCAGCAAGATAAATTTGTCCACCCGGACAAGAACGTCATCAATTATACCCAATGGTTTCTTCATTGTTCTATCCGCCATTTGTAATCTCATGGAAGTCGGCCTAGGTTGCCCAATACCAAAGTCTTGAAAAATGAGTAAGGTATCATGTTGATACTTGCCCCCAAATCACATAGAGCTTTTGCGAAGTCTGCACTCCCAATGGTGCAAGGAATGGTGAAAGCACCAGGATCTTCAAGCTTCAGAGCCATTGAGTGCACTATTGCACTAACTTGGTGGGTCATCTTGATAGTTTCATAAACCATGGATATTTTCTTTGTCACCAAGTCTTTCATGAATTTGGCGTACCTCGGCATTTGTTCTAGAGCCTCCACCAAAGGAACATTAATGGATAAGCTCTTCATCATGTCAATAAATTTCTTGAACTGGTTCTCATTTTTCTACTTTGCAAGCCTTTGGCGATAAGGTGGAGGTGGCCTTGGAAAAGGAGCCTTGGCTTTAGGCACAACCGTTTCCAGCACGTCTATCCCGTGTTCCCTAGATGGGTTCACGTCATTTTGAGTTTCCACCTCGGCATCTTGGATATCAATCCTCACTTCCTCATTCACGTTCTCATCAATCACATTTTCAACCACCAAAGGGATCTCATCTTCTTGCAACTCAACTTCATCACTCAAAATTTCTTTTTGTTTGGAGGCATTGACATCACCACCTCATCCACTTCTTGTAGTTACCGCCATTACATGCCCGGAATTGTTCCCATCCTTCGGGTTGACTACCGTATCACTAGGTAGAGCCTCCTTAGGGCGAGTATTCATGGATTGTGAGATTTGGCCTAGTTGAACCTCCAAGTTTCTGATTGAAGTATTATGTGATGCCAACTGGGCATCAGAGCCAGCATTCTTTTTCATCATCTGTTCAAACATCATTTCAATTCTCCATATTTCATTGTTGGAAGAACTAGGACCTTGGGATGGAAATGGGGGTGGATTATTCGGTTGTTGATACATTGGGGGCATTTGAAAGCCTTGCCCCCGATTGCCTTGGTTGCCATTGTTCCACCCACCCTGATTGTTGTTTCCACCCCAGTTGTTGTTGTTGCCACTCTAATTACCCTGATTGTTCTGATTATGGTTTTGTTAGCCCCAATTTGTATTTTGGTTGTTACTCCCCCAATTACTATTGTCTTGTTGTTATTGATTTTCCCAATTGCCTTGGGGTTTCCATTGTTGTTGGTTGGAAGAATTGCCCCTTTGGCCTTGATAGTTGTTCGCGTATTGAACTTCTTCATTCTGCTCATCATACCCATCATCTTGGAATCCACCACTATCATTGTCATATTGATCCGAACTCCCTTGGTTCTGTTGACCTCTTTATCTTCTTTTGTTCACTAACATGTTGACACCCTCCATAGCATTTACCTGTCGTGGATTTTAAACCTACTGTAACTGTGCCTTTGCTAGCTCGTTCATTGTTGTTGTCAATTCTGCTATTGCTTGCCCATAATCATAGAGCTCTTTGTGAAAGTAAGTGACAGTGGGGTCACCCTGTGGCACATTGGCTCTACTTTGCCAAGCGGAGGACGTGTTAGCCATCCCATCAAGAATGTCACAAGCCTCATCATAAGGCAGCTTCATGAAATTACCCCTGGCAAGTTAGTTCACTATTCACTGATTTGTTGTGTTAATGTCCCGGTAGAATGTTTGTTGTATCATTGCCTCAGTCATATCATTGTTGGGACATTCCTTTACCATGGTTCAGTATCTCTCCTATATCTCATGCAATGGTTCGTTGGGCTCCTGCTTGAAAGTTAAGATCTCATCCTTCAATGATGCCATATGTCCCAGCGAGAAAAACTTTGAAATGAATTTATCCACCAACTCATCCCAAGTAATGATGGAATGGTTGGGAAGCCTTTCAAGCCAATCCAATGCCTTCCCACTAAGTGAAAAAGGGAATAATCTCAACCGAAGTACATCCTCTGACACATTTGCTTGCTTGCTCCCCCAACAGGTATCAACGAAATCCTTGAGATGTTTGTAAGCATTCTGATGGGGAGCACCCGTGAAATACCCTCGTTGCTCCAACAAAGTCAGCATCACATTTGTAATTGGAAAATTTTCCGCCGGGATCCGGGGTGGGATAATTGCACTAGCATATCATTGGTTGGGAATCACTCGAGAAGCCACTCTTCGAGGTGGCGGGGGAGGGTCTGGAACATTATCATTGGCCTGGCGGCCTCTCCTTTGAGCTTGAGGCACTATAGGAACCTCATCATCAATATTGTCATCTACCTCCTCCCCCGGTGGAAGGTCTCCAAGAGGTTAGTTGTTGCCGCCATGTTGTACCTGAGTTTACGACACACACAAATTAGTAACACAGAAGGAAAGAACCTTTAGCTCCCCGGCAACAGAGCTAAAAAGTGATCGGGTCCAACCCTACACCACTACAAAGTCGCAAGAGAGGTCGATGCAGCTTTTACCCGAGGTGGTCGAGATCGAATCTACAGAGAGCTAGATTTGGGAATTGGATTCCTATCTAAACTAGAAGTGCGTAGTGCTTTTAATTACACTTCCAATCATAATTGTTTGTTTTGTTACTTCTAATTTTATGCTAATGAGATGCTAAATTAAACTAAGAGGAAATGCTTGTAAGGTTTTCTAAATGATTAAAGAGGCACTAGGGAAGTGACTTTCTCCTAGGTTAATACTTGACGGGTTCTTAAGCCTAAGGCAAAGTTGTTATATCGGGGATTGCGATATAGTCAATGCACAATACTAATCACTTTATACCTCTCGGTAGCTTGAGTGACTTTTCCCTAATTGACTTTCTCAAGACCAATTGGGTGTCAAAATTGTGCAAGCAATATAGGCTCAAGTCGGGTATTACTATCTCTAGATTTAACCCTTTAATTGGGGCTATCAATCTCTTGATTTCACCCCAATTCCTTGTTGGAATGATTTTCCTAGACTCAAACTCCCTTTATCAAGAAGAGCCCAAGTCAAATAGGCACAAATTAGTGTTTGCAACTACTAATTCAACATGGAAAATACAAATCAATCCAAATATCAACTACCAATAAACATCTAAGCCTTAGAACAAAAGTCCCATCAAATACCCACACTAGGGTTGAGCCACAACCCTAGCTAATAGGTCTAGCTACTCATAATAATGGAAGAAATCAGATAAATAGATGAAGATAACCTATATAATTTGATTACAAACTAAGAGATTGAAGATTCAGTGTTAAATTAGCTACAAATTACTCAAAATAGCTTAAGAAAACCGTTCACATATTCTAGATTCTAACTGACGACCTAAAAATGTGAAAAGAAAGTATTTATACAAGACCAAATTTTCTGGACAAAAATACCCCTAACTGAGGTACTACGGTCCGCAAGAAATGGATTGCGGCCGCAGTGGAGCTTTTAGCTTCAATTGCTCAGTCTCTGAATCTGGCCACCGCGGGCCGCATAAAATGCACCGCGGTCGCGGTGGCTTCACTGCGGTCTGCACAATATGGATCGTGGACCGCGCTAGCTTCAATCTTCCAAACTCCCAGCTCTCAGAATCCCCCTCTCCGCGGACCGCATAAAATGGATTACGATCGCGAAGAGGCTGTTGCGGCCGCGAGAAATCCTCCGCTGACCGTAATGCTTGAGCCTCCAAACTCGCATCTCTCTAACCTTATCCACCGCGGACCGCACTAAATGGTCTGCGGCCGAAGTGGGTCTGTTGCGGCTGCAGTTGATTTTATGTTGCAGCTGTGCATTGACTTGTTCTTGGTACTTGTGCAGGTTTCACTCCTTTTTGAGCTGGTTTTGACTACTTGTCACCTTTTTGACTAAATCCTACAAACAAGCACAACATGTAAGCCTTTGGGACTATTTGTATACATTTTTAATCAAAACTCAAGTAAAAATGAGTGTAAAATGAACTAGAATCTCTAGTTATTTGTTCCTCAAGGTCTGATGATAAAACTCACCAAAGTATCAATCACAAGAGAAAAACAGACTCGAGATTACCTACCAGAAGGGACTATCTTTCAACAACGAGGATGCGGAAGGAATCATGCAACCCCATAATGATGCACTGGTAATTTCTGTACTTATGAATAAAACTCGAGTTAAATATGTGCTAATTGATCCAGGTAGCTCGACCAATGGTTGGGAGAGAGTTGGGAATGGATGGGAGAGAGTTGGGGTTAATGTTAGAATTAGGCTCTGTTGGTTGAGGTAAAGATGAAGTTGGAATTAGCAAAAGAGAAAGTTTCATCCTAAAATGTTAAAGGTAGAGAAGCATGAGCAAGTAAAATTAGGCATGTTTCAACAATATGTCTATGTTTTCGTTCAGCAGACCTATTTTGTTCATGCGTATGAGGACATGACAATTGGTGAATAATTCCAAAATTTTCAAAATACTTAGAGCACTCCTATATTCTCCTCCCCAGTCGGATTGAACAACTTTAATTTTATGTTCCAAGAAATTTTCAACTTGAGATTTGAAATGTAATGATGATGTGCACCTCATATTTTGAGACCATAGGATATAACCATGTATATTTGCTATAGTCAACAATAAAAATAACATAATAATAAAATTTATTTCCAGCAGGATAGAGAGAAGGACCCCATATCTCAGAGTGATTAAATCTAAAGGACTACTTAAAATTGAATTTGAACTAGGAAATGGCAGCTTGTGACTCTTTCCATATTGACACGACGACCAAATTGAAACATAAGAATCTCTTGAAATTGACAAACTTAGAGATTTTATGATATTATTGACTACATTTATTGAGGCATGCCCTAAGAGGCTATGCCAAAGAGTAAATGAAGATCGAGACTTAGACACATGAAAAGCTTGAGGATGGCTGAGTTTGCTTTTTGAAGATGTCTAAGGAGTTGAGTTTGTACAAGCCATGTTCAAGGTTCCCTCCCAGTAGCACCTTCATGTTTGGGTGATCCTTCACAAAACAGTCACGTGGGCAGGGGCGGATCCACCCCTTTACAATGGGGTGGCATGGCATCCGCTAAGATGATAAAAAATTTATATATCTATGTTGAAATTTTCTTAAATTAGGTTAAATATCCGATCTTACCACCCGCAACCGTAAATTAGAAAATGGTGCCATGGTTGGTAAATCTTTTTGAAAGCTTTTGTCGTGTGTAAAATTCAAGTTGGAAATTATCTTGAACCTTGTCCGACTTTCCCTTTTTGTGTGCTTTATATTTCTTTTTGTCCCAATCATTTTCCTTTTTGGCTGCCTCCCAATTTTCTATTTATCGTTCATTATTTTTTGTAATTTATATTCCATTATTATATGTGGTATCTAACAAGAACACTCAAAAAAAAACTCCAAAATTATAAAATTCTATAAAATAAGAACTTCTTTTAGTCTCAAATTTATGAGTTTTCTTCTTTCATACCCGAAAAATTTGGGTCGTAATGGAAATTTTCGATTGAGATAAAAAAAATCATCTTTTTTTTATATCATAAAAATTTGTGTTATTCTATAGTTTTTAAATATAACTTAAATCTCTTTACTATTAAATTATGACAAAAATTTCATAAGAATTGCTTGAAAAATATGAGATTTATAATTTTGATTTTTTGAAAACTTGTGGTATATTTAATTCTATACGTGTGTGGTATAATTTATCTATTGAAGATATTTTAAAAAAAAATTCTTATTCGGCTTGATGTATTTCCCTTATTGAAGATGTTATCTTGTGAAAATTTATTTTTAATATATAAAAAAGATGTAACTATAGTGAAAATGTTTATTTTACTTGTGTTGTTATAATTAAGGTGTGATTCCTTATTTAAAAAATCGAATAAACATTCCTAACAAATTTTATATTAGTCATTATAAGGTATACACAAAAAGAAATTATGGCACCCACCCCTTCAAATGCTAGATTCGCCTATGCACGTGGGTGAAATTCAAAGAACACATTATTATCATATGCATATTGTGCAACACTAAGCAAATTCTTAGCTATTTCAGGAACGTGAAGAATATTGCGCAAGCGTAATAATCTACCAGAAGAAGGTAAAATTGAATCACCAATATTTTCAATTTTCAAACCTGTGCCATTTCCCACATGTATCTGCTCAGTGCCAATGTAGCCACCCCGAACATCCATATTACTCAAATCATTTGTAAGATGGTTTGTAGCACCCGAATCAGGATACCACGAAGGATCAATAACAGTAGATGGTTGAGCAATCAACGCAACCATGTTTTGCTTAGAATTAGTTTGATATGCATGATCAAACCGATGATAACAAGTTAGAGTAGTATGGCCATATTTTGATCAAACTTGACACTGATTTGAACCTGTGAATTGTTGAGTTCCTGAAGTGTGTGAAGGATAACCAGAACCTCGACCTCGTACACGACCATACCTTCCAAAGGAATTTTGGGACTGATTATTGTTCCTTTTAAAGTTAGACTCTTGCTTTGGAGTGTTACTGTTCTTAACAGTGACATGAACTTGTCCCAAACCTTGTTCCAAGACACTCTTCTGTTCCAGTCTATTTTCATGGCTGAGAAGAAGTCCATGAAGGTCAGCCAACGTGATGCCTTCAGATCTGGAAGTAACAGACACAACTAAGGCGTCATATTCAGGGCCTAGTCCTCCTAGAATGTGTAGAACTAGGTCATCATCTGTAATGGGCTTCGCAGTAGTGGCTAGATTGACTGCAAGAGTCTTCATCTTCGAAGGTAGTCAACCATGGTGGAAGAACCCTTTTTCATTGTCTGCAATTGCAGTCGCAACTGCATTAATCTTGCACGAGATTGTGACGCAAACATGGTCTCTAAAGAGACCCAAACTTCTTGAGATGTGGTGCAGCCTACAACCTGGGCTAATACACTTTCTGTTAGGGACGAGAGCAGCCAACTAAGGAGGAGCTGATCTTGCTTCTTCCACACAAGAAAGAGAGGGTTAATCACAGATTCGACAGTGTTTGTATCACTGCTGCTACCCGGGATGAATTTGGGTGGGCATTCACATGATCCATCCACATAGCCTTCAAGATCATGTCCTCTTAATGTTGGTAGGACGTGAGATCTCCATAACATGTAATTATTTCGATCTAGTTTGATGATGTGAGATTGTGAAACATTGGTTGAAAAGGCAGAACTAAAGGTAGAATGATTGTTTGAAACATTGGTTATGGAGGAGGAAGCCATGAGTATTGACGTGAGTCTTTGGCCATGTAAGGAATTGATCTTAAGATAAAAAGCTGCTTATCTTCATTCACTGAGGAATTCCTCATTATATACAAGTTATACATTCTATAGTGTAGAGTTTATTAGCTATACAAGACTAGCTAGGAGATAAGATACAAAGAGATATGTATCTATCCTATCACAACTATAATATCTGATAAGATAAAACTGAATTGAAACCTATGTATTATCTATTACGATATTTCTAACAAGTATGATACAGTCAAACCAAATAGCAGAATGTTGTTTAACAACAACAATATAATTTATGCAAACATTATATTCACTAAACAATACAATACAATACAATACAATACGACACATTATAAAACGATGGGTAACAATGATCCAAACATAGCGTAAGAGAGGGGATGGAGTGAGGAAGAAAGGCACGGAGTTAAAGAGAGAGAAAAATGAAAACTTTTAAATTTATTATAATATTTATGTGATTATATAACTTTTCAAATTTGTGATCTTAAATATACTATTATATGATATTTGTATGATTATCAAAGATTTTCATTATCATAAGTGTAAAGTCAAATGTTTTCAAATATAAAAATATCTCATTCTTTTTTGAATGAATTAATAAGTAAAAAGTGTCACATGCTTTTTAAGTTGTAAAATTCTGAATGATGAAGGAACGTTTTCTGATAGATTTACAACCTTAAACTCTTAAGTCAAGGTTGAATTGTGATAATTAGATTGTAACTTGAATATTTTATTTATCATTCTTTGTTTATACTATCATTGAGCTTTGAATTCTAATCTAAAGTAACTAAAAAAGGTACTTAAGTTCCAAAAGTGGTAGGTGGGTGACTAGGAAGATTGAAGAAGAAGGTAGCTCACTTGAAAATATCCATGAGTGCTTTAAACAAGTCTTATCTAAAAAGTGTGTAGAATTTTATTTACATGAAAAAAATAAACTCCCTACGTCTTAAATCAACGGCCAAATATTGAGTTGGATCGTTGCATATATTTTTGAAAATCTATGCACTAATCATTGCATATATTTTTGAAAAGTACCATGTGCTCTAGTTGAGACTTTGATTAAGGATAGTGTAAATTGGCATTTTTTCTTTCTTAAAGCAAATATATTTACCTCTCAATCGTCTCCCAAGCAAACAGAGTAAGGTAACATTTGAAAGCAAATATATTTACCTCTCAATCGTCTCCCAAGCAAACAGAGTAAGGTAACATTTGAAAACATATATTCTATTAATTTCTTAATCCCACTAGTCTAGTGAATAAACCACTAAATTTGTCATTTCCTGTGATAACCCAAAAGGTCATCTCGTATTTTAGAACCCCAATTCGGGGTTCCGAGGCCTCCAAGATCTTATTTTCTTTCTCCTCGATTTGTTTGGGCAGTCCGGGCGTGCTTCCGGAAAGCCTTTATTTAAAAATTTGAGAAAATGCTAGGTTTTGCCTTTAAAAATTGATTTAAGTTGACTTCGGTCGATATTTTGAGTAAACGGACCCGGACCCGTGTTTCGACGGTCCTGCAGGGTCCGTAGAAAAATATGGGACTTGGGCATATGTCGGGAATCGAATTCCGAGGTCCCTAACCCGAGAAATGTATTTTTGAAGAAAATTGTTAAACTAAAAATATAATGATTTTTAGAAATTGAATAATGATTGTTCTTGTTGGTATCGGTCCCATATTTTGGTTACGGAACCCAGTACATGTTTAATATGGTATTTAAGTCATGTCTATGAAATTTCGTGAAAAACGGAGTTATTTGATGTGATTCGGACCTTTGGTTGAAAAGTTAGATTTGAGGAGCCCAGTACTAGGGCAAGGTCTATGAAATTTCTTTCAATCTATTTCATCTTGTTACAAGATTTCATCCTAGAATCTAGGATTTGTCATGGTGGAATTGGGAGTTTTGGGTAGAATTTAGGAATTTTAAAATTTGGGGATTTAGACCTCAAATTGAGGTCGGATTCCAAAATTAATTGTATATCCGGGCTCGAGGGTGAATGAGTAATCGAGTTTTGGTCCAAATTTCGAGTTTGGACCAAGCAGGCCCGGGGTCGAGTTTTGACTTTTTGGGAAAAATATTGGAAAACCTATAATTATGCATTGGAATTGATTTCTCTAGCATTTATTGATGTTATTAAGTTAATGGTGGCTAGATACGAGTGAAATGGAGGTGGAATCGAGAGGTAAAGCGGTATTTGAGGCTTGAGTTTGGATGTGGAATCGAGGTAAGTGTCGTGGCTAACCTTAGCTTGAGGGATTAAGTGTTGTTGCCTTATTTGCTACGTGTCTAATTATTGAGTACGATGTATAGGTGAGGTGACGAGTATCTATACGTTATTGTTGAGTCATAGCATGCGAGTGAGTCTTATACTTGTGACTGTTGTATTCCTTTATACGTACTATTCACGCTTTAACTGGTTAATTCTTTATGTTAAACAAGTTTTATTATGTTTTTCCCTGTGTTGGATATTGGTTGAATATTGACTCAAGTTGAGATTTATATTGTGAAGTTAAATGTTGAAACGCGGTTGGTTATTGCTGATTCCCTTACCGGGATGTTATTGTTTATATTGTTTAGGTGAGGAAGAGTGTAAAGCACGAAGGGTGATGTTGTGCACGATATTGTCAGTGAGTGTTAATGCACGAAGGGTGATGTCGTGCCGTGATTTTGAGAGAGTTAATGCACGAAGTGTGATGTCGTGTCGTTTCTGTTGTTTTCTTATGGTAAGAATGAGAGTAAAAGCACGAAGGGCGATGTCGTGCACATGTTGCTATGT
The DNA here is from genome assembly GCF_000393655.2 of Nicotiana sylvestris. Taxonomy (NCBI): domain Eukaryota; kingdom Viridiplantae; phylum Streptophyta; class Magnoliopsida; order Solanales; family Solanaceae; genus Nicotiana; species Nicotiana sylvestris. The sequence goes on along the minus strand of NC_091059.1, from coordinate 132,443,797 downwards.
TATTATTCATGTTGGTTCAAAGCATGATATTTACTTTGTTTCTTTACTGTATTATTTCCAGAACTTGATATTTCCCCTCAGCATGACTTCCTCTTCCCGTTATTATTTGTTAAATTTTTGTTATTATTATCTTCTCGTTTATGATTTAATTGCACAGGTATGTATTGTTGTCGTGTCCTAGCCTCGTCACTACTTCGCCGAGGTTAGGCTCGGCAATTACCAGTACATGGGGTCAATTGTACTGATACTGCACTCTGTACTTTGTGCAGATTTCGGTGCCGGACCTCGTGATTAAACTGTTGTGCACTCTGTATTTCTTTTAAACCAGTATTTATAAAAAATTCTTAGAAGTTCGTGGATTGTGACACCAGATCTTTTGGGTAGTCGTGTATTAGTGTTTTAAATTGTTATTAAATTTTCGCACTTCATATTTGTTTAGTTTAAATTATTGTTAATTACTATTTTGGTTAATGGTTAATGCATTAGAACTGTATCTGTTGGCTTGCCTAGCATTCTAAGAGTTAGGCGCCATCACGACCCCGACAGTGGAAAATTCAGGTCGTGACATTTCCACCCTTACAAGGTGCCATCATAAACTCTATTATCGAAGCAACTTCTTATTTCGAGTATTTCATGAACAATGAAAAAGTTTTCTTGTTTTGTCTGTAACACTTGTCTCTCCTTGAAACCTTTTATACGTCCGTCGGTAAGGTGAATGCGCACGAAAGCTATTGAGATATTCTACATTGACGAAACGAAGAATAACACTTCCAAATATAAATCTTGTTGGTCATGTTGTCTCGTCATCAATAGTATTTGTTTACCCTAAAATCGGATAACAATTGAATTTATACGTGGTTTTAAGGATACGTGATATCACTTAGTACAAATTGAGAAGAATAAATTAATATTGAAATTGACGATGAAAGAATAAATGCAAACCACACGAATTGAATAGTCTTGGCCCTCGAGTTCAGTCACCCTTGAACCAAAAGATGTTTCAACTGACTTATGAATAGAGTAACAATATAATGAAAGCTAGAAAATGACAGTATATTGCTTTGTATTGCATAAGAATGATCTCTTTTACAAATGATCAGACCCACTTTATATAACAGGGGAGTCCTACTCTTGATATAATTCTATGTGAGGTAAGAAATCTCATGATTAGCTAGTTAATCTGCTTCTTCTTGATACGTGTTGGGATTTCCGCCGTGATCCGTGCTCGATTGTGAATATTTCGACTTTCCGTTATTTGGCTCCGTAAGCTTTCCTCGATCTCTATCTTGCTCGGTCTTGATCTTAGCCGATCTCAATTTTGATCAGTCTCTGAGTCACGAGCTCGGCGATCTAACTTTGCACCATGGGCAAACCCAATTTTAACCGTATACAGATAGTCCCTTCATTTCTCGAAGAGAAGATGATGAGAAACGATATAAATTTCCGAGCTCTGTCTCGATGGGCCATGATGTAAGCGACGAACGCTACTGATACACCAGATCATGACATAAGCAACAACTTGAAACGTCCCGTCGGTCTACTTACCAAGGTATTAAATGCCTATCAGTTTCTGGTCGGCCACCATGAGTTCTAAACCATCAACGGCAAGCTATAAGTACTGTAACCTTCCTCTATTTAGACTTTACGTTCAAAGTTTCTCGCATTCTTGCTTCTTTTCAAAAATCTCTTTGCTTTGCAATTCTTGTAGCCAAATTTCTTAAACTTTCAACCGCATACCATCCTAATGCCCTTTTCTTCTGCTCTACAATGGAAAAAACTTCTAAAACTATACAACAAAAGGCGGTCGCCTCTTCATCACGGCCTGCCGGCAATGGAGTTACAGCGGAACATCCCCTTGAGGATTTTGTTCTAATAGGGTGCCCTACTATTTGCTGATTTAAAGATTGAAAAGATCTCCTCAGTACCGGGTCGACGCGAACCGGTCTCGAGGTACATATGCACAATCATCGATGATCTCCTCACCAAGTTTAAGGAGGATTGTAACTGAGTCGATAAGCATGTGGTGGTACCTTCGCTCGAGGAATCGGTAACTACCCACGTGGAGGGTTTTCTAAGTGTTTACACTTACCCCTACATGTTGGGTCCCTTAGTCCCAATTATCGTCACCTTCTGCAAGAGGTACGACGTGATCCTTGGCCAGATCCACCCTTCCTTTTGGAGAATGTTAATTCTCCTTTGATTTTTTGTAAGCAAAATCGAGGGATGTCCCTTCACCCTCGATCACTTTATATGCCTTTACAGTCCCCAACCCAATCGGGGAGGGTTGATCAAGCTTGCTCGCTGGGCTAACATGGCCCCGTTCTCGAGTATAGACGAGGCCTGGGACCAAGGTTGGATGGGCTGATTTGTTCGAATAAAGACTTCACACCTGATCCCCACAGAAGACATTCCATTTCCTAAGAAATGGAACACAAATCGTAAGTAGTACCTCGCCTTGAATGTTTAATCTTGTTGCTCTTCCTCTTATCGTCTTCCTTATCGATTTTCTTGGTGTTGCAGCTGTGGCCCAGGTGTCGGACATAGTTCCCAAACTCAAGCAATGGATCGAGGGCCTGGTGTCACAGAGACCATACTCCGAGCGTGCTTGGATGGAGTTATCGAAGGGCCGATAGGAGGCCCGCAATCATAGTAAGTTTCTTTCTTAGACCGGTTATCACTCGGGTTTCTTCTCGAGCTTACTCATCTTTTTTTCCTTTGTAGGCCTCGGGAAGTATTTGCAATTAGGCCCCCATCTGGTGGCAAAGAAGTCCTACCCCAACCACCTGCTCCGAAGCAGGCCAAAAAAAAGAAAAGGAAAGGGGCTCCAAGTTCCCCAGACTCAGAAAAGAAGAAATCGAAGAAGAGGTCGCACAAGCCCAGGGGAACACTGGTGCTATTTCCTCGTACTCAATCTGCCGATTAAGGCATGAGTCCAAAGAAGAAGAAGAGGAAGGTAAATCCAAACTGGTGGTCCGCGTGCGAGCTGGTGTCACCGTATAAGAAGTTCTCAAATCGGCAGGTGCCGAAGTTGAACCACCCTATTATGAGGAGGTTGGTGAGAGAGCTCTCGCTGAAGCTTCTAAGCCAGAAGGGGTCGAGAGCATTCTACCCCAATCTAGGGTGGTCGAGAGAGAGACCGGAGGCAACACTTCTCGAGCAAAGGAATGTGTCGCGAGAGATAAACTTGGGGCAATCAATATTAGTGGGTCCCCTCAGATTTTGAACGCCATGATTCCTGAAGCCGGTATGTTGGGAAGACATTCTTACGAGGGGCCTCAGGGGGAGACTGATATCCATGGCTACTTGGATGGGGTCGAGTCCGCTGCTTTGGAAGACATCACCGAGCTCGGTGATCTGCCAGTGCCAAGGAAGGTGTCGTCGTAGGATGCCAACCAGTCTTCATCGAGCCTAAAACTGGTGGATTGATTCCCGACCCCAAGTGTTAATCCTGACCAAAGATGGTCAATAGCTTTTTCTATCCCGGAGGATGCTCGGGTTTTCTCCGCCCCCGTTGGGGTCAATAGTTACCTTTGGTGCTTGGTGACCAAAGAAGATCAGGCAGTGATGGACGAGGTGGAAAACCCATGCCTTTTCTTTGAAGCCCAACAAGCTTTAAATCGGCTAAATTTACGTATCTTTTCTTCTCATATATTCAAACTTTTAAAGTTGTAAATAACCTTAACATCTTCCCTTATGCTTGTAGGTTTCAATGCTGCATCACAAGGCTTTCCTCTGATACCGGGAGGAATTAACTCACCACGAGACCGAGGTCCGAGACCTTATTGAGAAAAGTGACACCTACAAGCTTCTCAGTTAGAAGCTTCAGGCCGATTTAGTAACGGCTCGGGATGAGCATGTCGAGATAGCCGAGCATGTATTTTAAGTGCTTCACCATAGTGAAGATGAATTGGAGATAATGACACAATCCGATTCAGCAGGTCTGGAAGAGACTTGAACAGATCGGGGAGCTTCAGAAACAAGTAGATACAATTCGAGCTGAGTCTGAGGAGTTCAAGAAAAAATATGGACATCTTCGCCTCGAAAAGGGAAGTTGCCCAAGCACAACTGGAGTCGGTCGAGATCCAGCTCCGAGCTGCAAGAGAGAAGGTGCAGGTCAAGAAAATCGAGGAGCTTCAGTCCCAATTGGACTTAGCTATTTCTGATAAGGAAAACTTGGCAAATGAGCTCGAGGCGTTCAAATCTGATATGGCCCTGGCCAACACCAATGCTGATGCTAAAGTGGCTCGATATAAGGTCGACGTCGAGTCCATCCAGACGCAGGCCAAAAGCATGGTGGATCATGCAAAGTGTCAAGCTCGAAGGGAAGCCCTTGAGGGAATCCATGCTCCGGGCTTCGATATAGTGGTTGAACTCGAGAATGCCAAAGCAGCAGAGGCTAGGGCTCGAAAGCTGGCCTTTCCCGAGGAAGACTCAAATAGTTTAAGTGAGTCTGAAGAAGGGTAAAATCCTAAAGGCGGAGATGTTGCCTCCGAGGAAGACCATGCCATTTAGGCCTTTTATATTTTTTGCTTTTCTTTTGCATCTTTTTAGGCTGTTTCGGCCATTGTAAATTTTGAATTAGGCCATTTTGGGCTCTCTAAAAGACTATTGGGTACATCTATACAAGGCTTTATTTTCCCTTTTGGCTTTCAAATGTTTCCTTTGATTTATTACTTGTATTTGCAAAGGTCGGAATGTCATAGCATAAAATAGCTTAGGTTGTGTAAGTTCGAACAACCTTGCCTTTACATTATTTTTATTTTTGAGTCATCTTGGAGCTTCGGAGTTACCGGGAACCTTCTTCCAAAGTAAGTAACTCAGACTATAGTTTTCCGAGGGTAGCTTTTAAAACCGGTTATGAAAATTTTGAAGGCCTATTTTTTGTTACGGTTCTCGGGCGTCTCCGAGCCGTGTTAATGTAGTCGTAGCCTTTTAATTCGGGCGTAGACTAGTGAGCTTGCTTTCTCGAGTTATCCAGGCTTGCCTAAGATAACAGTCTCCAAGCAGGTATGGATATGGCCTTTAAAATACGGGGGTTGCCCAAGACGTCTTATGCCCCCTATGATCAATAGTTCGATCTATTTGAGTTTATTTTTCGAGCGGCAGTCCCCGAGTATGGGAGTGATCATCCGAACTCTGATTATAATAAGCCCTTGATCTCATTTCTTAAGACATCAAAAGTACGAAATTGTAAAGTGGAAAACTTTCTAAGACATAAGATAATTGCAAGGAAAGTACTTCTCTTTATTCTTGTAAAAAAATAGCTATACATGCGTACATGTTTTATTCCAGGGCTCGAGTAACCTATGTAGGCACGGTTTGATTGATCTTTTGTCCCTTACAACAAATATTACCTATCGAGACCCTTCTATTACGAAGTAATTTCCTCACAAAAAAGTTGATATCCAAAGGCGCTGCCCCTCAGTATTCGAGGTTGATAATAGAGGCACCTCGGATACTGTTAGTGCTTTCTTCAACACCGATTCGTGACAGCCTTTGATTCTAATTTAGCACAATCCACTACTGCCTCGTCAAAAATCTTGCCGAAAAACCCAATTGGGACAAAAATGGTTCAAGGGAAAAAGAGTGCAACGCGTGCTTTCAAACCTAAAGGCTTCATGCCGCTCCTTATCAACCACCTGCAAGTGTTAGTAATTCATGAAGAGGTGTATATGACCCAACCTACTGGTTTTGTGGATCCTAGATTCCCTCATCATGTTTGCAAGCTTCACAAAGCGTTATATAACCTTAAGCAAGCTCCGCGAGCTTGGTTCGAGAGACTTAGTTCCAGCTTGTTTGAACTTGGATTTACAGCTTCTAAATCTGACTCTTCTCTTTTTATTCATGCACATGGTAATAATCTCACTATTCTTTTAGTGTATGTTGATGATCTTATACTAACAGGCAACTCCAAGAGCTTTATTGCTAATCTTATTTTCAAGTTGTCCTCTACATTTGCACTAAAAAAATTTGCCTCTTTGTTACTTTCTAGGCATAGAAGTCTCGCGGGTCTACAAACTTGGTTCTATCTCAAACCAAGTATATTCATGACTTGCTCACTTGTGCAAATATGGATGGTGATAAGCCATTATCTACTCCTATGGTGGTTGGTCTTCAATTGTCTCAACATGTAAGTCCCTCATTCTGTGATATTTCTAAGTATAGAAGCCTCACTGGTGCTCTTCAATATAAAACTATTACAAGGCCTGATATTTCTTATGTTGTGAAAAAATTATGTCAATTTATGCATGATCCTAGAGAATCTAATTTTCTATTCTTGAAGAGATTACTAAGGTACCTTAAAGGTAGAATGGAGCTTGGGTTACTGATAAGTGGGAATTTTGACTACTTATTAGCACTTTTTTGCTTGGTCTCCCATGATAAAATCCGACTCAAAAAGGAGTGTTCTAAATTGTAAGGCAATAAAGGGCGCAGAAGCAAAGAAGTGTGGTCCGCAGAAGAAAGTGTGGGCTGTAGAATTCCATCTGCGGATGCAAACCAAGTAAAAGCACCCAGCAGAATTTTGGCCATGTGCAGAGTCCGCACATGAATTGTGTAGCTGCAAAACAGGATCTTCACTAACAAATGATTCAAAGTTCATAGAGTGTACAAAAGACCAAGTCCTGACGCCTTGCTGAAGTACGGACCGCACAAGAATTGTGCAGCCACAAAAGATACTTCGCAGCCGCAATCCAGAAATGTGCAGCAGTCGAATCCTAGTTCTTTCTAACTGAAGAAATCTGCAGACCCACATGGAATTGTGCGACCGCAGAACATCCCGAGGAGCATTTTTGTTAGCAAATTTTGGGCCCCTATAAATAGAGAGTTTCACATTTTTAGGTCAAGTTTCGAAGTTTGAGCTGTTGTAGCCATTACATTTTGCCATTTTAGGAAGTTTGTGATTATTTTAGTGTTTAACTCATGATTCCCTTAACTAATAAACACTCCTGACCCTTGAGCCTATGCGCATGTATTACACATACACAGACGTGTTCATCCAGTTAGCAAATGATCCATCCAGTCAGCAAATAACCAATGAGATTGTTACACGTCAAGGGTGCGAAAACAAACCCCAACTGATTGGGGTCCCCCCTCTTTTAATCAATAGACCGACCAAAATCAGCCATGAACTTCCATAAAATCCATTATTTTTCACTTCTAACAAATTTGGTTTTTTTGATGCTTGCCGAAAATCTATATATCTGGCCGATTTTACAAACTTTTTGGCGACCATACACTGTCGTTGTTTATAGGCCGGGTTATGTCATTCGCCACTGATACTTTTGCTATTCGTTATTTCTGGTTTTCCTTTTGAGGGATTGGACTGTTTATTGTAGTTTGCTTGCAAAAAAAAAATTAAATATAGAGCTAACACCATTTTAACTCCCTGGTAACGGCGCCAAAAATTGATCCACGTCCAATCCGTACTCAACAATGAGTGAAAACGATCGTTGGAAGAATAGTACCCAACAAGAGTCGGGGTCGATTTCCACAGGGAGTTATAAGGGGTGTTAGGAGTATACACTTGAAGAAAGTGAATGGATTAGCTAAATTTGCACTTCCACAATAGGTTTTGATTTCTACTTCTACTATTACTCTAACAATTGTAAGCTATGAAAAGAAACTAGAAACAAACGATTGTTTTTTGTGTTTTTCCAAATAGTTAAAAAGCCTAGGGATGTGACTATAACCTAGGTGTTCGCCTAATGGGTTGAATACGTTAATACTTGTTTTGTTGATTGGGGTGTATTATAGTTCTCAACTCTATATTACCCACTTAATACCTCTCGATCAAAGAGTGATTTTTCCATATTTGGCTTTCTCAAATCCAAATAGGAATCAAACAAAATGTTTATATGAGCTCAAGTCGGTTTCTCACTATCTCTAGTTTGAACCCTTTAATTAGGCTAATCAAATTCTCAATTAACCCAAATCCTTATTAGCCAAGTTAACCTAGACTATGTCCCACTTTATCAAGTAGAGACTAAGTAAAAGGCATAAATCAATATTTGTAACCATTAATTTTAGAATGGCGTAATGCCTTTCTGGCCACTTAAACTTGTAGGTCTTTTGAAAGCCGATGCAAAAACTTTGGACTTTCCCATTTGAATACTCGAACTTGTATATTTGATAACTAATAAACATATTTGACCATTGGCCATGCACATGTGGCAGTGACAGAGGTAATATGGACAATGTATGTGCAAATCACCAAAACTAAGCGCGTCACTACAATAATTTTGATTAAAAAATTCTAAAACAAAAAAATACAAAGAAAAATAAAGAAATAAGCCCCTGCTCCAAAATCATTAAACCCCTATTCCCATCGCCACATCATCTTCTCCGAACAAAGTCACCGGTTGTTTCAGAAACCTAAGGCGGCGAATCACCTCCTGTCGCGGAACGTTTAAATCATCGATTTTTTGCTTGTCAGTTAGTAATTTGGAAGCCGAAGAAGATGATGAATCCTGATTGAGGGATTGGATGTTGGTTTTGGAGTTTTGACAAAATGGTTGCAACAGTCAAGCATCGGTGAAACCAACAATGACCGAAAAATCCACAAATCATCGAAAATTCCAGTCAAAGCACAAACTCAATTGAATATCTATTTTTCCTTCCGTGTTACTAACTTGTGTGAGAAATTTCATGTACAATCATGGTGGCAAATAATGATCTCGGAAATGTGTCTTTGGGGGATGTGGACGGCGATGATGAGCAAGTCGAGGAGGTACCTCTTGAACCTCAAGCCAATTAAAGAGGCTGGGTGCCTCATGACAATGTGCCCGCTCCACCCCCACCTCCACCACAAATGGCTCCACACGGGATATTACCCAATGAAGGATATGCTATTGCAATAGTCCCTCCTCATATTAGGGCGGGCAACTTCCAAATAACAAGTGTGATGCTCACTTTGCTTGAGCAATGAGGATTCTTCACCGGTGCTCCAACACAAAATGCTTATAAATATTTGAGGGGTTTGTGGAAACTTGTTGAGGGAGCAAGCAAACAAATGTCTCCGAGGATGCATTGAGGCTAAGGCCTTTTCCCTTCTCTCTACGGGGGAAAGCTTTTGATTGGTTGGAACGATTGCCGAACCATTCAATTCACACTTGGGATGAATTGGCGGAAAAGTTCAGTGCTAAGTTCTTCTCTCCCGGACACATGGCTACAATTCGAGATGAGATTTTAGCATTCAATAAAGAGTCGAATGAACCACTACATAAGATATGGGAGTGCCACATAACAATGGTTAAGGAATGTCCCAACAACAATGAAGAAAAATATGATTCAACAAACCTTCTATTGTGGGATTAACACAACCAACTAATGTATAGTGAATCAACTTGCCGATGGAAACTTTATGACTATGTCTTATGCGTAGGCGTGTGAGATTTTGGATGAGATGGCGAAAACATCATCAGCTTGGCAATCTCGGGCTACTATTCCACAAGATGACCCGAATATGACCCACCTTTACAAAGAACTGCAAGAGACTATGGGCAAGCCGTTGCCGAATTGACAACCACCATGACTCAACTAGCAAAGGCCCAACTTAGTCAAGTGCAAGCTCATAAGCAAGTCAATTCTATGGAAGGGGTGAACATGATGGTAAACAAGATGAGGACCAAGGGTCCACAAGTGCAAACTCGAGTGGAGAACTATGTGTAAGAAGATAATGGTTTTGAGAAATATGATTCCTATAATTAACAAGAAGAAGAATTGCAATATGTGAACAATTTTCAAGGGCAAAGAAATAATTTCCAAGGCCCAAGCCAATAATAATGGCAACCTCAAAACAATCAAGGCAATTGGAATTCTAACAATCAAGAAAATTGGAGTGGAGGCAGCAATCAAGGGAATTGGCATAACAACAATAATCAAGAAATTGTAGTGGAAACAACCAAGAAAATTGGGGAGGTAACAATCACGGTGGATGCTGCAACAATCTCGGCTTTTCAAAGGCCCCCAATATATCAACAATCAATCAACCATTCTCCTTATACTTCCCATGGTCCAAGTTCTTCAAACAATGAGATGGGGCGTATTGAAAATATATTCAAGCAAATAATGGAAAAGAATGCCTATTCGGATGCCCAACTTGACTCACACAACAAATCCATCTGCAACTTAGAAGTTCAAATGGGGAAAATCTCTCAAGATCTAAATTCTCGCCCTAAGGGGGCATTACCAAGTGACACAGTAATAAACCCAAAGGGTGGAAACAACACGGGGTATGTCATGGCCATTACCACAAGAAGTGGATGAGGTGGGAATGCACCACCTCAAATCAATGGCAACTTGTTGATGAAGATCAAGTGATGCAAGAAGAGGAGATCACGAACAATGCGGTGCAACCTAATAATAAAGTTCGGATTGACATTGATAATAGTGTGGAAGAGACTCAAGAGGAGGTGAACCCCTCTAGGGAACACATTATTGACATACTAGAGCCGGTAATGCAAAAGTCTAAGGCACCATTACCTAAGCCTCTACCACCATACCCTCAAAGACTTGCCAAGAAAAATGGTGAGAACCAATTCAAGAAGTTCAGTCAAATAATGAAGAGTCTCTCAATCACTGTGCCATTAGTTGAAGCGTTGGAACAAATGCCCGATAATGAAAAGTTTATGAAGGATCTTATGACAAAGAAGCGGTCAATGAATTTTGAAACCATAAAAGTCGCTTATCAAGTGAGTGCAATTTTGCACTCAATGGCTCCTAAGTTGGAGAATCCCGGTGCTTTCACGATTCATTGTATAATTGGAAGTGTCGAGTTTGCTAAAGCTTTTTGTGATCTTGGGAAAAGTATCAATTTGATTCCATATTCGGTTTTCAAGACTTTGGGAGTTGGGAAACCAAGACCCACTTCTATGAGATTGCAAATGGCCGATCGTACTATGAATAGGCCTTTGGGTGTAATTGAAGATGTTTTGGTTTGTGTTGATAAATTCATTCTTGCGGTGGATTTTATCATTCTATATTTTGAGGTTGATTATGAAGTGTCGATTATTCTTGGAAGACCTTTCCTTTCTACAAGGAAGTCTCTTTGTGATGTTGAAGCCGGAGAACATACCTTATGGGTTGGTGATGAAAAAGTGGTATTCCATGTGTGTAAATCCATGCAGCAACCAAATAGCAATGATGTGTGTTCTTTTGTGGACTAGGTGACCGATGTTATTGTTGATGAAACAAGTGCTACAATCAATTTTGGTGATATGTTAGAGGCCGTCTTGATCAACTTTGATGATTACGAGATAGATGGCTTCATGGAATGTGTGAACTCTTTGCAAGGAATAGGGTCTTATAACTATGCACCCCGAAAATTAAGAATGGAAACTAAAGTGCTTAGTTATGGTTTCTACTAGCCCACTCTTTACAAGGATGCAAGTGAGTGAAAAGATGTGATGAATGTCAACGGGTCGGTGTAATTTCAAAGAAAAATGAAATTCCTCTCACTACCATTTTGGAGATTGATATTTTTGATGTGTGGGGTATTGACATCATGGTCCCTTTTGTGAGTTCGTATGGAAATACCTACATCTTTGTCGCGGTGGATTATGTGTCCAAATGAGTTAAGGTCATAGTTTTACCCAACAATGAGGCGAGAAGTGTGGTGTCTTTCTTGAAGAAGAATATTTTCACAAGGTTTGGTAATCCACGTGCAATTATAAGTGATGGGGGATCATATTTTTGCAACAAGGCTTTCGACACTTTACTTGAAAAGTATGGTGTTACTCACAAAGTCACGACTTCCTATCACCCACAAGCTAGTGGGCAAGTGGAAGTCTCCAATCGACAGATAAGGAATATTTTGTCCAAAACGTTGAATACTAATCGGACGTATTGGTCCTAGAAATTTGATGATGCATTATGGGCTTATCGAACGGCTTCCAAAACACCTATCGAAATGTCACCATACCAGTTGGTGTTCAGAAAAACTTGTCATATTCTGATGGAACTAGAGCACAAGGTCATGCAGGCACTGAAGAAGTTGAATCTTGATTGGGATGTAACCGCTAACTTGAAGGTTGCATACTTGAATGAATTGGATGAGTTCTGGTACCATGCTTATGCAAGTTCGTCCTTGTACAAAGAAAAGATAAAATATCTTCATGACAAATACATTTGGAACAAAGAGTTCAAGGTGGGCGATCTTTTATTGTTGTTTAACTCAAGGTTGAGGATGTTTTCCGTGAAGCTATAAACTAAATGGAGTGGTCCTCTTGAAATTATGGGTATGACACCTTTTGGTGCATTAGAGTTGAAGAACAAAAATAATGAAATATTCCGAGTCAATAGTCATCGGGTGAAGCACTAGTTGTGAAAATTTGGAGATAGCCACGTTGTGGCGGTCATTCATTTGACTTGAGGGTATTCTGTATCGTGTCGTGACATTAAATCAGGCGCGTCTTGGCAGACAACCCATGTTTCTTTTCCTTTTTATTTTGTCGTTAGGTGTTATTTTTGTTCCAACTTGATTTGAAGTGTTCTACAGGGATGAGTATGACTTACAGGAATTGTGGGCAAAAATATGGCTAAGTATTCAAAAACTGTGCGGACCGCACTTTATTTGTGTGGACCGCACATTTCTATGTGCCCTAGTAGAAGAGCATTGCAGCCGCACATTTCTCTTGCGGACCACACATTTGAAACGTCAAAAATACCAACTCTCTGAAGTTTAAGCTTGTCAGTGCGGAGGTCGATTTGCAACCGCACGTGAAATCTGCGACCGCACCTGAAAATATGCGGACCGCAGATTAAATTTTGAGACGAGGCCCCCAGGTGAAAGAGTGCAGACCATACATTTTTGCACTTGAAATGTGCGGACCGCTGATTAAATTTTGAGATGAGGTCCCCAGGTGAAAGAGTGCGGACCGGGCATGGAAATGTGTGGCCGCACTCGCCCTTCTTCCCCTTATCCAACAGTTGGTATAAATAGCATTGTAGGCCTCACTTTACATTTTTCCCGCTTTGAACAAAGATTGTGCCTACTAAGTTTTCTTGAAGATTTTCACTGTCCATACATAAAGCCACCTCGATTAATCACTCATTGTACTCACTCTATCTAGTATGCTTCAATTACATAACAATCTTTTTAGTTAGTTTAATTTGTAGATTCTTAGTTCTTTTTAGGCCATCTGTGATTAGAGTTCCATGTATGTATATGTAGTGTAGATTTAAACTAGGCTAACTTGATACATGCTCTACGGGGACTGGGTTAGTATATTTTCATGTTTTATACAATGTTGCCATGTCTAATTGTGCAAGAAATTAAAAAAACCTAAGTAGAAAAATGTGGTCGGTACGTAACTTTTGAAATCTGCGGCCGTACTTGAATTTGTGTGGTCCGCAGATGATGAATTTTGGCAACTCAGTGAAGAAGGAATCTGCGGCCGGAAGCTAAAATGTGCGGACCGCAGAATTCCCTTTACGGTCGCAGAATAGCACATCTTCTATCATCAGAGAGTACTCACTTTGAGACTCCAATGTGCGGCTGTGAGTCTAATTATGCGGACCACAGAAATCCTCTTGCGGCCGCAGATTGGCCAATTCTCTGTCATCAGAGAGTTAGCATTTTTTGGATTAAAAGGTGTTGTTGCAAGTCAAACTGTGTGGACTGCACTTCACTTCTGCGGTCGCGCAACAAAAAAGTGTAGTCCACGAGTTCACATATACGACTTCACGTGAAATTGTGTGGACCGCAGATCCTTTTCCCTGTAGGCATGAATTAATATACAACCTATTGTGTCTTATGGTTTCTCTTGTAGTCATATGTCTCATGTATGTTTGAACATCGAATTGCAACTAACAACCTTTTCTGCTTGATACAGATAATGGTTCAATCAAGAAGACGAGGCAACACTTCAAAAGGGAGAGGTGAACCTTCTCGGGACCGAGGCAATAGTGCCTTGCCCCTTAACCAACCAAAAACAATAAGAAAGAAAGTAATAGTCGGCAGAGGGAGATGTGTAGACCTCTCAGAGTCTATCTCATATGTTCCACCTAGGGAAGTGTCAGAGGGCAACTCAGCCTCTGTTCAGAAGCAATCGGCCACACAGTCGAGGCTGCAAGAGAGATACCAGCTCAGGGACGAGCTGTCTTCATCTTACAGCACTTCTGAGATATCGGAGAGTTCTAGTCAAGCTTCTAAGCCATCGGCTACACTAGTTCCTGAGGCACAGGTTCCTGCACTAGTTAATGACATCCCCGATGATGGAAAAGGAGGAGACGCCACCACTACAAGTTTGGAAAGATCAAAGAAGAAGGAGATTTGGGAGGATCATTTTATCAGCCTAGCCACATTTACCAGTTTCCATATGTGGTGTCCAGTGAGGTCGCTAACTCTTGAGCAACAGTTTCTATTGAAAGACTTGGAAAAGTACAACCCAACAATATTGAGATAATTCAAAGCATGAAAGGGGTGGATGTGGTTCACCCAGAGGGTAGAGGGTGCCAAAGAATACCTCGTTCGTAAATTCTACGCCAATGTGGCTCATATAAAGAAAAGGACGAAGGTGACCAAGGTACGCAACCTCAAGGTGAGGTTTGATCAGCATACACTAAATGCGTATTTGGTCTTTGAGGATGTTGAGCTGAAGGAGTATCTGGAGAAGTGACCACTACAGGAGGAAGTCCGACTTTGGTTGGCTAAGATTTTAGCACCACTAGGGCCACCACCACCATGGATTGCCGCTGGAGTTCCTATTCAGCAGAACACTTTACATTTTGAGGCAAAAGGGTGGTTGACCTTTGTTTGCAGCAGATTGGATCCTTTTCAGAATGAGACACACCTTCCTATTCCCTGGGCAGTCCTTATTATGGTCGGTTACCCAATCAATGTGGGTGTTATGATAGCAGCCAACATCTCAATGATAGCACGGTAGGATAGCTCATTCTACCCTTATCCTAACATTATTACTGAGTATCCCACTGATGCTAAGGTAGAGTCGAGTGATTTTGATACCAAGGTGAAGGCGAAGAAGCCCTTTGATTGGTATTCACTTATGGATACGATTAACCCGAAGAAGAAAGCCCAGCCTCCTACCACCACAGGCCAGTCTGATGAGCCATCGGTGGTAGTTTTTGTGATAGCAGATATTCCATCCACCTCAGTTGAGCCTTCCTTTAGTGCCGCAGTTATGCATCTGCTATCATCCACAACTACTACCACAGTTCTTGCCACATCATTAAGGCCAGTGCCCATGCCTACTGCCCTACTATCTACACTACGAGTCTCCCAGACATTGATGAGTCTCAACAACTGGATGCAGACAACTAATTCTAAGTTATCTGACTTGTCTAGTACTGTTGCAGTGCATCCACCTCTCAGGCACCACAAGCTCCTTCTAACATTGAGTCAACATTGAAAAAGATTTTGGAGAACCAGAAGACGATCATGGATACCTTGGTACAGGACGGGTCACAGATTGAAAAGATGGTAAAGGAAGTAAAGAAGATAAGGAAGTCCCAGGTGAGCAAGAAATCAGTGGACAATCTCCAGAGGGAGGTGACTAGAATTGCTACAGTTGGCGACCTTCCTTTTGACATGCTGCTTGAACCGCACCAGTCCTCCCCAGATCCATCAGCACTAGTTGGCCAGTCTAAAGAGCCAGACCTTACTGCCGACAATGCTAAGGAAATGTGTGAGATGTTCGCCAATCCAGCTACACCAAGACTTAAGGATGATGGGATTCAGTTAGTTGATCCTGAGGCTGATAACATTGCTAGGGATACTGAGATGTCCAAGGATACATAGGGAATTTTCTTCACTCTCACCTCTTTTACTCTTATTTTACTAAGAATTGGGGACAATGCTTATTTTTATTCGGGTGGGGTGGAATTTATTGGATACAATGATACATTTGGTCTATAATAATTTGATGATATTTTTTATTTTCTTATTTGTATTTATCTATCTTCTCTCTCTCTTATTATGTATATTCATTCTATCTTTAGTATTTTTTGATCATTAGCTTCTTTATATTTGTTTTTGCTTATTAGCTTCTTTATCGTT
Source organism: Nicotiana sylvestris (assembly GCF_000393655.2). Classification (NCBI taxonomy): domain Eukaryota; kingdom Viridiplantae; phylum Streptophyta; class Magnoliopsida; order Solanales; family Solanaceae; genus Nicotiana; species Nicotiana sylvestris. Next base: position 132,427,782 of record NC_091059.1, on the reverse strand, counting down.
TCTGTTATTTGTTGCTTGAATTATTTCCTTGTATTTTTAGGAAACCCATAGTCCCTATAGGTTTAGGAAAAAATATTGTCCTAAAAGATTTGGGAAAGGAAAACCTATAGTCCTTATCAAATTGGGAAACCTTTCTCATATATGTTTGGGACCTTTTGGGATCTATATATAGGGGTTGTAGTTGGGGGTTCTATAGATTTTATTGTGCTTTTCTTCTCATTCATAGTGGAAAACTCTCTCTGCTTTTTCCCCGGGGATTAGTCTTGGCTGAACCACGTTAAATCCTTGTGTTGATTTTTCTTCTCTATTTGTTTTGTGTGTGATTGTGTGCTAGTAAACCCACGATATTCCACAACAATTGGTATCAGAGCAAGGTTTGGGTTTCTACACATAATTTATGGTTATGATTTCTTCATCATCTTCAACGAAGTACGAAGTAGAGAAATTTGACAGAGGTTCTAGTTTCAGTCTATGGAAGATTAGGATGAAATCGTCCCTGGTGTTACAAGGATTATGGAAAGAAATTGATGAGGATTTTCCTGAAGATATGAAGAAGACAAAGAAGGAAGACCTGAAGGAAAGGGCTTTGAGTACGATCTTCATGAGCGCTACAGATAGCGTTCTTCAAGAAATTGCTAAAGAAACTTCTACAGCGACAGCATGGAAGAAGCTGGAAGATCTGTATTCTAAGAAATCGCTGACAAACCGCCTCTACCTAAAAGGGAGGTTATACAATCTCCGTATGAACGAAGATACACCTATTAAAACTTACCTTGATGAGTTTAATTCAATTATAATGGACATGAAGAATGTGGATATCAAAATTGAGAGTGAGGATAAGGTCTTGATTGTGTTATGTTCTTTACCACAGTCTTATGATACTTTTGTCGATACACTACTACATGGGAAAGATAGCATTTCACTAGAAGAAGTTAGTAATGCACTAAAATCTAAAGAGTTGAAAACGAGCTTTTCAGACAACAGAATTGAGGGCGGGGGTCTTATGATTAGAGGAAGAACACAACAAAAGGACTTTAATAGGAAAAAGTCAACCGCAAGATCAAAGTCTAGAGCAAGGAAACAAAATTGTTATGAGTGCAGAGAGCAAGGTCACTACAAGAGAGATTGTCCTAAGCTGAAGGAGAAAAGAGGGAAGCAGAAAATAGATAATTCGGCAAATATTGTTGACACTGGCAATAATTCTGATGATAGTGATTATGTAGGGGAAGTTTGTGCTGTGAGTTCTAGTCATGGGTAAAATTCTTGGGTTCTTGATTCTGGTGCTACTTTCCATATGTGTCCATACAAGAATTGGTTTGCAACTTACAAACAAATGAGTGGGACTGTCTATATAGGAGATGATAATTCATTACCAGTAGAAGGGGTTGGTAACATCAAATTGAGAATGTTCGACAGAAACATTGAGTGTTGGCATGTTCCTCCGATAAAGAGAAATTTGATTTCTCTTTCGACTTTGGATGATCAACGGTATAAATTTCACTCCGAAAATGGAATACATAAAGTGAGTAAAAGCCTCCATGGTACTCATGAAGGGTAAACTACATTCTAAATTGTATCATCTTCAGGCTAGTGTAGTTGAAGGGGAAGCTGTTGTAGCTTCTGGGAAAAGTGATCTGAATCAGTCTCGGTTGTGGCACTTGCGACTTAGCCATATGAGTGATAATGGATTGTCTTTATTGAGTAAGCAGAATTTGCTGAATGGGTGCAAAAATCAAGTTTTGAATTTTTGTGAGCATTGTGTGTTTGGTAAACAGACAAGGGTAAAGCTTATCAAGAAGGTCGAGCACAAGACCAGAGACAAGTTAGATTATATACACTCTGACTTGTGGGGTCCAAACAGAGTTCCCTCCAAGAGTGGTGCCAGGTATTTTATGAGTTTTGATTGATGATTACTCAAGGATGGTGTGGGTGTATTTTTTAAAAATAAAAGATGAGGCATTTTCGACATTTGTTAAATGGAAGACGATGGTTGAGAGGCAGACGAAAAGAAAAGTTAAGCGTCTTCGAACTGATAATGGGTTGGAATTTTGCAATTCTAAGTTCGATAATTTCTGCAGCAGGGAGGGCATAGTAAGACATCGCACTTGTGTCGGAACACCACAACAAAATGGTGTTGCAGAACGTATGAATAGAACGCTTTGTGATAGGGCACGAAGCATGCTTTCACACTCATGTGTTAGCAAAGATTTTTGGGCTAAAGCAATCAATACAACTTGTTATTTGGTCAATAGATCTCCATCCACAGCTATTGAGTTCAAAACTCCTTTTGAGGTATGGTCCGGTTCGCTATTGATTATTCAAATTTAAGGATATTTAGTTGTCCTGCTTATGCTCATGTGAGGGATGGAAAACTTGAGCCGAAGGAAAAGAAGTGCATATTTCTAGGGTATGCAACTGGAGTGAAAGGTTATAAGTTGTGGTGCACAGATCAAAAGACTTCAGGGCTAATTATTAGTAGGGATGTAACATTCAATGAATCTGCCTCACTGGACAGTTAGAGGTAGAAGGCAATAACATAAACAGATCATGGTGTCAGTGACCGCATAGAGCTAGAAATTGAATCTCCACTAGCTCAGCCCAGTAGTTCTAAAGTAGAGGAAGTGGAGGAGGTGCAAAATATTGATCAAGACGATAATATTGATGCACCTGCACAACAACAACCATATAACATTGCAACATGTAGAGAGAAGAGAGTGATCAATCGACCGCAAAAGTTTGCAAACGTAGTTGATGGGAATCTTCTTGGATATACGAATCCAGTGGGATTTGCTTCGGCAGTTGCAGAGACCGTTGATGTGTTTGAGTGTTATAGCTATTTAGAAGCTATTCAGAGTATAGAACCAAATCGACGGATTAGTGCTATGGCTAAAGAGATTGAGTCTCTTAACAAGTTTAGGTGTTTCCTAGACTTGGTTGATGTATGCGAAAATGGATAGAGCCCTTGCGAGGGTTGAGGGCAAGGTAGAGAGACGTTGTTCCTGTTGATGAAGAGAATTCAAGCCAAGGGGGAGATTTGTTATTTGTGGCTTGAATTATTTCCTTGTATTTTTAGGAAACCCATAGTCCCTATAGGTTTAGGAAAACACATTGTCCTAATAGATTTGGGAAAGGAAAATCTATAGTCCTTGTCAAATTGGGAAACCTTTCTCATATATGTTTGGGACCTTTTGGGATCTATATATAGAGGTTGTAGTTGGGGATTCTATAGATTGTATTGTGCTTTTCTTCTCATTCATAGTGAAAAACTCTCACTGCTTTTGCCTCGAGGATTAGGCTTGGCCGAACCTCGTTAAATCCTTGTGTTGATTTTTCTTCTCTATTTGTTTTATGTGTGATTGTGTGCTAGTTAACCCACGATATTCCGCAACAGTTTCCATATTAGTTCTTGTTTTGTCATGTAGCTTCTTTTTATGCTTTAGTAGATATTAAGCCTTTGGTTTTCTTAACGCCACGGGTTTTTCCAAAGTTAGTTCTTATGTGAACCGGGTGACTCATCCCAACGATAGATAGCATGACTACCTTCTTAAGGAAATGAGTCCATTTTTTGTGTTTAGGTAATAATAGTAGTAATAATGAATAAAAAGACCTAATTAAGTCATGCTCGAAGAGTCAACCATGCTTCAATTGGCATCAACACACTTAACTACGTGCTTATGGTTAGACACAAGGTTTTCGAAAGAAATAGCGCTAGTTAGTGACTTTATGACTATTGAGTTTACTTTGGCAATCATCGAGTGGTTTAATTGGACCATGTTGATCTTTAAAATTGGATGTGGTTGTTGTAGGCCCTCGACTCTATCATCTTTTACAATCTAGTTGTGTGAGGGGTGAGATGAATTGTTGATAGTCCAAGTATCCATGCGAAGAGTCCAGAACTTGTCCCGAATGTGTTTCAAGGTGAAATCCTAAGTTTTTCTTGGTTTGAGAAGTGATTGTAGGCTTTCCTTTGCCCGTTTGAGCTTTCTATTGCCAATCAATGGCGTTATCCCTAGTTAACCCCTTTGAGCCTCTAGCCTTTCTCATTTGATAACCATGTTATAACCCTTTACCTGTTTTGTCGTAACCCTCTCTTGGCACTCGGACTTTCCTTAACACTCTTGTGAAATAAATATATTAAAGCGTAAGTTTGGGAGAGATATGAGGAATTTGAAAAAGGTATCAAGGCACAAAAAGAGATAAAAATGATCTCTATGAAAGAGAAGGCAAGAAAAGAAAAGAACAGAAAGAAAAATGAAAACGTGAATAAGTGGAAGGGTTGATGGATTCAAAACGAGGTAATGATCCCAAACATTGAGAAATCAAAAAGGGATAAAACTAATGAAATGATCAAGGAAGAGTGATGCTAAGTCTCTCTAGTCCCCAATGAAAAGAAAGTGCCTTTAAGAACTGGCAATTGTGAGCCGGGGAAATGAAAGATGGAGTGCTTAAGGAAAGGTGTAACCACTCACCCATATAATATCCTACCCTAACCCAAAAGCCTTCATTACGTCCCGAAAGAAGTCCTACTTGATTTCAAACTGAATGAGCTTACGTTAGTGGCGATCTACATGAGGGGCAAGCCTATGGTACTTGAAGTCGTACTTGTGACATTTCTTATGAGAGATGAGTGAGCCTTTCATGAATCTTCGGATTGAGTGCTAATTTCATAAGTAAGATTGGCTAATGGAAAGTAGAGGAGGGAGAGTTTGGAGTCCACCATATCCTACATGATAGAACAAAAGTCCTTGATGAGTAAAGTTAATTCTTGAAGCTCAAATGTTATATTAGAACTATATGTGCATGAATATTTGACTTGTCACCTTGTTGCTAACACATGAGTAGTGTGGGTGTTATTATTGGTCCCAACTGATGTGTGAATGGCTCACCTTTGACTCGCTGAAGTGACTCTTAACTTTAGGAGGTGAGAACTAATTTATTTGCTTGAGGACAAGCAAAGACGTAATTTTGGTGGAGTTGATAAGTGAGAATTTTGACTACTTATTAGCACCTTTTTGCTTTTGTTTTAGTCCGAAAGTATTGATTTATGTTCCTGAAACTAATGAAATTCTGCAAATTGCAGGAATGTTGGATGTTTGGTCTCCCATGATGAAATCCGACTCAAAAAGGAGTGTTCCGAATCACAAGGTAATAAAGGGCGTAGAAGCAAAGAAGTGTGGTCCGCATAATGATTTCTGCGGTCGCAGAAGAAAGTGAGGACCGCAGAATTCCATCTGCGGCCGCAAACCAAGTAAAAGCACCCAGTAGAACATTGGCCAATGTGCGGACCACACATGATTGTGCGGCTGCAAAATAGGGTTTTCACTGACAAATGATTCAAAGTTCAAAGAGTGTGCAAAAGACCAAGTCCTGATGCCTTGCTGAAGTGCGGACCGCACAAGAATTGTGCTGCCATAGAAGATGCTTCGCAGCCGCAATCTAGAAATGTGCGGCTGCAGAATCCTTTTTCCTACCAATTGAAGAAATCTGGGACCGCTCATGGAATTGTGCGGCCGCAGAACCTCCCGAGGAGCATTTTTGTTAGTGAATTTTGGGCCATTATAAATAGATGAATTTCACAATTTTAGGTCAAGTTTCGAAGTTTGAGTTGTTGTAGCCATTACATTTTGCCATTTTAGGAAGTTTGTGATTATTTTAGTGTTTAAAAATTATATTTTATCATTTTAATCTTTGATAATGAGTTTAATTATCATTTCTTCTTTATTGTTTTCAATTTCCATTATGAGTAGCAAGATTTTTACTAGGGTTGTGACCTAACCCTAGTGTCTAAATCTTATGGGTACTTAATTTAGTGCTTGTTTATGATTGGGTGTTGATTATTTAGCTTAGTTTATGCTTCAATTCTAGAATTAATAATTTTCAATTATTAATTTATGCCTTTTTGACTTAGTCTCTACTTGAGAAAAACGGATATAGTCTATTTTAACTTGGCTAATAATGAATTGGGTTAATTGAGAGTTTGATTAGCCTAATTAAAAGGTTCAAACTAGAGATAGTAAGAACCAGACTTGAGCTCATATCAACTATTTTTTATACCCATTTGGACTTGAGAAAGCCAAATTGGGCAAAATCACTCTTTGACCGAGAGGTATTGAGTGGGTAATATAGAGTTGAGAGCTATAATACACCCCAATCAATAAAGCAAGTATTAACGTATTCAACCCATTAGGCGAACACCTAGGTTATGGTCACATCCCTAGGCTTTTTAACTATTTGAAAAAACACCAAAAACAATCGTTTGTTTCTAGTTCTTTTTGTATCTTACAATTGTTAGAGTAATAGTAGAAGTAGAATTCAAAACCTATTGTGAAAGTGCACATTTAGCTGATCCATTCACTTTCTTCAAGTGTATACTCCTAACACCCCTTATAACTCCTTGTGAAAATCGACCCCGACTCTTGTTGGGTACGATTCTTTCAATGACCGTTTGCATTTATTGTTGAGTGCGGACTGGACGTGGATCAATTACACATTCAGCCTTCCTCTTCTTTGGTTATCACAGCGTTCTCTGATGCAGATTGGACAGGTTGTCTAGATGATAGCAGTTCTACTCATGGCTACTGTATTTTTTTGTCCTAATTTGGTGTCTTGGTGCTCTAAGAAGCAAAAGGTTGTAGCTAGATCAAGCACTGAATCTGAATATCGAGGTCTAGCTGTTGCAACTGCTGAAATCACTTGGATTCAACATCTTCTTAGAGAATTAACTATTACTATTCCTACTGCCCCAAAACTTTGGTGTAACAATTTATCTGCAACTTATTTCACAAAATTTATCTACAACTTATCTCACTGCTAATCCTATTTTTCATGCTCGCAATAAGCATATCGAGCTTGATTTTCATTTTGTTCGGGAAAAAATTGCCTCCAAAGATTTGGAAGTTCGATATATCATCTCTATAGATCAGATTGAAGATATTCTAACTAAAAGCTTGTCCACCAGACGGTTTCAGTTTCTAAGGAACAAGCTTACCGTGCTTGTACCACAGTTGAGCCTGCGAGGGGATGTGGGGAATATCGTAATAGATAATACATAGGTTTCAATTCAGTTTTATCTTATCAGATACTATAGTTGTGGTAGGATAGATACATATATCTTTGTATCTTATCTCCTAGTCTTGTATAGCTAATACAACTCTAAACTATAGAATGTATAACTTGTATATAACGAGGAATTCCTCAATGAATGAAGGCAAGCAACTTTTTATCTCAAGATCAATTCCTTACAATACTATATTGTAATTGATAGACCCTTGTGGTCTGACCCTTCTCTGGACTTCGCGCATAGCGGAAGCTTAATGTACCGGGCTTCCCTTTACTATACTGTAACTGACAAGTTTACTAAAATACCCTTAATTATTTTAAATATTTAATTTATCAAGAATTTCACATAAAAATAATTTAAGAAAAACACTTTCTACTAATTTATCACCAATTATGTCTTATATATAAATTAAGTAATTAAATTCATACACATTTTTATCAAAATTAGTGGAACAAGTTAAAATATTAAAAATAAAAATAAGTACACATATTCATAATTAGATCATAAAAATAATAAAATAAAAATAAAATATTGAGTACACTCTATTCAGAATTTAGATCATAAGTAATATTTCCTAACAATATGGCATATAATCCATAACTTAAAGTATATAACATAATAGTTTTCTAATGACGTGACATATAATCCATAATGAAATACTCATATCCGATAAAGTCCATATCGGTTATACCATAAATAATATTACTCTAACTCAAATGTCATGTGACGGCATTATGGTCAATAAAAAAATTACGATTTTCCAATGGACATCCAATCAGTGTGCGGCACAAGTATGCATGTTGACAAAGAAATATATAAGCTTTTAGGTGCATACTAGGCTCCAAATCCAACTCTTGTACCATTTGCCATATCTCACTCTCAGAAATGTGTGGCATAGTTGAGAGGCGATTAATAGCATTAGACAAATTATTCATCCAAACCCTCAACATGTCACCCATGCCTTCAAGATGATCTTTTTTGGACTTTTTATTCCTGTTAGAAGTTGGTGCATCTGAATAAGCATTTGAATAGATGCTTCTGAAGTTGATCGATTGTGCTCATATTGTTCATGTTCATCACTATTTTCCAAGGAGGCAGCATTCATAAAAATCATTTAATCTACCTCATCAATAGTTAATGAACTATTACTTGATCTTCTAACATCTTCTTAACATGTCTGGTCCAGTCTCAAGGTGTTTTCCAGTAGCTCTATCTCTTCCATATAGCTCACTTTAGCTTATCATAATTTCTAATTGGTTTGTTCCTCCATTCAACAGCTTCAGGAATAGCCTACACAAAAAAATATAATATAGTAATAAATAAAATGAGATAAATATTATAATATAGAAAATAAGAAGAAAATTACTAAAAATAAATGTACATGTATTAATTGATCCCATACTTCAGATTCAACATTCCACATATTTGTGCTAGGATCTCGTTTAAATCCGCTCATCCCATTTTGAAAGGTGTCATAACACTTACTAAATTTTATTTTAATATTTCTCATTCGATTATGAACTCTCCTTGGTAAAAATTTTATCTGAAAATTTTGATTGCATCTCCTTCACTATATTATATATTGCTTGTGTAGTAAGAGTTCCAACCCTGTTTTCAAGTGTGTGATCATGATGGAATACCTCAATTAAGGCATCATCCATAGCATTTGGCCAAAGTATTATCCATAAAATTTATATCACTTGAGAATGCCTTTGACCTTTTCGGCATGTGACAACTACAAAATTAAAATATATTCATAAAACTTAGATAAAGAAAACTTCATCAGACATAAATATTTATAAGAGGTACAAAATAAAATAAAAGAATCACACATAATATTTATAACTCAATAATAGCTACAAAATTACTTTCAAACAATATCAAAATTACATGCCACGAAAACAATTATTGAGTTTTCATCTCCTAGAAGATTAATTTTGATAATTAGTCCACATGTCAGTAGCTATGCCATCTCGAATCAACTCTCCCCTTCTAAACTCATTAGTTTCTCTAGGATTTGGTAGTTCTTCACGCACATAATTATCATTCATAAGCTCTGCATCAACTTATGCAAGTAACTCTTCATTTGGATCTGCACCTTTTAAGTAGTTGTGCAAAATACAACATGTAAAAATAATAAACTGTTGGGTTTCAATACCATATGATGGCTCAGTTGAACTAGAAATGATAGGAAATCTCTTTTTAAGAACTCCCAATATTCGTTCAATAGCATTACACAAAGATGCATGTCGCAGATTGAATAATTCACGAGAATTTCGAAGTGGATTTCTTGAATACTCTTTCAAGTGATATCGCTCTCCCCTATACGGCGTAATAAGTCTACTTCTCAACATCAATCCAGCATCAACAAGATAGTATTTTCCTAAATATTAAAAAGAAAAGCTTCAATTATTTGTTCATCACATTTTCCTAGATAAATATATGTAACATTTACCTTCTGGAAGTTTTAGAGGGTCTTGTCTATTTAAAGCATCTTTCATGATTTTTGAATCAGATCATGTCCCTTCCCATCCAGCTAACACATATGTGAATTTTAAATCAAATATGCATGCAACCAATGCATTTTGTGTTGGATAATCTTCCTTCCACGATAACTAGGTACTTCACTTTGTGAAACTTTAACACGCATATGTATACCATCAACTACACCAATATAATCCTGATATTGTAGTCATGAATTAGAATGCGGACAATTTTAGTTTTAGCTAAATATTTTAAAAAAATTATAATTGCGTTCATATTGAAATATGGGTAGAATCTTTGACTGTTGGAAATTTCAATAGGAATATAGGAGCCATCACGTTGTTTAATAATTTTTTTTTATAAACCCAAGATCACTCGCAGGGCAATATGGAAATGATGACTGACCGACTCTCCAGATCGTCGAAAGATAAAAGTTAACTCGTGATTCATCGAATTATGTGCTAATAGATAAAGTATTTTGGCAACTTACTCTTCAATTGTAGCTTGAAGTGTTAGTCTAAAATCATCCTCTCTAATTAACATCTTACATAGACCCGTAAAAATCGAAGGAGCCTTTCTTATAATACTACGACAAAGTTCAGTATAACGATCCGGGTGGTCGTATTTAGAGTTGTAGCCCCCATTCTCTTATTTATTGCTCATTGTAGGCTTAATAGTTGTGATGTTACTTGCCGGGGTAGTTGGTTCGGTTCCGGGGATGTTTCGAAATGAGTTGAGACACTTAGTCTCAAGGTTGGAAGTTTAAGTTGAAATAGTTGATCGGATATTGATTTATGTGTAAACGACTTCGGAATGGAGTTTTGATGGTTCTGCTAGCTTCGTGGGGCAATTTTGGACTTAGGAGTGTGTCCGGATAGTGATTTGGAGGTCCGTAGTTGATTTAGGCTTGAAGTGGCGAAAGTTAGAAACTTAGGAGTTTTACAAATTGAGAAGTTTGATCGAGAGTTGACTTTATGGGTACCGGACTCGGATTGGGGTTCTGAGAGTTAGAGTAGGTATGTTGTATCATTTGTGACTTTTGTGCAAAATTTGAGGTCAATCGGATGTGATTTGATAGGTTTCGGCATCAAATGTAGAAGTTAGAAGTTCAAAAGTTCATTAGGCTTGAACCGATGCGCGATTCGTGATTTTAGCATTATTTGATGTTATTTGAAGGCTTGACTAAGTTCGTATCATGATTTAGGACTTGTTGATATATTTGGTTGAGGTCCCGAAAAACCTCGGGTGAGTTTCGAATGGTTAACGGATAAATTTTGGACTTGGAAGACTGCTGAAGATTTCTGGTGTTCATGTATGGTTTCCTTATACGCGATCGCATGAGAAGGTCCGCAATCGCGTAGGCTTAATTGGGAAGTGGAGGTATTTTTTCTATATGTTCGCGAGATGGGGACTATAATTGTGTAGTTGTGGGATGCAGTGAATCGCGAATGCGTGGCTAAGATCGCATTCACGTAGAGTATAGGAGGCAGCAGCTAATGTCACATGTTTGTTCTATGTGAACATGTGGGTCTATATGCGATCGCATAGGCCTGGGAAGCCTATGCTTCATATTCACATGCATTTGTATGCAATCACGTAGAGGAAGTTCTGGGGCAGTGGAGTTTGTGCTTCACGATCGCGAAGATTTTTCCACGATCGCGATTAAGAACATCTGGGCAGAACTTAAATATTTCAAAAACGAGAGTTTGAGTCATTTTACAAAATTTGATTTTGGGCGCTCGTTGGAGGCGATTCTTGGGGAGATTTTCAATGGAGTGATTGGGCTAAGTGATTCTTACTTAGTTTTGGTTAAATTTCATGATTATATCTTTGATTTCATCATTTAATTAGTGATTTGGGTTGAAAAATTAGGGGGAAATGGAGGAAACTACTTAGGCTGAATTTTGGTGATTTGGGGGAGATTTTGATATCGGATTTGAGTAATTTTGATATGGTTAGACTCATGGTTGAATGGATGTTCGAATTTTGTAAATTTTATCGTATTCCGAGATGTGGACCCGGAGGTTGACTTTAGAGTTGACTTTTCGGCTTTTGATTAAGAACTTAGCATTTTTATATGGAGTTAATTCCTATAGCTTGAGTTGATCGTATAGAATTGTTTGTGGTGAGATTCTAGGCATTCGGAGGCCGTATCGCGAGGCAAGGACTTGTTGGAGTAGAGTTTTGCACAGTTTGAGGTAAGTAACACTTTTAAACTTGGTTCTGAGGGTATGAAACCCTGAATTGCGTGTTATGTGATTGGTGTTGAGGTGACGCACATTCTAGGTGACAGAAGTGTGTGTGTGCACCCTAAGAATCATGACTTGTTCAATTCCATGGAACTGTATAGTTGATTAATCTTGTCGTTATCTGTATTTCACCATGTGTTAGAGAAATTGAGCTACCAATCATGTTGAAAATCATGCTTAGGCTAAGTGTTGGTACTGTTAGGACCCACGTTGGTCGTGTTACATGTTGAATTATTTGCTTAGTTCGCCATTTTGTACTCAGTCACAACTATTATTTGCATATTATATCTCAATCTCGGTTATCCTTTATTGATATATTATATCATAATTGTTTGGGTAGATTATCATGATCCTTGTAAGCCCGAGAGACTAGAGAGATTAATGACTGAGTGAAGTTGAGGGTCTATTGTGAGTGATATTTATGGGATCGGGCTGCATGTCGCAGCAGGCTTTATTGATTCATGCCAGGATTTGGCTTATTATAGCGTTTGGGCTGGATCTGCCTCTCCGAAGTCTGCATATCCACAATGAGCTCAGTTGCTATTGATTTACATTTAGGCTGGTTCTACCCTGGATTTATTTGCATTTGGGCTGGATCTGCCCTGTACTGTGTTGAGCTTTATTTCTAAACCTGGAAGCATGTCTAAATTCTTGTACCATTACATGTAGATTATAAATTTTTGAGATATCTCTGTCATATTTTATGTAACTTTCTATACCGTTAACGTTGTATGTGGATTGTAATACTCGAACCCGTCACTTCATTTAGTCCAAAGGTTAGATTTGTTACATATTGAGTTGGTTGTACTCACGCTACACCCTGCACTTCGTGTGCAGATCCAGGTGCATCCGGTTGCGGCGATTTCTGATTCTCAGAGTTCAGACATTCGGAGATTATCAAGATAATTGCCTTGGCGTCCGCAGACCTTGACTCTCCTCCCCTATCCCTCAGTCTTATTTATTTAGTTTTAGTTTTTCTTAGACAGTATTCGAGACTTGTATTGTATGGATGCTAATGTACTCAGTGATACCCTGGTTTTGAGAAAACTTTTGTATTGAGTTATGTCATTTTATCCAGTTTTATGAGAATTTCACCTATTAAAAACCTGATTTAGTATATTTTAAATTTGAAAGTGTTGGTAATTTTTGAGGTGTCGGCTTGCCTAGTACCATGATAGGAGCCATCGCAACAGGTAGAGTTTTAGGTCGTGACAAGTTGGTATCAGAGCCTAGGTTACATAGGTCTCACGAGTCATGAGTGGGTTTAGTAAAGTCTTGCGGATTGGTACGGAGACGTCTGTACTTATCTTCAAGAGATTTCCAAACCCTTAGGAAAACTTCACATTCTTGTCGTGCGGATTTGTTGATTCTAGGAACTAAAATTTTGTTATTCTATTCTCTCACAGATGGTGAGGACACGTACTACCGGACAGAATAGACAGCCACCAGTACCATCAGTTAGGGCCACGAGAGGCCAGGGTCGCGATAGGGGTCACGGTAGGGGTAGAGGTGCAGTTTGTACAGTAGCTACAGTAACACCTACAAATCCACCAGTTACCCAGCTCAGGAGTAGGTTCTAGATTTGGTTGAGCTAGTGGGGCTAGCTCTGGAACCAACTGTGCCCATTGTGATTCCAGGCCTTTAGGAGGCTTTAGCTTAGATTTTGACTGTGTGCACTAGCTTTGCTCAGGCAGTTTCTGTCCAGACTGCGCCATCCACTTCTCAGGCCGGGGGAGGTACTCAAACTTCTATCGCCCGTACTCCATAGCAGGTGATTTAGGGACTTCAGACACCGGGGGTACTACTAGTCCATCCAGTTGCAGTTGCTCAGGCTCAAGTGGGTCCCGTTATGACTGATGATGAGCAGTGGAGACTAGAGAGATTTTGGAGGCTCCAGCCATCATCATTTAGTGGGGCTGAGTTAGAGGATGCCCAGGATTTCTTGGATAGGTGCCAGCAGATTCTTCACACGGCGGGCATTCTGGAGACTAGTGGGGTCTCATTCACTATTTTTCAGTTTATCGGGGCTGCCTTCAGATGGTGGGAGTCCTATGAAAGGCTTAGGCTAGTCAGTGCAACACCACTTACATGGCATGAGTTCTCCATTCTCTTTTTGGAGAAGTTTGTGCCATAGACCTGTAGGGAGGAGCTACGCAAGCAGTTCGAGCAGCTAGGTCAGGATGGCATGTCTGTGACCCAGTATGAGATGAGGTTTTCAGAGTTGGATCGTCACGCAGTTTGGTTGGTTACCACTGAGAGGGAGAGGATTAGGAGGTTCATTGATGGCCTCTACTATTAGTTCCATTTTGTTATAACTCAGGGGAGTGTATTATGTGCTATGTTCGACGGGGTGGTTGATATTGCTTGGCGGCTAGAGATGGTGCGTAGTCAGGAGTGTAAGGAGAGAGAGGCCAAGAGGCCTTGTGGTTCGGGTGGTTTCAGTGGTGTTCCTTCTAGGCGACAGTCCTACCATAGTAGGGGTCATCCTTATAGGCCCGCTCAGATAGCTCATCCAGTTCATCATGGTGCATCATCTAGCCATGGTTCATACAGTGCTAGACCGGGTCAGTCATCTCTCAATGCTCTTAAATTTCCTCTCGTGCACCTTTAGTTTAGGGTTAATCTGCACCAGGTTCCTCTAGTAGTTATTATGGTTCTCGGGGTCCGCCTCAGTATTTGCCACCCTTTTCCGAGAGGGGATGTTTCGAGTGTGGAGAGTTGGGTCATGTGAATAAGTTTTGTCCTCGCCTTATGGGAGGTCTAGTTCAGCAGAGGAGTTAGGTCACGACTTCAGCACCAGTTACTTCACCACCCTCCTAGCCAGCTCGGGGTGGGGCTCATACAGCTAGGGGTCGCTTTAGAGGGGGAGGCCGATCAGGCGGCGGTCAAGCTCGATTCTATGCTATTCATGCCCAGCCAGATGTCATTGCTTTAGAATATTGATCACGGGTATTGTCTCAGTATGGCACAAGGATGTTTCTGTATTATTTGACCCTGGTTCCACTTATTCGTATGTATCATTGTATTTTGCTCGTTATCTGAATATGACTCATGAGTCCTTAGTTTCACTTGTTCATGTATCTAAGTTGGTGGGTGATACTACTGTTGCGGACCGTGTATATCGGTTGTGTGTAGTAACTATTGAGGGATTGAAGACTAGAGTTGATCTTTTATTTATTAGTATGATTGATTTCGATGTGATCTTGGGTATGGATTGTTTGTCTCCATGTCATGCTATTCTGGATTGTCACGCTAAGACCATGACATTGGCGATGTCAAGGATGCTAGGAATCGAGTGGAGAGGTTCTATAGATTATGTTCCCAGCATGGTGATTTCTTATTTGAATGCCCAGCGGATGGTTGGGAAGGGGTGTTTGTCTTATTTGGCCTTTTTGACGAATGTTGGTGCTGATACTCCTACTTTTGATTCTGTTTCGGTGGTGCGAGACTTTCCGATTGTGTTCCTTGCGGACCTGACGGGCATGCTGCCCGATAAGGATATTGACTTTAGTATTGACTTGGTGCCGGGTACTCAGCCCCATTTCTATTTCTCCGTATCGTATGGCACCAGTTGAGTTGAAAGAATTAAAAGAGCAGCTTTAGGAACTTCTTGATAAGGGATTTATTAGGCCTAGTATGTCGCCTTGGGGAGCACCGGTCCTGTTTGTGAAAAAGAAGGATGGAACTATGTGAATGTTCATCAACTATAGGTAGTTGAACAAAGTTATAATCAAGAACAAGTATTTATTTTCCACGCATTGATGATCTATTTGACCAGCTTCAGGGAGTGAAGGTGTTGTCCAAGATTGATTTGAGGTCTGGTTATTACCAGTTGAAGATTCGGGACTTGGATATTCTAAAGACAGCATTTAGGACTCGTTATGGTCACTATGAGTTCCTTGTGATGTCTTTTGGGATGACCAACGCCCTAGCAGCATTCATGCATCTGATGAACAGTGTATTTTAGCCATATCTCGACTCATTTGTTATAGTATTCATTGAAGATATCCTGGTGTACTCATATAGCCAAGAGGAGAATGCCCAGCATTTGAGGGTTGTATTACACCGGCTAAGGAAGGAGACATTTTATGTCAAGTTCTCCAACTATGAGTATTGGCTTAGTTCGGTGGCATTCTTGAGGTACGTAATGTCCAGTGAGGGGACTGAGGTGGATCCAAAGAAGATAGGGGCGGTTTAGAGTTGGCCTAGACCGTTCTCAGCTACTGAGATTAGGAGCTTTCTCTGGTTTACTAGTTATTATTGTCGATTCGTTGAGGGTATATCGTCTATTGCATCGCCATTGAACAAATTGACCTAGAAGGGTGCTCCTTTAAGGTGGTCGAATGAGTGTGAGGAGAGCTTTTTAGAAGATCAAGACTGCCTTGACCACAACTCCAGTTCTAGTTCTGTCTCCAGCTTCTGGTTCTTATACAGTATATTGTGATGCTTCTCGGATTGGTATTGGGTGTGTCTTGATGCAGAAGGGTAGAGTGACTGCTTATGCTTTGCGCCAGTTGAATCCCCATGAGAAGAACTACCATGTCCATGATTTGGAGTTGGCAGCCATCATTCATGCATTGAAGATTTGGAGGCACTATCTTTATAGTGTGTCTTGTGAGGTATTTACAGATCATCGGAGTCTCCAACACTTGTTCAAACAAAAGGATCTAAATTTGAGGCAGCAGATATGGTTGGAGCTGTATGATATTTTTATTTTGAATCATCCTGGGAAGGCAAATGTGGTGGCCGATGCCTTGAGTAGAAAGGCGGTGAGTAAGGGTAGCCTTCCAGTCATTCCTATTGGTGAGAGACCTCTTACAGTTAATATTTAGGACTTGGCCAACCAGTTTGTGAGATTAGATATTTTGGAGCCCATTCAGATTCTAGATTGTGTGGTTTATCGGTCTTTCTTATTTGATCGCATCAGAGAACTCCAATATGATGATCCATATTTGCTTGTCCTTAAGGACACGGTTCAGCACGGTGATGCCAAGGATGTTACTGTTGGGGATGATAAGGTGTTGATGATGCATGGTCGGATTTGTGTGCCTAATGTAGATGGACTACGTGAATTGATTCTTTAGGAGGCCCACAGTTCGTGGTATTTCATTTATCCGGGTGCCGCAAAGATGTACCAGGACTTGAGGCAGCACTATTGGTGGAGGAGGATGAAGAAGGATATAGTAGGGTTTGTAGCTTGGTGCCTAAACTGTCAGTAGCCGAAGTATGAGCTTCAGAGACCAGGTGGATTGCTTCAGAGGCTTGAGATTCCGGAGTGGAAATGGGAGCGTATCACCATGGACTTTGTAGTTGGACTCCTATGGACATCGAGTAAGTTTGATGCTATTTGGGTGATTGTGGATCGGTTGACCAAGTCTGCGCACTTCATTCCAGTTAGGATTACTTATTTTTTGGAGCGGATGGTTGAGATTTACATCCACGAGATTGTTTGCCTTTATGGTGTGCTGGTGTCCATCATTTCAGATCGGGGCATGCAGTTTACATTGCAGTTTTGGAGAACCGTACAGCGAGAGTTGGGCACACAGGTTGAGTTGAGTATAGTATTTCACCCTCAGATGGACGGGCAGTCTGAGTGCACTATTCAAATATTTGAGGATATGTTACGCGCTTGTGTCATAGATTTTGGGGTTCTTGATATCAATAATTATCGCTCGCAGAGTTTTCCTACAACAACAGCTACTAATCGAGCATTCAGATGGCTCCGTATGAGGCTTTGTATAGGAGACAGTGTCGCTCTCCAGTAGGATGGTTTGAGCTGGGTGAGGCTAGACTATTGGATACTAACTTGGTTCAGGATGCTTTGGACAAGGTTAAATTAATTCAGGATCGGCTTCGCATGGCGCAGTCTAGAGAGAAGAGTTATGCCGATCAGAAGGTTCGTGATATCTTACATGGTTGGGGATAAGGTACTGCTCAAGGTTTCACCCATGAAGGGTGTTATGAGGTTCGGAAAGAAGGGAAAGTTAAGCCCTCGGTATATTAGGTCGTTTGAGGTGCTTCGGGGGATTGGAGAGGTGGTTTACAAGCTTCCTTGATGCCTAGTCTGTCGAGTATTCATCCAGTATTTCATGTTTCTATGCTTCGAAAATATGTCGGCAATCTGTCTCATGTTTTGGATTTCAGCACGATTCAGTTGGATGGTGATTTGACTTATGATGTGGAGCCAGTGGACATTTTGGATTGGCGGGTTATAAAGTTGAGGTTAAAGGACATAGCTTCAGTGAAGGTGTAGTAGAGAGGTCGGCCAGTTGAGGAGGCTACTTGGAGACCGAGTGGGAGATGTGGAGTAGATATCCACGCCTATTTGAGACTTCAAGTACGTTTCTAGACTCGTTCAAGGTCGAATATTTATTTAAGAAGGGGAGGATGTAATGACCCAATCGGTCGTTTTGAGACTTATAGCCCCATTCCCCCATTTACTGCTCATTTTATGCTTAATAGTTTCTATGTGACTTGCAGGGGTAGTTGGTTCGGTTCCGGTTTGATGTTTCAGAATGAGTTGAGACACTTAGACTCAAGTTTAGAAGCTTAAGTTGAAAAGGTTGATCGGATATTGACTTGTGTGTAAACGACTTTGGAATGGAGTTTTGATTGTTCTGAAAGCTCCGTGGGGTAATTTTGGACTTAGGAGTGTGTCCGGATAGTGATTTGGAGGTCCGTAGTTGATTTAGGCTTTAAATGGCGAAAGTTGGAAAATTGGGAGTTTTGGAAATTGAGAAGTTTGACCGAGAGTTGACTTTATGGGTACTGGGCTCGGATTGGGGTTCTAGGAGTTGGTGTAGGTTCGTTGTGTCATTTGTTAATTGTGTGCAAAATTTGAGGTCAATCGGACGTGATTTGATAGGTTTCGGCATCGAATGTAGAAGTTAGAAGTTCAAAAGTCCATTAGGCTTGAATCAATGTCGATTCGTGGTTTTATCATTGTTTGATGTGATTTGAAGGCTCGACTAAGTTCGTATTGTGTTTTAGGACTTGTTGGTATATTTGATTGTGGTCCAGGGGGCTTTGGGTAAGTTTTGGATGGTTAGCGGATCAATTTTTGGACTTAGAAAACTACTGAAGATTTCTGGTGTTCAGGTCTGGTTTCCTTATACGTGACCGCGTAGGAAAGTCCGCGATCACGTAGGCTTAATTAGGCAGTGGAGGTCTTTGTTCTACGCGTTCCGAGATGGGGACTGCAATCGCGTAGTTATGGAATACAGTGAATCGCGAACGCATGGCTAAGGTCGCGTTCGCGTAGAGTATAGGAGGCAGCAGCTGAGGTCATGCATTTTTTCTATCCGAACATATGGTTCTATCACAATCGCGTAGACCTGGGAAGCCTATTCTTCGTGTTCGCGTGAGTTTGTATGTGATCGCGTAGAGGAAGTTCAAGGGTAGTGGAGTTTGTGCTTCGCAATCGCGAAGATTCTTTTGCGATCACGATTAAGGACACCTGGGCAGAACTTAAATATTTCAAAAACAAGGGTTTAAGTCATTTTACAAAATTTGATTTTGGGAGCTCGGTTGGAGGCGATTCTTAGAGAGATTTTCAAGGGAGTGATTGGGGTAAGTAATTCTTACTTAGTTTTGATTAAATTCCATGATTATATCTTTGATTTAGACCGGCACAACCTATCCAGGAATCTGGATCTGAACCTCTATAGAATGGTAATTTTATATTAAATTTTGCTACCTCGCATAGACTAATAGAATGGTCCAGCGCCCTTCAACCTTTAGTCACTAGCAGAGTCTGAGCTAGACTAGGATCCGCCCCCACTCACTTACCCTACCAACCATCAGGGGTGAATGATTTATGTTCAAGGATCCCTCTGTGTATAAAAAAGGTTGCTCAGTAAGAAAAGAAAAAGATACACTCTCAAAAGGCTAACCAGGCTTTTTCTTCTTCTTCTTAGAGGAGTGAATATGCTTTTTCTTTTTCTTATTCTTCTTCGGTGGATGGATGAATAGAGTAGGTGAAGATATTTCATCATTTAATTAGTGATTTGGGTTAAAAAAAAAATTGGGAAAAAATGGAGGAAACTACTTAGGCTGAATTTTGGGAATTTGAGCGAGATTTTTATATCGGATTTGAGAAAACTACTTAGGTCGGGGGTTGACTTTTGAGTTGACTTTTTGTCTTTTGATTAAGAACTTAGCATTTTTATATGAAACTTATTCCTATGCTTGAGTTGATCGTATCGAATGGTTTGTGGCTAGATCTGAGGCATTCGGAGGTCGTATCGCATGGCAAGGGCTTGTTGGAGTAGAGTTTTGCACAGTTTGAGGTAAGTAACACTTCTAAACTTGGTTCTGAGGGTATGAAACCCTGAATTGCATGTTATGTGACTTGTGTTGAGGTGACGAATATTCTAGATGATGACGTGTGGGTGTGCACCTTAAGAATTGTGACTTGGTCGATTCAATGGAAATGTATAGTTGATTAATCTTGTCGTTATCTATATTTTCACCATGTGTTTGAGAAATTGAGCTGCCAGTTATGTTAGAAATCATGCTTAGGTTGTGTGCTGGTACTGTTGGGACCCACAGAGGTCGTGTTACATGTTGAATTATTTGCTTAGTTTGCCATTTTGTACTCAGTTACAGCTATTATTTGCATATTATATCTTAGTCTCGGTTGTCCTTTATTGATACATTATATCATCATTGTTTGGGCTGATTATCATGATCCATGTGAGCCCGAGAGACTGGAGAGATCAATGACTGAGTGAGGCTGAGGTCTTTTGTGAGTGATATTTATGGAATCAGGCTGCACGCCGCAGCAGGCTTTATTGATTCATGCCAGGATTTGGCTTATTATAGCGTTTAGGCTGGATTTGCCTCTCTGAAGTCTGCACATCTACAGTGAGCACAACTGCTATTGATTTACATTTGGATTGGTTCTGCCCTAGATTTATTTGCATTTGGGCTGGATCTGCCCTGGGTTTGATCTGCCCTGTACTGTGTTGAGCTTTATTTCTAAACCTGGAAGCATGTTTAAATTTTTGTACCATTACTTGTAGATTATAAATTTCTGAGATATCTCAGTCATATTTTCTGTAACTTTCCATACTGTTAACGTTGTATGTAGACTATAATACTCGTACCCGTCACTACTTTCAGTCCAAATGTTAGATTTGTTACTTATTGAGTTAGTTGAACTCACGTTGCACCCCTGCACTTCGTGTGCAAATCCAGGTATCTAGTCACGGCCATTGCTGATTCTCAGAGTTCAGACATTCAGAGATTATCGAGGTAGCTGCCCTGGCGTCCGCAGGCCTTGACTCTCCTCCCCTATCCCTCAGTCTTATTTATTCAGTTTCAGCTTTTCTTAGACAGTATTCCAGACTTGTATTATATAGATGCTCATGTACTCAGTGACACCATGGTTTTGGGAAAACTTCTGTATTGAGTTATGTCATTTTATCCAGATTTATGAGAATTTCACCTATTAAAAACCTGATTTAGTATATTTTAAATTTAAAAATGTTGGTAATTTATGAGTTGTCGGCTTTTCTAATACCATGATAGGCATCATTACGATAGGTTGAGTTTTGGGTCGCGACATTCAATTGAGAGTAAATGACTTAATAATTCATCTCTGACTTATTCAATTTCAAGTCGTATGTCATGTGTGATCGTACATAGATCATTTTCACGTGCATAAGTCCAAAACCAAGTAACTACTAAACAAGCAACATATGCAGCTAAAGAGCTCACTTGTCTCAATATCTTTTATTATCTTGATTTTTATGATCATCTATCTATAGTAAAATTATATGAGATGCATCAACTAATTAATTATATACAAATAAACCAGAATCGAAAATAGAACCCTTCTTCATGGAAAACAATATTACGTATCGAACAAGAAAATATACAACCATGGCTTTAACTAAGTGAATCACATTATCAAACTATATTCATTATTTGAACTTTTGAGATTATATTTTTTGTTAAATTATAGTGAATCACCTCAATCTTCTTATCTTCAAAATATAAAGAAGTTTAAGAATCTGTTTTATTGCTTTTGTCCTTCTTTTTTTGTCTTTCTTTTATCTTCTAAATAACATATTTTTCGGACTAGGAATCCAATGTTAAGGATTTTTGTTTGTATATTTCAGTAGTTTATAACTTTTTTCGAAGTAGTGTTTAACAATATTATACCATATGAAAGAGTAATTAAATTACTTAATATATATATATATATATATATATATATATATATGAGTATATAGCACTTGGTGAATCACATTAGCAAACCATACTAATCATCAAGTACTTATATTATATAAATAAGAATCTCCAAAATAATCATATATAATTTCAGTGTAATAGGAGGTTAACTATTGAAACAACTAGATTAGTTGCAATACAATAGGAGAATTAAACAGATAGTAACTGGAAAAAATAAGAAAAGAAGTACCTGTAACTTGAAAACAAGAGCAAAAACCTGAAGAAATTTTTTTAACTATTATTAGAATAAAAAATAATAAAGAATAATAACAAAGAAACGAAAGTAAGGAGTTGGCAGAACAAAGGTAAATAAATAACACTTTGTACACTTAAAAACAACCAACATTACACATCTAATTGGAGATAAAGTAATTAGAATTGAAATTAAAAAATCAAATTAGAAGAAAGAATGAAACAAAAGGAAGGCAAAACTTATACCTGACATTGGAGTTGGAAGCGGCAGAAGGAAAAAAGAGACGGAACGTAGGTTATAGGTTGGAGTTAAAATTAAAAAAAAAAGATAAATGGTAAAATAGAATTATAAAGTGTGACGACCCGACCAGTCGTCTCATGAGTTATCGCTCCATTTTCCCCATTTCTGCTTCTTATTGCTTTGTCTATCGGTTCTATATGTGATCGGGTTGGTTGGCTCGGGTTCGGAAAGAATTTGGTAAGGTTTGGGACACTTAGTCTCTTTTGAGGAAGCTTAAGTTGGAAAAGTCAACCAGATGTTGAATTATGAGTTAGAGAGCTTGGATGTGAGGTCCGATGGTTCGGAAAGGTTCGGGAGGTGATTTTGGACTTACGAGCGTGATCGGAATGAGTTTTGGAGGTCCAGAGTAGATTTAGGCTTGAATTGGCGAAATTGGATTTTTGGCGTTTTCCGGTTGATATGTGAGATTTTGATATAGGGGTCGGAATGAAATTTCGAGAGTTGTAATAGTTCCGTTGTGTCGTTTGGGATGTGTATGCAAAATTTCAGGTCATTCAGATGTGGTTTGGTTAGGTTTTTTATCAAAAGCATAATTTAGAAGATTTTGGGATTCTTAGGCTTAAATCCGATGCGAATTAGGTGTTTTGATATTGTTTTGAGCGTTCCGAAGGTTGGAACAAGTTTGAATGAGGTTATGGGATATGTTGGCATGTTTGGTTGAGGTACTGGGGGATTCGGGTCATTTTTGGGTGGTCAATCGGACCATTTCATGTTGTTTGGAATTGCAGAGAAACTGCTGAGTGTTGCAGAGAAATTAGACCTCCGTGTTTGCGAGTAGATCCTCGAGTTCACAAAGGGTTAGCTGGTGAAGGCTGAGATTTTAGCCTTCGCGTTCGCGAGGAAGGCGCCGCGTTCGCGAAGGGCTAGGCTGAGGTGTATCGCATTCGCGAGGTGGAGTCGCGTTCGCATAGAGGAAATGGAGCAGCTGGGTTAGAGGGTGTTTTGTTCATCACGTTCGTGAGAGAGGGAGTGCGTTCGCGAAGAGTTAGTCTGAGGAACCATCGCGTTCGCGATGGGCATGTCGCGTTCGCAAAGAGGAAATTTTGGTCAAAGTTATTTTGTGCTTCGCGAACGCGAGGCGTTGACCGCGTTCGTGAAGAAGGAATCGAGGCCCGGGTAGAATGTTTAAATAGTCATCTTGTCCTCAATTTTGGGGTTTATTTCCATCATTTTTGAGCGATTTTGGAGCTTTTGAAGAGGATTGAAGAAGGATTCAAGGGGAAACACTTGGAGGTAAGATTCATGGACTTAATACTCTATTCTAATGTGAATTCTACCTAATTAATCATGGAATTTAAGCCTAAAATTGAAGAACTAGGGCTTGAAATTGGAGACATAGAATTTGGGATTTGAGGGATCGTTTGTGGTTGGATTTTGATGCTATTGGTATAAATGAACTCAGGGAGTGATAAGGAATCCATTGATGTGAATTTTATCGAATTCTGAAATGTGGGCCCGGGGGTCGGGTTTTGGTAATTTCGGAATTTATGCTATAAATTGATTATTTTCGCTTGAGCTTTGTTCCCTTAGCATATTTTGACGTCGTGATTCTGATTTTGGATAGATTCGATGCGAGTGGAGGCCGATTCGAGGGTCAAAGGCATCGCGGGCTAGAGTTTGGACTAGATTGAGGTGAGTAATGATTGTAAATATTATCCTGAGAGTATGAAACCTCGGCATTGCATATCGTTGTGCTATATTGAGGTGACGCACACGCTAGATGATGAGCGTGGGGTCGTGCACTGTTGGTGATTGTGACTTAGTCCATTCCGAATGACTATTTTATTGCGTATTTGACTGAAATCTATTTGCTATCATCTTGTTTGGGGCTGAATGTCATATTTGGGCTTCGTGTCAACTATTTGAACCCTTAGGGGATTTTTATTGATATTTCCTCACTGTTTTGACTTTATACTTGAACTTAGTCATGCTATATTCCACTGTTTTTATAACTCAGCGACGTTTACTCTACTTTAACACTTAAGTGATATTTTGGGTTGAGCATCATGTTTTACTGTGCCGAGTGACTGTGAGATTCTGACTGACTAAGACTGAGGGCCTATGATGTGAGGAAACACTGATTATGACTAGAGGCTGAGGGCCTGAGATTGTACGCCACGAGGTGGCTTGTTGATATGAGGCCGAGAGCCTAGTGATATTGCCACGAGATGGCTTGATATTGCACTTGGGTCGTAAGGGTCCCCTTCAAGAGTCTACACCCATTGAGCGCAGGTACCCATTATGATGTGAGATATAGCCCGAGGGGCTGGTATTGTTTCTGAGATGTTGCCCGAGGGGCGGATTTTGTCGATATTGTGCCCGAGGGGCGATCCTTTATGTGTTTATCTTTCCTAATTGCCTGTCATGTACTTGCTTAATTGTTAAAAAGGGCGTTTTATGAAGTTTAAACTGAACTAAAGGGAATTTTGCATATTTTCACTGTATCCTTACTTTTGCTGGCTTTTACTAGTTCATTATAGCCTATTATGTGTCTTACGTGATTTCGTACTTCTCAGTCTTTATTTATGATTATTACTCACTGAGTTGGAGTACTCACTTTACTCCCTACACCCCATGTGCAGATTTAGGCATTGTTGATCCTGCTAGCGAGAGTTGAGAGCTCCCGGTAGATTTCAGAGTTCACGAGGCAGCTGTTTGGCGTCCGCAGTCCCGTGTTTCTCCCCCTCCCCCTCCCCCCCCCATCTTATTTCATTTCCCTTATTAGTGACTTTGTAATAGTTTTGTAGACTTTTCAGACTTGTATTAGAATTAATAGGTGCTCATGATTGGTGATACCCCGGTATCGGGTTGTGTTGGGTTTTATTCCGCAACTGTAATGTTCACTGCTTACTTTGGGTTTATTTATTACGCTTCAGACTTAATTCTTATTGTTTAATTACTTAAAAACTGGAATGTGGAAAGTGTCGGCTGACCTTGTCTTCACGATAAGCGCCATCATGATCGGGTCCGGGTTTAGGGTCGTGACAAGTTGGTATCAGAGCCAAGGTTACATAGGTCTCACGAGTCATGAGCAGGTTTAGTAGAGTCTCACGGATCGGTACGGAGACGTCTATATTTATCTTCAAGAGGCTGCAAAACCTTTAGGAAAAAACTTCATATTCTTGAAATTCTTGTCGTGCGACTTTGTTATTCCGAGTACTAAACTTCTGTTATTCTATTCTCTCATAGATGGTGAGGCCACGCTCTACCGGTTAGGATGGACAACCACCAGTATCACCAGTTGTGTCCACTAGAGGCCAAGGACGCGGTCGTGGTCCCGGTAGGGGCAGAGGTGTGGCCTGCACAGCAACTAGGGCAGCACCTGCAGATCCACCAGCTGCCCCAGTTCAGGATCAAGTCCCAGTTGTGGACGCTCCAGCATCACTAGCTCTGACACCAGTTGTGCGCATTGTGATTCCGGGTCTTCAGGAGGCCCTGGCTCAAATTCTATCAGTTTTCACTGGCCTAGCTCAGGCGGTTTCAGTCACTACAACCGCAGCTACTTCTCAGGCCGGAGGAGGCAATCCGACTCCTGCCGCTTGCACACCTGAACAGGTCGTGCAGGGACTTCAAACGCTAGGGGCACATCCAGCCCATTCGGTTGCAGCTGCTTAGGACTATGTAGTTCCTGCCATGCCAGAGGATGGGTAGCATAGGTTGGAGAGGTTTGGTAGACTTCAGCCTCCGACCTTCAGTGGTGCAAAGGGCGAGGATGCCTAGGGTTTCTTGGATAAGTGTCAGAGGATGCTTCGTACAGCGGGTATTCTGGAGACCAGCGTGGTCACTTTTACTACTTATCAGTTTTCTAGAACTACCTTCAATTGGTGGTAGACTTTTGAGAGGAGTAGGCGTGTTGGTGCAGCACCCCTTATCTGGCAGCAGTTCTCCGTTCTCTTTCTAGAGAAGTATATGCCACAGTCTCGCAGAGAGGAGCTATGCAGGCAGTTTGAGTGGTTGCATCAGGGAGAGATGACTGTGACGCAGTATGAGATAAGGTTCTCCGAGTTAGCTCGCCATGCTATTTGGTTGGTTACGACAGATTTAAAGAGGATTACGAGGTTTGTTGATGGCCTCACTTATCAGCTTTGTACTCGCATGACCAGGGAGAGGGTGATTGGTGCTACCTTTGAGGAGGTTGTAAACATTGCTCAAGAGATTGAGTCTGTTCGTTACTAGGATCGAGAGGAGAGGGAGGCCAAGAGGCCTCGAGGATCTGGTAGTTATAGTGGTGCTCATTTGAGAGTTCAGTTTCAGCACGGCAGAGGTCGTCCATTCAAGCATGCTCAGCCAGCTCGCCTAGGTTATCGTGGGGCGTCATCGGGTCATGGTTCTCACAGTTCTCATTAGGGCTAGTCATGACTCAGTGCCCTCCCAGCTCATAGTCCGTCCCGTGCTCTATCAGTTCAAGGCTCTTCTATGCCAGGTGCATATGCTAGTCATTCTGGTACGATGGGTTCCCTTCAGTCCCCTTCTCCAGCACTGGGAGTTGCTATGAGTGTGGAGAGATAGGTCATATGTGGAGGCAGTATCCTCGTCGTCTCCCAGGTCCATCTCAGCAGAGGGGTCAGTCATCGGCTTCAGTGCCAGTTACTTCATCATCACCCACCCAGCCAGCTAGGGGTAGAGGTCAGTCAGCTAGGGGTCACCCTAGAGGGGAGGTCGATCAGATGGCGGTCAGGCCCGTTTCTATTCACTTCCGGCTAGACCCGATGTTATTTCTTCCGATGCTGTTATTACAAGTATTGTTTTAGTCCACCACAAAGATGCCTCTATATTATTTGATCCTAGTTCCACCTTTTCTTATGTGTCATCATACTTTTCTCGTTATTTGGGTATGTCCCGTGAGTCTCTTGTTTCACCTGTTCATGTATCTACCCCGATGGGCGATACTATTGTTGTAGACTGTGTGTACCGGTCGTGTGTGGTGAATATTGGGGGTCTGGAGATCCGAGTGGATCTTTTATTATTGTGTATGGTGGATTTCGATGTTATTTTGGGCATGTATTGGCTATCTCCGTGTCGTGCTATTCTGGACTGTCATGCCAAGACAGTGACATTGGCTATACCGGGTGTGCCATGGATTGTATGGCGAGGTGTGACTGATTATATTCCCAGTAGGGTAATCTCATTCTTGAAGTCCCAGCGTATGGTTGGGAAGGGTTGTCTTTCGTATCTAGCCTTTGTGAGGGATGTCAGTGTAGAGACTCATAGTATTGATTCTATTCCAGTTATGAGGGATTTTCCCGATGTGTTTCCTGCAGACCTGCCGGGCATGCCACCGGACAAGGATATTGACTTTGGTATTGACCTGGTGTCGGGCACTCGGCCTATTTCTATTCTGTCGTATCGTATAGCACCAGTGGAGTTGAAGGAGTTAAAGGAGTAGCTTCAAGAACTCCTTGATAAGGGGTTCATTCGGCCTAGTGTGTCACCTATGGTGCCGGTTCTATTTGTGAAGAAGAAGGATGGCACTTTGAGGATGTGCATTGATTATAGGCAATTGAACAAAGTAACAGTTAAGAACAAGTATCCTTTGCCTCGCATTGATGATTTATTTGACCAGCTTCAGGGAGCGAGAGTGTTCTCCAAGATTTATCTCCGTTCAAGTTATCACTAGTTGAAGATCAGGGACTCGGATATTCTTAAGATAGCTTTTAGGACCCCATACGGTCATTATGAGTTCTTGGTGATGTCTTTTGGGCTAACCAATGCCCCAGCAACGTTCATGCATTTGATGATCAGTGTGTTCCAACCTTATCTCGACTCATTTGTCATAGTCTTCATTGATGATATTCTGGTGTATTCGCGTAGTCAGGAGGAGCACGCGGAACATTTGAGAGTTGTGTTGCAGAGATTGAGGGAGGAGAAGCTTTATGCAAAATTCTCCAAGTGTGAGTTTTGCTAAGCTTAGTAGCTTTCTTGGTGCACGTAGTGTCCAACGAGGGTATTCAGGTTGATCCGAAGAAGATAGAGGCGGTTCAGAGTTGGCCCAAGCCGTCCTTAGCCACAGAGATTCGCAGCTTTCTTGGTTTGGCAAGTTATTATCGCCGGTTTGTTTAGGGTTTATCATCTATCACATTGCCCTTAACCAAGTTGACTCAGAAGGGTGCTTCATTTGTATGGTCGGATGGGTGTGAGGAGAGCTTTCAGAAGCTCAAGACAGCCTTGAACACAGTTCTAGTGTTAGTTTTGCCATCAGCTCAAGTACATATACCGTGTATTGTGATGCTTCGAGAGTTGGTATTGGTTGTGTATTGATGCAGGAGGGTAGAGTTATTGCTTATGCTTCTCGTCAGTTGAAGCCCCATGAGAAGAACTACCCCATTCATAATTTGTAGTTGGCTGGCATAGTTCACGCATTGAAGATTTGGAGGCATTACTTGTATGGTGTATCTTGTGAGGTGTTTACTGATCATTGTAGCCTTCAGCACTTGTTCAAGCAGAAGGATCTTAATTTGAGGCAGCGAAGGTGGTTGGAGTTGCTAAAGGATTATGATATTACTATATTGTACCATCCGGGGAAGGCCAATGTGGTGGCTGATGCTTTGAGCCGAAAGGTGGTGAGTATGGGGAGTTTGGCATATATTCCAGTTGGAGAGAGACCTCTTGCAATTGATGTTCAGGCCCTGGCCAATCCGTTCGTGAGGTTAGATATTTCGGAGCCCAGTCGGGTATTGGCTTGTGTGGTTTCTCGGTCTTCTTTATATGATCGCATCAGAGAGCACCAATATGATGATCCGCATTTGTTTGTTCTTAGGGACTAAGTTCATCACGATGATTCCAGAGATGTGACCATTGGTGACGATGGGGTATTGAGGATGCAGTGCCGGATATGTGTGCCCAATGTAAATGGGCTTCGGGAGTTGATTCTGGAGGAGGCCCATAGCTCACCGTATTCCATTCATCCGGGTGCCGCGAAGATGTATCAGGATTTGAGGCAGCATTATTGGTGGAGGAGAATGAAGAAAGACATTGTGGGATTTGTTTCTCGGTGTCTCAATTGTCAACAGGTGAAATATGAGCATCAGAGACTGGGTGGCTTGTTTCAGCGGATGGATATTCCAGAGTGGAAGTGGGAGCGGATCACTATGGATTTTGTAGTTGGACTTCCATGGACTTTGAAGAAGTTCGATGCTATTTGGGTGATCGTGGATCGTCTGACCAAGTCCGCGCACTTCGTTCCTGTGTGTACTACTTATTCTTCAGAGCGGCTGGTAGAGATCTATATCCGAGAGATTGTTCAATTGCATGGTGTACCAGTTTCCATCATTTCAGATAAGGGTACTTAGTTTACTTCGTAGTTTTGGAGGTCTGTGCAGCGAGAGTTGGGCACTCAGGTTGAGTTGAGCACAACTTTTCACCCTCAGACGGACGAGTAGTCTGAGCGCACTATTAAGATATTAGAGAACATATTGCGTGCTTGTGTCATTGATTTTGGAGGGTCATGGGATCAGTTTCTACCTCGTGCAGAGTTTGCTTATAACAACAACTACCAGTCGAGTATTCAGATGGCTCCATATGAGGCTTTGTATGAGAGGTGGTGTAGATCTTCAATTGGTTGGTTTGAGCCGGGTAAGGCTAGGCTATTGGGGACAGACTTGGTGCAGGATGCTTTAGAAAAGGTGAAGGCGATTCAGGAGAGGCTTCGTACAGTGCAGTCGAGATAAAAGAGTTATACTGACAGGAAGGTTTGAGATGTGTCCTACATAATTGGTGAGAAGGATCTGTTGAAGGTTTCACCCATGAAGGGTGTTATGAGATTTGAGAAGAAGGATAAATTAAGTCCTTAGTTCATTGGGCCTTTTGAGGTGCTTCGGAGGATTGGGGAGGTGACTTATGAGCTTTCTTTGCCACCCAGCTTGTCGAGTGTGCATCCGGTATTTCATGTTTCTATGCTCCGGAAATATATTGGGGATCCGTTTCATGTTCTGGATTTCATCACAGTTCAGTTGGATGGTGATTTGACTTATGATGTGTAGCCAACAGCTATTTTGGAGCGTCAGGTTCGAAAGTTGAGGTCAAAGGATATAGCTTCGGTGAAAGTGCAGCGGAGAGGTCGGCCGTGAAGGAGGATACCTGGGAGACCGAGCGAGAGATGCGGAGTAGATATCCCCACCTATTCGAGACTTCAGGTATGTTCCTTGACTCGTTCGAGGACGAACGTTTATTTAAGAGAAGGAGGATGTGACGACCCAGCCAGTCGTCTCATGAGTTACCGCTTCGTTATCCCCATTTCTGCTTCTTATTGCTTTGTCTATTGGTTCTATTTATGATCGGGTTGGTTGGCTCGGGTTCAGAAAGGATTTGGTAAGGTTTGGGACACTTAGTCTCTTTTGAGGAAGCTTAAGTTGGAAAAGTCAACGGATGTTGACTTATGAGTTAGAGGGCTCGGATGTGAGTTCTGATGGTTTGTATAGCTTCGAGAGGTGATTTGGGGCTTAGGAGTGTTATCGGAATGTGTTTTGGAGGTCCGGAGTAGATTTAGGCTTGAGTTGGCGAAATTATATTTTTGGCATTTTCCGGTTGACAGGTGAGATTTTGATATAGGGGTCGGAATGGAATTATAAGAGTTGTAGTAGTTTCATTGTGCCATTTGGGATGTGTGTGAAAAATTCAGGTCATTCGGATGTGGTTTGGTTGGGTTTTTGATCAAAAGCGTAATTTAGAAAATTTTGGAATTCTTAGGCTTGAATCTGATGCGAATTGGGTATTTTGATGTTGTTTTGAGCGTTTCAAAGGTTGGAACAAGTTTGAATGAGGTTATGGGATATGTTGGCATGTCTAGTTGAGGTCCTAAGGGCCTCGGGTGAGTTTCGGGTGGTCTATCGGACCATTTCATGTTGTTTGGAGTTGCATAAAAACTGCTGAGTGTTGCAGAGAAATTAGACCTTCGCGTTCGCGAAGGGTTAGCTGGTGAAGGTTGAGAGTTTAGCCTTCGCGTTCGTGAGGAAGGCGCCGTGTTCGCGAAGGGCTAGGCTGAGGTGCTTCGCGTTTGAGAGGTGTAGTCGCGTTCGCATAGAGGAAATTGAGCAGCTGGGTTGGAGGGTATTTTGTTCATTGCATTCGCGAGAGAGGGAGTGCGTTTGCGAAGAGTTAGTCTGAGGAACCATCGCGTTAGCGATGGGCATGTCGCATTCGCGAAGAGGAATATTTAGTCAAAGTTATTTTATGCTTCGCAAACGCGAGGCGTTCACCGCGTTCACGAAGAAGGAATCGAAGCTTGAGCAGAATGTTTAAATAATCATCTTGTCCGCAATTTTGGGGTTTATTTCCATCATTTTTGAGCGATTTTGTAGTTTTTCGAAGAGGGATTCAAGGGTAAACACTTGGAGGTAAGATTCATGGACTTACTACTCAATTTTAATGTGAATTCTACCTAATTAATCATGGAATTTAAGCCTAAAATTGAAGAACTAGGGCTTGAAATTGGAGACCTAGAATTTGGAATTTGAGGGGTCGTTTGTGGTTGGATTTGATGTTTTTGGTATAAATGAACTCGGGGAGTGATAAGGAATCCATTGATGTGAATTTTATCGAATTCCGAGACGTGGGACTGGGAGTCGGGTTTTGGTAATTTCGGGATTTATGCTATAAATTGATTATTTTCGTTTGGGCTTCGTTCCCTTAGCATATTTTGACGCCGTGATTCTAATTTTGGATAGATTCGACGCGAGTGGATGCTGATTCGAGGGGCAAAGGCATCGCGGGCTAGAGTTTGGACCGGATTGAGGTGAGTAATGATTGTAAATGTTGTCCTGGGGGTATGAAACCCCAGAATTGCACATCGTTGTGCTATATTGAGGTGACGCACACGCTAGATGACGAGCGTAGGGTCGTTCACTATCGGGGATTGTGATTTAGTCCATCCCGAATGATTTTTTTACCGCGTATTTGACTGAAAACAATTTACTATCATCATGTTTTGGGTTGAATGCTATATTTGGGCCCCGTGCCAACTATTTGAACCCTTAGGGGATTTTTATTGATATTTTCCCACTGTTCTGACTTTATACTTGAACTCAGTGTTGCTATATTCCACTATTTTTATAACTCAACCATGTTTTCTCTGCTTTAACACTTAAATGATATTTTGGGCTGAGCACCATGTTTTACTGTGCCGAGTGGCTGTGAGATTCTGACTGAGTAAGGCCGAGGGCCTATAATGTGAGGAAACACTGATTATGACTAGAGGCCGAGGGTATGAGATTGTACGCCACAATGTGGCTTGTTGATATAAGGCCGAGAGCCTAGTGATGATGCCACGAGATGACTTGATATTGTGCTTGGGCCGTAAGGGGCCCCTCCAGGAGTCTGCACACCTCCAGTGAGCGTGGGTACCCATTGTGATGTGAGATATAGCCCGAGGGGCTGGTATTGTTTCTGAGATGTTGCCCGAGGGGCAAATTTTGTCGATACTGTGCCCGAGGGGCGATCCTTTATGTGTTTATCTTTCCTAATTGCCTGTTATTTATTTACTTGCTTAATTGTTATAAAGGGCGTTTTATGAAGTTTAAACTAAACTAAAGGGAATTTTGCATATTTTCAATGTTTCCTTACTTTTACTGGTTTTTACTGCTTCATTATAGCCTGTTATGTGCCTTACGTGATTTCGTACTTCTCAGTCTTTATTTATGATTATTACTCACTGAGTTGGAGTATTCACTTTACTCTCTGCACCCCGTATGCAGATTTAGGCGTTGCTGATCCTGCTAGCGAGAGTTGATATCTCCCGGCAGATTTTGGAGTTCACTAGGTAGCTGCTTGCCGTCCGCAGTCCCGTATTTCTCCCTCCTTTATCTCATTTATTTTCCCTTATTAGTGACTTTATAATAGTTTTGTAGACTTTTCAGACTTGTACTAGAATTGATAGATGCTCATGATTGGTGACACCCCGGTATCGGGCTGTGTTGGATTTTATTTCGCAACTGTAATGTTCACTGCTTACTTTGGGATTATTTGTTACGTTGCAGACTTAATTCTTATTGTTTAATTGCTTAAAAACTGGAATGTGGAAAGTGTCGGCTGACTTTGTCTTCACGAGAGGCGCCATCACGACCGGGTTCGGGTTTAGGATCGTGACATAAAGTAATAAGTTAGGGCATAATTGAAAAGAAAAATAGGAAATAATCCCACCATACTAAATCAGTTGTTTTAAAAGATGAAACTTTTCATTATTCCAGAACAATGAATTTAACAATAAAATACAATTAATTTTAACTAAACAATCAAAATAAACATTGTTTTAGGATAACAACACAATATGATACAATAGGTAACAACCATCCAAACAAGCTGCTGACAATTTTACCTTCCACCCCCTCTCAACAATTAACTTGACCCAAAAGATAGTGCAAAATTCTCATGTGGCGAGTTTTGCGCCGTCTATTGACTTTGTACCCACTTTTTAGACAAAGTTTAACTTAATACCCAATTTTTATATAACTTCATATATATACACTTTTCTGTTCTTCTTTAATTTACTACTGTCTTCTTCTTCTTCTTCTTCTTCTTCTTTGTATTTAGAGTTTCTTCTTAGTTACAAAAATAGGTTTGTTAAATTTGTTGTTGTTTTGACATTTTGATGATTAAGATTTGTTCTTTTATGATATTTGAAAATTATGTTTCAAATTTAAGCTGATTTTGGAGTAGATTTGGGCATTGAATCGTGTATTGGATCATTGAAATTCGAAGAACAAGCTTCCAGAACATAAGATTCAAAATCTGAAGTTGCATTCAATAGATTGATCTACTTAAGATTCGAATTTCTGAAGTTGCATTTGAAAGATAAATGAACTTTAGACTTGATTTCTCAAGTTGTATTTAACTAGAAAAGCTTCATATTTAATTTTTGAAGTTGCATTGAAGATATTGAACTACTTCAAATCCGAGGGGATACACTTTATAAATTTTTATGTAAAATGGGTATAATTCAATGGTGACCCCAAAAATGGGTGTGTGTATATATATATATATATATATATGAAAATGCCCCAAAGATAGCTAATACTTTGTTTGGATCATTATTCCACATTGTTTTATAATGTATTGTATTGTATCGTATCGTATTGTATCGTATCGTTTTATGAATACAATGTGTGGATAGATTGTATTGTTTGTTATTGTTAAATAATATTTTGTTGTTTGGTTTGACTGTATCGTATTGTACTGTAACTGATAAGTTTACTAAAATACCCTCAATTGTTTAAATAAATTTATCAAAAATTATGTATAAAAATAATCTTAAAAAATAAAACAGAAGAAGGCAAAACATTTTAAGAAAGCAGAACAAAGGAGCAAGACAGAAGAAGGCAAAACAAAGGAACACAGCTAATTAGAATTGAGTTAAAAGCAAATTAGGAGAAAAAATAAAACAGACGGCGGCAAAACACCTGTAACGTTGGCGGCAGAAGTTCTAGAAAAAAACAAAGTAGGTTATAGGTTGGAGATTTGGATTTAAAATAGAAAAAAAAAAAAAGATAAAGGGGTAAAATAGAATTCTGGAGTAATAAGTTAGGGCATAATTGGAAAAAAAAAATAGGAAACAATCTCACCACACCAAATCGGTTATTTCAAAAAAAGGGACTTTTGATTGTTCCAAAATAATGAATTTAACAATACAATACAATCAATTTTAATAAAATAACCAAAACAAATATTATTTTGAGATAACAATACAATACGACATAATTGAAACAACCATGGGACAGTTTATGTCCATAACGTGGAGTCCAAAACAAGGCAAGTCCAAGATCCAAAAGGAACCACCTTGTCGACCCGAATACAATAGCTGTATTCGTTTGAGATCTCCATCTTCCTCTTATACATTCAAGATTCACTGGTGTCGTTCCAAAACTCCAGTTCCGAGAGCTGATCATGCCCAATTCATCGTCTTTACTGCTACTTTTATCCAGCAATCTCTTTCTCCAATCAACCCTTGCTCTCTCCCTCAGTCTATTACTCCACTTCATTAAGATCCCCGCACTTTTCCTCTCAGGCCTTTTCACATACGTCCACCCAGATGATGTTACCCCCACGAACCCAAATGGTGTTCGGGCAGCCATTCGTAGGCCAGGTAGTACGAATGATAATTCTGAACTTAAACCCAGAAAAAAATCCAAGGAAAGATTTGAGTTTGATGAAAATAAAGCTCAGATTTTTAGGTTAAAGCTTAATGACAGTCATCTTCATACAAGGATATATTTCAATGATTTTTGTGGGGCTTTTAATTCTGTTATTGTTTCTTGTTCTTGCTTGTTGCTTCATCAATTCTTGGCGAAATCTGAGGAATCTGGTGTGTTAAAGAACGGTTCTTTCATTCCCATTTTGTTAGGATTTTTGGGTGTTTGTAGGGTTTTTGTTTTGATCTTTAGGATTTCTTTTGAAAAATCTGCATCTAAGCTGTCTGAGAAGCACTTGAGTGTTGTTTTGGGCTTTTTGGGTTTTATTGTGGCGCTTGCATTTGTACATGGGGCAGTTCCTAAATGGAGTTTTGATGTTCATTTTGAAACAATCCATGGGTTTGAGAAGTTGTTTATTGCAGTTTTAATGGGCTGCATTTCTTGGTTTTTGTATATGCCAGCTGTGAGGATTGCTCATGCCTTTTGGCTCGGGACTGATCAGCTACGCTGCAATTTATCCATTATTTCTTGTGGATGGTTTGCTCGATTGCTTCTTCATGCTAACTATTTGTCCATGGTTTTGACCTCATTGCTTTGGGTGAAACCCTTTGCTGACCTACTTATTGATCAAAATGCAAGAGTTGGACATGTTAGGGATTTGGTTGGAAATGTGGGTATGAAACCGTCAGAATTCAGTAGCTTTAGGCGCTGGTGTTTGTTGGTTTCGAGCCTTTTGCAGATTGTATCTCTGCGATCAAATGTGCAGATGTACTTGAACGAAGCAGTTTTGTGCTGGTACCAGAGACTGCACGCGAGCAAAGTTCCTGACTTGGGTTATAGTAGGGCCAAGGTGTTCCTGCACAATCACTTTGTGTGCTTAGTGGTTCTGCAATTTTTTGTGCCTGCATCGATGGTATTTCTCTTCGTTGGCTTGTCTCAAGTTGGTGGCGACTTGATTACAGATTTCCAAGGGATATGTAGCTTATTGCCTTGCTCACTGCTGGACAAAGAGGTGGCATTGTTTCTGGCCTGGTGGGTTCTCTTTGTTTGGACCATTTATACTTCAGCAACTCTTGCTCTATTTAGACAGGGAATCTTATATGTCTCTTGATCTTTTGTTTACTCGGCTCACATTAGGCAGCCAAGTTTTCTGATTTTATGAGCGCTTACACATGAGTGTCACAGTGTAACAATACCCCTCAACTGTTCTTTTTTTCATAGTTTTTCCCCGAAATATAAACTTCCACTTTTGAGGTGCAATTTTGTGTTAGACTTCTGAAATTTTTATAGAGTATAATTTAATTTTCTCCCTTTTTCGGCCTTAAGATGTTTGAAAAGAGCACATTTTGTGATTTTACCACTAGATTGCATTAGCTATTTGAAGATAGTTATGAATCTAGCACTAATTACTTGGAAGTGGTGTGTTTGGTTTCAAACCAATAGATGCTATTCCTTGCTCTCAGTTCAAGGCGCAATAACTCACTTTGAAAGATGAAACAAATTGCTAAAATGATCAAATATAAGATCCTTTGATGTAACAGTGCATGATATTTGAGCCAGAACTTGTGACCTTGACTTAACATGTTCATGCTTTATGTGCTTGTACTTTTAGTTCTAGGTTAATCAATAAGAATGTCCAGCGTAATCAAAGACAGTTAGCCAATAATTCATACTCTGCAGAGCAAGATTCATTTGTATAGAATGCAAAGCATTCTTATGTGTGTATGTATAGTTGTGATCAGTTATCTCATGCAAATATTCAAAAACAGTTTGCGTTGCCTGTCTAACTTGGCAGTAAAATATCTTTGCAAGGAACATTGATTTTTGTAAATATAAAATATATCTTCTGGAGAAGGAAAATAATTAATTGAATCTGGCTTTGTTTTGTGGGATAGTGGCAATCACTTAGCTTATGAGGAACTAAATTATTCCTTATTTAACAATTAAGTTGTTTCGTCAAACATCAGATGAAGTTGCTGCCATTACTCAAGTGATCTTTTGAATATTGCATATGACTTTTGTAAATGAATAGCTAGCTCCCTATAATCTACTGCAATTAAAAGATGCACAATGATACAGCTAATAAAATAAAAAAGATGCACAGCGTTATGAAGTTAAAAATCAACAAAAAGTAGTGTTCTTACTTCATGGATGCTTCTTTTGGTATGACAAGAGTGAAGTTAATACCTTTACATAATCTTGATATTGGACAGTTGAGGTCTGTTTTACTGATGATTATAACTCTAAAAAATTTCAAATTTAGAAATATTCTTCTATCTATTAGAAGTAGAATTTGTTTCAAGAAGTTGTACGAAGGAGCAGATGTGGTATGGTTATATATTGTTTTTGGTAAATCAAGTATGTTGTGTGCAATATTATAAGAGATGAGCGATAAATACCACCTTAATGATTATCAAAAAAATTGTTAGATATTGCTTAACAGAAGTTATTGCTGGCACTGAAAGAGCAAGGAAAGAGTTGGCAAGTCTCATTCCCTTTATCAATTTTAGTTTTAGAATGCTAACTTAATCTACTACAAATGAAGTTCATTATTTTGAGCCAAAGACAGTGTATCAGGACCGCATTAGGTTCAGCTTGCTCACCTTACTTATTCCACTAGCTTTATGTGAAGCTGTGAGCACACTACATTCTTGAATTTTATGTAGTCTGGTCATAGTTTGTTTGTTAGCAGCACTACTGGTTTGCTGGCTATGCAAGCACCTGAAGCTAGAACAGACATCCATCTTTCTTCACTTGCTATGAGATCAAGCCTTGCCTAGCTACATTTTAAATTTATGCTTCACAATAAATATGATTTCTCTATTATGTTGATTGTCTAGTTGTGTTATTGTTGGCATAGTGATTCACTAGATTATCTCTGTCCTAATTTTCTTGCCGTAGGTCACTGAGGCTATCAGAAGATAGATAAATAGGAGCTTCATGTTCATAACTAATGGGACAGAAAAATGAATATTTAGATATTACTTTTAACAGTTAATAAAATGCCAGGAAGTTGCATGCCATCTATGCTAAAAAATGGGTTTGCCTAATACTTAATACATGCTGTGGTCATTCCCTGTTTCTTATTCCAATTTTACCCTTAAGTACTATGGAGATATTAGCTTGCTCAATTTTAATGACATGCCATTTGACTCTTTTCCTTTTACTTTTTATTAGTTGCTTAGTTATTGCTGGAAAGTCCATTGAGATATGTAATTATCGGGCTTGTGGTTAGAATCTGTTGATTCAGTTACTAGTTTGATGTTAAGTATACATTGGTGAATAGGAGCTATTTCGATTCTTGCGGATCTTAATTGTGGTAAAAGAGGAACTTAGAACAGTATATGGAAATATTGAAGCACCATGTCCTTTTATGGAATGAAGCGCAGAGAAAATTAGAAATGAGAGGGAGATGGAATGCGTCTTGGTAGCACTTGCCTGTAAAGAAACAGAGAAAATAACAATGTCCCACCTTTTAGGTAAACGTGTGAAATTGATTCTTTATCTGTCATTATCTTATTGTAAACTCACAATGGATAAGCTGTGCGAATTCTGGCTTCATTCTGTGATCCAGACCTAAGATGGATGGCTATGAATTTAGACATTGTCGG
Organism: Nicotiana sylvestris; assembly: GCF_000393655.2. Classification (NCBI taxonomy): domain Eukaryota; kingdom Viridiplantae; phylum Streptophyta; class Magnoliopsida; order Solanales; family Solanaceae; genus Nicotiana; species Nicotiana sylvestris. The sequence goes on along the minus strand of NC_091059.1, from coordinate 132,388,531 downwards.
ACACAAATGAACGTAAATGTCGAGGGGACCAGGATCAATATCTGGCTAGGGAAGATACTTTTTTTTGTGTGGCATAGAATACACATATATCTAGGTTGTGGCCCTTGCTATATTTTTATGTATATCTTTGTCATATCATCCGGACAAAATGTAATCCTCCCTTCATTTTGGTGGAAGATAAGAGAACATTACACAATTTTCAATTTTAAAGGTACTTTTGTAATCCATTAGAAATAGAATTAGTTTGCAAGAAGTTGAAAGAAGGGGCAGATTGAGTATGATTCTATGTTGTCTTTTGCTAATTCGAGTATGTTCCGTGCAACATTGGCCTCCACATAAATATCATATTAATGTTTCTTACTCATTAGAATTGCTTAATTATCAACAACAAAAAAAATCATTAGTTATTGCTTAATGCTAGCTATTACTGGCACTCCAAGATGTTTTCAGTGCAGCACTGCAGCTTAAGAACAAGGATAAAAATATGGATAGTCTCATTTCTGTTATCAATTTATTTCTAAAGTCTACATTAATCTACCTCAAATGAAGGTAGCAAGGTTCAAATTTCAGCTATGACAATGTAGCAGGAAAGCATCAGGTTCAGTCTGCTCTTGTTACTTACTCCACTAGCTTTGTAGGAAGCCGAGACCACACTATATTTCTTGTAATTTTGATGACTTCTGCTGTTATCCATATATTTTGTTACGTATTTAAATACCTGCGAGCTCATGTTACTATATTCCACTAGCTTTAAATGAAGCTGTGACCACACTTTATTTCTTGAACTTTAGATCATTTCTGCTGCTGTCCATATGCTTCTGTTGTTAACAGTCCATGTGTTTTGGTTTTGCTAGCTATGCAAGAACTTACTGCTATAGTAGATAACCATCCTGATTCAGTTGCTATAACTAGCTATAGTTCTGGTTAATCTTTTGCTAGTGATGCAATCCATATCTTAAGTGTCTAGTTCTGTTGCAAACTAATTAACTAGATTATCTCCGTCATCATTTATTTGCCTTTCATGTGCATTACCGATCCGAGAGAACAATAAATTAACAAGCATGATTTTGATAGTTTGTGGATATATTGATATCTAAAAGCCATGTTGTCTTTGTTCAGAAATTATCTTCCATAACTGTTTGCTGTGGTTATCCCCTGCTCTCTTCCCCTTTTAGTATTATGGAAATTTTTAGATTCTTCAATATGGAGGAATAGATTAGAATGGAAATAGTGAATTCGCATATTTGATGCCTGACTAGTTTGGAATTAAAGCTTAGTTGATTGAGTGATTTAATAATTACTCCAATAATCCATTGAGAATGTTTTCATATCTGGTCCGTTCAGTCGCTAGTTTGATGTTAAAGTATGAGTTGGTAACTTGGAATTATTTGGATTCTCGTGAATATAAAGAAGAGGGAAATAGCACATGATATGTAGGAAAATATTGTATCACGACATCCCTTTCTGAAATAAAGAGCAACGAAAAATAGAAAGGGGAGAGACAAAAGAGATGGAATGTTTTGCTTTCTTACAAAGAAAAAGAGAGCCTGTCAACATCCGTGAGTACATGGAAGTTCTTTTTCTTTTCGCAAATCCACATTGGATAAGCTGAGCAAATTTTGGCTAGAATGTGTAATCCATATCTGTATATGAATGGCTGTGAATTGAACTCGCGTCTAGCATATTTTGAACATAAACTCAAGAGGTTCCAAGATCAATGTCTGGCTACGGAAGATCTTTTTTTTTTTCTTTTTTTCCTGGCTCTCTACAATACACAAATTTTCTAGGTCGTGTCCCTTTCTGTGTTTGTATTTATTATCTTATGCATCATCAAGATAATATGAGACCCTCCCTTCACTGATGGATAATAAGAAATCACTCCACAATGGAAGAGAGTAAAAAAACTAACGAAAGAAAACATTTTCTCGAATTCTTTTACTCCTTCCGTCTATTTTAATTGATTTTTTGGTCTTCTTTTGTGATCCACAATATTGATTTTTCAGATATCAAGAAGAAATTAACTTCTTTTTTTCAAAGTCACCCTTGGAGTAAAGAACCTAAAAGTATTTGTTATATTTCCAATGAATAAATTAAGGTTACTATGGTCAATTTTGTTGTTAATTAATACTACGGCGAATTCCTTAATATATGTAAAAACAGCTAAAAAAATCAATTAAAGTGGACCAGATCTTTGAACTAGGGGTATACAAAAAAAATCGATACATCACATCAAACCGATAATCCTAGTCAAATCGGAAAAAAAAAACCCCCCGATTGTGGTTTGGTTTGATTTGATTTGGTATTGGGAAAAAAACGACCATAATTAGTTTGGTTTGGTTTTAACTAAAAAGTCAAAACCGAAACCAAACCAGCCCGATAGTACATTTAAACAATTTTTAAAAATATTTTATAACTATAACTATTTATTGTAACGTAATTTATAAATATTTCTTAAACTTTTTCACATTTATATCTTTTAACGTATTATTTCAAGTTTGGACCTAACCCAAAAATGTATATACTAACTCAATAGAGTTCAAATCAATACTAATGCTAATAAAAGAAATTCAATTAGTACTTATTTTAGCATGACATATATAGTATTTTTAGATTATGTTATCATTATGGCTTATTAATTAGCAATATTTGATTTATTGCAATTTTATTATCTTTGTTATTGAATATTTCAGTATAATGCTATGACTTATCTCATATTATTGTATTATTTTCTTGAAAAATACATTATATAATTATATTTTACTAGGATTAAAGAAATATTTGGAGCGCAAGTCAGATATTTTGTGCTATGAAGACTTTACCGGGAAAAAAATTCGAAAATCCGAAAAAATCTGAAAAATCCTAGAAAACCCGAGATTAGAAAACCCGATTTTATTGGTTTGGTTTGGTTTATAGATAAAACATCCGGCACCATTGGTTAGGTTTGGTAATTGAAAAATTCGAACCAACCCGACTTTTGTACACCCCTACTTTGAAGTATGATAAATGTAGTGCAGGAACAGATCGATATAAGTCCAATAATATTGGGAGAAAATAGTGATTAGGATAACTGGGTTGCGATCTGATTAGGCCAAAATCGTCCTGGGTTAGAGCCGGGCCAAAATGGGTCAATTTAGGGCTGGGCATAATTTGGTAAATACCGAATTACCGTACCGAAAATAAAAATTTTGGTATTTGATATACGGTATTTTGGTATTTGGTTTATATTTTAAAAAAAATTGGTATTAGGTATGGTATTTGGTATTTTAAGATAAAATACCGAAATACCAATACCGTACCGAAATATATATATTATATTACACAAAACATATATTATCAATTATAACATAAATATAAAAAATCTAAAATTTTACTTTTCTTTATTCTCAAAGTTCATCAATTAACTCTAAACAAGTAACAAGACACTTCTAATGATTAAACATTCTTTTATGTACAATTTTCTCTATTTGGGTCGATATTTGCTAGTTTTAGACAAAATTTTTGTCAACGAAAATTTTCAGTTTTGTATTATTGAGTACTTTAATTAAGAATATTAGAGTGTATGGCTCTATGCACTAGTTAGTATTCAAATCAAATAAACCGAAGTTACCGAACCGAATAAACCGAAATCGAAAGGAGAAAAATCGAACTATACCGAATTAATTAGGTACGATATTGGTATAGGATTTTAAGAAACCAAATACCGAAAATACCGAACCGAAATGTCTAAATATCGTACCGTACCGACCGACGAACACCCCTAGGTTAATTTTCGGAAGAAATTCAAAAATAGCCAGATTTACAACTAGTCGTTCAAAAATAGCCCAGTTTCAAAAGTAATAGAAATTTAGCCACTTTTCATGTAAAGATAAATTTGAGCGAAAACACTGTTCAAAACCTGAAAAATACGGCAATATATTATACTGGAGTTCCACCATAAGTATGCTTGAACTCCAGCATATTATACTGGAGTTCCAGGATAAGTATACCGGAACTCCAGCATAATATGATGGAGTTTCCAACATAAGTACACTAGAACTCCAGCATAATATACTGGAGTTCCAGCAAGTATAATTGTCCAGTATAATATACAGGAGTTTGGAGCACCGGTGCTCCAATCTCCAATATATTATACTGGAGTCAGCAAAGTATACCGGTCCAGCATAATATGCAGGAGTTCATACACGGGTGCATCGAATTCCAGTATATTATGTTGGACCGGTCTTTGTTGCAGCAAAATAGTAACTATTTTTCATTGATTTCATAAACGCTGGCTATTTTTGAATGACCAGTCCGAAAACTGACTGTATTATGCTATTTTTACTCAATTTTCTATTGCTTCCTCAGCATTGCGTCATAAATTTTCATCCCAGTATTAATTGTGTGCCAAAAACTGCATAAGAAAACATAGGACCACACCCATAGCAGGCAAACATGGCATCCATCATGCAAGTTATTCTATTCAACATGTCAGGTGGCATGTTACGTCAGGTTTTCAATGCGATGGAACAGTTAGAATTCAGATTTCGTTCACAAATGTCACTTATTAATTATTTCTCTTTAGGCCATAACAAGGAACATAGCCATAGAATGTGCATTCATCTTGACATCTTCAAGCATATTTTTGACACTACTGTATCAATTAGGGGTCGTTTGGTAGAATCCATTAGATAAAATAATGCATGCATTAGCTTTGTGTATTAATAATACTTGTTTGGTAGATATTTTGAATCTATGCATTAGTTATGCAGACATTAGTTATATATCCTATTTGGTATTATCCTATGCATAACTAATGCATAAAAAATAATGATATTAGCAATGCAATAAGTTTTAATGCATGCACTAGCTTAGTTAAAGACAAAATTGGCCTTCAAAATTTATGCTTGATTAAAATATGCTAGTTAATATATTAATGCAAGTATAAAATAATCCAAATAGTGAGAATAAAATTATATCTCTAGTAAATAAATAAATACTTAGCATATTTTTTTTTTATAAATAAATATTTGGTTCTATATTACAATATAGGTAGACAAATCAAATAATTTTTTAAAAACTTTTTCATATAAAAATATTTCTCAACATATGTTTCTTTTAAAATGTTAGAGTGATGGATTGGTTTGAAAGTATTTTTGTAAACAAACAATTCTTTTAGAAATTGTGCAATGCTTTAATACATCAAACCAAACAATGAATAAAAAATATGTCAGCATAACTAATATTAGCATAACTAATGCAAGCATAACTAATATCAGCATTACCATACACCATATTCAATATTATTCTTATGCGCCCTACCAAACGATCCCTTAGTGGTTATAGATCTAACATCGTGTCCGACAACGGGTGATCACAGATACTAACACTAACGGTCGTTACGTATCAGCTCCTTGTTAGTGATTTTTCCAGTTTCTTCCAGCATTTGACATGGATCACCGCCAGCTCTTCGAATTAAGATCTAACAGCTAACTTTATTGGTACTCTCAAAGTTGCGAGCCACTAAAGCCAGCACTATTTTTTCACTTTATATATTCCCAACATCTCCTGAGTCTAAGCTAGGCAGCTCAACGAAAGTGGTGATCTAAAATCAAACCTTAACGAGAGGCTTTTTGTTTTTTGTCACAATTGTATACGATTTTTTTTTTCCGTACGTATCTTGATCATTTACTTGGTTACCTGCTAGTACCATTGAAGATACATGGTAACTCAACTCACGGCTTACATAATATATAAGAAATATATATTAATACTTAAGATAGTTTTTTTTTATATATAAATTCTCATAATCTAATAATCTCAATTTTGTATGACTAAGTAGATGCCAAAATATTTTCATACATTTAGAAAATTCAAGTCTGCTTTGAAGTTGAAAAATAGCTTCATCCACTCTTTATAAGAAATAATAACTCCAAAAGATATTATAAGAGACTTTATTTTTGTAATTATCAAAGTCGTCATTAAGTTATTCATTTTCACGTATTGCATATTTATTATAAAATTATGTTATTTATTTTAATAACCTCTATCACATCATTCTAAAAATGAAGTATGAGATCTAATCTCTTTATTGATAAATTTATAATATGCAAACAATATATAAAATAAATATTTTGGGGCCTTCAACTTTGGGGGCCCTAAAGCAATTGCTTTTAGTAGCCTCCCCATTGAGCCAGCATTGGTTTAAGCTCCCATTTGGCCATGCGTTATTTTTCAAAAAAAAAATTAAAACATTGTTAGTTTATGAAATACAATTATATTTTTGAAAAAAAAAGTTCAAAAATTTTCAAGTTCTCAGTTTTTGGGTGAAAATTTTTCTTCCACTCATAAAACTTCAATTTTTCTTCAAATAAAATGTATGTCCAAACACAACTTTAAAAATTCTTTTTTAAAAATTCTTTTTTTGAAGTTTCAATCAAATCTATGTCCAAACGCTAGATAAAACTTCAAGAGAATATTTTGAGAAATCACTTTCTTTTCAAAAGACTATTGTCATGGAAGAGCACATTTTAATCTCGAACCTCAGTGAGACTGAGTTAACTAAAGAGGAAAAAGCACCTTAGTTCCCTATATTCTAACAGGAAAAAAAAGAAGAAGAAAGAAACTTGTATGAAACAACATTATGGCTCTGAATATCCACAATTTTCAGATATTCCAAATTAAACTAGTTAGGATATCCATTCCGTTTCCTCAGAATTAGATATTGTAGATGCTAAAATGTACGAAGGGATCAGGAATGGAGCCGTTAAAGCAATTGAAATTGAAACTGTAAAATGATGAGCACAAAACTGGAAGAGATCGTGGTCCAAATATCTCAAAAGTAGTTGAGACTTTTGTTAGTCTCTCGAGTCTCGACCATAACCCTTTGGACTCCGCAGAAGTTGCAATCTGAATAAGCTAAGAGCCAGGCACATGGAAGTTGTGGCTCGTGGCCTAGGGATTCACGTGTCCACTTTTTCGATCATAGCACCTTGAATGGTTAGATAATGCATGTTCGATCATGGAATTCCGGGGTAGTTCGCATAACAGAACAGAAAAAAGTATTAGGCTAATACAATGAACAGATAAAAGCATTAGGCTAATACAATGTAAGAGTTTTTCCTGTTGTTACGTATCGTTTCATAATGTATCATATTATATTGTATTGTATCGTTTTGTATTGTATCGTTTGATAAATCTAATATTTGGATAAATTGTGTCGTTTGTCATCGTTTCATGATATCACGCACCAACAATATGAAGAATAAACTTACAATATTATAAAGAAAAATTATGATACAAGGTAAAAATATTATATAAAAAGGTAGGGTAAATGATAAAATAAAATTATTAATAATAATGAAGGGTGAGATTGAGAGAAAGATAAGGTAACGACACGACCACACCAAATCGGTCGTTACATAAAGTGACACATTTCGTCGTTATGTAACGACGGATTTAACGATACGATACAATAAAATTTAAGTAACAATCAAAACAAACATCGTATTTAAAGTAACAATACGATACAATACAATGGGTAAGTTGTCTAACTAAACTCGTGACGGGCACATGCTAATTTTGACTACCGTAGATATTATATATAATTAGTGTTAGAACTCACGCGATACACGGATGATTTGGCAGAATATTCTTTTTATAAAATTATGATCTAATATATCATATTATTTTAATAAATCTTAGTTGTTATTTTATTATTTAATATAGTGTACAGAAATATAATAAAATCTATACAAAATCAAAGGATACACATCATATAATAATCAAATAAATTGTATGTTCCTTATTTATTCTTTATTATATTAGCAAGTACTTAGTACTATACATTTACTAATTTGACTTTTTATTAACTTGACATTTGGCCTAATATTTGATACTACTTCTCTTTTAATATAACATAGATATATATATTTTCTTACTCTGAAAACATTTTTATTTTTTAAACATATGTTATACTTTTCAAAATGGTCTAAATTATCAATAATATTTTTGAATGTTATTTATTTATCTTTTATATTTTAATTAATTCAAAATATAAATACCATAAAATTATCTTTATCACCCTCTTTTCGTACATTCGTTTCTACCGTAATATTTGATTAGTTTTCTCATTTGTAGTTTACTAAAAATTTAAATAATGTGATTTTTTTTTTTGCTAAATTATATTTTGAACTCATCAAAAGTATAAAGAGATAAGTCTTTTACTATTTTTAATAAAAACCTACTAATATTTTTAATAATTATTTTTATGTTATATATATATATATATATATATATATATATATATATAATATTGTTTATCTTATGTATAATATCCTAATAGTATTTTTATGTTTTGTATTATGATATTATGAGTTCTATTTATTAACAACTATTTTCTACACGAGAAATTAAATTAGTATATACATTTTATGCTATCGCTTGAAATTCATTTCTTTTTTGTTCCTTGCTTATCTAATCATATAATCTATCATTTAATATAATTAAATTGTCATATGAATTTTTAATAAATTACCAGTTTAATATAATACAATGAATAACATTTTGGATTAGTCTTGAAATTTAACTTGGCTTTATGACTTTCTCATAATTATTTAGATATTTAAATTTATCAATAAATATTTTTAAATGTCATTACAATTTTTCTAAATGGATGATATTGAATAATTTCAAAGGTTAAACGGAGAGGGTCTTTTTATATATGCCATAAATCTACTAATAATTATAATTATTATTATTTTTATATTATTTTCAATAAGAAATTAAATTTGATTCTTCTTCCCGTTTGTACTTAATATGAAAGATTAATTTTTTTTATTATTAAAATTGCTACACAAGAAGTTAAATTATATCTTTATATATTCTATTTATTTCTTGAAATTGTTGTTTATGTTTTTGTCTTTAGTTTTATCTTTTTCATATAGCATATAGCATGACCATATGAATTATTATTCAAAACTTTCTCATCGCAAAAAATAAATTAGTCTTATTATTTTATATATTTTCTACATTAAAGTTATATATAATATATTTTTTCATTTTTATATAATAGTTTCCTTCAAAATATATAGATATTTATATATTTTAAATTTAAATTCAAAAAGCGTAACTAATTATTAACTAACCTAACTAACTTTGTCCTAAAATTTGACACTCATTGAATTTTTGTTGTGACACTTGGCATCGTCACATTGATTTGCTTCTATATAAGATAGAATCGTGAAAAAAAAAATACTATTATGTAAGATATAATCGGATGGAAGGTCACGAATATCCAAATTTTCAGACGTTTAATTTCAGAAAAAAGATTGGAACGTGAGAAAAGAGAATAACTACACCTATATTCTTATTGTTAACATGAAGTTAAAGCCTTTAGATTTTATCCAAACGAGTATGCATGCTCTATAGAAAATACGGGCGATAACTTGGAGGAAAAATCACTAGAAGTCACGTCTTGAATCACCCCAAGTAGTTTAGGTTTCAAATAAGATAGGCGTTTGATTCACCAAACTCGCTCAATATTTAAGAACGATCATCAACGAAAAATAAGGGAGTCTAGGCTACTTTTTCTGGACAAGTTTAAGTGCAATTTAAGTATTTTTTTTAAGAAAATAATTATAATTTCTTAATTATACTTTTAATTGTTTCAGTTCTCTAATCTGAGAGAGAGTCGTCCGTATATGGGAAAATTTTAAATTATCCTCATCCAATATGAATTACAATAATTTTACTCCTTATTAGAGAAGATAAAGAGGCAGATAGAGTCAAACTTGAAGGTAAAATAGGTTAATTCAAAACGGAGCATGACCCAATCTATTCAAAGTTTATTTAGGTCAAAATAATTTAGTTCAAGGTGAGTTAAATGACAAGTCATAATCTAATAAACCACTTACGATAAATGTACCTTTTGAAAGCTTACCTTAGAGAAATATTTGGAAAAACATGTCAAAACTTATGCATTTTCCTTCAATTATTAGCTTGAATTTTATTTACATTATTTCCAATCGCGATATTTATCTTGTTGAAATTGAGTTGCATTTTAACTCGTTGAATTATACAATTTGAGACAATTGGGATTATTTTATTTGACCAATAATTTGATGAGTTATTTTTGGATCAAATGAAAAAGCACAGTTAATTTTGGCCGAGTTTGACATGTTGCTAATTTAAAAATGGGTGATGATTATACCCCGGTTACCACCTCCATGGGAGCAGAGACCATATGTTTAAAGGACCATATTGTTTATCCATCGCACATGGAACTTCGTCTATGCTTGCGTCGGGTATAGAGTATATTGTGTAACCTCTCATCCGGTGCCACGTATAAGAAGCCAACTGAACCTTCTCGAAAGGCAATACGTATTGCTACGACTTCATTTCAATTTTTTAATTCAACTTTTTTCGGAAGCTGTCCGTAACGTAGCTTCTGCTTGTTTCTTTTTCTGTCGCTTTTTTCTTTTTATATTTTCTCCTTATCACCATTTCCTCCTTTCCTGAACTTTCCAACTCTTATCTGTAACAAACACAGTTCCCCCCAACACCTCTATGTGTCGTCGGAACCTTCTAGAATAACCAAAAATCCCAACGGACGTCTTTCCTGCAACTCTCTTGCCTCCCTGCAATTTTGGCTCCAGATCTGCTGCGAGTCGAATCTTCAGTCAAGTATGTAATTTTGGAATATAATTTACCTTTTATTTGATATCTTTGCTCGCAAATAGTCTTGTATTGAATTTAATGATCTTTAGTTAAGGTGAGAAGCGATGACTCCACCGCCGATAGAGCGGAACGGCGGAGAATCAACGGCCGGTGAAACGGCGAGGTCTGTCCCGACGCCGTTTTTAACAAAGACGTACCAGCTCGTCGAGGATCCATCCATCGACGACGTAGTCTCTTGGAACGAAGACGGATCTACCTTTATCGTATGGAATCCGACGGAGTTTGCTAGAGATTTGCTTCCTAAATATTTTAAGCATAACAATTTCTCTAGCTTCGTTCGGCAGCTCAACACCTATGTAAGTTCCTCTATCTGAATTTATTAATTAGATTTGCCATGAAATATAGAAAGTCGTTGCTTTTTCGTCGATGATAAATGCTTTGATTCTGTTTTATAGGGATTTCGGAAAGTCGTACCTGATCGATGGGAATTCTCAAACGATTGCTTTCGGAGAGGTGACAAAAGTCTGTTACGCGATATCCAGCGTCGGAAAGTAGTCACGCCGATTGCTACTCCTTGCGCAGCTGTAACAGCGGTCGTTACCGTGGCTGCTCCGCCTGCTCAGCCACCACGGCCTGTAATATCTACCTCGGATTCCGGTGACGAGCAAGTCGTCTCTTCAAATTCATCTGCAGGTGGCACAGCGGGGCTGCTGGGAGAAAACGAGCGGTTAAGGAAAGAGAATTTACAGCTCAACAAAGAGCTGAGCCAAATGAGGAGCCTCTGCGGCAATATATACTCTTTGATGTCGAATTACGCAGACCCTTCGACCAGCGGTAATCAGTCGGCGGAAAGCACCTCACCGGCGGCAAAGCCACTTGATCTCTTACCGCCGAAACGGTCTGTTGATGAATCGGATATTAATAAGGCCGTGGGTGATGGGGGGAGCCGGGCTGAACCCGAGGATATTCGGGCGAGATTATTCGGTTTCTCTATAGGTATGAAACGTGCGAGGGAAGGCGATGAAGCAAGGGCGGAGCATGATCAGGAATTACGCCTGCGGCAGCCTGGGAACGACGTGAAATCAGAACCGTTAGATCAGGAAAATGGCGGTGAAAATGAAGAGAGATCGTGGCTGATACATTGCAGGGGACCAATTCAAAGGGCGTGTAACGATAGTGAGGTTGGTGTGAGTAACGTAGACTAGAATAGACGTTAGTGATTAGACGATCTTAAATTAAAAGAGGTCTAAATTACACAGGTGTTAATTGTGAATTGTGACTGCATATGTACGAGGAGGCGCACGTGCTAAATCACGTGATGCCATGTGAGGACTATCTTTAAGAAGCTTCGTTGAGGACCTTTTGATTTCTTTCGCTCTTTACCGTCATTTTCGTTGTTGCCATAAAAAACGACTCCTTTCCCTCTTTCGGGGAGATGATTGACAATTTGTTGAGAAGGTTTTTTGAAAAATTCTTTATAAAAAATTGTAAAAAGTGAAGTACGCTTATGTCCTTGATCCTCTTGTTTTTTTTTGAGTTCAAGAAAAAATGTTGCTCAGAATACTTGCTTAGATAATACTTTTTGACAAATGAATTACAGCATACTTCAAAATAGATCACTTCGTTCGTATTTTTATTTTATTTTTTTTTGTAGGAAAACGTCATTGTAAAATGCAAAAGATAAGTTACTGCGTACGCGCTAATACACGGTAATTATATTATCTTCAAGTTTATTTAATATTTTACTTAGTTTAAATATATTTTTTCCTTCATTGAATGCGTGTATCTAATATATTCATGTCACAAAATTTCTCGAAAGTCATGTCCATGTGTTTACCCTCAAAATCGGATAACAATTGAATTTATACACCGTTTTAAGAATACATGATATAACTTGATACAAATTAGAGAATGGATTAATATTGAAATTGATGGTAATAGAATGAATTCAAACCACACAAACTGAATAGCTTTGGCCTTCGAGTTCGATCACCCTCGAACAAAGGAATGCCTCTACTGATGTAAGAACATAATAACAAGATGATCAGAGCTAGAAATTACATATATTGCTTTGTATTGCGTATTTCAATGTCTGTTACAAATGATTAGAAACCCCCCCTCCCCCCATATAGTAGGGGTGTCCTACTCTTGATACAATTTTATAGAAGGTAAAAATCTCATGATTTGCTAATTAATTGGCCTCTCCTTGATACGTGCTGAGATTTCTTCCTTGATTTCTAACCGATCGCAGATATTTCGGCATTCTGTTATTCGGCTAAGCAAATTTCCATCGATCTTGTTTGGACTTGATTATGTTTGGTCCCTAGGTCACGAGGCCAACGATGTAACTTCGCACCTCCGTTCGATATAACCTGAGGTCGAACTTTAACCTGTCACGCTTCAGTCTCGATTGGTCATACAATAGGCAAACCCGATTTTGACCGTATACAGATAGTCCCCTCATTTTTCGGAGAGAAGATGACGAGAAATGATATGAACCTCTGAACCCTGCTTCGATAGACCGTGACGTAGGCGACAAACAGTTACTGAAACGTCTCGCCGATCCAGTTACCAAGGCATTAAATGCGTGTCAATTGTTGTCGGCCACTACGGGTTTTGAACCGCCATTAGCAGACTATAAATATCGCGATTTTCATTCATTCAAACTTAATGTCCAAAGCTTCTTCCATCTTTGTTATCAAAAATCTCTTCACTCTCCAAATTTGGTACCCAAGTTTCTTAAACTTTCTGGAAACTGCTAAGCATACCTTCTTAATTTCTTCTTCATCATCTCTGCTCTAAAATGGTGAAAACATCTAAGACTGTCCCATAAAAGGAGGCCACCTCTTCATCACGGCTTGCCGGCGACGGGGTTGCGGCGGAACCACACCCTGACGAGTTCGTTCCTGGAGGGTGCGGGACCACCATTGACTTCAAGATTGAAAAAACTTCGTCGGTACCGGGTCGATGTGAGCCGGTCTCGAGATACATATGTTCGATCATCGATGGTCTTCTTTCCCATGTCAAAGAGGATTCCAACTGGGCCCATAAGCATGTGGTGGTGCCTTCACCTGAGGAAGCAATTACCACCCACGTGGAGGATTTTTTAATTGTTTACACTTACCTTTTCACGTTGGGTCCCTTAGATCCAGTCATTATCGCCTTCTACAAGAGGTACGAGGTGACCCTCGGTCAAATTCACCCCTCCTTCTGGAGGATAGTTATTCTTCTTTGTTTCTTCGTAAACAAAATCGAGGGGTGTCCCTTTACCCTCGATCATCTTATGCGTCTATACAATCCCTGACTCTATCGAGGGGCATTAATCAAACTTTCTCGCCGGGCCACTAGTGCCACGTTTTCGAGTATAGATGAGGACTGGGACTGAGGCTGGATGTGTCGATTTGTTCGAGTGAGCACCTCGAACTTAATCCCCACCGAGGATATGCCATTTCCTAAGAAATGGAACATGAAGCATAAGTATAACTTCACCTTAAAGACTTCATCTATCGTTTCTTCCCTTCCCTTCCTTCACATCGGTGTTTTTATGGTGCAGCTGTGGCTCAGATGTCGGAAGTGGTTCCTCGACTCAAGGAATGGGTCGAGGGCCTTGCGCCACAAAGACCATATTCTGTGCACGCATGGTGTGAACTGTCGAAGGGTCGGTGGGAGGCCCGTAATCATGGTAAGTTTTTTTTTCTAATTTTATGATTTTTGATTTTCATCTTGCACTATCGGATTATTATTGACTCTGTTTTCTTTTATAGGTCTCCCCAAAGACGTTGTTATGAGGCCTTCATCCGGTGATGAGGATGTGCCTTTCGAGTCCCCTTCTCCGAGGCAGGGTGATGAAAAGAAGAGAAAAAGAGCCTCGATTTCTCCGAACTCGGAAAAGAAAAACCAAAAAGAAGGTCGCGCAAGCCCAAGGGAAGCACTGACGCTCTACCCTAGGACTCAGTCCACCGGCTAAGGGACGAGTCCAAACAAGAAAAAGAGAAATCCAAGATGGTGGCCTGCGTGGGGGCAGGTGTCATGATACAAGGGCCCTCCGAACCGACGGGTGCTGAAATTGAAATGCCTCGGGGCGATTGACATTACTAGGTCTCCTCAGTTCTCAGATGCCATGATCCATAAGGCCAGCATGCTAGAAGATCGTTCTTATGTGAGGCCTCAGGGGGAGATAGATATCCACACCTTCTTAGATTGGTTAAAGTCTACTACCTTAGAGAATGTCTTTGAGCTTGGAGACTTGCTGGTGCCAAAGAAGGTACCATTGCGGGGAGCTAGTGGGTCTTCCTCGAGCCCAGAATTAGTGGACCGGTTGCCGGCCCCGAGTGTCGATCGGGTTTTCTCTGCCTCCGTGGGAGTCGCTAGCTACCTTCGGGTTTTGTTGACCGAAGAAGATTAGGCAGTGATGGACAACTTGGAAACCCCCTGCCTATTCAATGAATCTCAACAAGCATTAAATCGGGTAACTTTGAGTGTCTTTTTTCTTATGTATTTTAAACTTAAAGTTGTAAATAATCATAACACCTTCCTTTATGATTGCATGCTTCAGTGCTGCACCATGAGACTTTCCTCCGATACCGGGAGGAGTTAAACTATCAGGAGGCCAAGGTTCGGGACCTCACTTAGAAGAGGGACACCTACAAGCTTCCTAGTGAGAAGCTTCAGGACAAGCTAGAAATGACTCGAAAGGAGCATGCCGAGATGGTCGAGTAGGTAATTCGAGTATTTTATGATAGTGAAGATGAATTGGACAAAGTGGCTAACAATCCGATCCTGCAGGTTCGATAGAGGCTTGAATAGATCGGGCAACTCCAGGCACAGGTAGATATGATACAAGCTGAGGCTAAGGAGTTCAAGAAAAATATGGACATCTTAGCCTCGAAAATGGAAGCTGTCCAAGCACAACTGGAGTAGGCCGAGACCCAGATCCGAGCTGCAAAATAGAAAAACCTCGGTACAGGTCAAGAAAATCAAGGAGCTTCAATCCCAATTGGACTCGGCTATTTTTTATAAAGAGAATTTGGCCAAGGAACTCAAGGCGGCCAAATCAGAGGTGGTTGTGGCCAAGGTCGAGGGTGACGCTAAAGTGGCTCAGTACAAGGTTGACGTCGAGGCGATTCAGACACATGCGCATGCAAGGTGGAAAGCTTGAAGCGAAGCCCTCGGGGGAGTCCATGCTCAGAACTTCGATATACTAGCTGAAATCGAGAATGCCAAAGCAGAAGAAACCAAGGCCCAGAAGCTGGCCTTTCCCGAGGAAGATTCCAAGAGCTTAAGCGATTCTGAAGGCGGGGAAGATCCTGAGTATGAAGATGCTGCCTCCGATGCAGACCAGGCTACTTAGGCCTTTATATGTTTTTATTTTTTTGCATCTTTTTAGGTCGTTTCGACCGTTGTAGATTTTTGTATTACGTCATTCTGGCCTTTATAAAAAGATTATTGGGTAAATATATATAAGGCTTTCTTTTCCTTTCGGCTTTCAAATTTTTCCTTTGCTTCATTACTTGTATTCACAAAGGCCGGAATGCCTTAGCATAAAAAAACTTAAGTGTTGAAAGTTCGAACAAACCTTGCCTTTACATTATTCTGTTTTGAGGCGCCTTGGGGGTTCGGTGTTACTGGAACTTTTTCCCAAAGTAAGTAACTTATATTATAGTTTGCCAAGGGTAGCTTTTTGTAACGACCCGACCGGTCGTTTTGACCTTTTGCACTTTGCTCGCCAGCTTTCGGGAATGGCTTGCCCTTTGTGATGTATTATGACTCATGTAATTCGTTGGTTTTGGTTTTCAGGGTAATCAGAATGAATTTGAAAGAACAACTCTCACTTTGAAGCTTGAAATTTGAAAGGTTTGACTTGTTAGTATATGATCTCGGATCGAAATTTTTATGATTTGGTTAGCTCTGTTAGGAAATTTGGGACTTAGGGGCGTGACCGGAATGCATTTTACAAGTCCGTGGAAGGTTTAAGCTTGAATTGACGAAATTGAGATTTTGGCATTTTCTGGTTGATAGGTGAGATTTTGATTTAGAAGTCGGAATGGAATTCCGGAAGTTGCAGTAGTTCTGTTGTGACATTTGGGACGTGTGTGCAAAATTTCAGGTCATTCGGACATGGTTTTGTTGGGTTTTTGATCAAAAGCGGAATTTAGAAGATTTTGGAATCCTAGGCTTGAATTTGATGTGATTTTGGTGTTTTAATGTTGCTTTGAGCGTTCCGAAGGTTGGGACGAGTTTGAATAAGGTTATGGGATATGTTTATGCTTTTGGTTGAGGTCCTGGGGGCCTTGGGGTGATTTCGGATGGTCAACAGAGAGATTGGGAGTTTGGTGAATGCTGCAGATTTGTTGTTTCTGTTGTTTCCGCACCTGCGGATTTAGGACCGCAGGTGCGACGCCACAAATGCGGGAGATTTGTCGCAGAAGCGGAAATAGGCTGGGAATGTTGTGGCCGCAGAAGCGGTTGTGGAGCCGCACCTGCGAAACCGCAGGTGCGGGCAAGGCATCGTAGATGTGGTTTTTGGTAACTTAAGTGAAATACCGCAGAAGCGGCTCTTGGACTGCAAAAGCAGTACTGCAGATGCGGTGGAGTGACCGCAGGTGCGAAAATGCCTGGGTCAGAATGTATATATTTCACCCTTCGCGATTTTGAGAGGGTTTTCACCATATTTCATTCGGGAGAAAGCTTGGAAGAGCTAATTGAAGAGGGAATTCAAGAGGATTTCGTGGAGGTAAGATTTTTGGACCCTAAACTTGTTTCTATGATGAATTTTAACATTTTAAGCGTGAAATCTATGGAAAATTAGTAGCAAAAATTGGGGGTTTAGGGCTTGAAAATTGGAGACCTTAATCTAGGGATTTGAGGGGTCATGTGTGATTGGATTTTGGTATTCTTGATATGTATGAACTCGTGAGAGGATGATGATTCCATTGATGTTAATTTTATCGGATTCCGAGACGTGGGCCCGGGGGCCGGGTTTGAGAAATTTCGGGTTTTGTTTTATGTAAATTGAATATTTTCGAGTGGGATTTGTTCCCTTAACATATTTTAATGATTATGTACTGATTGTGGCTAGATTTGGAGCATCCGGAGGTTGATTCGTGAGGGCAAAGGCATCGGGGGCTAGAGTTTAGACCGGATCGATGTGAGTAATAATTGTAAATAATGTCCTGAGGGTATGAAACCCCGGATTGCACATTGTTGTGCTATATTGAGGTGACGCACACGCTAGATGATGAGCGTGAGGTCGTGCACTGTTGGGGATTGTGACTTAGTCCGTCCCAAATGACTATTTTATTGCGTATTTGACAGAAATCTATTTGCTATCATCTTGTTTGGGGCTGAATGCCATATTTGGGCTTCGTGCCAACTATTTGAACCCTTAGGGGATTTTTATTGATATTTCCTCACTGTTTTGACTTTATACTTGAGCTCAGTCATGCTGTATTCCACTGTTTTCATAATTCAACCATGTTTACTCTGTTTTAACACTTAAATGATATTTTGGGCTGAGAATCATGTTTTACTATTGCCCGAGTGGCTTGTGAGGATTTTGACTGAGTAAGGCCGAGGGCCTATATTGTGAGAAAACATTTGATTATGATTATGAGGTTGAGGGCCTGAGATATGTACACCACGAGGTGGCTTATTGATATGAGGCCGAGAGCCTAGTGATGATGCCAAGAGAGGGCTTGATATTGCGCTTGGGCCGTAAGGGGCCCCTCCAGGAGTCTGCACACCCCAGTGAGCGCGGGTACCTATTGTGATGTGAGATATAGCCCGAGGGGCTGGTATTGTTGACATTGTGCCCGAGGGGCAATCCTTTATATGCTTATCTGTCTTATTTTTCTATAATTTACCTGTTTAATTGTGTATTTGTGCCCGAGAGGTGGATTTTCTGTGCTTATCTGTTCTAATTATTTTGCATTCAATTGTTTAACTGTTAAAAAGTCATTTTAAAGAAGTTTAAACTAAGCTAAGATGCTTTAAGAGATTTCACAGCTTCATTGCTTTCTTACTGGTTTTGTACTATTTTTATATAACATGATGATGTACTTTTTCGTGATTTCCTATCACTCAGTCTTTAGTTATGATTATTACTCACTGAGTTGGAGTACTCACTTTACTCTCTGCATCTTGTGTGCAGATTCAGGTATTTTCGCACCCGGTAGCGGGTATTGGTTGATCAGAGGCAGAGTCTTTATAGTCTAGCAAGGTAGCTGCCCGACGTCCGCAACACTGCTTTCTACCTTTGATGTCATAAGACTGTATTTAGTACATTTACAGAAATTCCGTTTTATTTTAGACCTTAGTAGATGCTCGTGACTTGCGACACCCCGATGTCGGGCTATATCTATTTCTGCACTATTCTTTTAAACTTACATTATGCAATACCTGATTAACTAAAAAAAAGCTTAAATTAACTTATTAAAACTTTTGAAATGAACTTGGGGATTGTGTCGGCTGGCTTTATCTGCACGAGAGGCGTCATCACAGCCGGGTCCGGTTTGGGGTCGTGACACTTTTAGAACCGGTTATGAAAATTTTCTCTTTTTCTTGAAGGCCTATCTTTTGTTACGATTCTCAAACGTCTCCGAGCCGTGTTAATATGGTCGTGCCCTTTTTGTTCGGGCGTCGCCCAGTGGGCTTGCTTTCTCGAGTTATCCAGGCTTGCCTATGATAACAGTCACCGAGTGGGTATAGTCGTGGCCTTTAAAATTTGGGGGTTGCCTAATAGGTCTTATGCCCCAGATGTTTAATGCCTCGGTCTGTTCGAGCTTGTTTTCGGACGGCAGTCCCCGATTGAAGGAGTGATTATTCGACCTCCGATTATAATCGGCCCTTGAGCTCATTTCCTTTAGCAGATCAGAACTACGAAATTCTTTAAGGGATGTAAAGAGGAAATTTAAAACATACGATGACTGCAAGGAAAGTACTTCTCTTTATTCTTATGCTAAACAGTTATACATGCATAAATGTTTTAAGCCAGGGCTCGAGCAATCTATGTGGGCATGGTTCGTTTGACCATTTGCCCCTTACCACAAATCCTACCTATTGAGACCCTTCCATTACGAAGTAATTTCCTTGCTAAAGTCGATATCTGAGGGTAATTCCCCCCAGTATTCGAGGTTGATTGTAGAGAAACCTCGGATACTGTAAACGCAATCTTCGCCACCGATTTGTGATCGGCCTTTGATTTTAAGTTAGCACAATCCGCTTTTACCTCGTTAAAAACCTTGCCGGAAAAACAATTTGGGACAAAATCGGTCTTAGGAAAAAAAGAGTGCAATGCATGCTTTCAGAACTAAAACTTCATGCTCCCTCTTATCGATCACCTGCAAGTGTTAGTTCAAAATAAAAGTAAATGCATGGGCTCGTACCTTAGCAGTAAGATCGTTTTAGGTGAGTTATATTTCAATTGCTCAGTAGTTGTTCTCTGCTCATCATTTCGAGCTTATAGGATCCTTTCCCGGTGACCTCGAGAATATGGTATGATCCTTCCCAGTTCGGACCCAACTTCCCTTCTTTCGAATTCCAGTTGTTTAATGTGACTTTCCTTAGTACTAAGTCCCCGACATTGAAGTATCGAAGGTTGGCCCTTCGATTATAATACCTCTCGATCCATTTTTTTAAGCGACCAATCGGACAAGGGTGACTTCACGCCTTTCATCCAATAGTTCTAGGCTCGCATTCATGTCCTCGTCATTTGATTCCTTTGTTGCATATTGAAATCTGATACTTGGCTCCCCAACTTCGACCGGTATTAGAGCTTCGGAGCCATTAACCAATAAGAACGTGGTATCCCCGGCACTGGACTTCGAGGTTGTGCAGTATTCCCAAAGAACTTCGGGCAGAATATCCTTCCATTTTCCCCTGGCGTCGGTCAACCTTTTATTTAGGTTTTGGAATATGATTTTGTTGGTCGATTCGGCTTGTCCGTTCCCACTGGGGTGATAAGGTGTGGCCAAGATTCTTTTGATCTTATGATCCTCGAGAAACTTGGTTACATACGATTTCGGATGGCATCCCGAACTGACATATGATGTTGTCCCAAATGAAGTCGATGACTTCCTTCTCCCTGACCTTCTTGTACGCCTAGACTTCAACCCATTTAGAAAAATTATCAATCATAAATAAGATAAATTGAGCCTTACGTGGTGCCCATGGAAGAGGGCCAACAATGTCCATTCCCCACTTCATGAACGGTCATGGTGACAAGACAGAATGTAGCAGTTCCCCGGGTTGGTGAATCATCGGAGCATGTCTTTGGCATTTATCACATTTTTGTACGTACTCCTTCACATCTTTTTCCATATCGATCCAGTTATAGCCGGCTCTGATTACCTTTCGAACCAATGATTTGGCGCCTGAATGGTTCCCGCAGGTGCCATCGTGGACTTCCCTCAGAACATACTCAGTATCTTCTGGTCCCATGCATATTGCTAGCGGTCCATCGATCATTCTTCTGAACAAAGTTTCGTCCTCGGACAAGCTAAATCGGGTTGCCTTTGTGTGCAGAACCCTCAACTCTTTTGGATCTGACGGTAATTTCCTGCTCTTCAAATACTCTATGTATTTATTTCTCCAATCCCAAGTTAGGCTTGTGGAGTTTATTTCAACGTGACCTTCTTCTACTACCGATCTCATGAGCTGTACGACTGCCTCCGATTTGAGCTCATTGTCCTCGACCGAAGAGCCTAAGTTTGCAAGTGCATCAGCCTCACTATTTTGATCTCAAGGTATGTGCTGCAAAGTCCACTCCTTGAATCGATGTAATATTACCTGTATCTTATCCAGGCACTTTTGCATTCGTCCTTCTCTGACTTCAACCATTCCGTTAACTTGATTTACCACAAGGAAGGATTCGCACTTAGCTTCGATCACCTCCACCCCTAAGATTTTGGCTAGTTCGAGACCTGCAATCATCGCCTCATATTCGGCCTTATTGTTCATCAATTCACAGTTCTAATGAATAGTCTAACTATATTGCTTATGGGTGGCTTCAGTATGATGCATAGTCCGGACCCCTTTGCGTTCGATGCACCATCCGTTATCCAGATTCCAGAAGATGTCCCTAAGTTTACCAATAACTCTCTTTCGACCTCGGGTATTAGGGCCAGCGTGAAGTCGGCCACAAAATTTGCCAAAATTTGAGACTTAATGGTTGTTCGGTGTCGATATTTAACATTGTACCCGCTAATTTCAACGGTCCATTTGGCCAATCTCCCCAAGAGTTCGGGTTTATGATTATATTTTGCAATGGGTAAGTTGTCACAACACATATAGGGTGGCACTGAAAGTACGGTTTCAGTTTCCTAGAAGTGCTTAGCAAAGCGAGCGCCAGTTTTTCTAGGTGAGGATATCTAGTTTCGGCCTCACCTAAGGTCCGGCTAACATAATAAATCAAAAATTGCTTACCTTGCTCTTCCCGAACTAGGACTCCACTTACTGTTATCTCCGATACTGCCAAATACAAGTATAGTTGTCCATCCGCCTTTAGTGTGTAAAGTAGTGGTAGGCTCGATAGATATCGCTTGAGTTCTTCCAAGGCCGTTGGCACTCCGGGGTCCATATGAAGTTCTTTTTCTTCTTCAGCAACGAGAAAAATCGATAACTCTTATCGGAAGACCTCAAGATGAATCGCCCCAGGGCGGCTATGCGCTCGGTTAGCCTTTGCACGACCTTCACATTGTCCACTACCATAATATCCTCGATAGCTTTGATCTTGTCGGGTTTGATCTCGATTTCTCCGTTGGATACCATGAACCCGAGATATTTACCTGATCCTACTCCGACTGCGCATTTTTTTGGATTCAGCTTCATGTTGTACTTCTTCAATATTGAAGGTTTCCTGCAAATGCTTTAAATGGTCCTCTGCTCGCAGTGACTTTACTAACATATCGTCAATGTAAACTTCCATATATTTCCCTATTTGTTCTTCAAACATCTGGTTTACTAGGCGTTGGTAAGTGGCACTAATATTTTTTAACCCAAATAGCATTACGTTATAACTGTATATGTTGTACTTAGCGATGAATGGGGTCTTTTCTTGATCATCCAAGTTTATCTGTATTTGGTTGTACCCGGAGTAGGCAACAAGAAAACTAAGGATCTCGTGGCCGACCATGGCATCGATCATGCAATCGATGTTAGGCAAAGGGAAAGTGTCCTTGGAGCATGCCTTATTTAAATTCTTGTAATCCACACACATTCTCAGTTTGTTCCCTTTTTAAGGAATACTACTACGTTTGTTAGCCATTCCGGGTATTTAACTTCACGGATGGACCCTATTTTAAGGAGTTTGGTTACCTCGTCCTTGATAAAAGCATGCTTGATATCGAACTCTGGTCTCTTTTTCTAGGATTAGTTTGTTAGTGGTGATCTCCGGTGGGATCCCTGTTATGTCGAGGTGGGACCAAGCAAAACAATCCATGTTAGCTATAAGAAATTGAATGAGATTTTTCCTGAGCTCGGGAGTTAACCCCGTGCCCAGGTATACCTTTCTATCGGGAAAATGTTGGATCACTCCAGCTCTTCGACCGTTGATTTGGTAGCGCCGGAATCATCGAGGACTATGAAGGATCAAGGAACATTGTAATCATTGTCTTCGTCAGTCCCCTGCTTATCCAGTTGGGTCGAGGCCGACATCGGTGATTGCTATTTATCTTTCTGTTTTGCTTTAGAATCTGACTCCTTTGTCGATGAGAGTGTTGATACTGGAATCACTTCATCAATGGCAAGCATTTTTGTCGCGGCAAGTTGCTCCATGTAGGTTGTTTTAATCCCCCTGTGGTTATGGGAATTTTAACACCTGGTGAAGGGTCGAGGTCACATCCCTCATGTTGTGGATTCACGGTATTCCAAACATGGCATTATACCTCATGTCCCCTTCGATCACATAAAACTTGGTCTCCTGGATGGTTCTGACTACGTTTACCGGTAGTGTTATTTCTCCCTTAGTAGTTTCATAAGCCATGTTGAATCCATTTAGCACTCGGGCTACATGTACGATCTGGTCATGTAGGCTGAGTTGTTCTACGACCCTCGATCGAATGATGTTGGCCGAGCTACCTGGATCAATTAACACACATTTAACTCGAGTTTTATTCATGAGTACAAATATTACCAGTGCATCATTGTGAGGCTGCATGATTCCTTCTACATCCTCGTCATTGAAAGAAAAACTTCCTTTTGGTACGTAATCTCGAGTCTATTTCTCCCTCGTGATTGATACTTCAGTGCGCTTTAACATCGGACCTTGAGGAACATCAACCCCTCCGATGATCATATGAATGACGTGTTGAGGTTCTGCTTGCTCGTTTTGTTTATTAGAATCCCTGTTTCTGAAATGATTCTTGGCTCGGTCTCTCAGAATCTCCCGAAGATGCCTATTGTTGAATAACATGGCTACTTCTTCTCTCAATTGTCGACAATCTTCCGTTCTGTGGTCATGAGTGCCATGATATTCGCACATTTGGTTGGGATCTCTTCCGGATGGATCGTTTTGTAAAGGTCAAGACAATTTGGTATCTTTGATGCGTCTGATAGCTAATACAATGGCGACTGCATCAATATTAAAGTTGCATTCTGATGATCGAGGTGCTTCTTTGGGTCTGATAGGCTTGTGGAAGCCGTTCTTGCTTATGAGCCCTCGATAGCTCTGGCCTCGATCACTTCTCTTTTCATTTCGTACAGGATTTTGGCCAAAGCTACTGTTCCTATGATCTCTACTATATAGCTGGTATCGATCTCTGTTCAACCTCAGTTATCGCTCAATATCCCTCTTCATTCTGTCGACGGGTCTGGGACCCAAAAAGAGCCCCAAGTTGATCGTCTTTGACCCTGATCTTCAACTAATACCGATTATGCACATCGGCCCAAGTAACAGCCGGGTACTCTATCAAATTCTGCTTCAACTACAACAAAGACATCGAGCTTCGAACATTGAGTCCTTGGGTGAAAGCTTGAACAACCCAATCATTGGTGATCGGTGGCAGGTCCATCCATTCTATTTGGAATCAAGACACAAATTCTCTGAGCATTTCGTAGTCCTTCTACCTTCCATGAAAAGGTCCGACTTCCAGGTTTCAACCTTGATGGCACCGGCATGTGCCTTCACGAAAGAATATGCAAGCATTGCAAATGAGTCAATAGAATTAGGTGGTAAATTGTGGTACCATATCATAGCTCCCTTTGACAGGGTTTCTCCGAATTTCTTTAGCAAGACAGATTAGATCTTGTCATCCTCCAAATAATTCCCTTTGATAGCACATGTGTAAGAGGTGACATGCTCGTTCGGATCAGTCATTCCATTGTATTTAGGAATCTGGGCATGCCGAACTTTTTGGGGATTGGCTTGGGAGCCGCGCTCAGGGGGGAAAGGTTTTTGCACACACTTTTTGGAATCTAGGCCCTTCAATATTGTTGGTGCCTCCGAGATTTGATCGACCCTGGAGTTGTAAGTTTCCACCTTCTTGTCGTTTGCCTCGATCTTCTTCCCCCCACTTAATTTGTTTTGTCAATTCTTCGAGCATCTTCATGATTGCAAGGTCGGTCCCTGATTCTTTCTCATTCGATTTCCTTGAAGCTTATTCGACCCTGTGGACAACTTCCTAGGACGACTCGAGCTCGATCCTGCCCGGTGGGTGATTCTTGTTTTGGAGCTGGGCTATCGCTGTCTGTTGAGCATGTAACATTTCAAAGATTACCCGCAGGCTGATCCCGCCCTCTTCGCTGGCATGTGTGCTTTGAGCGGCTGATCGAGCATTCCTACGGACGTTTCCCTCGGGATCGACGGCCAAATTTGCATTGATGGCTACATGTGAACTGGCGTTAATTGGATCTACAGCCGGAACTCCATTGAGATCGACCGGGGGTACGTCGTTCCCTGGTGCTATGTTATCATTATCGCCTTGGTGGCCGAAATCATTGTCAACGTGAAGGGGTGCGGACTGAGAGTTCGACATTTTGGTCCTGGAATCAAAGATACTCCAAAGAACAAGTGTAAAATAGTGTGTGTGTTATGAAAGTTTGTACCAAATAATCACTATTATCCTTAGCCCCACGATGGGCGCCAAACTGTTTACCCTTAAAATCGGATAACAATTGAGTTTATACACGATTTTGAGGATACATGATATAACTTGATACAAATTAAGAGAATAGATTAATATTGAAATCCTGTTTGGTCTCGATTCTGTTTGGTCTCGGAGTCACGAGCCCAACAATGTAACTTCGCACCTCGGTTCGATATAACCCGAGGTCGAACTTTAACCTGTCACGCTTCAATCTCGATTGGTCATACAATAGGTGAACCCGGTTTCGACTGTACACCATGCATAAACGTGAATGAAGAAAAAAATTAAAATAAACAAAATGTTTGTCAACTCCTATTTTAGCTCGTCTTTCTTTTTAGCTTACAACCTACAATATTCTCGAGTGCTAATGGTAACTTTTTATTTTTTATTTATCGTATTAATAGCAACGGAGTTACTTGAAGAAATTGAGTGAACGATGATGAATTTGATTCATAAGGGAAGAAAATACGAGAATGCACTTTTTCTGTTTAATGTAACATGAATCCTATCAGTTTAGGGATTTCTGTCATTTTATCTTTTGCTTTATCATTCAATTGCGTGTAATGCGAGTCGTAGCTATTGGGATTAGACTATCCTGAATCATATCAAGCTAAGAATTAGCATCTCCAAACCCAAAGAATTAGCATATGGACTGTACAAGAGTATTTGACTATAAGTCCAGCTCGTGATAACAAGCTTGTTGATTCAAGCCACAGCCTAAGAGAAGAGTTAGGTCCACGATCTGCCCCCAAGAGAGTAGAAATGATACAAGGTGATCACTTTAAGTATGATGTTTAAAATATATTCATAGTTTACAATATATTTAAAGATTAGTCAATTTTATTCAAACTTCAAAATACGATGTCTAGAGTTTAATCTTAAAGTTCGAACTTCAGGATATCGTGTCCTAAAGTTCAAAAATTATCCCCAGAAGTTTCGAATCTTATATCCTTAGTTTAGAAATTTAAGACACTTTGTCCTGAATTTCAAATTAGCAGCTCAGAAATTTAGGACACTAAATCCTGAATTTCTAAATTCAGGATACTTAGTCCAGAGGTTTGGGTGAATTGGCCAATCTTTAAATAGATGGTAAATTGTGAATACATTTTAAATAACAGGCCTAAAAGTGGATATTGCTGCACTTCGCCCCCAAAAGATGGAGAAAATGCTACAATTCAGATTACAAGAGCAAAGGAAGAGTTGTCATTTTTTAATAAGTTAAAAAGTGTTATAAAATAAATATTGTAAAGTAAATAAACCGAAGACAAGTATAGAGAGAGATTGATATGTTATTCAACTTCAAAACTGATGTACATAATGAACATAAATCTCTTCTATTTATAAAAGAAAGGAAGTTGTTGTATAAGCTGCTACTGCAAGCTGCTGTCTAAGCTACTTGTAAGCTCCTACTGCAAGCTGATGTGTAAGCTTCTTGTAAGTTGTTATTATACTAGCTATAGATAATCTTCTATAAGAGTAATATTTATCCACAACGGAGTGCCGAAATGATAAGCTTCTGCAGGAAACTTATTTTCAATGGAGTACTAAATAGATAAACATATTTACGATGAAGTTCAATATGAGTAAGTTTCTTCAGGAGCTTATATATAACAAAGTACTAAATGGACATCCACAATATAATATACTTATGACACTCCACATTGGATGTTCACTAAAAGATAATGTGTCTCGTTAAAACCTTACTAGGAAACACTCCGTGGGAAAAAATCCTAGTGAAGGAAAAAGAGTGCACATATTTAGTAATAGGCATTTCTAGCTGCCTCATTAAAAACCTTATAAGGAAAACCCTGTGGAAAAATCTTAGTAAGGGAAAAAGAGTACAATGCGTATTTTACACCACCTAATAAAAGCTATGTTTCATATATTTGAGTCTTCGCATTCCAATCTTGTATATTATCTTCTCAATAGTTGAAGTTGGTAATGATTTAGTGAATAAATCTGCTGGATTGTCACTTGAACGGATTTGTTGCGCATTGATATTACCATTCTTCTAGAGATCATGTGTGAAGAATAACTTTGGTAAAATGTATTTCGTTCTATCTCCTTTTATAAATGCTCCCTTTAATTAGGCTATACATGCAGCATTGTCTTCGTATAATATTGTGGGTTACATTCCAACCCACGTTTTTCTCGAATAAAATGAGTCACTTATCTTAACCATACATATTCCCTACTTGCTTCATGAATAACAATTATCTCAACATGATTTGAAGGAGTATCAATAATAGATTGCTTTGTGGAGTGCCATGATATGACAGTACCTCCACATATAAACACGTACCCAGTTTGAGATCGAACTTTATGAGGATCAGATAAATAACCTGCATCTACATAACCAACTAGATTTGCACTACATTTGTTAGCATAAATAAACTCCTATCAAGAGTTTTCTTTATATATTGAAATATATGTTTAATTATGTTCCAATATCTCTGTGTATGAGAAGAGCTATATATTGCTAGTAAATTAAATGAAAAATAATATATTAGGTCTTGTAGCATTAGCAGGATAGATAAGTGCACCAACTGCACTGAGATAGGGTATTTCGGGACAAAGGAATTCCTCATCCTCTTCTGGAGGTCGGAATGGATCCTTATTCACTTCAAGTTATAGAAATCATTGGTGTACTCCATGGGTACGCTTGGTCCATGTAAAAGCGTTTAAAGACCTTTCTGTATATGCAGATTGATGAATAGAGATCTCGTCTGCTAAATATTTAATTTGCAGACCAAGACAAAGTTTTGTCTTTCCAAGATCTTTCATCTCAAATTCTTTCTTAGGATATTCAACTGCCTTTTGGAGCTCTTCTGGAATTCCAACAAGATTTATGTCATCAGTATAGAAAATTCTGATGGCATTTTCATTATAAAAATATATGGACAAATAACATCATTTATGTAACCTTCATTCAACAAATATTTACTGAGGCATTTATATCACATGCTCCCAAATTGATTTAAACCGTACAAAGACCTTTGTAATCTGATCGAGTACATTTCTCGAGACTTTGAACTATATGATTCAGGGATTTTAAATCCTTTAGGGATCTTCATATAGATTTAATTAAATGGGTTATATAGGCTATGACTTGCATTTAAATGGCATGACATCTTTACGTGTCTAGACTGCATGTCCAATTCTCACAATCTTTTACAATTGTGCATTATATTGTACCAAATATATCGTCGACGATAATTTCGTATCGGTTCCTAAGCGACATATCTTGTTGTAATATCATCACTTTCTTTATTTTTAGGTATTTGGACTTCTTCTGGAGTTTTATGAAAAGTTATGCCGTGAGCTCTTCTAGAACTTATTTCCTCCTTATTATAATCACTTTGATCATTTGCTCATATCATTTTTCAATGATTGTTAACTTTGGAACCGATCAGTTTACTACGCTTCATGCGTGCAGTAAAATTTATCCTTCAGGGATTTTAATTTTAATGGGAGCATTTACAGCTGAAATATGATATTTAATTTTGGATCAACAAATGCTTCTGTCATTTGACTTGAATTATCTTCTAAGTGATGATCAAATTATTGATAATTCGATTCTTATATCATATTTTCCAGTTGTTTATTCCATCCCTCGAATGTTAAAAACTAACATATATTCTCAATCTTCTTTCGAAACCTATCTTTGTGCATTGTGGTAGAGAAATTAATCATATACCACACAATCAAAAGTTATCAGGTAGTAAAAATATTGGTTTTCGATCCTAAATCAATTGTTAGGGGAGGACTTATCATATATTGTTGGTCTGATGCATACAAGTGTTGTTGTATGCTTTAAAAAATCTTAGACCAACACATGAAACTTTGTTCTCTCGTAAGCAATAGTTTAGCCATTAATAGGAGGTATTCAATGCTAAACTAACTTGGATATAAACCAACATCATCAAGATGAACTATCTTAATTTCATAACCTGAAATTATGCTTTTAATTGAGAAAAATAATTTCAAATGCCAAACTGCAGGTTGACACATGACACAAATATTGATACATTTTGTACTATCAAATATTGCTCCGACACTTCTGGTATCATGAGAGAAAATCATAATCAAATAAACAACATAAAATAATTGTTTAAGCACAAGAAAACACCTCTTTATAATATTTTCCTACTTTAGGAGGAAATTTTAATTGTGTTACTTCTTTAGGAGCAAATTTCAAAGACGAAATATTGAGTATATATTTTCTCAATCATATTACCTCTTCTGAAGGTGAATTATAATATATTTACATCAAGAGAGTATTCATATTTACGAGCTTTATTAATATTGTCACATTCACTTTAGAGAATGGATTAATATTTATCAAAAGTTCTCATCCTTTAGGGAACAGAACATAATTATCTGAACGTGCATTAATTACACCAATTTGTATGATGGCTTAGAACCTCTTTTAAGATAATGCTACTTTAGGAGCAAATCGAGGCATGCATGTAATATAGAAAATATTTCTCTAGCTCATTTTCAATTGTAATGATAGAAAGCCTAAATTACTATTTTTAATAGTCATAAACATATATCACTCCTGGTGGTTAACAATATTTACTTACAATAAGACGATATAAAATATATAATCACTTCCACTGATCTTATAATAAGCAAATTTGCTGCCTCTCAAATATTTATCACTTCTAGTGATAATAAGAAGATTGGATGGATTTTTAAAAAAATCAGCTTTTGGAGGAGACAAATCCCTTTCAATCATTTGCCATACGCATGCACCGATGCAACACTTCTCTCTTACATGATATACATGATTGCTCTTTATAATACTTTTAATACCTAAGATGAGTAATTAATAAAACGCGAAATATATACGGAGACACTTAAAGTTGGCATGATCTTTCATTTAGATATTTGAACTTAAGAGAGTTCCTATTGAACACTTATACTACCCGAAACTTATTTCAATTGAGCACTTCTTGCTGAGTTGGCACATAAAGTGAATTTCACCCGATATAGGTGCGTGAAGACCCAAAAAAACAGATTTTTTCTTTTTTCTTTTTTATTTCCTTCATCTTCTCCCTCAAAAACAAAACAGAGCTGCGTCTCTTCACTGCCAGAATTCGGCAAGAGAAACCGGCGACCTCATCCTCTCCAAAAAACCAACGAGTTCCCCTCTTCTTCTCCCGTGCTGGTCACAGAAAAGATTCCAAAACCCTAGGAAAACGATCTGGGTTCCAAGAGCAGAGCAGCCGCATCCCCTTGTTGCAGAGAACTGCAATTAAATGAAATCCACCATTAATGGGTCTTTAAAAAGCTTGAAGGTTTTAAATGGGTTACTTGATTTGATGAAAGTTTGGGAAATTAATATTGGGGTTGTCTTCGGGTTGTTGTGGGGAATGTTTAGCTGAAGTTATAACAAATTTGGTGGAGTTTCTCTTAAAAAGTTGGATTAAAATCGTGCTTGGAACAAGAACATACATGAAAATTATGAAGAACACCAAGACCACTAATTATTTTGTTTATTAAATAGATTTAACATAGTTTTTCCTTTTTTTTTACTCAAAATAATATATGTCCTTTTATTATTCTTCATTCGCCACGTCAGCAGCGAGTGCATTTCACAAACTTTGTAAGTTTGGCTGATTGTCAAATAAGTGCTTAATTGGAATAAGTTTCGGGTAGTATAAGTGCTCAATAGGAACTCTCTTAAGTTCAAGTGTCTAAATGAAAGATCATGCCAACTTTAAATGTCTCCGTATGTATTCCGCCTTAATAAAACAAATATACTTGATACCTCCGAGCAATCGGTGCCTCGGCGCCAAATAATCATAATAGCTAAAAATACACAAGCGAAACCTTTGATTTCTCCAACAATATAGAGACTTGCTTTGCTTCCAGATTTTCTATGTTGGGCACCATTAATTAGTTCCCTTAGTATCGTGACTTTTAATTACTTCTTATCCTGAAATAGAAAAACAAAATTCAAAGTAAGTGCTCGATATGGTAGAGTTTCGTGCTGATAACGTGTTATAAAATAAAACTGTAAAGTAAATAAACCGAAAACAAGTATAGAGAGAGATTGATATGTTATTCAACTTCAAAACTGATGTACATAATGAATTGAAATTTCTTCGAAGAAAAGGAGTTGTCTAAATTGCTACTGCAAGGTGCTGTATAAGCTCCTACTGCAAGTTGTTGTATAAGCTTCTTGTAAGATGTTATTGTACCAGCTATAGATACTCTTCTACAGGAGTAATATTTATCTACAACGGCGTGCCGAAATGATAAGCTTCTTCAGGAGGTTTATTTTCAATAAAGTACTAAATAGATAAATATATTTACGGTGGAGTCCAATATGGGTAAGCTTCTTCAGGAAGCTTATATATAACAGTCTTAAATGGACATCCACAATAAAATATATTTATAACAAAAGTTTTTACTGAAAACTTAATTAACTTACTCTTTAGATGAATGGAGCAAATAGGGGTGGGCATTCGGTACTTTGGTTCGATATTTAAGAACTTCGGTTCGGTATTTCGGTATTCGATTTATCAATTGTGTATACTAAATATCGTAAAAGTAGTTCGGTACAGTTCGATATTTCTTATTTTGGTTCGGTGCGATTTCGATTTGATACATAATGTATTACGTTGTGCTAATAACACTGCTAAGAGCCTAAGCAAGCAGAAATAAAATTACAGTGCATTCCTTAAAAGTTTATAAAATTCATTTGGACCGCGTCCAAGTTGAATAACTCAACAAATTGCCATAGAGTCCAAAGGTGTGGGAAAAAAGAAAAAAGGCAAAAGGAATTATATTTTGGAACCATAGGAGAAGAAAACAGAATACTAATCTTTAAGAATTTCACTTTACATCCCTTTCTAAAGTGAACAGTATCAAATATTTGTGGCTAACAAATAACAAACATACATTTTGACTCAAGCAGAAGAATAGTCAGCGAGTCAGATGCACCTGATTATGTGCAAAATAAGGAAGTAAGGAACTAAGAAACAGGAAACTTAGCAACCATTAGTAACGAATAACGAGTATCAGCCCAGCAGAATTTCTTACCCAACAGCAGAATTTTTAATTCAAGTTTACACTTTACACAGTACAACAAAAACACAGATGCATTATGCAATAGCCACTAACGAGCAACAACAGAATTAAACACGATGCAACAAAACAGAGAGGGCATAAACCTGCCAAACAGAATTCAAGTTTACACCAGTAACAACTAAAGTGTCACAAGCTCACAGCAACAATATTATACAAACCTATTGCCATTCTGCCAAACATAAAGTTGTAAGTGTAACTAACAAGCAGCAACAACATCAACATGAGAATACTGGCCCATAACGCCTAAAGTCTAAATGTCTAACACATTAATCTCAAATAAGTCTACCAAATTCAAAAATCAAAATAACATAAATAGTCTCGAATCAACTTAGTCTTAATTACGTATTTTTGGAAGACGCTCAAGACAACCCCTAATATGCTTTCATAAACAATATGTGCCATCGCTCTTTGGATGAACATTATAGACTCGACCTCAGTACTTGCACTCTACTTTGCGAACTTCTTTGTTATCTTCTACCACCTCAAAGTGTTCCCATACATGAGAACTCATTTTAGGAGCATGAGGCATGATTGAACTTGAACCTAAAAAAAGATAAAATCATAAGTTCGAATATTATTTTTTGATGATATAAGAATAAAACTACAAAAGTATGTCATCACCAAACAAATAGAGTATTCAACTTACTACTCAAGTTGCAACTATACATCAACAATGCTACTAGTGCTTCCATTATTTTCCATATCTAAAGATATAATTCGACCAAATATGTCATAAAAATAAACAAGTGTAATATATTATGTTGACCTAAAATACCCATAAATTACTAAAGCTTACCAAGCTCGAGTTCCTCGAGATAGTCCCACTCTTTTTCAGCACTAATATGATTCTTCTCTTCTCTAAGACAATCTTGAACACAAATAAGAGTTTGCACACATTTAGGAGTCAATGAACTCCTAAATGAATCAAGAACACGACCACCGATGCTAAACGCACATTTCGATGCCATACCAGAAATTCAAATGGCCAACACATTACGAGCCAACTCTGAAAGAATAGGAAATCTAAGAGCATGTGTTTTTCACCAACTTAAGATATCAAATTCTTCACTAAAAGGCTCTTGTTCTTCATTAATGTATTTATCCAACTCCAATTTAGCACCCCCACTTCCATTGTCTTCCTTTTGTTTTTTCAAGTGAAGCTTCGTCCTTATTAATGATGGAGTTATATCATTAGATGTGTTATCAGATTAAGTAGATCTAGATGGAGATTAAGGACAAGACCTTGTTGAATACTTTTTAGATACTCTCCAAATAAAGAATTCATATAAGCATATACCTCACTATTTATTTTCTTCCCTTTTTCCTCCCCAAAAAGTTCTTCAAGTGCAAGGCTGACATATTTAAACTTGTTACGTGGATCCAAGATGGAAGCAATAAAAGTTATTTTATTCACCCCAATACTTCTTGAACTTTTCTTGCATCCGCTCAGTCATTTTTTCTCAAATTCTCATCTTCATTAATTAAACACATTTTCAAATGACAATAAAGTTCAGATACATCCTCAAAATGTGAATTACAAGTGACATAACGTGAACCTGAAATTTTTTTGATGAGCTCGTGAAATCCTGCAAGAAACTTTATCACGTTCCTCACATTTACCCAATCATCAGATTCAAGAGGACCCACAACTACCGTCTTCACAAAGATAAGCAAAAAATCCATCATAAAAAAGATGAAACTTGTCAAAGACCTTTTCAATGTTTTGCGCCGTATCCAACATCAAATAGGTGGAATTCTATCTAGTAGGAACATCCAAACACAATATTTTGGTACATTCTACCTTTATATGTGCACAATATTGTTTAAACTTTAAGGTCCTTGTAGGCAATGATCTCACATACCTCACAGTATTTCTAACACGTGTGATAGCAGTATCAATATCTTTTCAAACCATCTTGCACAATTAGATTAAGTATACGAGCCATGCATCTCACATAAGATGGTTACCACCCATCATATTAGTTTTTTAACTTTTTAGATAAGTTTTAAATTGTGACATCATTTGAAAAAGCATTGCCCACGGTATTAGTGAACACCTTGTCTAATTTTCATTCAAGCAAACAATTACCAATAGCATTAGCCATATCTTCACCCTTATGACTAGTGATCGAGCTAAAATTTAGTATTCTTTTCTGCAACTTTCAATCCCTATCAATGAAGTGGGTTGTCAGCCACATATAATTTATTATTTGCAATAAAGTTCAAGTGTCTGTTGTGAGGCAAATTTTGGTTGTGCTTCTCTAAAAGACCTTCTTAGATTTTGCTTCAATTCACCGTAAACTTCATAACAATCCCTTGTTATTGTTCTATGAGAAGGAAGACGAAATAGTGGTTGAGCTATTCTCATAAACTTCATAAAGCCTTCCTTTTCTACAAAGGTAAATGGTAGTTCATAAATAACTATTATCTCAATTAAAGGCCTCCTAATGTCACTACCCAAAATCCACCAGTCGTGATGGCACCTAACCCAACCCGCTAGGTAAGCCAATTAATAATTATCCAGATTCATTTAACTTAATAAAACAATTAAACAAGAGAATTATCTAAATATTATATATTTTCCAAGGATTGGTAATATAAATCATGAGCTTCTACGAATGGAGTTTACAAAGCAACAATGGAACAATTACACAGTCTGTTTGAAAAGTACATAAACAAAATTTTATAGTCTAAGGCTACCATGAACATGAGGCAGCTACAGCAGCAACGCGGGTATGCCTTCAAATCCAACAACCATCGAACGTAGCATCGACATTCGGGATCTGCACTCACTGTGTAGGAAGTGCAATATGAGTACAACCGAACTCATGTACTCAAAAAGTAACAAACTTAACCTCAGGTTGAAAGTAGTGACGAGCTATCACAGGATCAGGTCCAAAGCTAATATTTCCACAACAGTTCATAACAACATAAATGCAAGTATAAAAGAGATATCTCAAAAGTAAAATACTCAGCTCGTTCACAGTTCTAGAAAATAGTCATGCTTTTCAAATATCTCAGTGAAAGAAAATCCCAGATCTCTTATAGAAAATACCAAAAGTACGAGTAAGTTTGAAAACTGTAATTTTCCAAATATCCTTTCCACAATAAATAAAATATTTCATTTTATTTCCAAATAACAAGTATAAAGTGCCTCTCCATACTCACATATGAATGACGTGATACTATATAGCATGAGGAAAAATGCATCTCTATGCCTGTATGCATGTGAATGCCATGTATCTCAGAGATAAAACATGTACTCACACTCTCAGAGTACTCAATCTCATACCTTGCATCCTCTCTTACTAAGCTTAACACTCAGCACACTAAATCACTCAGCGTTGTATAATAACTGATGCGGCGTGCAGCCCGATCCATATATGTATAATCGACTGCGCTCACTGAGGGTGTACAGACTCCGGAGGGGCTCCCACAGCCCAAACGCTATATCGCTATGGCGTGCAGCCCGATCATATATCCCTATGGCGTGCAAGCCTATCCATATATCACTGCGGCGTGCAACCCGATCCATATATCACTGCGGCATGCAGCCCAATTTATATGTCGCTGCGGCGTGCAGCCCGATCCATATATCTATATATTGCTGCGACGTGCAGACCGATCCATATATATATTAATATCGTCACAATCAGGCCCTCGGCCACACTCAGTCATCACTCTCTCCAGTCTCGCTCACGGGCTCAAAATATCATGAAACTAGCCCGACAATAATGATATGGTGCATCAACAACAACAGCTGAGACTGAGATACGATATGAATGCATGAATATGACTGAGTACAAATATCAATGGAAATTAGTGAGATGACAGCAAGAAATAACCACTATGGGTACAAACAATATCAGCATAAATCCTAAGCATGATAACTCAATTACTTTATGACATGATGAAAACACAAATATCAACAAAATAGGGCCACTATACAGGGACATGGGAACAATAGAGTCCCATTTCACAGGGTGCACACTCACACGCCCGTCACCTAGCATGTGCGTCACCTCAATACCAATCATATAACACGTAG
The DNA here is from genome assembly GCF_000393655.2 of Nicotiana sylvestris. Taxonomy (NCBI): domain Eukaryota; kingdom Viridiplantae; phylum Streptophyta; class Magnoliopsida; order Solanales; family Solanaceae; genus Nicotiana; species Nicotiana sylvestris. The sequence continues at coordinate 132,351,649 of NC_091059.1, read as the reverse complement.
TTCAGGGTATCATACCCTTAGCACTAAGCTTAGAAGAGTTACTTATCTTAAACAAGCCAATTCCGACACCGAGCAAGCCAAGCGATGCTCCAAGAATTCCATCACGCGCGTTCCGACATCCGAATGGCTCGAAACTAATCAAAAAATAACTCAAATACATCAAACAATGCTAAAGGAACCAATCCCAATCGGAAAAGGTCGAATTTTTAATCAAAAGCCCAAAATCGGCCAAAAAGCCCAACCCGGGCCCACACTTCGGAACCCGACAAAACTCACAAAATCCGTCGACCCATTCAATTATGAGTTCAACCATACTAGTTTCACTCAAATCCGACTCCGAATCGGTGTTCAAAACTCAAAAATTCATATTATGAAACTTTAGGCCAAAACCTTCAATTTCTTCTTTAAAATTCATCAACCAAAAGCTAAAATCGAAGGTAGACCATGAAATATAACTAAAACCGACTAGAGAATACTTATCCCAAATCATATGCTGAAAAATGCCTCGAAAAATTGCCCAATTCTGAGCTCCCCAACTCAAAATATGTTAAATGCATAAAACTCTCGTTTTAACACTGTTCTGCCTCGTTTCTTGTGCCAAAATATCTCGAAACTTACTTTTGATAACTCCAATGGACTTAGGGGTGTTCGTCGGTCGGTACTGTATGATATTTAAACATTTCGATTTGGTATTTTCGGTATTCGATTTTGTAAAATGCTATACCAATACCGTACCTAATTAAATTCGGTATGGTTCGGTTTTTCTCCTTTCGGTTTTGGTTTATTCGGTTCGATAACTTTGGTTTATTCGATGTGAATACTAACTAGTACATAGAGTCGTAGACAGTAATATTCTTAATTAAAGTACTCAAAAGTACAAAACTAAAAATGCCTGGTGACAAAAGTTTTGTCCATTACAACAAATACCAACCTACAGAGAGAAAACAATTAGAGAGTTAATTGATGAACTTAGAGAATAAAAGAACGTAAAATTTTAGATTTCTTATATTTATGTTATAATTAATAAAATATTTATTGTGCAATATAATATATATTTCGGTACGGTATCGGTATTTTGGTATTTCATTTTAAAATACCAAATACCATACCTAATACCAATTCTTTTTTAAAATGTAAACAAAATACCATACCGAATACCAAAATATCGAATACCGAATACCAAAATTTTTGGTTTCGGTATGGTAATTCGATATTTACTGTAAGCACGTGATTTTTGCCCTATATGAGAATTACTCCCAAAAAATTCAAAAATAAAATAATTTTTCTTGGTGTGCAATTTTTGTGATATTTTGTGTAACTATTTGTATGTTTGTCTATGCATGTTTATTTGTTAAATTAATAAAAAATACAAAAATAGGCATCTTTTGCATTTTTAGCATTTAATGTCCAAATGAACAATTTTATGCTTAATTATTACTTAATTGTGCGTTAATTGTTATTGGAAGTTAATTTGCGCTTTTATAACTTAATTTAGTTCTTAATAATAATTTAAGTACTTTTATAATTTAGTTTTAGAAAAATAAAAGAAGAAAAGAGAACAAAAATACAAAGAAAAATCGGATTGGGCCACTTCTTCAATTTCAAACCACAGGCCCAAATAATTGCCCAACTTTCCCCATGACCCGGTCCGTTTCAAACCGGGTCGATCCGGTCCGCTCCATTAACCCAACACCCCTTCTTCATTTTTGTCCAACACAAAACAAAACCAAAAAAATAAAAAATAAAAAGTGAATTATCACTATTAATAGTTTTATTTTTTGTTTTTTTATATATAAAAAAATCCGAAAATATTTTATTTTATTTATTATTTTTATTTTAAAAAATATATATATATAGTAATTTCGGAAATGATTTTAAAAAAATAAAAAATAAAAAAATAAAAAAAGTAAAAGAATGTAGAAAATTTAAAAAAAGTAAAAAGTTTTAAAAAATTTAAAAGTAAAATAAGGTTGGAATTAAAAAATAAATATAAAGGTATCTGAAAATTTAAAAAATTTAAAGTAATTGAAAGTAGCATTTTTAAAAGAAAAAGAAAAGATAGTGGTTTGTTTTTTAAAGAAAAGTTAAATAAAGTGAGATTCTCTTTTAAAAAAATAAAAAGTGGGATTTTAAATAAGATAAAGTAATTAAAGTTGGAATTTTAAAAATAAAAGTAAATAAAGGTGAGATTTCTTTTTCTAAAAAAATAAAAGCAATTTGTAAGTGGGATTTCTTTTAATTAAAAAAATAATAAAATAATAAAAAAACAAATCTGAAAATTTCGAAAATTTTGCTATAAATAGAAGAGAAAATTTAGGAAGAAGGGGTGGAAAAAAGAGAGGAAAAACTAGATAGAGAGAAGAAAAAAAGAGGGGGCGGAATGAGAAGTATACACCCGATATACATTCTGGATACACTGAATATACAGGGGCAGAATTCATTTTGGAGAGTTTTGAAGTTGAAAAAGAATAGTTACTGTTTCATTGCCTCGCTTAAGATCTGAAATAGTCAGAACCTTCCTGCCTTTTACTTCTTCTCTATACTTGGAGTCGTTTATAGTCTCCTGGGTTTTCTACTATTCCTACTGTTACTGGTCTATTCCTGTGTTGCTGGACTGTCGTTGTTGTGCTACATTGTTACTACTGTTGCTGCTTCTCAGCTTCATCTTCTCTTGTTTTCCAATACCAGGTACACGAATGTAATACTAGTTATTGCAAGCTAAAAATGTGGAAGCATGAATACATATGAAGAATCGAATTTTGAAGTTTTAATTTCGCTTTTTCTCTGTTCCTTTTATTGATTGTATTTAGGCTATTTTATGTATTATTGAATAATAATTGGAATAAGAGAAAATAACATAAGTTAGTCTTTAATGAATCGGCTTGGCAAAACGGGTTAATTCACTAGCTATGAAGGTTCTAAGATTATCAACAGTAGGTTAATTGTGAACAAGTACTTAAATTTAGCTAAGGCATGAATTTGAACTAAATTTCGTGAATTAGGTATTAAGGCATGATTTGAGTTCAAACAAAATTAGAAGAACGTTTAAGTCTAATAAACTTTCTATTAAGCTTTAGTAATTATGGTTAAATCCAGTTTCAAATGGTTGTGAATAATTAATTCCAATAGTTTTTTTTATATATAACAATGCGAGCTTCAATCTAACTATATTTGATTCTTTTGAATATTAGTTGTCAAATTTTTATTTTATTTATAATTTCGAATTTTTTTAGTAAAATTCTTGTTCATCAATATTTGTATTAATATAGCAATTAGTATGCCATGCTTTCTTAAATAAAAAAAAGCTCGTAATTAATTAGGATTTTCTTTATTTATTTTAGAGACTAATTTTAATAGAAAAGATGTAGTCGCTTTAGGATTTGTCCATTTAAAATAAATGAGATGAGCCTCGCCTAGTAAAATATATAGATTGCGGGGCCCTCACAAATGTATGTGTTAATTACTTAGAACTCGGGATCGGCCGCTTAGCGAACTTCACGGCCTTTTCTCAAAATAACCCTGCGCTAGTCGCTTTAGGCGCGTATTTAATAATGTTATCTCCTTAAACTCGGGTGCACATTTATGTGACCCAAATCCAAATCTCAACGAAATCGAAATGTGTCTCTAATCACGGGTACATTGATTGTGACGTGGTCTGAGATGTATTTCCATGACATTGCAAATTCTTTTTAATAATGAATGAGACGAGCCTCGACAAACAAAAAATGCACAAGCTGCGGGGCCCTCTAAATGTATATATTAAAATACTTAGAATTCGAGGACAGGCCGTTTAGCGAATTTTACGGCCTTCCCCAAAATAACAAGACGCTAGTTGCTTTAGGCGCGCCTTTAATAATTTATTTTCCTTAACTCGGGTGCACATTTATGTGACCCAAATCCAAATCTCAACCGAGTCGAGATATGCCAAACAACTACGGGTGCATTGATGTAACGTGGTTCGAGATATGTTTTCACGACGTTGCAATTCTCGTAAAATAATAACAATAAGTAAGAAAGCGGTAAAAAGATAAAATTTTGCACATAAGTTCATATTTGTATAAAATCAGATAATCAAGCCGAATATAACAGTTGAGCGACCGTGCTAGAACCACGGAACTCGGGAATGCCTAACACCTTCTCCCGGGTTAACAGAATTCCTTATCCGGATTTCTGGTGCGCAGACTGTAATATGGAGTCATTCTTTTCCTCGATTCGGGATTAAAATTGGTGACTTGGGACACCCTAAATCTCCCAAGTGGCGACTCTGAAATAAATAAACGAATCCCGTTTCGATTGTCCTTTAATTGGAAAAAACTCCCTTGTACCCTCGCGGGTATGTAAAAAGGAGGTGTGACAGCTCTGGCGACTCTGTTGGGGAATACTTTGACCCAGAACCACTGGTTCAGGGTTAGAAATTCGAGCTTAGATAAATTGTTATATTTGGCTTTATCTGATTTTTACATGTTTTGAGCCTAATGTGCTAAATGTTGCCTTTACCGCTTTGATATTATCTGAACTGTATATAAACTGTGCCGAAACCTACTCTTCTTACCTCCGGGGATGTGCTTACTGGTTAAGACTCCCTATTCTGTTAGTGTCATACCCTAAATAAAAGAGGCTCGGAAAGTTTCTAAGCCGGTTGGCCTTTTGGTTCCCGGACAGGAGCTCCTTCCTCAACTCGAGTGGTCCGCTCGGGTACACTGTCTAGAACACCGACCCAGGTTTTGAACATAGAATAACGTGACTTCATGCCGGATCCCTAGTAGGAACGCTTATTTGCATCACGTTGCATTTGACTTAGGGGACTCAACACAGGGGTTGGGTCCGTCTAGGACTAGCAACCTGATATGAAAAGGCCATCCTGATGCATCCTATTTGTTTTCCGTGCATTTATTTGTCTCATGCCCGCATGCTGACCGGTGTTTGAATATTATGAATATTGTGAAATTGAAAAAAAGGAAATAGCGGTTAGGGAATTGATTGTTTATTTTTGAAAAAACCCAATACCCAAATACTGTCAAAACTCTGCCGAAATTTTGGAAAGAAAAAAAAACGTCTTATTAGTTTGTTTTATTAAAAGCAAAGGAAAAATAGAAAAAAAAATCGTTGTTCTGTTTTGTTTTTCAAAAAAAATATATATAGAAATATATAGTTTGTCTTGTCATAAAAATTAAAATTAAAAAGAGTCTTACTTTTTTAAAATGGGTTTTTTATGAAAATTCAAAAAATAATAATAATAATAATAATAAAAAAAAGAGTCTTTCATTATTTGTCACAAATATATACATGTATATATATATATATATCCAAAAGTTTTTATTTCCAAAAAATATATATATGTCTTTATTTGTTGCAAAAATATTTGTCTTGCCAAAAAGTCTAGAAAGGTTTTTAGACCCCCAATTTTCAAAAACAAAAAAAAAATCCAAAAATATTTTCCATTATTAACTTCTTTAGAAAGTCTTTTAACTATTTTTTTTTAAAAAAAAATGTATAATAAGATAGAAAAAAATCCGAAAATATTTTTCTTCTTTCAAAATTGAAAAGAAAATTCAAAATTCAAAAAAAAAATATTTTAGAAGCATTTCTTTTATTAAAGGTAAAATTCCGAAAAATATTTTCTTCTTCCTTTAGAATAAGAAAAAAAAACAAATGGAAATTAAAAAAAATATATATATCTTAGAAGTCTTTCTTTTAAAAAGAAAATCAATCAAAAATATTTCCTTTCTCCTTTTAAAGTAGTTCTTTCACAAATTCAAAAAAGGAAGTTAGTTCATCTACTTATTCTTGATTGCCCGAACTACGCGGGTTTGATTCTCACCGGATGTGAGATACGTAGGCAACCCCCGCCGGGTCCAACCTCCCATTTTTTTTGAAAATTAATAAAGTAGCAAAAACGCCAAAAGTGTATTTTTCTTTCATAGGGTCGGGTGACGCCATTTATATCAAAAACAGCCAAATGTTCCCAAAAGGAACCCGGAAGGCTGCCTTTGTACAAACGGCCACCTCTTGTTTTTTCACACAACCTTAAAAATCTTCGTCCCTGAAGTGCTGAGAGGTCGTGTTCAGAAATCCTCTTGAGGAAAGTGAGCATATGTTTTTTTGTTTTGATCAAAATAAGTTTTGTTTGTTAAAATCTTATTAATAAATGTGCAGAATGAGCACGACTCCAAATGAACCCTTTGCAATCATGAATAAAATTCCCCTCCAATTGCGGCTTTGGTGGAATGATTTAGGCAAAGAAGGGCATGACGAAATCAAGAAATATCTGAAAGGCCTCACGAGTTTGTTGGATATCAGGCCACGGGGAGATATCATAAGGGCACTAGTCCCTCACTGGGATCCTGCGCACAATGTCTTCCACTTCTCGGACTTTGAACTTACCCCAACTTTAGAAGAAATAGCAGGGTATATCGGCAGTGCTGAGGCTCCATTGAGGCATAAATACCTGGTTGCTCCAAGAGCTGTGGCAGTACACCGGTTTCTGGACTCATTAAAGATAGTCAGAACAATTCGTAACCCTGACTTGGCAAAAGGTTTTTGCACTGTGAGTTTCATATACCAAAGATATGGTCACATAGGAGGATTCGACAAACCAGAAAACCAGTTGTGCAGCAAAAGTAACCGTCGAAAGTGGGATGAACATAGACGGGTTGCTTTTATGATAACTTTCTTAGGGCTCTTAGTGTTCCCAAGAAAAGACGGGAATATCGACATAAAGATAGCGGGGGTCGTCAGTACTTTGCTCACACAGAAAGATAGCACGCTGGCGCCCATGATTGTATCCGATATATTCCGGGCTCTCACGTCCTGCAAGGCCGGAGGAAACTTTTTCGAAGGTTGCAACTTGTTGTTGCAAATGTGGATGACTGAACACCTATGTCACCGAGCTCAGTTTCTGAGCCATGGATCCGCTGACAGGACCTGCATAGAGGAGTTCTATACCAGAGTTAATGAGGCCTACCTACCTAAAGGAGTTTCGGCATGGACCTCATATTTCCGTGCCCTCAACGCCAGTCAAATACAGTGGACGCTGGGTTGGTTACCGATCGACGAAGTTATATACATGCCAGCAGCCCAGGCCCCATTTTCTCTTAATGGGACTTAAGAGCATTCAACCTTATGCGCCGCATCGGGTTTTAAGGCAACTTGGGAGATGTCAAATAGTGCCAAAAGACGAGGATTTAAGCACCCAGGTGATTGAGATCAGTCCCGATGGCCAGTTTCCTGAAGCAAGGGTTCGCCAAATGTGGGGCCAATGCCAATACTTAGAGGCAAATACTTGTGTATTGAATCGGACAAAAGGGGAAGTTTCGCCCGGATATCAGGCTTGGTACAAAGGGGAAACGTCATCCGCAAGGCCGGCTAAAAGACCGCACCTGCAAGAGTTTTCCAGATCCTCACAAGAGCAGTGGGACTGGTTGGCCAAAGAGCGGGAATATCTTGCCGAGACAGGCAAACTGAAGCAACAAGTTCAGGATATGAAGTTTGAAAGCCAATTACAGTACGCTACCCACAAGGGAGAAAAGAACAGATTAATCAGAGAAGGCGAGATCCTCAAAGCTCAGATCCGGAAGATGAAAAGGGAGGCCGACAACCAACTGAGAAGCCGGGCGGATAAAAGATTGATAGCAGGGTTAAAAAATCAGGTTGCGGAAAGCCAGGAAGACTTGGAAAGAGCCAAGGCTAGCACAGCACGATTACGAACCAAGTGGGCAAAAAGTACCATGGCCCGGAGGCAGCACCTGCAACAAGTCATAAGGGATTATGAAATGAGCATCGGGATATTAAGGAAAACGAACTCCACTCTGCATGATCGGATCAGCAAACAAGCACGAGATGCCCAGGCTGACAGAAGACGTTGTTACGATGCAATGGCCTGCATGGAAAGACAAATGGAGATGTTCCAGGATCAGCTTGCCGACAATGCGCAAGCACTAGGATTAAAAAACCGACAAATAAGGCAATTGTTCGTTGAAAGGGACAACATTCGAGGAAGGATCGACGAGATTGGGCACTACATCTACATGAGATGCCTAGCATGTGAGCAAATGCCTCGGAAAACCCTCCTTGTTTCCATCATGGGCTGCGTCCATCGGATCATGAATGAATTGAAAAGCTTGCAGAGAGACCTCACACCTAGAGCCGCGAAAAGGCCGAATGATGCCTCGTGGGCCCCTAAGTTGGGAAATTAATCTTCGGTCGAGTCCTGTTCAGGCTTTGTGCTTTCCCATGTGTTGTTTTCTTTTCTTTTAGCCAAATCAAGTTAAAAACTGTGGAGTCTGTACTGTTGCTATTCTTTATTGGAAGTAATTTGTAATAGCAAATTTTGATGATGAACTTAATGATTCCAAAAAGAATTTTGTGTGTCTTTACCTTATGGCAGAACTACGCCTGGTCTGATTCGCGCGGGGACGTGATACGTAGGCAATCCCCATAAGATTCGACCGCTTTTAAGAAAGAAAAAAAGGAGAAATAAAATAAAATACATGGTTTCCCAAAGTACTTTAAAAAAGGGACAAATGAGTAAGCCGGGATGACGCATGTTGTTTGAAGCAAAGCATGTAGAAACGGTTAACTGCCTAGGAACATTGCATCCTCTATGTGTTGTGATCAAATCTGTTAAAATCTAACGCTAACAAAGTTTGTTGTTGTCTGTTTCCAGACAAGTTAGTTGTTAAAGAATTCTGGCAACACACTCTTACCAAACCAGATCCAAAGGACCAGTAGCAACAAGCATGACTACTTCAGAGAATAGTAACGAGGAAGAAAGGCCGATGAGCCAGTTGTTAAAAGAAGCAATGGAAAAGATTGAAAGGATGGGACTAGAGATGAATGCAATGCAGCTAGCTCTAGCCAAAGCACAAAAGAGCCCTGAGCCACTGGGGCACATGCCGGAATACCCTCACTCCGGCCCTTCAACAAGCCTCCCGAATCCCCGTTATCATCAGGAAAGAAGCCCACATGATTCCCAAGCTCCACCACCCCATCAACCTCTCCCAACACCAAATGTTCCCACTTTTATGGGACCCACATCAGCCACCCTGCAAAGATCAACCAGCGAGCCATTGTTTCAGGCTCCCGATACGCAATACTATCCCCCTAAGCCTACATTCCATGCCCCCGAACCACAGGCCTACAACCCGCACTTGGAGGTACCGGCAAAGATTGAAAAGCCGGTTAAAGCCCCTGAACAGGATGAGGTATTGAGGAAGTTCAAAAGCCTGGAGCAGTCCTTCAGGAACCTACACGGATTGGGCAACCAAGTCAGCGTGGCTTACAAAGATCTATGCCCTTTCCCGGACGTCCAACTCCCGGCTGGGTTCAAGATGCCTAAGTTTGATTTATATGAAGGGCACGGTGATCCCATGGCGCATTTGCGGGGATTCTGTAGCAAAATGAGAGGGGCAGGCGGCAAAGATGAGCTGCTGATAGCTTATTTCGGCCAAAGTCTGAGCGGATCTGCGCTAGAATGGTATACCAGGCAGGATTCCAGCAGATGGTACACTTGGGATGACCTGGCGCAGGCTTTCGCAGGTCATTTCCAATACAATCTCGAGATAGTCCCTGACCGTCTCACATTATTGAGGACCGGGAAGAAGCCCGGGGAAAGTTTTCGCGAGTACGGGTTCCGCTGGAGAGAGCAAGCAGCTAGAGTGGATCCTCCCATGAGAGAGGGAGAAATGGTGGACTACTTCTTGCAAACACTGGATCCAACCTACTTTGGTCACTTGGTGACAACAGTCGGAAAATCCTTCAACGAGGTAGTGAAGATAGGGGTCATGATAGAAGAGGGTCTGAGGTCTGACAAAATCCTGAATTACTCGGCACTCAAGGCTACGACCCAGGCTATTCAGAGCGGCACGGGAGGTGCGTTGGGAAGAAGAAAGAAAGAAGAAATTGCCACGATTGAGGCAAGCAGTTGGGCCAGGTCTGGCAAACCCCACTACAATCAACCTAGGCCCCACGGGCCAAACTACCCATACAGCCTACCACAGCACTACTATCCACACCGAGAACCACATTTCTCCATACACCAAGCCCAGACATACACTCAGCCTCCGGTTCGCCCGCAATGGCGCGCGCCGGCTCCCCAGAACACATATGCACCACCCCAAAACACCTATCCTCCACCAAGGGCATATAGAAACCCTCCAGGGGCAGGCTTTCGGGGAAATCCAGATGCTAGGAATGACAGGCTGCGGAAGCACAGAACTTTCACAGAGTTGGGAGAAACCTACACCGTTTTGTTCCACAAATTGAGGCAGTTGGGTTTGGTTAGTCCTGTCCAGACTCGAGAACCAAATCCCCCACCCCAGAATTTGGACCGATCAATAAGTTGTGAGTACTGCTCAGGGATGCTGGGGCATGATACCGAAAAGTGTTGGAAATTGAGACATGCCATACAGGATCTTATTGATACCAATAAGATCGAGGTCTAGACACCGGAAGCTCCTAACATCAACCAGAACCCATTGCCAGGGCACCACGAGACTCACATGATTGAGTTGGTGTATGAGGGAGGAGAATTGAGAAAACCCTCACAAACAGTGATGATGATCCAGGCCGCTCCGAAAGAAGGACCGACCAGTGGAGGAACATGGGTACAGTCCCAGGGAGAAGGCGTCAAGCCAGTAGTGATATTGGGGAAGAGACCGTCCGCCATAACAAGCAAACCCGAGCCAAACAAGTTGGTAATATCAGGGACTCCGCCCACACCTGCAGTTGTGTTAAAAGGGGTATACAGGGAACTGGTCACAATAAAGCCCGCAGTTCAGTTGCCGATGGTTGATAGTAAGGCTGTGCCTTGGAAATACGAGAGGGCAGTGGTGATGTACAAAGGAAAACAAGTGGAGGAAGTTAGTTGTGAAGCGCAAGGACTGACTCGATCAGGTCGGTGTTTTGCTCCGGTGGAGCTAAGAAGAACCAACCCCGCTACAACCAAGAAACCTGTGTCCGAAGAAGAGGCTGAGGAGTTCTTGAGGAAGATGAAAGTGCAGGACTACTCCGTGGTCGAGCAGCTGAGGAAAACACCAGCACAGATCTCGCTGCTATCATTACTGATCCATTCTGAGGAACATCGCCGGGCCCTGATGAAAATACTGAACGAAGCTCATGTACCCAACGAGATTTCTGTAAACCACCTGGAAACCATTGCCAACAAGATTTTCGAAGTGAACAGGGTAACGTTCTCAGATGAATGATCTGCCAGTGGAAGGTACGGAGCATAATAAAGCTCTCTATCTGACTGTCAAATGTGAAAACGCGGTAGTTACTCGGGTATTAGTGGATAACGGGTCAAGTGCCAATATTTGTCCATTATCCACCCTGAACCAGTTAAAGATCGACCACGGAAGAATCCACAAGAATAGCATTTGTGTCCGAGGATTTGACGGAAATGGAACAGCTACTGTAGGGGATGTTGTACTTGAATTGACCATCGGTCCTGTCCTGTTCACCATGGAGTTCCAGGTATTAGATGCCACAGTATCTTATAACCTTCTGTTAGGACGACCATGGATTCATGCAGCCAAAGCAGTGCCCTCCACCCTACATCAGATGGTGAAGTTCGAGTGGGATAGGTAGGAGGTCGTACTACACGGCGAGGACACGGCATGCACCATGGGTGGCGCCATTGTGCCCTTCATAGAGACCTATGATGACAAAGGTCCTTGGGTCTACCAGATTTTCGATACAGTGTCGGCAAACAAAATTTCTGAAGGAGAAATCATCCCGCACCCTAGGGTAGCCGCCGCGACAGTCATGATGGTCTCGGAAATGCTGGGTAATGGATTTGTGCCGGGAAAGGGCCTGGGAGTCGAGCTTCAGGGGATTGTCCAACCTGTCTCCCTGCCTAAAAATCTAGAAACTTTCGGATTGGGGTTCAAACCAACCGCAGCAGATGTAAAGCAAGCGCGGAAAATGAAGAAGAAAGTCTGGTATCTTCCCAAACCCGTGCCACGTCTCTCAAGATCTTTTGTCAGAGCAAGCGCCAAAAGGCCACCGGTCCCAAAGATTCTAGGACCATTGATTGGTATGGATGGGGACCTGAATCAGAGTTTCGAGCGGCTATTCGCTGATGTCAGTATGGTAGAAGCTGGAGAAGGTTCCAGCAGAGCAGAGATACAGTTTGTGGGGCCTGAGGCCAAAACCAACAATTGGACAGTTACTCCTCTTCCTGTCCGAGGGGAGTCTTGGTAGTAGGCTTTGATTTATGTTTTGTTTGTTTTGTTTTGTTCGGATTATTCCAGGGTGTAATCCAAATTTTACTTTTGTTTTGTAAAAGTGTGAACCCTTTTATCCCGCAAGTTTAATAAAGTTCTCTTCTTTTGTCCCATTTTAATTTTGTTTTGTTCTTTTTCTTTCTGAACAGTTCTCTTTTTACTGGTTCTAATGACATGGCATGCACAGCGGATCTTCGACCTAGTCTAATAAATCAATCTGAATCTGACTCAATGATGCAAGAGGTCGTTTGTGACGATGAATCTGAATATGACGAAGATAAAGCCTTCGAAGAGATAAACCGAGAACTGTGCCAATTTGAAGAAAAACCCAAACCTAACCTAAATGACACTGAGGCTGTGAATCTAGGAGACGCTGATAATGTCCGAGAAACCAAAATCAGCATCCATATTGAGCCGAATGTCAGGGAAGAATTGATCAAAACCCTCGTGGAATTCAAAGATGTTTTTGCATGGTCATACGACGATATGCCGGGATTAAGCACCAATCTAGTGGTTCACAAATTGCCCACTGACCCGGCATACCCTCCGGTCAAGCAAAAGCTAAGGAAATTTAAAACAGAAATGAGTGTAAAGATCAAAGAAGAGGTGATTAAACAGTTGCAGGCGAAGGTCATTCGGGTCACTCGATATCCCGAGTGGTTGGCCAATGTGGTACCAGTTCCAAAGAAGGATGGAAAAATCAGGGTGTGCGTCGACTACCGCAACCTCAACAAAGCAAGTCCCAAGGACAATTTTCCGTTGCCCAACATTCATATCCTGATCGATAATTGCGCTGGGCGCGAGATCGGATCCTTTGTGGATTGCTATGTGGGATATCATCAGATCCTAATGGACGAGGAAGATGCGGAAAAGACAGCATTTATCACGCCATGGGGAACTTACTGCTATCGGGTAATGCTGTTCGGACTGAAGAATGCCGGGGCAATGTACATGCGAGCAATGACTGCTGTGTTTCACGACATGATACACAAAGAAATTGAGGTGTACGTAGATGATGTGATCATAAAGTCTTGGCGTCAGGAAGACCATATAGCAGACCTAAGGAGATTCTTCCAAAGACTCCGAAGGTATGATATCAAGCTTAACCCGGCCAAATGCGCATTCGGGGTTCCGTCAGGAAAGCTGTTAGGATTCATCGTCAGTCGACGGGGGATTGAGTTAGACCCATCCAAAATCGAATCCATCCGAGATTTGCCACCGCCAAAGAACAAAACAGAGGTAATGAGTTTGCTGGGTAGACTCAATTACATCAGCAGGTTCATCGCTCAACTCACAGCAACTTGTGAGCCCATATTTCGGCTGCTGAGAAAGGATGCTGCGGTAAGTTGGACGGCAGAGTGTCAAGAGGCTTTCGACCAAATCAAAGGGTATCTGTCTAATCCACCCGTATTGGTCCCGCCTAAGCCAGGGAAGCCCTTGATTCTTTATCTGACGGTCCTGGAAAATTCATTTGGTTGTGTACTAGGGCAACATGATGACACAGGAAGGAAGGAGCAGACCATCTACTATCTTAGCAAGAAATTCACAGTATATGAAGTCAAGTACACTCAACTCGAGAAAACATGTTGCGCCCTAACTTGGGTAGCTCAGAAGTTGAAACACTACCTGTCGTCATATACTACTTATCTCATATCCCGTTTGGACCCATTGAAGTATATCTTTCAGAAACCTATGCCCACAGGAAGGTTGGCCAAATGGCAAATTCTGCTCACAGAGTTTGATATTGTCTATGTGACCAGGACAGCCATGAAAGCCCAGGCGCTGGCCGACCATTTGGCAGAGAATCCAGTTGATGAAAAATACGAGCCTTTAAGAACATATTTTCCCGACGAAGAGGTAATGCATACAAATGAGCTGGAGTTACCTGAGGAACCAGGTTGGAAGCTTTTCTTCGATGGAGCTGCAAACGCGAAAGGGGTTGGAATAGGAGCAGTACTCATTTCTGAAACAGGACGCCATTACCCTGTTACGGCTCAACTACGCTTCTATTGCACCAACAATATGGCTGAGTATGAAGCTTGCATTTTGGGTCTGCGATTGGCTGCGGACATGGATGTCCAAGACGTTTTGGTCTTGGGAGACTCGGACCTCTTGGTACATCAGATTCAGGGTGAATGGGAAACACGGGATCTGAAACTCATACCCTATCGACAATGCTTGCACGATTTGAGCAAGCGATTTCGATCGGTGAAATTCAAACATATCCCGAGAATTCATAACGAGGTAGCGGATGCATTGGCCACCTTAGCATCAATGTTGCACCACCCTGACAAAATGTATGTTGATCCTTTGCACATCCAGGTCCGTGATCAGCACGCTTATTGCAACGCCGTAGAAAAGGAGGCAGATGGCGAGCCCTGGTTTCATGATATCAAGGAATACCTCAGAATGGGGATATATCCGGAACAGGCCACTGGAGACCAAAAAAGAGCCCTTCGGCGTTTGTCGAATGGTTTCTTCCTCAGCGGAGGAGTTTTGTACAAAAGAACCCCAGATTTGGGATTGTTGAGATGTATAGATGCCGGTCAAGCCACGACGGTTATGGCAGAGGTACATGCTGGAGTTTGCGGGCCACATATGAGCAGATATGTATTGGCAATGAAGATCCTCAGGGCAGGGTATCATTGGCTCACCATGGAACACGACTGTATCACTTTCGTAAGGAAATTCCATCAGTGTCAGATACATGGAGATCTGATTCATTCTCCGCCAACAGAGTTACATACGATGTCAGCACCCTGGCCGTTTGTGGCATGGGGCATGGATGTCATTGGACCTATCGAGCCGGCAGCATCCAACGGTCATAGGTTCATTCTAGTAACCATTGACTACTTCACCAAATGGGTTGAGGCTAAAACCTTCAAGTCGGTAACTAAAAAGGCAGTGGTGGATTTTGTGCACTCCCATATCATCTGCAGATTTGGGATCCCAAAAGTAATCATCACGGATAACGGTGCGAATCTTAACAGCAGCCTGATGAGAGAGGTATGCCAACAATTCAAGATTACACACCGCAATTCCACCCCATATCGTCCCAAGGCGAATGGAGCGGTCGAAGCAGCCAATAAAAACATCAAGAAGATACTGCGAAAGATGGTGGAAGGATCTAGACAATGGCACGAGAGATTACCCTTTGCTCTGTTGGGTTATCGCACTACCGTCCGGACCTCCATAGGTGCAACTCCTTATTTGTTGGTGTACGGAACTGAGGCCGTAATACCGGCGGAGGTCGAAATTCCGTCCCTCCGGATTGTCGCTGAAGCCGAGATTGATGATGATGAATGGGTCAGAGCTCGATTGGAACAGTTGAGCTTGATAGATGAGAAAAGATTGGCAGCAGTGTGCCATGGTCAGCTGTATCAGAAGAGAATGGCGAGAACATACAATAAGAAGGTACGCCCCAGGAAGTTTGAAGTAGGGCAGCAGGTGTTAAAGAAGATCCTCCCGCATCAGGTCGAGGCAAAAGGCAAGTTCGCCCCAAATTGGCAAGGGCCTTATATTGTGACCAGAGTGTTGTCCAACGGTGCTGTGTGTTTGACAGATATCGAGGGGAGATGTGTCGACATGGCTATCAATTCTGATGCAGTCAAGAGATATTATGCGTAATTTCTTTAATTATGGCAATTATCGGTTCGTTTGTTTGTACTTGGTGCTTATTGGATAATGAAATGACAGAGGCAGTTCTTTCTTCTATCCAAACACTTTTAACCCTTGTTTCCCCCTTTTGAGCCTTAAGTTATTCTTTCATACCCCTCTTTTGGAATCACTAATGGAAAAGATATGAAAGAAAAAGAAAAAAAAAGAGAAAAAATCATTAAAGGAAAATGAAAAAAAAGAAGGAGAAAGAAAAGAAAAAGAAGATAAAAATCATAAGAAATACAAAACCGTGGGAACTACGTTTGACCTGATTCCTCGAAGAGGATACGTAGGCGCCTCACGGCTCGGTCATAGTGTGCATAATGTCCATAAGTATGCATAATAGGCACAGTGTGCATAACGCACGTAGCTCAACCTAGAGTAAAAATAAAATCCCCCAAGCAAGAAAACTGGGGCAGAGGTTATGTTTTAAAAATTCCAACAAAGGTTAGATTCCAAAAGTTGTAGCAGATCACCCATCAAATTATTTCATTTTGATAGCCTTGCTTTAGCCCCACACCAAAACCAACATCGACGTCCAAAAGACCTCCCGATCAATATCCAAGAGGTGCCAAGTCATGCAAATAAAGCCGAGAATAATACGCCGATCCCCAGCAAAGAAGAGGATCATGAAATTGGAAATGAATTGATAGTCCAAAGGGATCTCCAGAAGAGAGAGTCACATCGACAACACCCCGATTCCTCGATGAAGAAATAAAATGAGAGAGTCTTATCGGTGAAAACCTTCATAGGCACCGAAAGGCGACATAAGATGAGAGATATAAAATGAGAGAGTCTTATCGGTGAAAACCTTCACAGGCACCATAAGGCGCCGGGAGTTGAGAGAAAAGAGAGAGTCTCATTAGTGAAAACCCCTCGAAGGGCACTATGAGGCGACAAGACAGATCAACAAAAGGGTCCACATTCGCAAAGAAATGGACACTCATTTATCCCCAGCAAGTAAGACCATCGGGCAAGTTGATTAATACAAATAGACTGGGTCGGGAATCTATGGTGCACGTCATGATCACGGGGACCAGTCATGTCATCCAGATAAGTTCTTCTGAATTTCTTTTCCCGCCAAGTATTGGTTCAGAAAGATTTTCTCCTTTTCTATCTTTTTATTTCTCTTTCTAAAAATTTGTCTTGAAAAGAATTTTTTAAAGCTTACTACCAGAGACCGAAGAGGGATTCATCCGATGCAGGGTAACCCCAACAGTCCTAAAGGCTAGCACCAGGCAATGCAATGTTGTGCCCTGCAGTTTTAGAGGAAGTAAACTCCTAAAGGGAGTGTTTCCGGGAGTAAAAGCAGACTCCCACGGCATGTACTGTAAAGAGAAAGCAGAAAAGGGGATAAATTGAAAACCAATCCCCAGCAGGCCGGAAACCCCCAGCAAGCAACTTTGTCCACCAACCAGTTATGGGGGCACAGAGCAAGAAAAGGGAAAGAGAGGAAAAATCATCCACCGGAAAGGCACCTCCTCCCACCATGATTAAAACTAACTAAATCCTTTTGTCTGCTACAGGAAAGCGAAGGATTGATGATGGCAGCAGGACGCGATGCCAGGGAAATCACCAAAACCGGGGCAGAAAATTTTCTGCCGATTGTCAAAAATTTTCTCGGAAGAACGAGGAAACAATTTTAATACTTTTCAGTTCTAGGTCGCCCACCAGTAAAATGCGGGAATACTTTCAGTTCTAGGTCGCCCACCAGTAAATGCGGGAATACTTTTCAGCTCTAGGTCGCTCACCAGTAAAATGCGGGAATACTTTTCAGCTCTAGGTCGCCCACCAGTAAAATGCGGGAATACTTTTCAGCTCTAGGTCACCCACCAGTAAAATGCGGGAATACTTTCAGTTCTAGGTCGCCCACCAGTAAAATGCGGGAATACTTTTCAGTTCTAGGTCGCCCACCAGTAAAATGCGGGAATACTTTCAGCTCTAGGTCGCCCACCAGTAAAATGCGGGAATACTTTTCAGCTCTAGGTCGCCCACCAGTAAAATGCGGGAATACTTTCAGTTCTAGGTCGCCCACCAGTAAAATGCGGGAATATTTTTCAGTTCTAGGTCGCCCACCAGTAAAATGCGGGAATACTTTTCAGTTCTAGGTCGCCCACCAGTAAAATGCGGGAATACTTTTCAGTTCTAGGTCGCCCACCAGTAAAATGCGGGAATACTTTTCAGCTCTAGGTTGCCCACCAGTAAAATGCGGGAATACTTTCAGTTCTAGGTCGCCCACCAGTAAAATGCGGGAATACTTTTCAGCTCTAGGTCGCCCATCTGTAAAATGCGGGAATACTTTCAGTTCTAGGTCGCACACCAGTATAATGCGGGAATACATTTTCTGTCTCTTCATTTCTATTCTAGGTCGCCCACCAGTATAATGCGGGAATACATTTCTGTCTTTTCATTTCTGTTCTAGGTCGCCCACCAGTATAATGCGGGCATACATTTCATATTTTTGCATTCAGGCACCCACCTGTATAACAAGAGGAATACTTTTGAGTCTTATACTGCAAATCTTGAAATCAGTAACCCACCGGAAGGTAGAAGGTTACAACAGGAATCCCCAGCAGGAAACAATAAAAATCCCCAGCACCGGAAAGCAGAAAGTTGCAACAAGAGGTCCCAACACAAGTTCAAGCGCATGAGTCAAAAGGAAGAAAAGACGCGTCTTGAAAGAAGCGGCCTGTGAACATTAAATTATGCCCAGCATAACAGATCTGATGAAGAGAGCCGTATCCCCAGAGGAACCGCCAAAAAGCTTAATGAAGGAAGTCATGTCCCCAGCGGACCGAACAAAATGATGAAAACTGGTATTCAGAAAAGCAAAGGGCCAGTGTCATCCCCAAATTCACGGAAGAAAAGCACCGGAGGAAACACAAGCCGACAAGAAAGGAAGGCAACAAGAACAAGTTGCAGTCTAGCCTAGCTTCTTGTTTTCTTTTAAGCACGGTGTAACAAAGAGATCGGTAAGCAGTGGTAATAGCATGCAACAACAGTAACATTGCAGTCCCACGGTAGTCCCAGCTACCAAAACTTCCCGAACTACATTGACCTGATTCCTGTTTAGCCCAGGATATGTAGGAAACCTTTGAAGCAAAGGTTCGGTCAAATCTTTTTCAAAAAAATGCTTCACACGGAGTACTCGGATGGGCAAAAATCGCTCGCTTTATCTTTGCACGAAAACCCTTCGTGTCTTCGGGCAAAGAGGGGCAGCTGTAAGCACGTGATTTTTGCCCTATATGAGAATTACTCCCAAAAAATTCAAAAATAAAATAATTTTTCTTGGTGTGCAATTTTTGTGATATTTTGTGTAACTATTTGTATGTTTGTCTATGCATGTTTATTTGTTAAATTAATAAAAAATACAAAAATAGGCATCTTTTGCATTTTTAGCATTTAATGTCCAAATGAACAATTTTATGCTTAATTATTACTTAATTGTGCGTTAATTGTTATTGGAAGTTAATTTGCGCTTTTATAACTTAATTTAGTTCTTAATAATAATTTAAGTACTTTTATAATTTAGTTTTAGAAAAATAAAAGAAGAAAAGAGAACAAAAATACAAAGAAAAATCGGATTGGGCCACTTCTTCAATTTCAAACCACAGGCCCAAATAATTGCCCAACTTTCCCCATGACCCGGTCCGTTTCAAACCGGGTCGATCCGGTCCGCTCCATTAACCCAACACCCCTTCTTCATTTTTGTCCAACACAAAACAAAACCAAAAAAATAAAAAATAAAAAGTGAATTATCACTATTAATAGTTTTATTTTTTGTTTTTTTATATATAAAAAAAATCCGAAAATATTTTATTTTATTTATTATTTTTATTTTAAAAAATATATATATATATAGTAATTTCGGAAATGATTTTAAAAAAATAAAAAATAAAAAAATAAAAAAAAGTAAAAGAATGTAGAAAATTTAAAAAAGTAAAAAGTTTTAAAAAATTTAAAAGTAAAATAAGGTTGGAATTAAAAAATAAATATAAAGGTATCTGAAAATTTAAAAAATTTAAAGTAATTGAAAGTAACATTTTTAAAAGAAAAAGAAAAGATAGTGGTTTGTTTTTTAAAGAAAAGTTAAATAAAGTGAGATTCTCTTTTAAAAAAATAAAAAGTGAGATTTTAAATAAGATAAAGTAATTAAAGTTGGAATTTTAAAAATAAAAGTAAATAAAGGTGGGATTTCTTTTTCTAAAAAAATAAAAGCAATTTGTAAGTGGGATTTCTTTTAATTAAAAAAATAATAAAATAATAAAAAAAAACAAATCTGAAAATTTCGAAAATTTTGCTATAAATAGAAGAGAAAATTTAGGAAGAAGGGGTGGAAAAAAAAGAGGAAAAACTAGATAGAGAGAAGAAAAAAAGAGGGGGCGGAGTGAGAAGTATACACCCGATATACATTCTGGATACACTGAATATACAGGGGCAGAATTCATTTTGGAGAGTTTTGAAGTTGAAAAAGAATAGTTACTGTTTCATTGCCTCGCTTAAGATCTGAAATAGTCAGAACCTTCCTGCCTTTTACTTCTTCTCTATACTTGGAGTCGTTTATAGTCTCCTGGGTTTTCTACTATTCCTACTGTTACTGGTCTATTCCTGTGTTGCTGGACTGTCGTTGTTGTGCTACATTGTTACTACTGTTGCTGCTTCTCAGCTTCATCTTCTCTTGTTTTCCAATACCAGGTACACGAATGTAATACTAGTTATTGCAAGCTAAAAATGTGGAAGCATGAATACATATGAAGAATCGAATTTTGAAGTTTTAATTTCGCTTTTTCTCTGTTCCTTTTATTGATTGTATTTAGGCTATTTTATGTATTATTGAATAATAATTGGAATAAGAGAAAATAACATAAGTTAGTCTTTAATGAATCGGCTTGGCAAAACGGGTTAATTCACTAGCTATGAAGGTTCTAAGATTATCAACAGTAGGTTAATTGTGAACAAGTACTTAAATTTAGCTAAGGCATGAATTTGAACTAAATTTCGTGAATTAGGTATTAAGGCATGATTTGAGTTCAAACAAAATTAGAAGAACGTTTAAGTCTAATAAACTTTCTATTAAGCTTTAGTAATTATGGTTAAATCCAGTTTCAAATGGTTGTGAATAATTAATTCCAATAGTTTTTTTTATATATAACAATGCGAGCTTCAATCTAACTATATTTGATTCTTTTGAATATTAGTTGTCAAATTTTTATTTTATTTATAATTTCGAATTTTTTTAGTAAAATTCTTGTTCATCAATATTTGTATTAATATAGCAATTAGTATGCCATGCTTTCTTAAATAAAAAAAACTCGTAATTAATTAGGATTTTCTTTATTTATTTTAGAGACTAATTTTAATAGAAAAGATGTAGTCGCTTTAGGATTTGTCCATTTAAAATAAATGAGATGAGCCTCGCCTAGTAAAATATATAGATTGCGGGGCCCTCACAAATGTATGTGTTAATTACTTAGAACTCGGGATCGGCCGCTTAGCGAACTTCACGGCCTTTTCTCAAAATAACCCTGCGCTAGTCGCTTTAGGCGCGTATTTAATAATGTTATCTCCTTAAACTCGGGTGCACATTTATGTGACCCAAATCCAAATCTCAACGAAATCGAAATGTGTCTCTAATCACGGGTACATTGATTGTGACGTGGTCTGAGATGTATTTCCATGACATTGCAAATTCTTTTTAATAATGAATGAGACGAGCCTCGACAAACAAAAAATGCACAAGCTGCGGGGCCCTCTAAATGTATATATTAAAATACTTAGAATTCGAGGACAGGCCGTTTAGCGAATTTTACGGCCTTCCCCAAAATAACAAGACGCTAGTTGCTTTAGGCGCGCCTTTAATAATTTATTTTCCTTAACTCGGGTGCACATTTATGTGACCCAAATCCAAATCTCAACCGAGTCGAGATATGCCAAACAACTACGGGTGCATTGATGTAACGTGGTTCGAGATATGTTTCCACGACGTTGCAATTCTCGTAAAATAATAACAATAAGTAAGAAAGCGGTAAAAAGATAAAATTTTGCACATAAGTTCATATTTGTATAAAATCAGATAATCAAGCCGAATATAACAGTTGAGCGACCGTGCTAGAACCACGGAACTCGGGAATGCCTAACACCTTCTCCCGGGTTAACAGAATTCCTTATCCGGATTTCTGGTGCGCAGACTGTAATATGGAGTCATTCTTTTCCTCGATTCGGGATTAAAATTGGTGACTTGGGACACCCTAAATCTCCCAAGTGGCGACTCTGAAATAAATAAACGAATCCTGTTTCGATTGTCCTTTAATTGAAAAAAACTCCCTTGTACCCTCGCGGGTATGTAAAAAGGAGGTGTGACATTTACCAAATTATGCACAGCCCTAAATGGACTTCTTGTGAAATTCTAGTCAAGTTAGGCTCTTGAATGACTCCATTTGACCTTATATTGAAGGAGATATGTTGGTTTCAATATTTGAAAATAGTGCAGATTTTTAAATACGCAGCAGTGGCAATTTCGTAATTAATCTGAAAAAATCTAGCAACCGAATTCTTAGTAAATTGACCACAAAATCCTCATACGATGTCCAAATTTGACGATTCTTTTTGCTATGGCTCCGTAATTATGATACGGATCTAATGCTTCAATAAAAACAGAAATCTAAGCTCATTTGTTCAATGTGGTATCATTTATGCTTGAAGAAACAATGTCGAAACATAAGAAAAACGAGCGCAACACAACCCAAACCTATCTGAAACTCACCTGAGCCCCTCGGGACCTCGTCTGAACATATCAAAAAGTTCCATATCATATTACAGACCTACTCGAGGCCTTCAAACACACATAACAATATCAAAATGACGAAATACACCTCAAATCAAACTTAATGAACTTTCGACTTCCAAAAACTCACGCCGAAACATATCAAATCAACTCGGAATGAATCCAAATTTTTCACACAAGTCTTAATACATCATACGGAGCTACTCGTGCCCCCAAATTACCGAGCGAAGTGCAAATGTTCAAAACGATCGGTCGGGTCGTTACATTCTCCCCCGCTTAAAGCGAAGTGCAAATGCTCAAAGCCATCAAATTGCCGTGTAACCTCACTATGAACATACCCGGGGGTGATCCCATTTCACCCTATCCCATATAGATCTGATAACACAACATGACTGAAATTTCTTAATCCAATCTAGCCCATAAGCTTTCGAATCCAATGTTCACATCCAAAATTTTCTATAAGATCATAATCTCGCATCTACACACTGTATACGTCTGAACAAGTTGTATTAAGCCATATTTGTAATCCAGGATGAAATTACATGATATACCATATAACTCAAACACTCATAGCAATAACTTCTAATCATAGTGGCTGCTCAAATAATCCAATACCGGTAATAAACCTCTTATCAAACATATCCTCATTCTAACACCTTTATATACTGCCAATAATGAAAGAAACATGCATAAACTCATAACCATTCGTTAGACCAACAAGTTGTGGAACTCCCTCTCTTTTGATAGGAACTATAGCAAATTTCTAAGCCGATCAGAATATCCTTCCAAATATACTGTAATCTGATCCGATGGCACCCATTCTAGGTACGATGACCTCATCCCATCTAACATAATCGCTCTAGTGACATGGCACATTAATACAGCCTAAAGTCGCAACTCGTGCAATCCGTGCACCAATAAGCAACATTCCAAATGTACTCAATCATGGAAAATGACTCTAACAAAGGAACTATCTCGCAAGCTCAACAGGTACCGCTAAAAATCAATGCTAAGAACTTATCACACACTGTATAACCAAAACACACGAATCTAACACAAAGGCTCATGTCTCAACATAACTCCGCTACAATGCGTCCCAACCAAACGTTGGTCCATATTATGTACCTCGAGCCACTTTAGTCAAAGTCAATAACCACGCAAAATTTGACATCAAGCACCCAAAGTGCATTACCATAACCATGGAGAGCAAATAACGCAATACCACAATCAGGAAAGAACATATCCAACGCGCAATCAATCATCCAATACCCAAATACTCATCTCGCTCAAATTCCCCTATAAAGCTCAAATAGAACCGCAATATATATGCATATAACCAACGAATCACAACTTCTCGTGGCATAGAAAAGTAACTGATAGATCATTTCAGCGAGTAGGCTCAACAACAACCAAATGGTACATCCCTCAGCAATAGCAACATGGAGCCAACGAATCCGACTCAGAGTAGAATACACATCCTAATTGGGCCTACTAATGGACCCCCAAATCAACTCTGGTCACCCACAAATAGATAAATAATCCTCCAAAAGTCCACAATGACTAAATCATAACACATACTATCACCTGGATAGCTTCGGCCACACTTCACAGTCCACAAACATGCAACAATCTGCTCCTGAGAGCTCCCAGTCTCCAAATCCATAGAACACATGAATCACCATATCTGATCCCAACTCCACCGCTTGAATGTCTAACACATCTCTCATACACGATCATCCTGCGAGGAATAATTCTATAATTCTTTGTGTCGCAAAGCAACATTTGAACACCAACAGTCGATCAACTAGGAGAGTGCTGCAATACTAATGAAGTATCCATAAATCAAAACACACCCCCTTCTGAAATGTATACTCTCATCAAGTTATACCATATAGTAATGTTATTTACCTAGTCATCTGAAACTATTCATGTTGCCTAAGGACTCATGACCTCCGCTTCAAAATTGAACTGTGATCTTGCACATGCAAATCTCAATCCTACACAACACACCGCATATACTATGCCATCATATGAAAAATGCAAGAAAATTGTTATCCACTCCGAGTCATAAGCAACTACTCACTCAATTATCCAAGAACTTTCCATTTGATTTCATCCGGAGAAAACCACTATACATCATATACTCCTCACGCAAGTAGAAAATATACATCTCAAACCGTAGTAGAAACCATTGAGAACTCTCCGAAATCCATTTGCACATAACCAAACCATCAGAACTGAATCTCTCTAACTTAACCAAGCCACGCAGGCCACCAAAACCCAAGAGTACCGCCACAAAACACTTGTAGAAACTACTACCAAAAGACCAATCGCACCCATTTCCATGCCGATCCAACCTACTACCAAACTATCCTATTTATCCTAGTTCCTTCTGAATTACCTTCAAATTGATACTTTTCCTTGCCATAATACCACAATCCTCAACCAAGACTCACCCCACGAGACCCTAGCATAAACCACACCACCTAAGACTCATAAGCCGTTGAATGCTCTCTTAATCATCCCAAAAGTACCACAACCGAGATACCCACTCTGAAGAGACCTTTTGCGAATCTAATGCCATTACCTTAGCCTTCCTGATACTGATATGTAGCATCCATAATGATATAGATATGCCACAAGTCCTGACATCCTCCAATATGAATCTTAGTTTCTAGCCAAATACACATCCTGAAGATTCCCAATTGCTACACACAAATCTTGAATTCATTTGAATCATTCTCGAGAGTCTTCCACTCTGTTCAAATCTCAATTAGACAAACCAAATAGACCGAATGACCGGTGCCCCATTAGCACTCTAGCACCCAAGGAAGTAACTCCACCTTAATGCAACCAAATAAATTCCCGCTCCATACACATTACATCCTTTACCAATAACAACTCAAATTGTTTCGTGATTCTCATATACTCATAAAGTTTACCCAGAATTTTCTTTACTCGAGTCATCCTCGATCTCACCCTCTGTAGAACATAACTCATTCACAAGTATACCTCAAATTGAAATCAATACAACACATAACTATGAAATCAACTTATCAATAGTGGACTCCCCCACTTGGCTAAAAGCCATAGATCAAAACACACCATAACTCCCAATGCCCATACTTTATTACAGTCATAATATTGCAGTGAAATTCAACTAAATCCTCCATAGGTTCATGCAACACAAACCATATAATACCTCAAATCATTTGCAAATCTCGTATTCATACTCGTAACAGTCGAGCCCACTCTCATAAGCGATCTAAACTCAAATTGCAACACATATTTCACTACTAAAGGAGAACTCCAAACAAATAATCATAGGAATCACACAAACCTCAAGATACCCCGCAGGAGATAGCCCACATGATTTGCCTCAAATCGACCTCTCTCTATACCCTTCCACGGTCATAAACATTACGAAATTACTTAATCTTCCTGTGTCTGAACTCATATAGCAATATGAAATCTACTTCACTCCTCAACTAATCAACATGAAAAGACCCTTCAACACACCCATAACTCGGGACTATACATTAAATCACAATGGAAATCAAGCACCAAATAATTCTTCTACACTCCAAGCAGACCCTTCTCATCACATTCAACCATATGAACACATCTCGCAGTCACATCATACTCATCACGTAGCCATCTAGCCATAAATTCTACGAATAGGGACACTGCCGGATATATAAATCCAAAAGCACGTGCTCACACAATCAATACCTCTATGCTCAAAACACAGTCAAAACCTGGCCTCAAGTCCTCTATATTGGCCCATCATCAGCATACGAAATTACATCTCGCACTTCTTCCATGGAATCACAAGCCATCGATGTACAGCTGATACCGAGCACTCACATGCGCATACGAATGCGTGGAAGGAATTCAAAAAGTCACACTTCAAGCTGAATCAAAGAGCTACTAAGTGATACGGGCAGAAATAACTTCCAGAGGATGAGAACACCAAGGCCTACCGAAGCTGCCGTCACCAGCTCATACTATCAACATGATCAATGGCGACAGTGGCAACGCCTTCATAACCGACGTTAAATTCACCCCCACTCACAAACTCAAATGATCTATCATTCGTGAACGGTATGATAGACTCAAAGAAATTATTATCTTCGACGAGTTAGATGCTGAAGGTTTGACTTTACCTCTTAATGATGCCCCCGTCATTACTTTGTGCATTTTAGATACTGATGTCAAACATATCATGATAGAATGTGGAAGTGGAGCATGCATTATCCACCCCGAGTCCTCGCCCAAATGAGACTCAAGGATAAGGTAGTGTCACGTTGCATCACACTAACCAATTTTAATAATGCAGTTGAATGGACATCGGGAGAAATTACACTCCCTGTCTTGGCCGGCTGCGTAATGTTGGAGATTACATTCCATATCATAGACCAGGCCACTGCGTACAATACCATAATAGGACGACTGTGGATACCCCATGAGATCCATCTTCTCTATCCTATATCAAGTAATCAAATTCCCAACACCTTCGGGATATTCAGCATATGCGGAGAACAACGCACTTCCCGAGAATGCTACCGCATTGCTTTAGACAGTGCGACAACCCAATAGGAAAAGACGAGGACAAAGAGGCATAGCAATTAGCAGGGCCGAGGTCGACACGAAGAGAATAAGGACGTCATCATGGATCCCGAAATGGTCGAAGCCGCGAACTCGACCATAGAGGACCTCAAACCCATTCAATTAGATCCCAGAGATTGTAGCAAAAAGGCCTACATAGGCTGCAATCTCCGAGAACCAGGTAAATTTAGTCAATTCTTAATAAATAATGCAAAGTTGTTTGCCTTCAGCCACACACAAATTAAACGTCGACCCGTTCTATGCCCTGGTAAGGCAAGTCAGGCGTAAGTTCAATTCGACCATCAATGATGATGTCCACGATGAGGTAGAGAAAATATTAGAAAATGGCTCCATCAAGGAGTCGAAGTACCCCAAATGGATCACAAACGTAGTGATGGTCAAAAAGAAAATGGAAAATAGCGGATGTGCGTACACTTTAAAGACTTGAATAAAGCATGCCCGAAAGATTCGTTCCCATTACCACACATCGGCTAACTCATCGACGCAATGGCCAGGAACGAGTTGTTGAGCATTTTGGACGCGTACTCAGGATATAACATGATATTAATCGAAGAAGAGGACCAGGAGAAAACCACGTTCATCACATACCGAGAAACATATAGTTATAGGGTCATACCATTTAAGTTGAAGAACACAGTGGCTACATATCAAAGGTTGGTCACAAAAATGTTTAAAGATCAGTTCGATAAGACCATAGAAGTATATATCGACGATATGTTGGTCAAATTCGTAAAGGCAGAGGACCATATCGACCATTTGAAGGAAGCTTTCGACATACTATGACGATACAAAATGAAACTAAACCCAAAAAAATGCACATTTGACGTAGCCTCAGGAAAGTTCTTGGGCTTCCTAGAATTACAACGGGGGATCGGGTCAACCCAGACCAAATCAAAGCCATCGAAAGGATAACGGAGCTCTTAACTGCCAAAAAGCAAGTCCAAAGGTTGACCAGCCAAATCGTCGCCTTATCGAGGTTCATCTCGCGGTCATCTAACAGATGTCGCAGATTTTTTGACATACTCAAAAAGGATAATAGCCTTGAGTGGACATTTGAGTGCGTACAAGCTATGCAAGAACTGAAGGCATATCTTTCGTCACCACCTCTTCTCTCAAAGCCCGAACCCGGGGAACATCTCCTCGTCTACTTGACCATCTCCGAAGTAGCAGTAAGTGGAGTCCTGATCTGAGAGCCAAAGGTACGCAATATCCTATTTATTACATTAGCAAAACACTTGTCGATGCTGAGACGAGGTACTCGCACCTTGAGAAACTGGCCCTGCCACTAGTCATAGCTTCACGAAAGCTTAGACTATATTTCTAGTGACACCCTACACCTATTCCCTAAGAGGCATCTTGAATAAACCCAAGCTATCGAAAAGGCTGGCCAAGTGGGCCATCGAGCTAAGCGATCACGATATCACGTATCAGCCGTAAACGACAATAAAGTTGCAAGATCTCATTGACTTCATCACATCCAACTCCTCCAGATCAGGTCTAGGACTCCTACTCGTGGTCCCTATCGACGAAGTAATTTGCATTCATAAGATGCTCAAATATGACTAAAAATAAGTTCGAGTATGAGGTTGTATTTGTCGGATTGAGGTTAGCACTTAAGTGTGGGGCAAAACGGTTGAAACTCTGTCGTGATTCCCAACTCATAGTCAACCAAGTCACAAGGACTTTCCACATCAAAGAACAAAGGTTGCAAACATATCATATTGAGATCTGTAAGTTGCTACTCGAGTTTGACGAATGCCAGTTCAACCAGATCCCCCACACGCAGAATGCTGAAGCAGATGGCCTCGCCAAATTGGTCGTACCCACCAAAAGAATCATGACCGGGGATAAAGGTTTAGTCTACCTCCTCAACTCATTGTTAGACCAAATTGAGGTAAGATAAGTAAAATTAACTTAATATTGGCGCAGTCATATTATCAACTATTTACAGGACGCCGCACTCCCAAAGGACAAAAAGGAAACTAAAAAACTAAGAATGGAAACAACCAGATATAATATCCTCTAGGACGGCCTGTACAAGAGGACATACGGCGGCCCTCTAGAGAAATGCTTGGGCCCAAATCAAACCCAATGCGCCCTCGAAGAATTCCATGAAGGACATTGCGGTGCTCACTCCGGCAATCGAGCACTCGTCAGGTGCCTCATACGGGCAGGATACTATTGACCCACTATGAAAAAGGATGCCTCGGAATTTGTGAAAAAATGCAAACAATGCAAGAATTACGCCCCAATAATTTACCAAGCAAGCGAACACCTCCACTCAGTCATCTCTCTGTGGCTATTCTTCAAGTGGGGAATGCATATCGTGGTCCTCTCCCAGCAGGGTGAGGTAATGTATGATTTATTTGGGTTTTAATAGACTATTTATCTAAATGGGTGGAAGCAGGAGCATTCACCCAATTATGCAAACAAGAGGTAATTACCTTTATATGGAGGAACATCATCTACCGATTCGGCATACCTAAGGAGATCAGCCATGACAACGGACCACGGTTCATGGGAAGGAAAACCACTAAATTCTTCGAGAAATGGCATATTAAGAGGATACTTTCGACCCTGTATCACCCAACGGGTAATGGACATGCATAATGCTCCAACAAGTCCATATTAAACATTATGAAGAAAAAGATCGAAGACACCAATGGACTGTGGCCGGAGATACTGCTAGAAGTATAATGGGCGTATCGAACTACTCGAAAGATGAGCACATGAGAGACGTCCTACTCTTTGGTCTATGGGACCGAAGCAGTCATACCCATCGAAGTTGGAGAACCCAGCCTAAGATACTCCCACAAAAGTGGTGCTAATAATGATGAGACTAGAAGGAAGGAACTCGATGAAATTGATGAACGAAGAGATATGGTGTGCATAAGGATGGTCGCCCAAAAGCAGCAATCAAAACATTTATAATAAGAAAGCAAAGGTCCGGTAGTTCAAAGTCGGGGACTACATACTCATAGCCAAAACTAAAGTGAGAAAAGACCTCCCGAAAGACAAGTTGGGAACAAACTAGGATGGCCCGTACAAAATTACAACCAAAGCAAATAAGGTTTCGTTCCAATTAGAGACAATGGAAGGAAAACAATTACCGAACAATTGGAACATCAGCCACCTCAAAAACTTCAACTTCTAAGGGAAGAAGCATCCCCAAGCTCTTTTTCCCTCACTTCAATTTTTCACAAAAAGGTTTTTAACGAGGCGACAAAGGGAACACTTCGAGTCGAACTATGTGAGGGAGGGACTATTTTTCATTGCCCGACTCCTCAATACTCTCCAAGTCAAGCAATCAAGGGACTAAATAGACTGTGATTGGAATGTCAGTCAATGCCCAAATTTTGTATTTTTATCCAATCATGTAATCAGAGTAACAACGTCAAAGTAATAAGAAAATTGCATTTATCAGAAACACATATCGGCCCTCGGCCATAATAAACAAAGGTTAAGTTCAACCCAGCTCAGACAATACCTGTCGGCCCTCGGTCACACGCTAAATAAAGGTTAAGTTTGACCCAGCTCAAACAACACCTATCGGCCCTCAGCCACACACTAAAGGTTAAGTTTGACCCAGCTCAAACAACACTTATCGGCCCTCGGTCACACACTAATGGAAGGGTAAGTTCGACCAAATTCAAACGACACATATCGGCCCTCGGCCGCATATTGATAAAAGGTCAAGTTCGACCAAGTTCAATAATACCTACCAGCCCTTGGTTGTAATTTAAAAAGGTTATAATCCGACCAGGTTCAAAGGATACCTACCGGCCTTCAGCCACACCCTAACAATAGGTTAAAACTCGACCAAGTTCAAATAATACCTACCGACCTCGACCTGGATTTGAAGAGGTTTAAATCCGACCAAGTTCGAATAACACCTGTCGACCGCCGGCCACGTTTCAACAGAAGGTTAAACTTAACCAAACAAGAAGCTAAGTCTGACCAAGTTCAATCCGCTCATATCCGTCCGTATACACACTCGACCTATGCGGGCAAAAGGGGTAATTCGGCCTAGTGCTATTCGACCCAAGGACTTTGATATTCACAAAAATGATGGAAAAAGCATGAAGGAGCGAAACACGCAAAGCACAAAAACAAATTGTAGCAAATAAGAAAGGTGCAAATGAAAGCAAAAACCAACTTTGATATTTGTAAACAAAGGTTCCTTACAAAGTTTCTTGAAGACGCCAACAAAAAAAAAGAAGCAACACAAAAATGATTGAAAAACAACTATTGTTGGCCACTACCATCATAACCCACGACATCCTTATCGGCCTGACCTTCAATGCTCTTTCCATCCTCCACTAGAGGGTATATAGAATCATACCAAGCCTCATCCCCAAGGCAATCTACAATATCCTCATCGCCCTCATCTTCTTCACCACGATGAGGCGTAGTCGGGTCGAGCTACAAGCAACCCGAGCCTTAACCCCAGCATCCTCAAAGTCCGCAACAGAAATAGAACTCGCCATATGCAACTCTTGAAGCACATCCAATCAAGCCTTGGTGTGAATCCACTCTTCATATAGCTCACAAGGAACGTTTGGGAAGTTCACAAGATCGGATGTCTTTTTCTCCAACTTCCAAATGCTCTCATCAAGTCATTCTTCTTTAAGCCTCATCCTCGACAAGTCACTTTCTCGCTCAAAATGAAGGGTTCAGTTTGCCATTTCAAGTAACTCCGACCTCTTCTAAACCTCCGATCGAGCAGACTTTGGCTTATCGAGCTCCTCCTATTTTTTGGTGACCTCGCCACTAAGAGCATCAACCATAAATTGGCACTCTTTGAGTTGACCTCGCAGCAGAACAACTTGGGCTTGGAGATCACTACATTGGGCCTCCATGCCCCTGCTAAGATCAAGATCCTCCTCTTTGCTCCTTAACGCATTCCATTTATCGACAACCACATTTTCTCCTTGTCCCTCTTCTTCAAGTCCTCCCTCAAGACCCACCGTCGCCGCCTTCATAAAGCCGACACCAGAGCTCCCGGTACTTCTCAAGGCATCTTGTATACTTGTCCTTAAGCTTCACGTAAATGTCTTTATGCCTCTTCTCCCAGGGAGCGGTCTCAATCTCTAGAATAATCGTCTACAAAACAAGAAAAAGGAACTAAAGTTCATGAAAGAAATCGAACCATAAAGAAAACAAACGAACAGTCGAACTTACCGTGAGAGCAAGACCAATAATGTTATTCGATAGAGTACTGTCATTTATCATCTCGAGGGTCTTACTCTCAATCTCATCACAAAGAGGACGGAGGGCAGGGACTATTTCCTTGGTATCCATAAGAAGATTAAGATCCATTGGGATCGCAATAGTCTTGGAGACCCCTCCCAACCTCACTTCGTTGAGTGAGTCCCTCATCAATCATCTTCAACTCGTCCACGTCTATGTCAAAGTCAGATCCAACGTCCTCCCTAGTAATGGCCTTCTCTCTGTCATTAGCTGTAGAGGGGACATCCATTGTGACCCCTAGAAGATGGGGCCTCCTCTTCCCTCAAAAGTGCAAGACCGTCATTTTGCATCTCTCCCTCAAACCTCTCCCCTGGGGGATGCGGTAATGCACTCATGGTCATCTCCTCTGAGTAAGGGACCTCATAACTCGCCTCAGGGCTATATCAAACATGCACCATGACCGTCTCCTGAAGAACAAAGTCAAGTTCTTCCATATCAACAGCTATCGACTTCTCTCCTCCCGCATCCACAGCCCTCCTCTTACGAGGTATTAGACTACCGTCATTATGAGAAACGTCATCGTCCTCATCAATCAGTGAATAGCATCGAGAAGTAGAAGTAGTGGGCAAAATAGAGGCATATTCTGGGGTTGCGGTAGCCGAAGAAAGGGTCGAAGAAGAAACAACAGTAATCAAAACAAAGGCAGAAACCGAAAGGACATCAGTCTTCCTCCCAAAGGGACCGCTACCTGACTCCTTCTATAGGACCCCTTATCTGAGAAAGAAATAAATGTCGAAGTCAACAAGATAAGGCGTGCAACGAAAAATTAGACGGCAACGGAATGATAAGGCATCTACATGTCGAAGGAAGAGCCGGTCTAAACTTCTTGATGAAGCTCCGCCAGTTGTGGATCCCTGCGACGTGGGGGAGGATATGCTCGACCTAGTCAGAAATGTGCATGAATAGAAGGGGAGGCTAAGTGTTTGATACAAAGAAAGGAAAAAATACTTCAACTAACTCTAAGTAAGTAAAAGAACGCGAACAACAAAAAAGGAGATAAAAGAAACAAACACTTAAGTGTGTAATTCCAAGCCTCTGGAAAGCCATCATTGTCAACCACCACGTCCCCAATCCTAACATAGAAAACATTGAGCCAGAATTGATGACTGGCCTTATTGACCGTCTTCACCACCAAACGCTTGCCTCCATGATGGCGAAGATTCAACATCATCCCCCTATAAAAGCTAGGGGCAAAGAGATGAACCAAATTCTGCAACGTCAGCTCAACCTCGACAAGCTCGGCAAATTTGGTGAGCATCCTAATAATTTTATGGACGTATGGTGAAAGCTGAGCAGGGAAAATGTCGTAGTGATAATAGAATTCCTCCACCAACGGAAGGAGGGGAACTAATAACCGATGAGGAAGGGATAAGCATATAAAACACAGTATTTGGGGCGGTGAACCTGTACCACAACCCCACCGGCCAGGATCAATTCAATGTGGTTTCAAAGGCCGAATTTGGACTTAAGTTTCGCCAATTCCTTGGGTGTCATCATCGATTGAAAAACCCCAAGCGAGGCGTCAGGTAATTTGGTGAGGTCAGATCTAAAGTCAGGGTTGCGGGGGATTATCTTCTCCACCGACAGGAATGTTTTGTTATCAATAATAGCGGAAGCACCCTCCCAATAAGCGGGAAACACAACTACAAGAGGAGGAATACAGCTCCATTCACCAACATTTGATGGCAAGTCAGACATGGTTCAAAGCATTAGAGAAGAGTAACGAGTAGTATAGAATGGAGATGGAATAAGGCAGCAAAGTGCATAGGTAAGTTTAGAAAAGAGAATGGAAAGAAGGATAGAGTTCTGAAAAGATAGGAGAAGCAAAATTCAAACTCCAAAAGCCTAAATTTATAGAAATTATGGCACTAAACCCAAAAACAGCTTGTCATCATTGCCACTGAAATCGAAATGGCATATCCAATCAAGGGTCACATGTGAATCGAGGCAACGCATCAAAAATATGCGTCATAATAACACTCGATGCCATGATGTCACTATGTTCCTTGGACAAGATAGCTCCAATAAATCACCTGGGAAACAAGAGGTATTTGAATTTTACAGCCCACAGAGGTCCATGTATCCCATTAAGAATGACGACTACGACTCATGTAGCTTACTTGATAAGTTCGACCAAAAACGGCAATTATCCGCTCATTATGTTCACATGTGAGGACGACCTCAATCAGCGGAGGGACTAACTATATGGGTGAAAAATTATCTCTAATATGATTAAGTTATGTTAGCATTATTGAGGCATTCATAGGCCGCCACGTGTCACCAATGTGTTTCTAATAGAGACCTGCCCAGGGTCAAAGTGGTTTGAGAAGTAATGAAGGTTGCGGTCGAAGAGTCGGCGGGGATTAAAGTTGAGGAGTCATCACAGATCAAGGTTGAGTACGCATATCCTTGACAGAGTTATAGCGGCTAGTTTCAAGATATTAAAGAGAATATTCTAGTGGATATTCTCTACATTTGTACTATAAGGGTTTCTGTGAACATGTTCCCTATAAACAAAAAGAGATACAATGATAGCGCACATGAGATATTCATTTGTAAAAACACACAGTTACTTTATAGAGAGAAACTGGTCCTATTGCAAGCATACAAAAATAATCTTTTTACTTAAATTCTTGTCTATCATTTCCATTGGATCCAAGAACAACCTAAGTGTTCCAAGGCTTATCAATCGTTCATCATTGTTAGAAAGAATATCCATTGATCTCATACCTTTCGGGTGACTCATATGATTTATTTACTTAAATACCATTTATTGCTATTTATTACTATTTAATGCCATATGCCATCTTTTTGAATCATCAAATATTGGTATCATTACTTATATTCATTGCCATCTAGACAAAATATACTAGTTGTTTTGTCTTGACACCGGTTGATTTATCTTTTGAATATTATTTTTAACTAAATTCAACTCTTCTTCATATATATCTAATTGGTTGAACCAAGATCTAGTTTTTGGTCAAACAAGAACAAAGTCATACCAAGACCTCGGGAACAAGTAGTGATGATTTTGCCGCTTGTGGGTACGATCCCGTCGTGCCTCAACCCGGCGAAGAGGATAAGGAAAAGGGCACAGACTGTCTTGAGGAGGACGTCTAGTATGATACCGTCTATCCTCGGCGAGGGAGACGAGGATGCTGGAACTAAGGTGATGAGGGCGCAGAGGGTCTTGATGGTGAGGGCCAATAGCTTTTCTTTTAGATTTTTTGTGTTTTTTGCTGACATCTTCAAGAGCCCTTTAATGAACTCTCTATTCATATATGAATGTTAAAGTTGTTTTCTGCGCCTTCTTCCATACCTACTACTTGTTTTTGCACTTGTATATTTTGCTTTTGTTGTTTGCTCATTATGGGTTCTGCTCTTTTTATTATCGTCATCTTCTAGTTGGTTGTAGCCTTGGGAACGAATATTTATGGGTCATATCTACCCTTTGTTTATATAAGCCGAGTATGCCTCTTTGTTTAGATTTAGCTAATAGGTGTAGCTTGAACTTGGTTGATTTTGATCTTTTGCCATGTTGTGGTCGAGGGACGATAGGTGTTTGTTCGAGCTGGGTCGAACTTAACGTTTTCTTAAATTGTGGGTTGAGTGCCAATAGGTGTTGTTCGAACTCGGTCGAAATTAACCTTTTGTTAAATTGTGGGTCGAGGGCCAATAGGTGTTATTCGAACTCGATTGAAATTAACCTTTTATTAAATTATGGGCCGAGGGCCGATAGGTGTTGTTTGAACTCGATCAAAATTAACGTTTCATTCAATTGTGGGCCGAGGGCCGATAGGTGTTGTTCAAACTTGGTCGAAATTAACCTTTCATACAATTGTGGGCTGATAGGTGTTGTTCAAACTTGGTCGAAATTAACCTTTTGTTTAGGTGTGGCCAAAGGCTGATAGGTGTTTTTTGAGCTGGGTCGATCTTAACCTTTCGTTAAGTTGCGGCCAAGGGCCTATATGTGTTGTTCGAGCCAGGTCAAATTTAACCTCCTATTAAGGCGGTTTTAATATACGTAAGTTTCTATTACTTTGATGTTATTGCTCTGATTACATGATTGGAGAAAGTTACAAACTTTGGGCATTGGCTGGTGTTCCAGTCCCAGTCTATCTAGTCCCTTCATTATTCGACTTGGAGAGTATTGAGAAGTCAGGCAATGAAAGAGAAAGCAGTCCCTCCTTCACATATTTTGACTCAAAGTGTCCGTTTCGTCACGTTGTTAAAAACCTCTTTGATAAAACTCTAATTGGACAAATATCAAGTGAGGGAAAAAGAGTACGACTTGGGGGGCACTTATTCCTTTTGGAAGCTGAAGTATTTGAGGTGGTTGATGTACCAACTTTTTGGTAATTGTTTTCCTTACATCATCTCTAGTTGGAAAGAACCCTTGTTTGCTTTGGCTGTAATTTTGTACGGGCCGTCTGAGTTTGTTCCTAGTTTGCCTTCATGTGGATCTCTGCTTACTTGAGTTTTGGCTTTGAGTACGTAGTCCCCGACTTTGAGCGGTCGGACCTTTGCTTTCTTGTTGTAGTAACTTTTCGCTTACTGCTTTTGGGCGACCTTCCTTATGTATACCATATCTCTATTCATCGATCTCATCGAGTTCTTGCCTTTTACTCTCATCATTACTGGTACCGCTTTCATGGGAGTATCTTAGGCTGGGTTATCCAACTTCGACTGGTATGACTGCTTCGGTCCCATAGGCCAGAGAGTAGGGTGTCTCTTCTGCGCCTTTTTTTGGGGTGGTTCTATACACCCATAATACTTCTGGGAGTATTTCCGGCCACAGTCCTTTGGCATTTCTGAGCTTTTCTTTCATGAAGTTTAATATAGACTTGTTGGAGGATTTTGCCTTCCCATTACCCGCAAGGTGATACGGGATTGAAAATATCCTCTTAATATGTCATTTCTCAAAGAATTCGGTGGTTTTCTTTTTCGTGAACCGGAGACCATTGTCGCAGCTGATCTCTTTGGGTAGGCCAAATTGGCAGATGATGTTTCTCCATATGAAGGTGATTACCTCTTATTCGCGTATTTGGGCGAACACTCTTGCTTCCACCTATTTAGAGAAATAGTTAGTTAAAACCAAAAATCATACATTACCTCGCCTTGCTGACGGAGGGAGGGGCCCACAATGTCCATTCCCCATTTGATGAATGGCCACAAAGAGGTGACTGAGTGGAGATGTTTGTTTGCTTGGTGAATTATTGGGGCGTATTTCTGACATTTCTCGCATTTCTTCACAAATTTGGAGGCATCTTTTTTTATGGTGGGCCAGTAGTATCCTGGCCGTATGAGACACCTAACGAGCGCTCGATCACCGAAATGAGCGTTGTAATGGTCTTCATGGACTTCTTAGAGGATGCGATCGATTTGTTCGGACCCAAATATTTTGCCAAAGGGCCACTGAATGCCCTATTGTATAAGTCGTTGTGGAGGAGGTTGTATCCTGCATTCTTAGTTTTTTGGCTTCCTTTTTGTCATTTGGGTGTAAGGCTGGCATGTGGGCCGGTTAGGCTCGGGCTCGGCCCAGACCCGCGAGCCCATATGGGTAGTGGGCCTAAATGGGCCTAACTGTTTAAGCTCGGGACCATGTGGGGTGGGCTCCTAAGTGGGCCGGTTCACTGAAAAAGCCCGTGAGGATCGGGACCGTTTGGGCCCAGGACCGGCTGCTAAGTGGGCTGGTTCAACCGGTCCTAAACGGGCTCAAACGGGCCCAACAGCTATTTTTTTTTTAAAAAAGTTATTCCAAATTTTTTTTAGTCGTTACTAAAGTTTAAAAAATAGTCATTGGCCTACAAAAATAGTCGTTTGCTATTTCTAAAATAGCCATTTAACCCCTTCCCCTCCCCTAACTTTGTTTTAACCCCTTCCCCTCCCCTAACTTTGTTTTAACCCCAAACCTTTTATAATTGCACATTTTCCCTATTTTCAACTATAAATACCCCCTCATTCTTTCAGTTTTCTCACAAAATAATCAATCTCTCTCATTTCTCAAACTCAAATTGAAGTATTCAAGTCTTCGCTCATCTCTCATTTCTCAAACTCAAATTCTTAATTCAAGTTAAATCATGGCCGGTGAATCTAGTGTGCAGGCATTTGTTTGGGAACACTTTAATGTGGTAGAAGAAAATGAAGAAGTTTACATAATAAAGTGCAAGAATTATGGTCGAGTCTTCACTCATCGTCCAAAGTTGGAGGGCACATGTTGTTTAAGGAGGCATATAAAGAGTTGTCTTGCTCGTTCTCCAAACATTCGTATTTAAGATTTTAAGTTGATTTGAGACAATTTGTGTTATTTTAAAATTATTAGATGTATTATGCTTAATGTTTAAGTGTGTTAGATTAATTTGAAGTATTATGTTGAAGTAATTGAAATTTAATTTGAAGTATTAAATGTAAATTTTAATTTGCAAGTTTGATACCGAGTTAATCTTACAAGAAATTGCCTTAGATAAAAAATTTTAAAAAAAATAGGCCAAGCCCACTTAGGCAATTTCTTGTAAATTATATATATATATATATAAAAGCTATATAATTTACAAGAAATTGCCTTAGATAAAAAATTAAAAAAAAAATAGGTCAG
The DNA here is from genome assembly GCF_000393655.2 of Nicotiana sylvestris. Lineage (NCBI taxonomy): Eukaryota > Viridiplantae > Streptophyta > Magnoliopsida > Solanales > Solanaceae > Nicotiana > Nicotiana sylvestris. Next base: position 132,312,510 of record NC_091059.1, on the reverse strand, counting down.
GCCCACTTAAGCCCCGGGACCGACCCACTTAGCCTGGGACCATTAGTTCGTGGTCCCGGTCCGATTCTTACCAATAGCCCACGAAGCCGGGGACCATTTAAGCCCAGCCCACGAAGCTCGGTCCCACTTAGGACCGGCCCACGAGGCCCGTTTAAGCCTGAGCCCGGCCTGTTTGCTAGCCTTATTTGGGTGTGTGTCGTGCTACAGGAAGCGATGATACGATTGTGCCAATCCCAAGTTAAACTTACAGATCTTACCTCGATTTGGTCTATCGATGAATTGAGGAGGAGGACTATGCTTTTATCCCCGGTCATGATGCTTTTGGTGGTTGCCGCTAACTTGGCAATGATGTCCGGTTCGACATTCTGAGCACGCGAGATCTGGTCGAGCTAGGATTCATCAAACTTGGGTAGCAGCTTATGGATCTCAATCTGATATTTTTGCAACATTTGCTCTTTGATTTGGAAAGTTCCTGTGACTTGGTTGGCTACAAGCTGTGAGTCATAACGGAGCTTCAACCACTTCACCCCATACTTGAGTGATAGCCTTAATCCGGCAATTATGGCCTCATACTCGGCCTAGTTGTTAGTCATATTTGGGCATTTTATGGACTGGCAAATTACTTTGCCAGTAGGGACCTCGAATATGAGTCCCAGTCTGGATCCGGAAGCATTGGAGGCGCCGTTGGTTTATAGGATCGTGAGGTCTTGTGTTTGGAGAGAATCTTGGATGGATTCCTTCTCGACCTCACGCATTATCTTTTCCCTGAACCGTCAACAAAGTCGACGAGCACTTGCAATTTAATCGTTGTTCTCGACTGATATATGATATCGTGCTCGCTAAGCTCGATGGCCCACTTGTCCAGCCTCCCCGATAATTCAGGTTTGTGTAAAATGTCTCTCAGAGGAAAGGTGGTGAAGACTGAGATAGGGTTGCACTATAAATATGGTCTAAGATTTTGTGAAGCTATGACTAGTGCCATGGCCAGTTTCTCGAGGTGCGGGTACCTCATTTCGACGTCGACGATGGTATAGCTAATGTAATAAATAGGAAATTGCGTACCTTTACTTTCTCGGATCAGGATTGCACTTACTGCCACTTTGGAGAGGGCGAGGTAGACGAGGAGATGTTCTTCGGGTTCAGGATTCGAGAAAAGAGTTGGTGATGACAGGTATGCCTTTAGCTCTCGTAAATCTTGTACGCACTCGGGCATCCACTCAAGCACATTATTGTTTTAGTATACGCCAAAAAATCTGTGGCATCTGTCAGAAAACTGCGAGATAAATCTTGATAAGGCGGCGATTCGACCAGTCAACCTTTGGACTTGTTTCTTAGTAGTCAGTTACTCCGGTATCACTTTGATAGCTTTGATTTGGTCTGGGTTAACTTCGTTCCCCCGTTGTGACACTAGGAAACCCAAAATCTTCCCTGAGGTTACGCTAAACACGCACTTCTCTAGGTTTAGTTTCATTTCATACTGTCTCAGTATGTTGAAAGCTTCCTTGAAATTGTCGACATGGTCCTCCGCCATTACGGATTTGACCATCATGTCATCGATATATACCTTCATCGTCTTGCCAATCTTTGAACATTTTTGTGACCATTCTTTAATAGGTGGCTCATGCGTTCTTCAGTTCGAACGGCATGACCCTATAATAATATGTTCCTCGGTGGGTGATGAACGTAGTTTTCTCCTGGTCCTCTTCTTTAATAGATATCTGGTTATAGCCAAGTACGCATCTAGAAAACTCAGCAGCTCGCGCCCGGCTGTCGCGTCGATGAGTTGGTCGATATGTGGTAACAGGAACGAATCCTCCGGTCATGCTTTGTTTAAGTCTGTAAAGTCTAGACACATCCTCCATTTCCCGATTTTCTTTTGACCATTACTACATTGGCGATCTACTTGAGGTATTTTGACTCCCTGGTGGGGCCATTTTCTAGTAGCTTCTCCACCTCCTCATGGACGGCATCATTGATAGCGGGTTGAATTTTCATCTAACCTGCCTCATCGAAAGGTAGAATGGATCGACATTTAATTTGTGTGTGGCAATCTCCTTGGGGATGCCCAGCATATCTGTATGGATGAAGGAAAACAAATTTGCATTAGTTATTAAGAATTGACTAAATTTACCTGGTTCTCGGAGTTTGCAACCGATATAGGCCTTTTTGCTGGAATCATTGGGGTCTAATTGGATGGGGTCAAGGTCCTTTATAGTTGAGTCTGCGGTTCGATCTTTTCGGGGTACATGATGACGTCTCAGGTTTCTTATTGCTTCGACCTCGACTTTGTTGATTGTTATGCCTTTTTTCCTTATCTTTATTCTGCTAGGTCGTCGTGCTATCTAAGGTGATGTGCTAGAATTCCCGAGATATACGATGTTCTCCCTGTATGCTGAATATCCCCCAAAGTGTTGGGAATTTGATTACTTGGTATAAGCTGGAGGGGACGACCCTCATGGGATGTATCCATGGTCGTCCTACGGTGGAATTGTATGCGGTGGCCTAGTCCATAATGTGGAACGTTGTATCTAGAGTTATGCCACCGGCCAAGATAGGGAGTGTAATTTCACCCGAAGTCCATTCAACTGCATTATTAAAACCCGTTTGTGTGATGCGGCATGGCACTACCTTGTCTTTGAGTCTCATCTGGGTGAGAACTCGGGGATGGATAATGCACGCTCCACTTCCATCATCTACCATGATATGTTTGACATCAGTATCTAAAGTTCGTAAAGTAAAGATAAGAGCATAATTGTAATGGAAAGTCAAACCGTCGGCATCTAACTCATCGAAGATGATACTTTTTTCGAATCGGTCAAACCGTTCATGCGTGATAGATCTTTTGAGCTTGTGACTAGCAATGAATTTAACGTCGTTGATGGAGGTATCATCATTGTCTCCAATGATCATAATGATGGTGTGAGCCAGTGACGGTGGCTTCGGTGGGCCTTGACGTTCGCGACCTCTCGCAAAGTTATTTCTCCCCTTGTCACTCAGCAGCTTTTTGAGGTGTCCTTGATACAGTATGTTCACAACCTCTTGCCTAAGGGTGATGTAGTCCTCTGTTGTGTGTCTGCGTTCCTGGTGAAACTCGTAGAGGGTGTCAGATTTTCTTATGCTCGGATCGAGCCTCATCTTTAGCGGTCACTTCACCTTCGTTCCGAGTTTGTCCCGGGAATAGAATATTTCTATAGGTCACACACAAAAATTGTAAGCAGATAGTAAAGGGGCATGCCTCTTTCATTCGCGTGAGTCCCCGTACTTGGCCTGGACGAGCCATCATCGTAGCGGAAGGAAGATGGGTCGGGGGCCTTGATGTATGGCTGGTGTCGTTTACTGTTTGGTCCTGAGACCAGTGATCGCTTCATTCTTTCCTCGATTTGGCTTGTATCGAGACGAGCCACCGAGTTGGTCCGTTGAGGTCGTCATCATCTGCTCGGACTTCGGCACAGTAAGCATTATGGATTTCATCCTAAGTGGTCGGAGGATACTTCATTAGCCGGTTCAGTAATTTTCTAGTTTCTCTTGAACCCTCTCTACTCAACCCATTCTGAAAGGCCACGACTGACATCCCTTCGAACACATTTGGTAGGGTCATCCTTACCCTGTTGAATCGGATGAGGAAGTCCCTCAGTCCCTCTCCTAAGGACTGTTTGATGGCAAAGATATCGTTTACTCTTGTTTCGGCTTTTATGGCCTCGGCATACGTCGTTATGAACTTATCGGTCATTTCTTTAAAGGTTTATCTGGAGCGAGCTGGTAGCTGTGAGTACCATGTTAATGTCCCTCCTATATGGGTTTTGCCAAATTTCTTTAGCAGCGGGAGTGACATAATGAGTCACGTGATCTTCGAGGTCAGTCATTCCGTCGTATATCCTGAGATACGGCAGAATTTTGAAGGTATTTGGTATGGCATGCAGGGCTGCTTCCTCGCTATGCGACTGCTCTACAAATCTATCGGCGTCTTGATAACTAGGGATTATTATGCAATTTATACTCCTTGTTGCTTAAGTTTTGATTAGAAATGTGTACAAAATAGTCCCAAAGGCTCACATGTTGTACTTGCTTGCAGGGTTTGGTCAACAAGGTGATAATTTGTCAAAAATCAGCTCAAAAAGGAGTGAAACATGCACAAGTACCAAGAACAAGGCCAAGCTCAGTCTAACAGGATCAGTGCGACCGCACACCATTCTATGTGGTCCGCAAAGATAAAGTTCAGAGAGCAAGCAATTCAAGCAGCTAGGAAATGCGACCGTAGAGTATTTTGTGCGGACCGCATTGACTTCATTGTGGTCGCACTCGACTTTATGCGGTCCGCAAAGCTCAAGTTCATAGAGGTGCTATTTTGGAGGAACCTGGCCAATGCAGTTTGTGGTCCATTTTATGCGGACCACAATAGAAGCCACCGCGGCCGCAGAGCATTTTGTGCGGTCCGCGGTGGGCAACTTCAGAGAGCAGATTATTTAGCCAAGAGCCTTAGTGCAGCCGCACATGATTTTGTGCGGTCCGCACTAGCCCCACAGGGGTATTTTTAGCCTAGTATAAATAGTTTCTTTTTCCATTTTTGGGTCATCAGTTGTATTTTGAGACAGAGTTGTGCTCGTGAACACTTCTTCTTTTCCATTTTGAGTAATTTTAGTTTCATTGCATCATTGAATCTTCAAGTTTTATCTAGTAATTAATTATTATGGGCTTTTCTTCATCTATTTCTTTGTTTTCTTCCATAATCATGAGTAGCTAGACCCATTAGCTAGGGTTGTCGCTCAACCCTAGTATGGGTAATTGATGGGTCGTGTATTTTAATGCTTGATTGTCTATGGGTGTTTGATATTTGGACTACTTTAGGGTTTTAATGTTGAATTAGTGGTTGAAAATACTAGTTTATGCCTAGTTGACTTTGGCTCTTCTTGAAAAAGAGGGCCTAAGTTTATGAAATTGGTCCAACAAGGAATTGGGGCGTATTCAAGAGATTGATAGCCCCAATTAAAGGGTTAAACCTAGAGATAGTAATACCCGACTTGAACCTCAATTGCTTGCACAAATTGACGTACCCAATTGGTCTTGAGAAAGTCAATTCGGGCAAAATCACTCAAACTACCGAGAGGTATAGAGAGAGTAGAATCATGCAATGGTTATATCATACTCCCCTAATGTGACAATCTAGCCTTAGACTCAAGAATCCGTCAATTAACCACCTAGGAGAAAGTCACTACTCTAGTGCCTTTTATCTATTTGAACAACTTCCAATAGTTTAATCCTAGCTTTACTTAGCCTAATTTAGCATTTTAGTAGTATAAAATTAGAAGTAAAATCAAAAGCAACAATGTTTTGAAGTGCAATTAGGAACAATTACGCAACACCAATTTAGATCAAAACTCAACTCCAATCTCTAGCTCCCTATGGAAATCGATCCCGTCCTTCTTGGGTAAAAGCTGCTTCGACCTCTCTTGCTACTTTATAGTAGTACAGGGTTGGCCTAAATCACTTTTTAGCGCTGTTGCTGGGGAGCTAATGGTTTTGGCTATCTATCTAAATAGTTTTGTGTATTGTTCTTCTTTCCTTCTATGTTACTAATTTGTGTGTGTCACAACTTCAGGTACTAAACGGCAACAAACAACGCACCTCTTGGAGATATTTCGCCGGGTGAGGATGTAGATGACAATATCGATGATGAGGTCCCTGTGGTACCTCAAGCTCAAAGGAGAGGCTGACAGGCCAATGACAATATTCCAGACCCTCCCCCGCCACCTCCAAGAGTGGCTCCTCGAGTGCTTCCAAACCAAGGCTATGCAAGTGCAATTGTCCCACCCCGGATTCGGGCGGGCAATTTTCAAATTACCAATGTGATGCTGACATTGCTGGAGAAAGTCACGGGTGCTGCCAATCAAAATGCTTACAAACATCTCAAGGGTTTTGTGGATACTTGTTGGGGGAGCAATCAAACTAATGTGTCTGAGGATGCACTTCAGTTAAGACTTTTCCCATTCTAACTTAGAGGGAAGGCATTGGATTGGCTCGAGCGACTTCCCAACCATTCTATCACTACTTGGGATGAGTTGGCGGATAAGTTCATTGCAAAAATTTTCTCACCGGGGCATATGGCAGCATTGAGAGATGAGATCTTGGCTTTCAAGTAGGAGCCCACTGAACCATTGCATGAGATTTGGGAGTGCTATAGAACAATGGTAAAGGAATGCCCCAACAATGATATGACTGAGGCGATGATCCAACAGACTTTCTACCAGGGCATTAACACAACAAACTAATGCATAGTAAACCAACTTGTTGGGAGAAACTTCATGAAGCTGTCTTATGATGAGGCTTGTGATATTCTTGATGAGATGGCTGACACTTCTTCTGCTTGGCAAAGTAGAGCCAATGTGCCCCAGGGTGACCCCACGGTCACTCATTTGCACAAAGAGTTACATGATCATGGGCAGGCTATAGCTGAGTTGACAACTACGATGAACCAACTAGCAAAGGCACAGTTGCAACAAGTTCAAAAACCTCGCCAAGTGAATGCCATGGAGGGTGTCAACATGCTCGTCAACAAAAGAACACAAAGTGGTCAACAGAACCAAGGGAATTCAGAGTAATTTGACAATGATTGTGGTGGATTCCATGATGATAGTTATGATGGGCAGAATGAAGAGGTGCAATACGTGAACAATTATCAAGGCCAAAGGGGCAATTCTTCCAACCAATAACAATGGAGACCCCAAGGCAATTGGGGCAATCACCAACAACAAGGCAATGGTAACTGGGGGAACAACAACCAAAACTCTAACTAGGGCAATCAGAACAATAATCAGAACAATCAAGGTAATTGGAATGGGAACAATAACAATTGGGGTGGTAATAACAATCAAGGTGGGTGGAACAATGGCAATCAAGGAAATCGGGGGCAAGGCTTTCAAAGGCCCCCAATGTACCAACAACCAAACAATTCGCCTTCATTTCCATCCCAAGGTCATAGTTCTTCTAACAATGACATGGGGAGAATTGAAATGATGTTTGAATAGATGATGAAAAAGAGTGCGGATTTCTGATGCTCAATTGTCTTCCCACAATACTTCAATTAGAAATTTAGAGGTTCAGTTAGGCCAAATCTCACAGTCCTTGAATGTTCTCCCTAAGGGGGCTCTACCAAGTGATAAGTTGGTAAACCCGAGGGTGGTAACAATCATGTTATGGCAGTAACTATAAGGAGTGGACGAGGTGGTGATGTGAATGCCTCCAAACAAAAGCAAATTTTGGGTGATGATGTTGAGTTGCAAGAAGATGAAGTTCCTTTGCTGGTTAAAAATGTGATTGATGAGAATATAAATGAAGAAGTGAGGATTGATATTCAAGATGCCGAGGTGAAAACTCAAAATGATGTGAACCCGTCTAGGGAACACGTAATAGACATGCCGAAGCCGGTTGTGCCTAAATCCAGGGGTCCTTTACCAAGGCCACCTCCACCTTATCCTCAAAGGCTCGCGAAGTAGAAAAATGAGAATCAGTTTAAAAAGTTCATTGATATGATGAAGAGCTTATCCATCAATGTGCCTTTGGTGGAGGCTCTTGAACAAATGTTGGGCTATGCTAAATTCATGAAGGACTTGGTGACAAAGAAATGATCCATGGATTGTGAAACTGTAAAGATGACCCACCAAGTTAGTGCAATAGTGCATTCAATAGCCCCGAAGCTTGAAGATCCCAGTGCTTTTACCGTTCCTTGTACCATTGGGAGTGCGGACTTTGCTAAGGCTCTACGTGATTTGGGGGCAAGTATCAACTTGATGCCCTACTTGGTTTTCAAGACTTTGGGTATTGGGCAACCGAGGCCGACTTCCATGAGATTGCAAATGGCGGATAGAACGATGAAGAGACCATTGGGTATTAATGATGATGTGTTTGTCCGGGTGGATAAATTTATCTTGCCAGCTGATTTTGTGATCTTCGATTGTGAGTGGATTACGAAGTTCCAATCATATTGGGGAGACTTTTCCTTGCTACTAGGAAGGCCTTAGTTGATGTGGAAGTAGGGGAACTCACCTTCCGGTGGGTGATGAAAAAATAGTATTTCATGTGTGCAAGTCAATGAAGCAACCCAACAGTTCCGAGGTGTGCCTTTTGTGGACCTTGTCACGGCAGAGATAGTTGATGATACCAGTGCAATGATCAATGTGGAGGACCCTCTAGAGGATGTATTATTGTATCTTGATGTCAATGAGGATGAAGGCCGAATGGAATGTGTGAATGCTTTACATGGGATGGGCTCTTACTCTTCTAAGCCTAGAAAACTATCTTTGGACCTTGAGAATAGGAAGACTCCACCAACAAAACCTTCAATTGAGGAACCTCCGGTGTTTGAGTTGAAGTCGTTGCCTCCACACCTCAGGTATGAGTTCTTAGGCCCTAGTTCCACTTTTCCAGTTATTCTTTCCTCTTGTCTTACTAACATGCAGGTTGATGCCACATTGGCAATGCTTCAAAAGAAGAAAAAGGCAATTGGATGGACTTTAGCTGATATTCGGGGGATAAGCCCTGCATTTTGTATGTACAAAATTATTATGGAAAATGATGCAAAGCCCTTCTTGGAACATCAAAGGAGGTTGAATGAGGCAATGCAAGAAGTTCTGAAAAAGGAGGTGATCAAGTGGTTGTATGTCGGGGTTGTGTACCCCATCTCTGATAGCTCGTGGACTTCGCCAGTGCAATGTGTACCGAAGAAGGGTGGCATGACCGTGGTTGCAAATTCAAAAAATGAGTTGATTCCTACCAGAACCATCATCAGTTGGAAGGTATGCATGGACTACCACAAATTGAATAAAGTGACCCGCAAGGATCACTTTCTATTGCCTTTTCTTGATCAGATGTTAGATCGACTTGCTGAGCGTGCCTTCTACTGTTTCTTGGAAAGGTACTATGGGTACAACCAAATTTTGATTGCTCCGGAAGATCAGGAGAAGACCACATTCACTTGTCCATATGGCACCTTTGTCTTTTCTCGGATGCCTTTTGGGTTGTGTAATGCACCAGCTACATTTCAGCGGTGTATGATGGCCATTTTCATCGATATGGTGGAAGATATTTTGGAGGTGTTCATGGACGACTTCAGTGTTGTGGGTAATTAATTTGATGAGTGTTTGAAAAATCCTGATAGAGTTTTGGCCCATTGTGAAGAAACCAATCTTGTTCTTAATTGGGAGAAATGCCACTTCATGGTGGAAGGGGGCATAGTTCTTGGGAATAAAATTTCAAAGCATGGTATTGAGGTAGACAAAGCAAAAATTGATGTGATTTCAAGGCTCCATCCCCCTACCTCTGTCAAGGGAGTTAGAAGTTTTCTTGGGCATGTGGGGTTCTACCGGAGATTTATCAAAGACTTTTCGAAGTTAGTTAACCCCTTATGCAAGCTATTGGAAAAGGATGCCAAGTTTGTGTTCGATGAGAGATGTATGCAAGCCTTTGAATGTCTCAAGCATAAGTTGACAACCAATCCTATCATTACCGTACCTAATTAGAGCTTACCCTTTGAGCTCATGTGTGATGCGAGCGATGTTGCGGTTGGGGAGGTTTTGGATCAAAGAGTGAACAAAATATTTCATCTGGTGTACTATGCGAGCAAGACAATGAATGATGCTTAAGTGAACTACACGGTGACCAAGAAAGAACTTTTGGCTATTGTGTTCGCAATGGAAAAATCCTGGCCGTATCTTATGGGTGCCAAGGTCATAGTCCATACCGATCATGCCGCACTCCAGTACTTGATGACAAAGAAGGATTCCAAAGCTAGACTGATGTGATGGGTCTTGTTACTTTACGAGTTTGATTTGGAGATTATGTACCGGAAGGGTAGTGAAAACCAAGTGGCGGACCACTTGTACCGCTTGGAGGAGGAGGGGAGGCCTCGTGATGGCCTAGAGATCATTGATTCATTTCCCGACGAACAACTCCTTTCGGTGTCGGTGAATGGTATGCCATGGTTTGCGGACGTTGCTAATTTCCTTGTGACTGGTATAATCTCGTTTGAGCTCTCTTCTAACCAAAGAAAGAAGCTCAAATGGGATATTTTGGATTTCTATTGGGATGAGCCGTACTTGTTCAAGATTTGCACGGATGGTGTGATCCGAAGGTGTGTCCCGGAGGAAGAGCAATTAAGTATCTTGGAGGCTTGTCATTCCTCTCCCTATGGTGGCCATCATGGCGAGGCGAGGATGGCTTCCAAAGTTCTTAGTCGTGGGTTTTATTGGCCAACTTTGTACAAAGATGCAAGTGAACTTGTGAAGAGGTGTGACGAATGTCAAAGAGCGGGTGGAATTTTGAAGAAAGATGAGATGTCTCTCAATACCATTCTTGAGGTTGATATTTTTGATGTGTGGGGCATTGATTTTATAGGCCCGTTTGTTAGCTCGTGTGGGAACATATACATTCTTGTGGCGGTTGACTATGTTTCAAAGTGGGTTGAAGCCATGGCTTTACCCAACAATGAGGCCTAGAGTGTTGTTGTGTTTCTCAAGAAGAGCATTTTTATAAGGTTTGTCACTCCTCGTGCAATCATAAGTGATGGGGGGTCTCATTTTTTCAATAGAGCTTTTGACACTTTGCTTGCAAAGTATGGTGTCAACCACAAAGTTTCTACTCCTTATCACCCTCAAGCGAGTGGCCAAGTTGAAGTCTCAAACAGGGAAAACAAGAGTATATTGTCAAAGATGTCAATGCAAATAGGACTGATTGATCAAAGAAGTTGGATGATGCTCTATGGTCTTATAGGACTGCTTACAAGACTCTGATTGGTATGTCTCTGTATTGGTTGGTGTTTGGGAAAGCTTGCCATCTACTGGTTGAGTTAGAGCACAAGGCCATGTGGGCTTTGAGGAAGTTAAATCTTGAATGGGATGTGGCAGCAAATCTTCGTATGGAGCAACTTAATGAACTTGATGAATTCCGATTCCATGCCTACTCCAGTTCATCCTTGTACAAGTACAAGATGAAGTACCTTCATGATAAATATGCTCATGGCAAGGAGTTCAAACTGGGTGATTTGGTTCTCTTGTTCAACTCTCAGTTACATCTGTTTCCGGGAAAGCTTAAGTCAAAATGTAGTGGACCTTTTGAAGTGGTGTTTGTGACCTCGTTTGTTGCACTTGACTTAAAGAACAAATATGGGGAAGTTTTTAGAGTGAATGGGTACAGGGTCAAGCACTACCTGTAAAAAATTGATGACAGCCATGTCTTGGCACTTCTTCATCTCAAATGATTTGATGGTAACCTGCGTCGTGCCACGACGTTAAATCAGGCGCTTCTTTGGAGGTAACCCATGTGTTTTTCTTCTTGATTTTCTTTGATTTTCATTGTAGTGTAGGATTTATTTTTGGACTGACTGGTTGTGAGATACTGTAGGATTGTGTTGATGCAGTGCAGGAAAAAGTTGGAAAATGATCACTCTCTAAAGTTGGCAATATGGACCACACTCATTTTGTGTGACCTCAAAGGCCTTTGGGCGGGGGCAAGAAATCAATGCGGACCGCATTGGTGGTTTGACAAAAGTTGGGATTCTCGAAAGTTTACCACCGCGGCCGCATTGCATTTGTGCGGTTTGCGGTGGTCCACTGCGGCCGCATTGCAATTTTTATTGTCCGCAATGGTCAATTTGTTCAGTGCCCTATGGTATCGAGCACCGCGGAACGCGATGCCATTTTGTGCGGTCCGCGGTGGGTAGGTGAGCTGGGGCCCAGGACTTGAGGCCCTCTTTTTGAACTTTTCGAACTTTTTAATCTCAGAACCACAAAAATTACTGTTCATCTAACTAAATTGCATGCAATCAACTACTAAGGCTCATTGATCATCACTACATCTCACTTCTGGTACCTTTAATCCCCTCTCATTTGTTTAATTTTATTATTTTCTTTGAATTTTTGTTTTTCTTAGTTTTTTCTTCCTTCCCTTCCCGTTTTCTTTCAATTTTTTTTAGCATAGGGTAGTTAATTTTTGTTTTAAGTAGGGCTAGGTAGTTAAACATTAGGCAAACACTTAGGGACTCATCAATAGATGACAATTTAGACTAAAATTGATCAAAACATGAATGCTAGGTTGGTATTGTTGCTGGGCACTCAGTGCAGACCACGGTGGATTTTGTGCGGTCCGCGGTGCCCTTGTGCGGTCCGCAATGCTATTTTGTGCGGACCGCAATGGATAAAGTCCTGAAAGCTGGCATTTGAGGATCGCGACAGTATTGAATTTTGTATAGTCAACAGTGCATAGATTCAGAGAGTGGGTAGTCTGAACTCCACCTCTGTGCGGACCGCAATGGATTTTGTGCGGTCCGAAGTGGCCTCTTTGCGGCCGCACTGCAGTTTGTGCAGTCCGCACTCTGCAATATTCAAATTGTCTGCAACATATTTTTTCTGCAACTTGAATTTCATTATTTCTGTAGATACTAACAAAGCATGACTGAATGTTGTTTGCAGACAATGGTGAAATCAAGAGGAAAAGGTGGTAAACAAACAGGAAGAGGAGAGTCCCCCCGGGGTGGGAAACAAGGAATGATAAAATTAACCCCCCAAGTCAGACAAAACATAAAAAACACAAGGAGAATCATAAGGGATGCAGACAGAGCAATTGACCAGTCGGGGAGTGAGTATGAGCCTTCCCGGGAGGCCTTTTCAGACTTCATACCAGAGTATGTTCCTGACTGGACGGAGAGGAACAGGTTGAGGGATACACCTCCAGGCTCTCCCACTGCCCAAGCATCAGTGCTTATATCTTCCAAGTCATCTGAGGGCTCAGCTGCCGACAGTGGAAATGAATACTCCACCTCTCTTACAACTTCACTATCCGGAGAGGGTCCAGTAGCAGAAGATGGGGAAGAAGTAGAAGGGGGTGAGCCCCAAGTAGGTGGGGTAGAGAGGAATAGAAATCCGGAGGCATGGCAGGACCAATTTGTAAGTGAGGTTGCCTACCACAAGTTCAGAGAGTGGTGGCCCGAGAGGAAATTGATACCTGAGCGTAAATTTATCACCTGGGATCTTTTGACTCACAACCCCAATGTGCTGAGGCAATTTAGAGAGAGCTGGATAGGACTACTTCATAGGCCATGTGAAAGAAGCCAATGAGCATTTAGTGAAGGAGTTATACACAAATGTGGACCACATCAAAAAGGGCACCACAGTCACCAAAGTGCGGAACTGAAATTCGATGGCAAGACCATAAATGATTACCTGGGCTTCTTGGAGGAGGATGAGTCCTTGTACTTGGACAAGATGAAGTTAGGTGAAGAAGCCCGTCCGTGGTTGGCGGAGTACATGGCAATCCCAGGTACCACCCCTGAGTGGTTGACTGCGGGGGTGAAGATATTGAGGAGAACGTTGAACTTTAAGGCTAAGGGGTAGGAGACATTTGTGTGTAGCAGGCTAGACCCTACCACCCACGATAACTCACTCCCAATTCACCGGGCGATTCTGGTTGCATCTATCATGGCAGGGTACCCGATCAATGTTGGGAATGTGATGTCTCGGGTTATTACACGGGTAGTGAACGAAGGTGACAGATCTTATCCCTTCCCCAACTTCCTGACCATGTACCTGGAGGATCAAGATGTGGAAAGCCAGAAGTTTGATATGAAAGTAAAGGTGAAAACACCTTTCTCATGGTATAGCTTATATGGTGATGACAACCCAAAGGGAAAGCACTTCAAAGGGAAATCCACTACTTCAACTGGCCAGTCTGAAGAGCCAGTAGTGGTAGTGACTACTCCTCAGCCTCCTTCCACTTCAGCAGACATGGCCCCAGGTCCATCCAGTTCCTCAGCTCCAGAGATACCCTCCACCACTGCCTATCCATTGACTGCCCACCATCTGATCCAGACCCACCCTCACCAGCATCAACAACTAGATGCAGACAGCTACTTCTAAGCTGTCTGTATTATCTACTGTTGTGGCAGCTCAGTCAGCACCTCCTCCTCCACAGGTCCCACAGTCCATTGAGGACACTCTCAAGGATCTTATGGACAACCAGAAGAAGATCCTAGAGACTCAAAAATTGCTTACGGATGCTGTTGATTTACATGGAAAGGCTCTCAAGGAGTTTTCTAGGGAGGCAAAGAAGATGAGGAAGACTAGGGCTTCCAAAGAGTCGGTGAAGGAGTTGCAGGACGAGGTTGAGAGATTGAAGGCGGATCACCTGTTTTTAGATTTACTACTGCATGACCCAGCACCAGCAGCCCATCCCCAGCCAGAGCAGTCCGAGAGGCCTCCTAAGAGGAAGAGGGTGATTCCCCAGTCTAATGATGTAGTTATTCAGTTGGAGGACCCGCCGGGAGATTCCTCCAGCTAGCCCCAGAAGGCAGCCCAAGAGCCAGTCCAGGCCTAGGTCCCAGCAGAGCCACAGACCACAGGAAGCCAGTCACAGGTTCCCGAGCATACAAAGGACCCAAGGACCACTCAGGATACCATGCAGATGGACGGCTCATAAGGAGTTTCTTTTTCCTCTTTCCTCTACTTTTGTGCTTATTTTGGTTAGTTGGCATTGAGGACAATGCCAGCTTTCATTTGAGGGGTAACCCTATTTTGATTTGGATGACTGTACATATGAAAAATTTTATGATTTCTTTCTTTCTTTTTTATCTTTTGTATGTGTATAATTTCAACATTTCATTACATTTTTCGTACTTTTTACCTTGGGTCTGTATATAAAAGTTACGTTCTTATGTATATATTCATCTCCCCTATTGTATATTTGATTAAATCCCCTCTTGTACATATTCATTTAACTTTCCGCATTTTTCCTTTTCTTAGCTTCTTATTTTATGTTTGTAGCTTCTTATTTTGAGTTTTTGCAATAAGCCTTTGGTTTTCTTAATGTCACGGTTCTTTCCAAAGGTGAAATTTGTGTGAACCGGGTGGCTCTTCCAGATGATGGATGACATGACAACCTTCTTAAGGGTTTGAGTCTATTTTTCTTTTTGCTTTTTAGTAGTTAGTTGGTAAGGGTGCCTCAAGCAAAGCTTCACTTGGGCCTAACACATTTGCCTTTGACCCTTTTGTCAAAAACAAATCGTTGTGTATAGGATGGTGAAAGTTGTGACCTTGAGACTCTTTTGTTGGCCGATAATCATTAAGTGGTTTTTCGGAATCATTGTGTGCTCAAATCTTATCTAAGGTTGTTGTGGGCCCCCAATTCTGTGTCTTTAGCGATCCCATGGCTTGTGTAATGAGAATTCACATTGCAAGTCCAAGTCCCGAGCCATTGGTCTAGAACTTGCCCTGAATATTTATCGAGGTGAAATCCTAAGTGTAATTTGACTTGAGACATGATTATAGGCTCTCCTTGATCCAAATGATATCTTGAACACTTCCATAGCCTACCAATGATAAAATCACAAGTCAACCCTTTTGAGCCTTAGACCTTTTTCCTTCAAGAACCTTGAGACAAGCCTTTACTCGTTCTAAAGATATCATCTCTTGGAACCCGATCTTTTTTTAGCACATAGAAAAAGTGTAAGTTTGGGGGGAGAGACGAGGATTGCAACAAAGTGGTAAAAAGGTACAAAATGAAGAAAAGGAAAGGCAATGAAAAAGAAAGAAAAGCAAAAAAACAAAAAGAATGTTCAAGGTAGAAATGAATAAAGGGATTCAATAAAAGCAAAGAATGAAATGTGTGGAAAGTTGAGAAAGGATAAAAGATTTGAAATGAACAAGAAAGAGTGACAGTGTGTCTCTCTAACCCCTTAGAAAGAAGTGAAATGACTTAAAAAGTCAAGTTAATGCGTGCCAAAATGAAGCAAAAGAAGTGCTAAAGGGAAGATGGAACCTACTTAGACCAAGCATTTCCTACCCTAAATCAAAAACCTTTATTATGTATCCACAAAAGCCCTATATGATCTTGAGTTGAATGAAACATACATTAGTGGTAACTCACATAAGGGGCAAGAATATGGTACTTACAGCCGGACTTGTGACTTTTCCTTGAGAGAAATGAGTGCATTTCCATTAACCTCGTTCTGAGTGCTACTATCTTAAAGGTGAGGTTTGCTTAGGGAGAGTCGAGAATGTGTGAGTTTGGGTTCCATAATGACCAAAGTAATGGAAAGAGTTTCTTTGATGTGTTGAGTCAACTCTTGATGCTCTTGTGTCACACTAAATCCATGATGTTTAAAAGTAGGGGTGGGCATTCGGTATTTAAGAATTTTAGTTTGGTATTTCAGTATTTGGTTTATCAATTATTTATACCAAATACCATACCAAAATATTTCGATACGGCTCGGTATTTATTATTTTGGTTTGGTACGGTTTATGTACGGCTTCGGTTTAATAATCGCTAAATAAGCAATACTAACGAGTGACAATTCTCCTACGTTCAATATCCTGATGTTTAACTATTTGACAAAGAAATACATATACAATGAAATTGAAGAACAGAATAATGAAATTGAACTAACAGAACAACGAAATGTTTCTGTCTAAGTCTAACTGTTCAAAAAGAAGTAAGTGGAAAGAGGCAAATACACATGAAAATTGAATGATAAAATTGAACATAGTGGCTTAACACACTGTAGGCTATAACAGCATTTCGCTACTCACTTTCTTCAGTTCTTGTGGCTTAATGCCTTAATGGCTTAATCCACCATTCCAAAAATGTGACAGTAGCATTGTAGCAACATTGACAAGCTGCAAATTTTTTCTCTAAAAATGGCCAACCGAATTAAACACACTGCAATAGGAGAATTAACAGTAGCAGCAGAAGTAACAAAATGGGAAATTCTCCACTAAAGGTCAAGACTTTCCTACCAAATGTGTGACTTTAACTTGCTAAAAAGATAAATACTAGAGAAAAGGTTTAGTCTTTTCAACCAAATTCTTGACTTCAACACAAATCCAGAATAAGCTTGAGCTTTGAAAAACAGCTCTAATGGGATATCCCAAATAAGAAATCAAAACAACCATCAACTAATTAGGTAAAAATAAAGATATCCACATTGCACGAACCTAGTACAACCCCTCCAGCTTAACATAAAAATACATTTAAAAGTAAAAATTCTCAAAGATCTCAAAACTAGCAGCAAGAAGATTATCAAGATTTCATTTTTTCACAAAATCAAGATTGTTCGTTATTTAGACAACACTTAAAGTATCACTCAATTAACAATATTAAAAATTTCTTAACAATACAAAACAGCAGTCAATCTCTTTGAAGTCCCAGCAAGCTTCTGAAACAACAGTCGATCTCTTTCTGAATTTGTGAAACTATCGCAACAGCATCCGATCTCTTTTTGTATTTGGTCCTCGTTAGCCCGGAATTTGTGAAACTAACGCCCTAAATCGGAATTGACTTTCTGAGGAGTGAGGAGTGAGAACTGAGTTCGTTCGTGACTGCCTAATGCTAATGCCCTAATCTTTAGAGTTTAGACTTTAGACCCTAATTGAATAGAGAGTGGGCTTGGCCAGTTGTGCTGGGGCGCTGGAGTGGGCAGTGGGCTGGGAATTATATTAAAAATATTTGGGTTGGGGTGCTGGGCAGTGAGTGTGGTAGCTAGCTATTGGTCCAACTTAAAAAAGTCTTTAAAAATTCAGTAATTCGGTATTTCGGTATACCGAAATTTCAAGATTCTAATACCGAGAACCGTACTGAAATACCGAAATATCGAAAATGTAATACCAAATTAGACCGAAATACCGAAAAAACCCGAAACTGAAATACCAAATTAATTCAGTTCGGTTCGAAATTCGGTTTTTCGGATTTTATGTCCACCCCTATTTAAAAGAGTGAATGTTGTTAATGATACATTTGAATTGAGGGCAATTGTTAGTCCCAATTTATGCTATATGAGGTCACTTTAGGTCGGCTGAATTTTCTTGGATTGACTCTTAAGGGGTGGGTCTTATTTTGTTTGCTTGACTACAAGTAAAAGCTTAAGTTTGGAGGAGTTGATAATTAGGGATTATGATGCAATTTACACTCCTTCTTGCTTATGTTTTGATTAGAAATGTGTATAAAATAGTCCCAAAGACTCACATGTTGTAATTGATTGCAGGGTTTGGTCAACAAGGTGACAATTTATCAAAAACCAGCTCAAAAAGGAGTGAAACATGCACAAATACCAAGAACAAGGCCAAGCTCAATCTAACAGGATCAGTGCGGCCGCACACCATTCTGTGCGGTCCGCAAAGATGAAGTTCAGAGAGAGTGAAATTCAGGCATCCAGGCAATGCAACCGCAAAGTATTTTGTGCGAACCGAATTGACTTCATTGTGGCCGCACTCGACTTTGTGCGATCTGCAAAGATCAAGTTCAGAGATGTGCTATTTTGGAGGAACCTGGTCAATGTGGTCCGCGGTCCATTTTATGCGGACCGCAATAGAAGCCACCGCGGCCGCAGAGCATTTTGTGTGGTCTGCGTTGGGCAACTTCAGAGAGCAGATTATTTAGCCAAGAGCCTTAGTGCGGCCGCACATGATTTTGTGCGGTCCGCACTAGCCCCACAGGGGTATTTTTGTCCAGAATTTTCAGCCTAGTATAAATAGTTTATTTTCCCATTTTTAGGTCATCAGTTGTATTTTGAGACAGAGTTGCGCTCGTGAACACTTCTTCTTTTCCATTTTGAGTAATTTTAGTTGAATTTCATCATTGAATCTTCAAGTTTTATCTAGTAATTAATTATTATGGACTTTTCTTCATCTATTTCTTTGTTTTCTTCCATAATCATGAGTAGCTAGACCCATTAGCTAGGGTTGTGGCTCAACCCTAGTGTGGGTAATTGATGGGTCTTGTGTTTTAATGCTTGATTGTCTATGGGTGTTTGATATTTAGACTAATTTAGGGTTTTAATGTTGAATTAGTGTTTGCAAACACTAATTTATGCCTAGTTGACTTTGGCTCTTCTTGAGAAAGAGAACCTAAGTCTATGAAATTGGTCCAACAAGGAATTGGGGCGTATTCAAGAGATTGATAGCCCCAATTAAAGGGTTAAACCTAGAGATAGTAATACCCAATTTGAACCTCAATTGCTTGCACAAATACCCAATTGGTCTTGAGAAAGTCAATTCGGGCAAAATCACTCGAACTACTGAGAGGTATAGAGTGAGTAGAATCATGCAATGGTTATATCATACTCCCCAAATGTGACAATCTAGCCTTAGACTTAAGAATTCGTCAATTAACCACCTAGGAGAAAGTCACTACCGTAGTGCCTTTTATCTATTTGAACAACTTCCAATAGTTTAATCCTAGCTTTACTTAGCCTAATTTAGTATTTTAGTGGTATAAAATTAGAAGTAAAATCAAAACCAACAATGTTTAGAAGTGCAACTAGGAACAATTACGCAACACCAATTTAGATAGAAACTCAACTCCAATCTCTAGCTCCCTATGAAAATCGATCCCGACCTTCTCGGGTAAAAGCTGATTCGACCTCTCTTGCTACTTTATAGTTGTACAGGGTTGGCCTAGATCACGTCCCTCTTTGGCAGTAGCTTAGGGGCACCCGGTATCTTGTCGACTCGTTTTTGTTGTCCTTTTATTTGATTTCTAAGTGCTTTATTTTCATTCTCCATTTCTTCCATCCATTTTAGAACAACAGCGATGTTGTAACCTGCATTGTTAGTAGCATTGTGAGTTATACATGTTGTTGGAGGGTCTGGTTGGTCGCCATGTTCGTTTGCTTGTTGCATTGTATAGGCTCTTGCGGTCTCTATGGTCGTGCATGGAGCAGGTTTGTTGAGCACGCTTACTAATGTAACGGTCAACCATGCTTTGGGGATATTTTTCATGACCGATGGTGTCCCTTCTCCTGTGGACGTGAAGGCCCCTTTCCCATTTGGTTTTGTTATGCTACAATGGGGGAGGAGACCTCTCGTTTCTAGGGGAGGTAGCGGGTGTCACGTCATCGCCTAGCATTTAACAACTCTTGTTGATGGCGTTCATGAAGTTGCCAAGGAAGTCACCTATCACTTTAGTCATATCTGCTTGGTTACCTGCCATGTAGGTTTCCGTACGTGCAAAGAGAGAAGAATATCTTGTGGTTTGTTAGGTTAATGACTCACATGAGTTTATATCTAAGGGAAACTAAAAAATTCGCTAAGAAATTCCTACAGTCGACACCAAACTTTTTGACCCAAAATTTAGATGTGGGATCAACAAATTAGATTTAAATAAAACATAATTAATCTCAGCTAATATTAATATCCAAAAGATAAGGTTATTAATTTTATGACATATCGTATGTATATTTGATCGAATGGCAATAGATGTGAGGAATAATAATAGTATTCAATGATCTATAAAGGTGGAAGATTGCATTAAATAATAATAAGTAGCAATAAATGACATTTAAGTAAATAAAAATGTGTGAGTTACTCGAAAAAGGGTGAGATCTGTGAATATTCTTTCTGAAAATGGTGACTGATTGATTGGACTTTGAACACTTAGATTGTTCTTGGATCAAGTGAAAAAGTTAGACAAGAATCTTAGTAAAAAAAAATCGTGTGCTTGTAATATGGCCAGATTCTCTCTATAAAATCAATGTGTTTTCTTACAAGTGAATATTATGTCCCGTATCATTGTGTCTCTTTCCATCTATAGGAAACATATTCCTAAAAACTTTAATAATACAGGTGCAGAGAATATCCACTAGAATATTCTCTTTTTTGCCTTATCTTAAAATTAGCCATTTTAACTCTGTTTAAGAAGCTCGATCTCGACCTTGATCTACGACGATTTCACGACTTTGATCTTTGCTGACTCTTCGACCGCACCTTTCATCGCGTCAAGGCCACTTCGACCTGGGGTAGATCTTTCTTGAAATCTTACTGATAACACGTTGTGGCCGATGAAAGCTATCATGATGCTGACGTGGCTTACCTATATCAAAAATATTTTTTGGCTCATACACAGACTAGCCTAAAGTCAAGGCAGATCATAGTCCTATTTCACAGATGCATCGTATTGTAAATTGACTCACTGGATTAACCACTTCATTTTCTTGTCTTGTGGAATAGTTCATTCTATCTTCAAACTTTTTATGTAGACTCAAAGAATAACCACGCATTAGAAAATGACTGTAAAAAATCATTTTTCAAGAAAATGTTTTTTGTCATATTGAACACACAATATTTCAATGTTATTAATTTGCTCTTTTTTTTCGGAAATTCCTCTTCATCTGTGTATTAGCGTAAACGCTCCACCTTCCCCAATTTTCTGGTACAGGTAAAGGAAATTAATGGGAGACGTGAAAGTTAGTTGTTGACCAGAAAACAGTTTCATGAGCCTTTTATTTTCAATGTTTTCGACTTTCTGTCAGATGTAACATTCATAATCCTTTAAGCACATGTACCACGAATAGCTCCAGACCTTATAAGACAAAAAATTAAACAACTTAGCTAAGGTCCATCTAAAAGCAATTCACTGCAACTAGCTCACTAATTTTTTGTTGTCTTTCCTGTTTTTGTCCTTTGAACCAATTCAAGAAATTCCGAATTAGATTTCAAATCCCCTCACACATGCATTGATCCTTCACAAGTCAATATTTAGCACATGCACACATAATCCAAATGTAGATTATCTTATGGACATTAATATTTAATTATGCAAAAGAACATTCTGTAGTCGGCTAATGACCAATTATTGGAGAACCTGTCTTGAGATTTATCATAGATTTAAATTGATCTTATTCAAGAGAACTATGACTACTGAATTAAAGCAAATTTACAACAATCTTCCACAAGATGATTCAGGTGACAATATCCATTCAACTTTGTCGACAATAACTGGGATCTCAAGTGCTAAATGTAATGACTTCACATTCCGAAACAAGGCCGAAGGGAAATGGCCCATAATGATTAAAAGACTTATGTTACAGAATTAGGCAATCAGAAACTAATGGTTAGGACCTGGAATATTAACATATGCTTAGTTGAAATGTGCAGGATTAACTCCATTCAACCTAAACTTTAAGTAACTACTTGTGCAAAGATAACTAGCCAGATAACAGAATGTGATGGTTTAGTCCTCTTTGATTCCATTCAAGAACTTGAAGACATAGAGCATGGTCGGCCGCCTAGCTGGATTATCCGAGAGACATAATGCAGCAATCTGTAATGCCTGAAGCATCATCTGCTTAGAATCTGCATCAAGTATTGTTGGATCCAGCACATCAACTGATTGCCCCCCCTTCATCTTCTGAAGTACCCAACCAACCAAGTTTCCGCCTTCCACATCTTTGAAATCTGGACCTGTCGGCTCTTTCCCTGTCAGCAGTTCAAGCAGAATCACACCAAAAGAATAAACATCTCCTTTTGTGGTGGATCGCCATGTCTGCCCATACTCAGGAGGAATGTACCCAAATGTACCAGCAATATCAGTGCTTACATGCGTCTCACAGGCGCTGATCAACCTTGCCAACCCAAAATCTGCAACTTGTGCCTCGAAGTCATCGTTGAGCAAGATATTACTTGCCTTTATGTCCCTGTGAATAATGTGGGGTGTGAATCCGTGATGAAGGAAAGCTAGACCACGTGCAGCACCTACTGCGATCTTAAGACGTTTGCTCCAATTCAGCACATCAAGGGTTCCACTACGGTTTCTCAGCCAGTGATCCAAGCTCCCATTAACCATGTACTCATAAACAAGAACTTTATCTTCACCATAAGAACAGTATCCAAGCAAGGGCACAAGGTTTCGATGCTTCACTTTGCCCAGAGTTTCCATTTCAGCTAAAAATTCACGGTGACCTTGAGTTTTTGCTTGGTTTAGCCTCTTAACTGCAACTGTTTTACCATCAGGTAAAGTAGCTTTATAGACAGTTCCAAACCCTCCATCACCGACAATTTTAGTCTTGCAAAAGTTGTTGGTGGCTTCAAGAACATCAACCAATGTCAGCTTTAGAAGGGGCTGCTCAAACATGGCCACATTGATGCTAAGAGGCTCTTTTGATTTGCTGCTGCCTAAGAAATAAAGGTGCTGATCATCACTGTCCATTTTGCTGTCCTCACATTCCTCAGGATCACTTTTTCCGCTGCTTCTACTAATCCATATCCTTGACACAATGGCAATAGTAAGAGTAATCAATATAGTCCCAGCCACAACTGACAAGATTCCCCAAACATTAAGCATCGATGATCTTTTAATAAAACTCTTGGCAGGGCATTTTAGAGCTACGATTCCCCCACAGAGATCTTTGTTCCCTGCCACTGAAACTTTTGAAAGGTTCTGGCAAATTCCATTTCTCGGGATAGCTCCTTCCAGTTTGTTATCCATGAAATTTAACACACCCAAATTGGGAAGGGTGCATACTGTTTCAGGTATTTGGCCATAAAGACTGTTGCCAGAGACATCCAAATACTCAAGCTGCACAAGATTTCCAAGCTCAATTGGAATTTTACCCGTTAATCTGTTGTAATGGAGATCAAGAAAAGCCAAGTACGACATGTTTCCCAAAGATGGTGGCAAGTTCCCAGTAAAGGAATTAGTACCCAAATTTAGAGCTTCAAGTCTCCAAGCAACAGAGTTTGAGAACAGCTGATCCAGACTACCTGAAAGCCTGTTTTGCTGAAGATAAAGGCCAACTAGGTTTGACATCCTTGATAGAGAGGGAGGAAGTTCACCATCGAGCACATTTGAGCTCAAGTCTAAGTGTGTCAGCCCATTTAAGTTCCCAAAACTTGATGGTATTGGACCGGTAAATTTGTTGCTAGTCAAATTTAGCTTCACCAAACTACCTACTTGCCCAATGCTTCCAGGTATTGAACCTGTGAGCTGGTTATTCCCAAGATAAAAGCCTTGCATCTTAAGTGAGTAGCCGAATTCCTCTGGAACGGTGCCTGTCAACAAATTCCCAGTTAAGTCTAATGTAGTGAGATTCACTAGGCGGGCAAGTGATCCTGGTATATCACCGGATAGCATGTTATTGCTGAGCAAAAGATCCACTATAACAACACAGCTCCCTAGCTCTTCAGGTATCGAACCAGACAACTTGTTATGAGATAGATCATAGACACCATGATGCTGCACATAACTTGAATCAGGGATGCTTGCTTGACGGAAATACTTGGAAATCTTGGAAGGAATAGCCCCACTAAGCTCATTGTGGGAAAGAACCAGGCACTGTAGCTGAGGCAGATCCACAAGTGTCACTGGGATCGACCTATGAAGCCGGTTATTCCCAAGATCCAATGTAGTAAGAGAGATACAATCCCCCAATTCAACAGGAATGAAACCTTCAAGAAGATTGGAATTCAAATTCAACACTGAGAGAGAAGTTAAATTACCAATCTCCTTAGGAATAACACCACTTATCTTGTTGTTACTAAGAACTAGCCTTTGCAATGACACAGCATTACCAATTTTTATAGATAAAGTACCCTGTAAGTGGTTATTTGCAGCAGAAAACTCCATTAGACTAGCAGAATTCCAGAGACTTACTGGAATAGAACCTGTCAAATTGTTGGAATCCAAATCAAGAACCATCAAAGGAAGCTCTGATAAATACTCTGGAATCACCCCAGTAATACTATTATCTAATAATGCCAACTGAGTCAGATTACCACACTTTACAAATGTGTCTTTAATACTGCCTGTGAGAAAGTTGTGATCAAGATCAATATCTGTGAGTGCCACAGCATTACAAAGCTCTTTTGGTATTGGACCAGAGAGTAAGTTGCTGCTGAGACTAATATGATTCAATAAAGAACAGTTCCCTATCTCAGCTGGAATTTTGCCAGTAAACCGATTACTCGAAAGTAAAAGGGAATCCATTTGTGTCCATTTTCCAAGCCAAGAAGGCAATGGACCTGAAAGCTGATTCCTTTCTGCAATAAAAGATAGAATAGGCAACTCTGAAAGCTCTTGAGGCAAAGAACCAGTGAGTGAATTAAAAGAAAGCATCACTGTTGTCAACTTTCTACACTTTCCAAGCTCAGAGGGTATTGAACCATTGATCTCAGAGTAACCTAAGTTCAAGAAAGTCAAATTCTCAAGACCGCCTATTGCTTTTGGGATAGAACACTTCAATGGGTTATAAGAAAGGTCAAGTTTGGTCAAAGATTTCACCTTGGAGATGGATTCTGGCAATGGACCCTCAAGTGAACATGAAGCAGCATAGAAATTATAGAGATTAGAAAGTTCACCAATTTCTGGTGGCAACTGGCCGGAAAATCTGTTAAGCCCAATGTAAAGATTCTTAAGGTTTCTCAATTTCCCAATTTCAGGTGGAATAGAACCAGAAAGGGTGTTATTAGACACATCAAAAGAAGCCAAAGATTGAAGCTTTGTGAAGAGTGCTGGAGAGAGAGAACCTGAGAGAAAGTTGTTGCCAAGAGCCAAGACTTGTAGCTGAGTCAAGTTACCAAGTTGGGCTGGAATTTTTCCGGTCAAAGAATTACCAGAAAGGTCAAGAAACCTTAGTTGAGTCAAAGTAGCAATGTGGGGTGAAATGGGTCCTTTGAGTGATAAAGAAGAGAGCTTGAGGGAAACAACTTGGCTATTTTTGCAAAAAACACCATTCCAGTGACAATGTGAAGTTGAGGTGGTCCATGTAGACAGAATATGTGGATTTTCAAGAGAACTCCTGAAAGAAAACAGACTTTGTCTTTCTGGGTCCTCTTCTGAAAATCTTTGTAGGGTTGCATTGGAAACAAAGAAACAGAAAAGAAAGACAATGGCAGTGGTATAAAGAAACCTAATGGCCATTATAAAAAGGCCAGTACTTTGAAATGCAGTGGAAGAGAAATGAAATGGGATGTGTAATGAACAAGTGGTTGATATGAGTGTATTAACAAATACTGGAGAAAAGACCTATATACAATTATGACAACTCTACTACTCCATTAAAGAGGGTACTGAATTGGATGTTGAAAGTCGGAAGCATAAAGATGAAAGAGAATACTAAAAGCAGGTGTTGGGAACATGAAGAGAGGATTCATGGTAGAATACGAAATATATTCGTGAAGATAAAGAAATATTTTTTTGTAATCCCCATAAATTTTCTTAGTGTAATGTGATAGTGAGAAACAAGCAAATACAAGTACAGGTTCAAGAAAACAACACTGTCTTCAATGAGTCTTGAGTGGGGGTCCTTGGCCCCTACTTGGCATAATGGGTGCGGGAGGGGGGACACTATTTCACTACCAACAAATGAATACGAAAAGGTTCTTGAAATTTGTCAGTCATACAACTCAGTATTTTATGAGACATATTTTAAGATTCCGAGCTTGGGAGCACCTAAATGCCTTATCCCTAAAACACCCTCTAAATTACAAGGACCCCCACATCTTTCTTCCACATTTTGAAGATTTAATTGCGTATTTAGTGATGTTTGACGCATTTGAATCTACTTAATTTGGTTGGTAATAATTGAAGGTTACTGCTTGCTGCGTAATTTAGCTGTAATGATACGGCTAGAGCTAACCATTTAAAGAGTATTTAATGATTATGTGAGGACAAAAACAGTGGTCACCAATTCGAGCCGTGAAAATAGTCTCTTGTAAAAATACAGATTAGGTGCGTACAATAGACTCTTGTGATCCGGATGCTGCACGTAGCGGGGCTTAGTGTATAGGGCTGTCTATTAGTATATTTTTTGAGGACAAAAGCACATGAAACTCTCTGGAATTTATTCTAAATTAGAAAAAAAAATTCTTTCGTACTTGAGGAAAGAAGAATCTTATTTTTTCAAGTTTGTCACTTTACTGTCAACTTGAAACGAAAAAGAATAACAACTAGAGTACAATTTTAAGTTTGAAATAAGGAATTACAATTCAGAATATACCAACAATATTTTGCTACGCATAGTTGCTTAGTTGCGTTCTAAAAGCAACATATGTAGGGGCTACTATGATCCTATATTCAAAAAACCAAAGGTTCTTAATATTTCTTTCATTAATATTTTGTAAAAACACAATAAAATCATGATGATTTTGGAGCCAAGAAACTAGTTATAAGTATTGCACAAGTTAATCTTTTTCCTTTTTCCCTTTGTTTATTTACGTTTTTACTTTTAACACTAGCAATAGTACTGTAGAGCTTCTATTATAACTCAACCAAATTGGGAAAAAGTCAGGACCCCCCATCCCTTCTTGAACATTTTGAATTCAATTGTATTTATTTCGACGTTTGACGCATTTGAATCTACTCCTTTCGTTAATAATAATTGAAGTTACTGGTAGGTAATTTAGCTACTCTGGTAATACCCCTTAGCTAAAGTCCCATTTCCAGAGTCATTTAATGATTATGTGAGGACAAAAGCACATGAACTTTCTGAACATCTACTCAAATTGGAAAAAAAGAAAATTTTCTTCGTACTTCAGGATCAAAGGAGCCTTTTAAATTCAAGTTCGTCTCTTTACTGTAAATGGAAAAGAAAAAATATGTTATGATTGTATTGGTCCATATTTGGTTACCACGACGACGGGTAAGCGAGGTTAGAGAACGGAGTCATTACAATGTGGCGACTGACGGCGTTGTGGCAGAGGATGACGACCAAAGGCGAGCAGCCGAAGTAAAGTAGGGTTGTTAGTGTCAACTCCGAAAGAGACAGAAAGAATATATTTTTGAAATATTCTTTGTGTTGTACTTTTTAAGGTTTTTTGAGGAATGTCTCCTATAAATAGGAGGAGATAGTAAACAAGGAGGAGTCTGCCCTTTTTGAGAACGGAAAGAGATTGTAAGGTTGAAAAGAAAGAATATACGAGAAAGTTGTCTCATTCATTTCATCAATATGTTGGGAAGCGTGTCAAGCTAATAGAAGAAAAAGAATATTTAAGAGAGAAAAGCAATAAATTGCACAAGACAAGACAAGATTTACGTAGTTCGGCAATTTTTGTCTACTCCACGACCACACAAATAATAGCTCTTTATTAATTAAAGAGAGAAAGAAGAAGTTTGGGATGATCTACAAATGAAAATGTAGACCCTTCTTTATAGTCATTTGAATGCCCTGCCGAGGTAAGCGCTTACATCATAAGAATGCCGATGTAAGCGTTTACATCATAAGAATGCCGAGATAAGCACTTACATCACAAGAATGTCGATGTAAGTGCTTACATCATATTTTCATCTCTTTTTTATTTTTCTTTCTTTTGTTTTGTCTACTTTCACATACAATAATAGATGTGCTCCTATCAATCTCCCCCTCAAACCTAAGTTACATCAAGAAAGAAAAAAAAATTGCTATTTTCTGGTGGTGCCTTCACGCTATCAGTCTTGAAGGCTAACTGAGGCAGCGCACAGCCTTAGTTTGTCAACACCGACAACTTTGGTCAACATGTCTGACGGGTTCTTTGATCCTAGTATCTTCTGCAGGGAAAGAGTTCCTTTATTTATCAACTCTCGGATATGATGATTCCTCAACTGGATATGTTTCGATCTTACATGAAACACTGAATTCTTGGCAAGATGAATTGCACTCTAGCTATCGCTGAAAAGCTCACAATTGTCCTGCTCTTTACCTAGCTCTTTAAGAAAATTCTTGAGTCAAATCATCTTTTTTCCAGCTTCTGAGATTGTCATGTACTCTGCTTTAGTGGTAGATAGAGCAACACTTTTCTGAAGTCTGGACATCCAACTAACAGCAGTACCACCCAAGGTGAACACGTAGCCCGTGGTACTTTTTCGACTATCCAGATCGCCGCTTAAATTTGCATCAGCAAAACCTTGTAAGATAATATTGCTCTTTTTAAAACAAAGTGTCATACCTGAGGTGCCTTTGAGATATCACAATATCCATTTTACACCTTCCCAATGCTTCTTTCATGGATCTGACATGTATCTACTGACAACTCCAACTGCATAGGCTATGTCAGGTCTAGAGAAAACCATAGAATACATCAAACTTCCTACTGCTGAAGCATACGGAAGTTTGGACATGTACTTCCTTTCTTCATCTGCATTAGGTAATTAGTCCTTTGACATATTTAGATGTCTTCCGAGTGGAGTGCTTCTGGTGTTTGCATCATGAAGATTGAACCTGCTAGTACCTTCTGTATGTACTTTTCTTGAGACACCTTTAAGGTTCTTTCCGACTTGTTTCTGCTAATCCTCATCCCAAGCATTTGCTTAGCCGGTCCTAAGTCTTTCATTTCAAACTCCTCCGCCAGTTGTTGCTTAACCAAATTGATCTCATTTATGCTAGATCCTACAATTAGCATATCATCAACGTACAACAGTAAAATGATATAGGATTCATCAAGATTTTTGATATAACAGCAATGGTCCATCTCACATCGTGTGAAACCATTTTTATGCATGAATCCATCAAATTTCTTGTACCATTATCGGGGAGCTTGTTTCAAACCATACAAACTCTTCTTCAACTTACACACAAGGGTTTCTTTACTAGAAACTTGAAAACCTTCAGGTTTCTTCATGTAGATGTCTTCTTCAAGTTCACCATGCAAGAAAGCGGTTTTAATATCTAGCTGCTCCAAATGCAAATTTTCTGCAGCTACGATACTTAGCACCAACCTGATAGTAGTTAATTTGACTACAGGAGAGAAGATTTTGGTGTAGTCAATTCCTTCCTTCTGCTGAAAGTCTTTTACTATTAATCGTGTTTTGTATCTCTTCTTACCATCATGCTCTTCCTTAATTCTGTACACCCACTTGTTCTGCAATGCCTTCTTTCCTTTTGGTAACTCCGTAAGTATCCATGTTTTATTCTTATGAAGAGAATTCATCTTTTCTTTCATGGCTAGCTTCCACTTATCAAAGTCTATTACCTGCATTGCTTCAACAAAATGCGCTGGTTCTCCAGCATCAGTTAAAAGTAAATAGTGAAGAGAGAGAGTTAACCTATCTGGATCATTCATGACTCTTTTAGATCTCCTCAATATAGGTTCATGAGTAACTGAACCCGAATTTGATTCAGGTCCTGATTCCAGATTTGGTTCTGCATTTGATTCTATCTCTGGTTCCGGTTCTGGTTTTGATCCAGGTTCGGCTTCTAGTTCTTCTTCAAATTCGGCTTCTAGTTCGTCATCTTCAATTTCAGAATCAGTTGTAATCCCTCTAGCTACTTTATTTTCTGAGATTTCTTCTAACTCAACTGTTTCGGATGTCTGTTTGTTGGTGCTGGTTGGTTCTACTTCAAGCTTGTCCTTGTACATCACATTTTCATTAAATGTGACATTCATGTGTCTTAGGATCTTTCTATTCTGATCATCCCAAAACCGATAACCAAAATTATTATCACCATAGCCAATAAAGAAATATTTTTTGGCTTTAGGATCAAGCTTATCTCTATCATTAGAGTTTACATGCACATAAGCAACACTACCAAAAATTTTCAGATGTGAGAGAGTTACCTCCTTTCATGTCCATACCTCTTCAGGAATTTCAAAATTCAGTTGTACAGAGGGTCTTCTATTTATGAGGTAAGCTACCGTGTTAACAGCCTCGGCCCAAAAATACTTCGGCAATCCAGAATGTATTCTCATACTTCTGGCTCGTTCATTCAGGGTTATGTTCAACCTCTCAGCAATGCCATTTTGTTCCGATATTCCAGGAAGTGTCTTGATTATTTTGATCACATTCTCCGAGAAAAATGCTTTGAACTCTTGGCTATTATACTCTCCTTAATTATCAGACTTCAGACATTTTAGCTTTAGACTTGTCTGATTTTCAACTTCAGCTTTCCATCTTTTAAAGGTAACAAACACATCAGATTTATTTTTCAGAAAATAAACCCATACCTTTCTTGTGGAATCATCAATGAAGGTGACATAATAGCGTGAGCCTCCTAGAGAAGTTACAGGAGCTGGTCCCCACACATCTGTATGCACTAGTTCCAGCCTCTCTTTCTTTGGTGTCCTTCCCACCTTTGAAAAACTAACTCTCTTTTGTTTCCCGTAAATGCAATCTTCGCACAAACCTAATTCAACATGTTTTAGGTTTGACAACTTTTCTTTGGATGCCAAAAACTTCATTCCCTTCTCACTCATATGCCCGAGCCTCCGGTGCCACAATGTTATATCACGACCATAATTAACTGTTGTTATAGTATCTCTTTGTATTGCAGTTGCATACAGTGTTCTCCTTTTGAAGCCTCGTGCCACAACCAAATTCCCTTTGGTTATCTTCCACGATCCGTTGCCGAATGTTGTTGTATATCCTTCACTGTCAATCTAACTCATAGATATCAGATTTTTCTTGAGGCCAGGAACATGTCGTACATTTTGCAATTTTCATAGCGTGCCTTGTAAAGTCTTTATATAAACATCGCCTTTTCTGGCAATGTCGAAAGGTTCGCCGTCTGCTAGATAAACTTTCTCAAATTTTTCATCAATATAATTATGCAATAATTCTTTGCATGATGTAGAGTGAAAGGATGCACCTGAGTCCAGAATCCAAGATTCGACTGGACTGTCTGCACAACAAATTAGTGCATCACCGACTTGTTCAACAATTACATTTGCTGAATTTTCTTCATTCTTCTTCTTTGGTTCTCTACACTGGCTACCGTAGTAACCCTTTTTATCGCAATTCCAACAAGTAATGTCCTTACGATTTTTGGATTGTCCTCTTCTCCTTGACTTTGATCAGCCACGACCATAACTCTGTCCTCTTTGGCGGATTCTCCCCTACTTTCGGTACTAAAAGCAGATCCTGGGGAATCACTTGATTCTCTTTGGCGAATATCTTCGCTTAGAACCAAGTGTCTAGTATCATTAAATTTGAGTTTGGTACTTCTTGATGAACTGCTAACTGCAGTTACGGTTGCGGACCAACTCTCCGGTAGAGATGATAATAGAATCAACGCCCTGATTTCGTGTTCAATTGTTATATTAACAGAACTCAACTGAGTTAATATTATATTAAACTCATTGATATGTTCCGTGACCGATCCACCTTCTGTCATCTTTAAGTTGAACAATCGACGCATCAAATAGACTTTATTTGAAGTAGATGGCTTCTCGTACATATTTGAGAACGCCTTCATCAGGCTTGCAGTGGTCTTCTCGTTAATGATGTTAAACGCCACATTTCGTGTTAGCGTCAAACGAATTACACCAAGAGCTTGGCGATCTAATAGATCCCAATCCGCTTTGGCCATAGTCTCTAGTTTCACCTCGGTTAGAGGTAAGTGTAATTTTTTCTGGTACAAATAATCCTCTATTTGCATTTTTCAGAATCCAAAATCTTTGCCATTGAACTTGTCAATCTTAACCTTCCCTTCTTCCGATGCCATTTTTCACAAAAAGTAATTTATGTGAATAGTAACGATGATCAATAGTGTCGCGCTATTCTTATGAATAGTACATGCACCAATACTGTACTTTTCTACCAGAAATACACTATATGTGCTCTAATACCAGCTCTTGGGAAGCGTGTCAAACTAATAAAAGAAAAAGAATATTTAAGAGAGAAAAGCAATAAATTGCACAAGACAAGACAAGATTTACGTGGTTCGGCAATTTTTGCCTACTCTACGGCCACACAAAGAATAGCTCTTTATTAATTGAAGAGAGAAAGAAGAAGTTTTGGGATGATCTACAAATGAAAATGTAGATCCCTATTTATAGGCATTTGAATGCCCTGCCAAGGTAATCGCTTACATCACAAAAATGTTGATGTAAATCTTACATCATATTTTCATCTCTTTTTGATTTTTCTTTCTTTTGTTTTGTCTACTTTCACAACAATAGGTGTGCTCCTATCACAATATACATATTGTTCATCATTTAACTATAATCTTAAGGTCTCACAGAGATATCAACTGCTTTCCATTCCGTATCGGCAAAGAAAGGAAACACCCAATCATATGATCATTGGGTGACTATTCTTTTTATGCTATATTCCTTATTATTCCTTATATTTATTATACTCTTATGATATTGCACATCTTGTCAATCATAACATATTAAGTCCTATTTAATGCTTGTAAATTAACTTCTCATCGTATAAGAGTTTTGCTCCGTTTGATCTAGAGATTATTAAGTTTAAAGAGATTCATCTTGCTAATTTATTACTAATTAGTTTAGCATCTATTTGCTCAAACAATGATAGTTGCTTTTTTAAAAGCATAATAAACTTAACAATTTTCATATATTAGTCAACATATGCAAGAGCTACTATGACACTGCAGATTAAAAGAAAAAAGGTTCTAAATATTTCAGCGTTCATTACTTTTCAATTGCATAGGAGTATTCAAAAGTAGAGCTCTGCCTTCTATTATATATATATATAGAGAGTATAATTCACCACGGTAAACTTTTAAAAGAATACTATTTGACCAAAAAAGTGTGGGACCTTTTTTGTTAAACTAATAAAATAAGAATATAGAGGGTAAATTCTAGTTAAGGATAATTAATTCTAGATTTGAGATGAATAACATGAATAGAAAAATATAGTTAGGTACAAAAAATTGGCAGTGATTATGACCAAGTTTAATAGTATGAAAAAAGTGCATTAAGTAACATTAAATGACAATAAAATGTAAATAAAGGAAAAGATTCACCCAATCTTGAGTGAGGCGGATCCTCTTTCATTTGATAAAGATGAATGATAGACAAATACAAAAACCTTAGGACCCTTTTTGGATCTGACGGAAGGTATGAGATCATAGATCATCTAATCTCTTTAGAGAGGTGTGTTTTTTATCCCGTCTAGAGAGAGAGAGTCCCCTCTTCCTATTTATAAGGGATATCCCTAGAAAACCCTAAAAAAAAATACAATTTAGAGGGAATATTCAGTAGAATATTCCCTTCGAACATTCCAAAGCAAAACTAGCTGTTACATCTATTTGCATTGCTCGACCTCGGCCTTAGTGATCGCTGCTCGACCTCGGCTTTATTGATCACTGCTCGACCTCGGCCTTATTGATCACTGCTCGACCTCGACCTTATTGATCACCGCTCAACCTCGGCTTTATTGATCACTGCTCGATCTCGGCCTTACTGATCACTGCTCGACCTCGGCCTTGCAGATCACTGCACGACCTCGGCCTTATAGATGACTGCTCGACCTCGACCTTAATGATCATAGAACCATTCATGACAATTGTCTTCGCATGTCAAATTTCTCCGATTTAATTTTGACCCATACAAATACGACGATACAAGAGAAGAAGTCGAAGGGGCAAGACTTGTAAAGATGACTCATTTGTTTTATTTGTTGTCCATTCCATAGTTCAAGGAAGGCACAAAATTTAAACAATGGAACACTAAATTTAAACAATGGAAACTAAATTTCATCATACTTTTAAAATTATGAACTGTAAATTAAATATTTATTAGAATTTTAGTGAGTGAGTATAAATATATATATATATATATATGTTACTCGTTAAAAATATTATGTTCAGATGAATTAGTCGCCGAAGAGGTATACCCGCCACGGCCTCAGGAGAGAATTGACATGCCAACCAAAGTTTAAGAAAGTAAAGCGGAATTAATTTAGAATTATTTCACAAATTAAGTTTTTGAAAATGATTGGTGTATAAGTTCTTTGTCCGTCATCTTTCAGTGTATTAATTTGTGGCGTGGGTTAATAATACTTCTACGGGAACTCCTCCTAGAGAAGAAGGATATAATAGTCATTGCAGAGTTGTTTTATGTAATACAGGGAAAGGAAGCTAATGATGGGACGAGGCGGCAGAGGGAAGAGGCTTAACATTGTCTCTTCTGCGGAAACAAACAAACGGCCTTTACAATTTTTGTACGAAACCATGATATCACTGAGGAACCCATGCTAATACTGCCACACTGTTTTTACTCTTTCACCCAATGTATCTTTTTGCAAAACAATGTAGAAAGAACAAAGATATTTTCTTTAACGCATTTGAATCTACTCCTTTCGTTAGTAATAAGCGTGAGGTCTCAAATTACAAGGGACATCGGCAACAAAAAATTAAGGTCAAATACCTATTCAACTTTGCATTATTTTTTATTTTGGCATTCTATTTCTACCTGGTTCCATTTTGACACTCCAATTTTAATTTATATGTTCCATTTTAGCCCTCTAATTATATTTTTTGTATTTCACTTTAACACAAAAACTAAAATTAGTGCAAAAAATATAGCGCGTGTGTATACACAAATCTGATGTGTAATAAATATCTAATTAAATATTGCCACCTGATTTTTTCATTCATATCAAATGGGTCAATACTAAAATACATGAACCCGAAGTTACGGGTTGTATATGTATTTGGCCAAAAATTAATAAGGCACATCAGCAATAATTGCCAGCCGTTTTTCCCTCTTTATTACACTAGTAGCATTCGATTTTTTTGGCAAATTTTTTTGTTATATTGAAAATATAGTAAAATTAGTAAATATAAGATAAGATCTTTGCAGCATTTCGTAACTGATGATAGAAACTACTTTTTTTTCAATTTTTAGGAACGCCAGTAGTTTTATGAAAAGTAAGCGGAAGATATTTTAAAGAAAGGAACGAAACCTTAATGATTTGAAGAGAGAAGTTAAATTGATCCCAGGGAAGACTTGGAGCAACAGTAAAATTATTTTCATATGATTTATAGATTACGAGTTCGAGGTATAAAAACAGTTAGTAATACTTGCATTAAGGTATGTTATCTATATCACATATCTTTTGAGGTGTGATCCTTACCCGAACTTAGATAAATACAAAATACTTTACGCACAACTTATTTTTCTTTTATAAGTTAAACTGATTGATGATTGCATGAAAATTACGTGCCCGGCGATGCAAATATTGCACAGAAGGAACAGTAAATATGTGTTGTTCCCTCAGAACAGCTAGCTTGTAATATGATGAGATGGTGATGATGACAAAGCCTGCTTGCTTTAACTTTAACCACGTCAAAAATTGCATTAAATGAGACCATAGGACAAAGGTTTTAACTTGCACGTTTAGATATGAAAAAGAAAGATAATGTATTGCAGCACAGTGGGTGATTTTATCACCAGAAATACGCAAAAAGTGCCAAAAACAGAAGCTAGATATGACTTGTCTCTGTTCTGCACATACAAAAGCTGGCTTCTCTTTTTTCTCCCTCTTACCTTTCAATGATCTATTCAACATAAAGAAATCCCCTTTTAAGAAAAGAAATCAGTATAACTCTTTGTTAAAAATCAAATTCTCTGCAGGAAATCAAAGATAATTTTCGTATTAACTAGTGTGGATTTCCTAGATATTAGACTGCACAAATTAGCAAAAAAAAAAAAAAAAAAAGACTGCACAAGTTTTTCAATTTAAATTTGGTTCCCTTTTTTCCCGGGTTTGGAGACAGAAATAAGAAAGGAAAAAGAAAAAGAAAAGAAAATAAGGACCCGTTTGTTCATAGATTTTTTTTCTTTTTTCTGATTTTTTTTCAAAAACGTGTTTGTCCATAAAAATTTGTAAGTTTTTGGAGATTTTTTAAATGAGTTTTTCAAGTTTTTCGAGAAAAAAAATTTCCCTCACAAAATTACAATATTTTTTTAAGTAAAATATATGTCCAAATATAATTTCAAATACTAATTTTTAACTTAACTTCGAATAATATTTTATTTTAAAAATCACAATTTTTACGTCTAAATGTCTAATAAATATTGACAGTTCCTTCAGGGAAGAAGTAGAGTCGCAGACATTTTGAAAGGGGAAGAATTATCTCAAAATTAGCTTTATGCAATTTTCTTTTGATGTGCCAATGAACATTATGATATCAAAGCAAGTGGAGAGTAGTAAACAGAGAAGAAAAGTAAGGCATAGGCTTTATAGTGAGGCGCAGAGATTCTTTCTCACCTTGGTATTGGGTTTTGTCTCATCTGACCTTAGCCTCAATTATGAGGATTCTCTATGAGTGATTGATTGATGGACTTTGATTTCGGAGTAGCACTATTTTAAGGATAACAAATGCTGATTAACTTGTACAATAATAAATGAGATTTTAACCGAGGTTTTGAGTTCGAATTTTGAGTAGAGAAATGTTCAATAAGTTCAACTTAATTGGATCATATATGAAGAAAATATGAACTAGTCGGATTTGTTTGACTCAAAAGATATTAGATTTTTTTTGAATAAATTAATTAAAGAAAATGAAGGGGTAAATCTTAACTAAGTATAATAAACTCTAGAACAAAAGGTATAAAAGATGAACACAATGGATAATATTTCTTGATCTTGCGAAGATGAGTGATCGAATATTAAGGATGCCAATCGTTTTTCTAGAAAAGCATTACAGTCAGTATTCTTAGCTAAAAAGGCAAAAAGCCCCCTTTACAAGGTTGTTTCCCGCTATATATAAGAGACAAGTCCCTTCTGAACCCTAAAAGACATATCATAGGGAATATTCGAAAGAATATTCCTGGTGCCCCTGTTGGACTTACACTACTGTAAAAGTCATGCAGTCTCTGTTCGCTGTCTGTCGTCCTCCACAGGATGTCGAGCTACGAAGATCTCGTCGTTTGTCGTATTCGTCAATGGTCGTGGTCGTCCAAATTTGGATCCATACAGTTAGTCCATCCGCTTGTCGAGGTTGCAACTTGGTGCGTCCTTGATAAGCGGACACCACCCACTTTTGTAGAGAAATTTGGTTTTACAAAAGCGTTATGGCTTGGCCAACAATGGGAGGTTTAGCGTGCTAAAAAAACACCAGATAGTGTATCTTATCGAGAAATGACGTCATCTCCACGTGCGCCATCATTATCATATTTTCGAGACAGGGGTTGAGGGCTTGTCGCTTCGATTTCGGTGCCATTCTGCAGCCTTCCGCTTCAATTCTGGCGCCACCCAATCCTATAAATAGGTAGAGGGTTTATTTTTTCAAAAACTCTTGGCCATTTCATTTCTGGTTAACCTTTCTCATCCCTCCCGTGTTTGCTCCAACGATTTTTCTGCTTCCTCTTCTCCCATTCTTCGTTCATAGCTTTCTCTGTTATTTTAACACCTTTTTCGTCGAAGAGATACCTAGAACACATCGATCACGTGAGGGGCTTTCTGACGCCACCCCTTTGTCTATGGCGCTCCCCTTTGGCGGTAAGGACATGACGGTGGAAGAGGGGACAGTTTTCCCACCGTGGAGCAGCTGCTGCCGAGACACCCCATGTCTCGAAGCGACTTTCTCAAGGATCCTCCTCCTACTCCAATCCCCGTGCTCTCTGAAACGGAACAAGTTCATATCGATGCTCTCCGTACAAAATATAGCATCCCCGCTCATGTTGATATGGTTCCAGCGGGAAGGGACTTCGTGGAAGTCCATAGGCCTGGGTACTGTGCTTTTTATGAGTACCCCTTCGTGATCGGTCATTCCTTCCCCCTTCTCCCGTTAGCGGAAGAGTTCTGTCGATTCTATCAGGTTTGCCCGGCGCAACTTTCCCCATACACGCTTAAAATACTTCTGTTGTTGACAAAGTATGCGGAGTTGGCGGGGTGTGAGGTTACCGTTCACTACCTTCTGCACTTGTTCTCACCCAGCTTTCATAGGGGCACTATGGTGCATTTGAGGCACCGTGGGACAAAAGGGCTAGTGGTTGGGACCGACGATCGAACAAGTTGTAAATTTTGGCATAAATACTTCTTTGTCAAAATCGAACACATTGTATCTGACCCCTCTAGGTTCCCGGAGCGGTGGAACGAGAATTATAAGTGTCGCCAATTGTTTTACTCTTTCTTTTCTTCTTCATTCATTATAGTATTTGTTTACTTCTTGTTGGCCCGCTTTCGTGAAACATTTTGGGCCGAGAGTTTCATCTGGTAAGTGTCTTCCCCTGTGTCACGTCGTTGATTATATACCATAGTCTACTGATACGACTCTTCTTGATGACATGTCGAGGAGCTTCTAGGCGGAGGGCCCCAGTCCCTGCATTTTGATAGGCTGTCGCTGCTACAGAAATGCAGTTTACTTTGAAAGAATCCGTCCGAGGGGGTCGTGCTCAGTCGATACAAATAGAAGATCCTTCTCGGGATGTGGTCGTCAGGGAAGAGGCCTCTTCCGTACCGACCCCTCACCTCGTGGACGAATCCTCTAATGGGGACGAGTCGTTATTGAGGAAAAGGAGGAGAGTGGAACTTAGGAAGGATGTGGTCGCGAATACCGGTAAAAGTAGGATGGTTGTGTCGCAAACGGCACATGTGCCCATGTTTATAGCCGACACCATCTTGGCGGGGAGGTCTCCCCAAACGGAAAGGGTTTACCTAGTAGGCAGCTCTGTATTCTCCGCTGATGGTGGCGCATCGTCTAACATTGGAGGGGTCCTGCGCGTCAAGGGCGAAGGCTCAGGTTCGGATGTCAACCCGAAGGATGTTCGCGAATTTTTAAAATGTCATACTCATGTGGAGGTTAGAGTGGAGGGTTCTGATCAACATATAGTTGTCCCTGGAGACTACAACTTGTTGTCGAGCTGTGATCAAGTGGCGTCTGCTTTAGCCTCTTTATGTGCCGCCCCTGAGAGCGAGGCTCTTAGAGCGATAAGCAACATGGAGTTGTCTCGGAATGTCACCGGCATGGCCTTGCAAGTAGATTTCTTTCTCTTCCTTTTCATCGTTGGGTTTGCGTTGTTATTGCCGACCTGTCTTTTTGTTTTAACTTTTTTTCTTGTTGTGCCAGACCCTTATCGTGGAGATCGAGCACGAGCATCGGGAAAGGAAGAGGGCGGACATCTACGGGAAGATGTCTTCTAAATATAAAGAATATCACACCAAGCATCATGCGATGGCCGACATCTACCATCAAGGCCCTGATTTCCAACTGTTTCGCGAAAGGCTTAAACAGAGGGAGGATCAGTTGGCGCACAAGGTCGAGGAGTTGAAGGAGGGAGACGAGGACCTTATAAAGGTCATCGCCCGCAATAGTGAACTCGAGGCATCCTTTAAGGTGAAGGAAGATGAGCTCGAGTTAAGTATAGGAGTGATGGCCGAGAATGCCGACCTGCAAGAAAAGATAGCCAGTTTTACTGCCGAATTGGGTATGAAAATGTCGGAGATTAACGAGCTCAAGAGTGAGTTGAGTGTGAGCGTCGATAAACTGGCGATTGCTATTTCTGAAGCGGCAATCTTGGAAAATACCCTCTGTGTCTGTAGGTCGGAGCTAACCAAGGAGAAGGAAGCACCCGCGCTTAAGGTAGTGGGGCTTGAGGGGCGTGTTAAGGAGTTGGAGGTGGAGCTATCCGCGTTGACTGGACAAGTGGCATCACTATGTATGGAGGACGCTCATCTACACTCGCAACCTTCTACTTCTCGTACTTCGCCAGATCCCATCCTGCCCCTTCGTTTATATAAGTTGTGGGTTCACGCCGAGGCCCAGCTTGATGTGTACAAGGCTCTTCACGCCAACGGGAGGGCATCTGAAGTAGAACTTCAGGATATGCCAAAGCTTGGGTAGCTCATGAGGCATGCAAATATGACCCGCTTACGCCTGACGGAGATGATATCAACTCTGATGATGCGAACCGTCTTGCGTATGATTCTTGGTACGAAGATGTGTATGCTACCATGGATGATGTGTAATTTTTGGTTTGTACTTACTTTTGCTTCAGGATTTTGTAAGGGCGTCTTTGAGCCCATTGTAAAGATAGGTGCTGGTAATATTTTGTTGTAATGAAAAATTTGTTTTGTTGATTCGGTGGCAATTTTTGTTATATTTTTGTCGATTTGAGTAATGTCAGACCCTTTTCTTTGGAGATGGCCTTAGCCTTTGGGATGTTACATTCGAGCCGATATCAAAGTAATATCCCCTCGTAGTTTGAGTGAAGTCGAACTTGTATCTTTGTCGATGGCCTTAGTCATTGGAATGTTACTTTCGAGCTGGCGTCGAAGTAATATCCCATCGTGGTTCGAATGAGGTCAAACTCATATTTTGTCGATGGCCTTGGCCATTAGGATGTCACTTTCGAGCCGGCGTCGAAGTAGTATCCCATCGTAGTTCGAGTGAGGTCGAACTTGTATCTTTGTCGATGGCCTTAGCCATTGGGATGTTACTTTCGAGCCGGCGTTGAAGTAATATCCCATTGTGGTTCAATGAGGTCGAACTCATATTTTTGTCGATGGCCTTGGCCATTGGGATGTTACTTTCGAGTTGGCGTCGAAGTAGTATCTCGTCGTAGTTCGAGTGAAGTTGAACTTGTATCGTTGTCGATGACCTTAGCCATTGGGATGTTACTTTCGAGCTGGCATTGAAGTAATATCCCATCGTGGTTCGAATTAGGTCAAACTCATATTTTTGTCGATGGCCTTGTCCATTCGGATATTACTTTCGAGCTGGCGTCAAAGTAGTATCCCGTCGTAGTTTGAATGAAGTCGAACTTGTATCATTGTCGATGGCCTTAGAAATTGGGATGTTACTTTCGAGTTGGCGTTGAAGTAATACCCCATCGTGGTTCGAATAAGGTCGAACTCATATTTTTGTCGATGGCCTTGGCCATTGGGATGTTACTTTCGAGCTGGCGTCAAAGTAGTATCCCGTCGAAGTTCGAGTAAAGTCGAACTTATACTTTTGTCGAGGGCCTTAGCCATTGGGAGCTTCATTCATACATTGGATATTTGATTATATTCCTGTAGGAAATACATGTTGACTTTGTACATATAATGGAGATTTGGCTGTCTATACCTAGTCCCTTCATTACTCGGCCTGGAGATCACGTCGAAGGGTGGGGTAATGAACAACACTTTGGACCTTGAGACGTCTCCCTTGCTGCCTCATTAAAAACCTCACCGAGAAAACCTGATTGGGACAAAACCCGGATGGGGAAAAAAAGTATGACTTAGGCGGCACCTCTTTTCAGAAGTGGAAGTATTTGAGATGGGCGATATTCCAATTGTTTTGGAGTAGTTTTCCTTCCATTGTCTCTAACTGGAATGCTCCTTCATTTGCTGCCGCCGTGATTTTGTATGGCCCGTCCCAGTTTGTTCCCAGTTTTCCCTCATTAGGGTCTTTCGCTGCTTGTGTTTTAGCTTTGAGGACGTAGTCTCCGACCTTCAGTGGTCGTACTTTGGCCTTCTTGTTATAGTACCTTTCTGCTTGTTGCTTTTGGGATACCATTCTTACGTGAGCCATATCTCTTCGTTTTTTGACTTCATCCAGGTCCTGTAGCCTACTTTCATCGTTACTTGGTTTGCTTTCGTTGGAGTATCTCAGGCTAGGTTCTCCGACTTCGACGGGTATAACCGCGTCAATCCCGTAGACTAGTGAATATGGCATCTTGCTTGTGCTAGTTTTTGGTGTGGTGCGGTATGCCTATAGTACTTCTGGTATCAGTTCAGGCCATAGCCCCTTGGCGTCCTCGAGCTTCCTTTTTAGTATATTCAATATCATTTTACTGGAGGATTCAGCTTGGTCGTTGCCGGTGGGATGATATGGTGTGGAGAGTATTCGCTTGATGTGCCATTTTC
This sequence comes from Nicotiana sylvestris, assembly GCF_000393655.2. Taxonomy (NCBI): domain Eukaryota; kingdom Viridiplantae; phylum Streptophyta; class Magnoliopsida; order Solanales; family Solanaceae; genus Nicotiana; species Nicotiana sylvestris. The sequence continues at coordinate 132,270,246 of NC_091059.1, read as the reverse complement.
AAAAAAACTCAGTTGTTTTCTTTCCGACGAACTGAGGTCCGTTGTCACAGCTAATTTCTTTGGAAATGCTGAAGCGGAATATTATATTTTTCCATATGAACACGATAACTTCTTGCTCACATATTTGAGTGTATACACCTGCTTCTACCCATTTAGAAAAATAGTCAGTTAAAACCAAAAGGAAGCGTACCTTACCTCATCCTGCTGGGAGGGGTCTGACAATATCCATCCCCCACTTTACGAATAGCCATAGCGAAGTAATGGAATGCATGAGTTCTCCTGCTTGGTGTATCATATGGGCGTATTTTTGGCACTATTCACATTTCCTGACATAATCTGCATCTTCTTTTTTCATGGTAGGCCAGTAGTATCCTGTGCAGATGAGGCATCTGACGAGGGCACGGTTTCTCGTACGGGCACCGCAGTGCCCCTCGTGTACTTTTTCTAGTACCCGCCTTGTTTGATTTGGCCCAAGACACTTGTCTAGGGGGCCGTCGAATGTCCTTGTGTAAAGATTATAGTTTACAAGGCTGTATCTGGCCGCCTATATTCGGAGCTTTTTGGCTTCTTTCTTATCTTGTAGGAGCGTTCCTCCCTGCAAATATGTTATGATACGGTTGCGCTAGTCCCAAGTTAGGTTTATAGAATTTACCTTGACATGGTCTATTGAGGAATGGAGAAGGGTGACCACGTTTTCCTTGTTGATATTTCGGATGGCTGCCGCTAGCTTGAAAAGACCGTCCGCTTCGATATTCTGCACCCTGGGTATCTGGTCGAGGCGACATTCGTCGAATTCTGGTAGCAGTTTGTAAATTTCTGACTGGTACTTCTGTAGTCTTTGTTCTTTGATTTGGAAAGTCCTAGTGATTTGGTTTACCACGAGTTGAGAGTCGCAATGGAGGACGAGCCGTCGAGCGCCATATTTGAGGGCTAATTTCAATCCTGCAATCATAGCTTCATACTCGGCCTCGTTGTTAGTCATCTCGGGGTACCGTATGCACTGGCGGATTACTTTTCCCGTAGGGACTTCGAGGACGAGCCCTAGTCCCAATTCGATGCATTAGATGCGCCGTCGGTGTAGAGGACCTAGAGGTCGGAATGTGCGGAAGCGTGGAGCGCCTCCTGCTCTACTTCAGGCAATATTTTCGCTCTGAAACCGGCGACGAAATCAGTGAGCACTTGCGACTTTATAGCAGTTTGCGGTTGATATGTCATATCGTGCTCGCTTAATTCTATGGCTCATTTGGCCAACCTACCCGATAGTTTAGGTTTTTGTAGGATGCCCTTGAGGGGGAAGGTCGTCACCATCTTTATGGGGTGACATTGAAAATATGGTCTAAGCTTTCGTAAAGCTACAACTAACGCCAAAGCTAATTTCTCGAGGTGAGGGTACCTTGTTTCCGTATCATTTAAGGTTTTGCTGATATAATAAATCGAAGATTGCGTAACTTTGTTTTCGCGAACCAAAATTGCACTTACCGAGACTTCGGAGACTGCTAGATACACCATGAGGCATTCGCCAGGGTCTGCCTTGACAAGTAGTGGCGGGTAGGACAGGTACGCTTTCAGTTTTCTTAAGGCGATGACACATTCTGAATTCCACTGTAGTCCATGATCCTTCCTTAGTACGTTGAAGAATTTATGGCACATGTCCGACGATCGTGAGATGAACCTCGACAGGGCGGCTATTCGTCCTGTCAATTTCTGTACCTGCTTTTTGCTGGTTAATGTCTTTGGTATTCCTTCGATGGACTTGATCTGATCCAGGTTGACCTCGATACCGTTTTGCGACACCAAAAAACCAAGGAACTTTCCTGAGGTTACGCCAAAGGCACATTTATCGGGATTCAGTTTCATTCCGTATCGCCTCAATATTTCAAAGGCTTCCTTCAGATGACCAATGTGATCCTCCTTCCTTTTTGACTTTACTAGCATGTCGTCGATGTAGACCTCCATAGTCTTTCCGAGTTGTTCTATGAACATTTTGGTGACTAACCTTTGATACGTCGCCCTTACGTTCTTAAGTCCGAACGGCATGACTCTGTAGCAATATGTTCCTTGGTGAGTGATGAAAACGGTCTTTTCTTGGTTTTCTTCTGCCATTAGAATTTAGTTGTAACCAGAATAAGCATCTAAGAAGCTTAATAGTTCGTGACCTACCGTTGCATCGATGAGCTGGTCGATATGTGGTAACAGAAAGGAATCTTTTGGGCATGCTTTGTTTAGGTCGGTGAAGTCGACACACATCCGCCACTTCCACAACAACAACAACAACAACAACAACCCAGTGTAATCCCACAAGTGAGGTCTGGGGAGGGTAATATGTACGCAAACCTTACCCTACCCGAGGGGTAGAGAGGCTGTTTCCAGGAGACCCTCGGCTCAAAGAGGCAACAAGAGACACTATATTAGTACTATCAATAGACTCATAATAAAACAACATAAAATACCACTAAATCCATAACATAACATAAATACCATAAAAACAAAGTAACAACAATATAAGAGATATAGAAAATACGAGAAAGATGTAAGGTATTAATACACAGCAGATAAAGCCCATCATCAGTAGGTGATCAATAGCATCTTAAGACTAACTCCTAACTGGCTAGTCTCACTCTAGTACGCTGTAAAAAAGACATCACAATTTCCCTAACCTACAACCTTAATGCTCGATCTCCACAATTCCCTGTTTAGGGCCATGTCCTCAGTAACCCTAAGTCGCGCCATATCCTGCCTGATCACCTCTCCCCAATACTTCTTAGGTCTCCCTCTACCTCTCCTCGTACCCACCACCGCCAGTCGTTCACACCTTCTCACCGGTGCATCAGTGTTCCTCCTCTGAATGTGCCCGAACCATCTGAGTCTTGCTTCCCGCATCTTGTCCTCCATGGGGGCCACACCCACCTTCTCTCGAATATCTTCATTTCTAATCTTATCCTTCCTTGTATGCCCGCACATCCACCTCAACATCCTCATCTCTGCAACTTTCATCCTCTGGATGTGTGAGATCTTCACCGGCCAACACTCGGTCCCATACAACATAGCAGGCCTAACCACTGCCCTATAAAATTTACCTTTCAGTAACAGTGGCACTTTCTTGTCACACAGGACTCCCGTCGCTAACCTCCATTTCATCCACCCCACCCCTATACGGTGTGTGACATCCTCGTCGATCTCCCCGGACCCCTGAATAAACGACCCCAGGTACTTGAAACTACCCCTCTTAGGGATGACTTGAGAATCAAGCCTCACTTCCACTCCCGCTTCCGTCGGCTCTGCCCCAAATTTGCACTCAAGTTATTCTGTCTTCGTCCTGCTCAACCTGAAACCTTTGGACTCAAGGGTATGTCTCCTAACCTCTAACCTCTCGCTAACACCACGTCGTGTCTCGTCGATTAGGACTATGTCATCAGCAAATAGCATGCACCATGGCACCTCCCCTTGAATATGATGCGTTATAGCATCCATCACCAGGGCAAATAGGAAAGGGCTGAACGCAGACCCTTGGTGCAACCCCGTAATAACCGGAAAATAATCAGAATCGCCTCCTGCTGTCCTAACCCGAGTCTTAGCTCCATCATACATGTCCTTAATCGCCCTAATGTAGGCAACCGGGACCCCTTTAGCCTCTAAGCATCTCCATAAGACCTCCCTAGGAACCTTGTCGTACGCTTTCTCTAGATCGATAAACACCATGTGGAGATCCTTCTTCTTATCCATGTATTGTTCCACCATCCTCCTAATAAGGTGGATAGCTTCTGTGGTAGATCGCCCCGGCATGAACCCGAACTGGTTGTCTGAAATAGACACCGTCCTTCGTACTCTCATTTCTACCACTCTCTCCCAAACTTTCATGGTATGACTTAGTAATTTAATACCCCTATAGTTGTTACAGGAGTACTTCCCATATAATACCCCTATAGACACCGTCCTTCGTACTTCCCATTCTTCTTTTTTACCATGACCACATTGGCGACCCACTGAGGATACTTTGATTCTCGGACGGAACCATTAGCGACCACTTATCAACTTCTTCGCTGACTGCATCGTTGATTGCGGCATTGAACTTTCTCCTCATTTGCCACACTGGCAGGTAAAGAGGGTCGACATTCAGCCTGTGTGTGGCGATGTCCCTTGGGATTCCCGGCATATCTGAATGGGAAAAGGTAAACAAATCGGCATTGTTAGTTAAGAACTCATGGAACTTACCTGGTTCTGAGAGGTTGTGTCTGATATAAGCTTTTTCGTGTTGTCGGTGTTGTCCAATTGAACGGGGTCGAGGTCTTCTATGGTTGCCTTGCAGGCTTCTACGACTTCTGGATCTTTGATGGCCTCTATTTGTATGTTGGGTTTGGTTCCGATATGGCTGATTGCTATGCTTCCGCACTTGCCCCCTTTAGTTGTTGGGTGTGTTTGCAATCTTGGGCAATTCAGTATCATTATTGGGTGGTGCGTTGCTCGCCCCGGATGCTGAATATTTCCTATAGGGTAGGAAATTTGATTACTTGATAGAAACCTGACGGGACGGCTCGCATGGCGTGTATCCATGGACGCCTTTTGATAGTGTTGTAGGCTGTTTCCTGGTCCATGACGTGAAACGTCATTTCCAGAGTGACTCCTCCTACCAAAACAGGCAGCACTATCTCTCTAGAGGTTCATTCCACTACATTATTAAAACTCATTAGTGTTATGCAGCGCAGTACTATCTTATCCTCGAGTCTCATCTGTATGAGGATCATGGGTGAATAATACACGTGCCACTTCCGTCATCCACCATTATTCTTTTTACATCGGTATCAGTGATATGTAGAGTTATAACCAAAGCATCATAGTGAGGGAAAGACATACCGTTGGTATCTGACTTATCGAAGATGATACTATCTTCGAGGTCGCCGTACCGTTCGTGAGCGACTGCCTGCTTGGGTTTGTGTGTGGTGGTGAATTTCACATGGTTGATTACCGTATCATTGCCACCGTCAATGATGATTTGTATGGTACAAGCTGGTGAAGGTGGTTTTGGGGTTCCTTGATATAGATCGCGTCCACGAGCGAAGTTAACCCGTCATCGATCGCTCAGTAGTTCTTTAAGGTGTCCTTGGTTTAACATTCTTACCACTTCCTGTCGCAGACCTATGTAGTCTTCGGTCTTGTGTCCCCTTTCCTGGTGGAATTCACATAGAACGTTTGATCTTCGGGTGCTCGGATCTGACTTCATCTTTTGCAGCCACTGCACCTTTGTGCCGAGCTTTTCTAGTGCATACACTATTTCTGAAGGAGAAACGCAAAAGTTATGAGCAGATAATAGTGGAGGCATACCTCTGTCGTTTCGCTGTGTCACGGTGTGTCGAGGCGTGACGTTTGCATGTCGTGGAGGAGGTGGGATGGATGTTCGGATGTAGGGCTGATGCCTTTCTCGATTGAAATGGGATAGTTGATCCCTTCGACCATCGTTGCGGCGATCTCTCCTTGTTTCAGTTTGGACTGATGTTAGCTGTTGGATCGGACCATTTAGGTTGTCCTCGTCTTCCCTTACTTTGGCACAATAGGCATTATGGATTTCTTCCCACGTAGTGGGAAGGTACTTCATGAGTCTATTTAGCAATTTTTTGGTTGCTTTCGACCCGTTTCTATTTAGCCTATTTTGGAAGGCTGCTACCACCATCCCTTCTGATACGTTCGGTAGGCTCATTCTTACCCTATTGAATCGGGCTAGGAAATCTCGAAGTCCTTCGCCTGTCGTCTGCCTAACGGCGAAGATGTCATGTACCCTGACTTCTGCCTTTTTCGCTCCCGCGTGAGCGATAACGAATTTATCTGCCATTTCCTCGAACGTTGATATTGACCGTGCCGGTAATTGGGAATACCATGTCAGCACTCCCCCTGTTAGGGTTTCGCGGAACTTTTTCAGTAGCACCGATGACACCTGTTCTTTCGACAGATCGTTGCCTTTTACTGTAGTGACTTAGTGAATTATGTGATCTTCCGGGTCCATGGTGCCATCATATATTTTCAAGTATGACAGCATTTTGAAGGTTTTTGGAATAGAGTGGGGGGCTGCCCCTTCACTGTATGGTTGCTCGACGAATCAGCCTACGTCACGTTTTGGTAGCAACTTTGGAGTGCCCAATATTTTATCGACCCTTTCTTGATGCTCCTCCATCTGATCGCGGAGCGTTTTGTTCTCATTTTTCATTTCTTCCATTTTATTTAAGATGGCCGCAAGTGCATCGTTACCTGCATCAATGACAGTATGAGTGTTACCTGTGCGTGGAGTTTCTGGCTCATCGGCGACAATTGCGATTTCTGCGTGTATTGTGCCTCCGATATCTCTTTGAATGGGTTTGTCGAGTATGTTGCTCAAGGTGTTTGTCAACCACTCTTCTAATAGCCTTTTCCCAACCAGTGGTGCTTCTCCTGCTGCGGATGTTGAGGTTTCCCTCTCGCGTGAGACAGTCACGCTTTCATGCGAGTGGGTTGAGGTATCTCCCTCAGGTGTAGCGCTTGGCGTTGCATTTTCATTGTCTTCCCTGCCGGCTTCGTTGATGGAATCCAGAAGGTTGTTCATGACACCTATTATTGCCTTTAATCTTGCTTCCCCTTTTCCTGCCATTGTTGGTTTTTGCGAGGCTAAGAAGAGGTGATTATCCCTTTCAAGGATCTAGACGAAACTAAAATCTCAGCTATAGAAATTCCCACAGACGGCACCAAATTATTTGACTCAAAAGATATTGGAACCTTTTTGAATAAATCAATTAAAGAAAATGAAGGGATAAATCTTAACTAAGTATAATAAACTCTAGAACAAAAGGTATAAAAGATGAACACAATGGATAATATTTCTTGATCTTGCGAAGATGAGTGATCGAACATTAAGGATGCCAATCATTTTTCTAGAAAAGCATTACAGTTAGTGTTCTTAGCTAAAAAAGCAAAAAACCACTTTTACAAGGTTGTTTACCCGCTATATATAAGGGACAAACCCCTTCTAAACCCTAAAAGACATATCATAGGTTCCTAGTGCCCCTGTTGGGCCTACACTACTGTAAAAGTCATGCCGTCTCCGTTCGCTGTTTGGAGGTTAGTAGAGTTTCGGCACGAGAAAAATGAGAATAAAAGCAAGAGCAACAAGCTTGCTTGCCATTGATAATAAATTACTATTTATTTGAAACGAAATAATAAAAGAAACTGTGAACATTCCGGCTATTTTATTTTTGAGTTAATCAAGGTTTAATTCAATGATTTTAATGGATAAAATTAAAAGAATAACTTGTGTGCAATGAAACTTTACTTGGATGACCCCTAATTAAAATATTTCCAAAGTGGTCGTTGTGTACATGTTCAATATTAATATGTTAAGGCTGTTTATTGAAAGCCTGTACCTTTACCATTTGTGGTTCTAAGGCTTCCACATTATGAATTTGTTGGTCTGCATTATCAAATTTTCTTTCTACATTATGCTCCAACAAATACGCAATTGACGTCAACGTTATTCTTCAAAATGCAGGTACACCGAATAAATGATACCCATAAAACTCGCTACTCCGTACTCTGCATTGCGGCTAAAATTGATTTAGTTAGTTTCTTGTTCGACTCATTTACATAATAATTAACAAGTTCTTTGACCAGGAAAATACGGAGAGCTCTTCGGGAAATTGACACAGGGTGACAACATATAATAGGAACAAATTCAAAAATAGTCAGATTTATAAATAATCATTGAAAAATAGTCACAGTTTTAAAAGTAATTAAAATTTAATCACTTTTCATATGAAGATAAATCTGAACGAAAACACTGTTCAAAATTCGAAAAATATTTCAGCATAATATACTGGAGTAGCAGTATATTATACTGGAGTAACTGTATATTATACTGGAACTCCAGCATAATATACGGGAGTTCCAGTATAATATACCGGTCCAACATAATTGTTTGAGCAAAAAGTTTAAAACTCTTTTGTCGAACTAATTATTGATAATAAAGAAGGTAAATCTTAGCCAAACATAATTAGTTTCAGATCCAAGCATATAAAGTACGAAATAAAAGAAGAGTAGGAATGCAAAAGATTTATTAATGTGATAATCGTACATCAAACATGAGAGATGAGCTTACATCCAGAGCAGAGATGCATCATAATCATGAGAGCAAAGAAAGGGAAGACAGGTAACTGTTGATAAACAAAAGATTCCTCTTGACTCCTCTGTTGTGGTTGCTCTCCTCCGAAAAATCCCCCCTTTCTCTAAGCTCTCTCCCCATATATATAGTTCCTTTCCCCTTTATCCAATATTCTTTGACCGGAGTGCTTTCTTACGACTGTACCTTTCGTCGTTTGCTCAAATACAGTGCTTGCTCTATGATGTACGCTTTCCGACGATTTGACCCCGAAGATGGCTGAGGTGCTCTTTGCTATCTTGCCCCCCCGGGCATGATTACAGCTTGGTCGACCCCTTATCATTCCTCTTGGGGATGACCACTACGGTCAGATTTTGACACATACAGTTAGTCCCTCCGTCCGTCGAGGTCGCCTCTTAGTGGGCTCAATGTGGCGGACTTTGTCGATTCGAAAGTTAGGAGAAATCTGAATGTTTACACCTTGAGTGATATCCTTAGGTCGAGGTGACAGCGTGACGCTTCAATGATACCATTGAACCGTTACGCCCGTTTGGAGTTGAACCGTTGTATTGATTCGATGCATCATGAATAGCCACTGTCATTATGACGCACATTTCCCAGGAATCGTATCGTTTCTTGTTCCAAATCAGTTTTGATTGGCGGCTCTTGGGTTTCCCGCTCAAGACATTTATGTTCCTATAAATAGAGGGAAAACACCATTCTCTTGCAAACCTTTACCTTCTTTAATACTTCAAACTTCTGAGTTCATTCTCATGTCAGTCAGAAATTGACGCCACCATCTTCTCTCTCCCTTTCTCTTACTCATTTATTCCGATTAGTCGAGACAAATGGCTGGTACTTCTTCCCACACTGACAGGCCCATCGAAGCTTCGGTGCCGGAAAATGATGCACCTGTTCTCGGAGAAGGAGCGGAGGCGACGGAAGATGAGGGGGTTCCAACAGCGACTGAAATATTGCCCCATCCGGGGAAATTATGGAATGATTTTAATAGCCCTGCCGGAGAAGAACCGGATCCTGCATCATCTACCATGGATGAAGCGGCGATTGCGGCGCTCAAAACCAAGTGGGGAATTCCGAATCATATTGAGATGGTACCGACAAGAACGGATATTGTGCATCTGCACCACCCAAGGTACTGCGCGTTATACGCGTACCCTTTTATTGTTGGGTATACGCTTCCGCTCCCCTTCCTAGTAATAGACTTCTGTCGCTTCTACAAAGTGTGCCCGGCTCAGCTTTCATCGTAAGTGTACAAACTCTTCCTCATGCTTCTCAAGTACGTAGAGCTCGCCGGTCAAAAGGTCACTTTGGGGCATATGCTTAATATTTTTGCCCCCAACTTATTTGAGGCTCGATGATCCACATGCGCCACTGAGGAACAAAGAGTTTGGTGGTGAAGATGGACGACAAGGTTAATCATCATTTTTGGGAGAGTTATTTCTTCGTACGGATCGAGCACCTTGTGGCAGACTCAGCAGGGTTTCCCAAGACGTGAAACTTCGCACGTAAGTTTTCCTTTGTTTAATTTACGATTCCTCTTGAGATAGTGGCCGACCGTTTCTCTTTAGGCGGTATTGCTAATTCATTTTTTGCGTTCAGCTGAGAGATTGCCTCCCCCGACCGTTGATGACATCCGCGAGTGGGTAAATGTTATTCTTCCCCATACGGCGAGGGTCCGTGAGTGGGCGTCCTTCTACGAGAGATATGGGCGTAAACCTCTTACTGGTAAGCCGGCTCATTGCAGTTTCCTTATTCATTGCCTTGTAATTTGATCTTGTTGTTTACATGATCGTTTTTCTCCTTTAACAGGGAGAGTGCGAAGGGCGAGGGCTCCTCCTCTCGCATTCCATCAACTGGCGCCTTCTGCCCGGCCTACACCGAGGTTTGTTGCCCGGCCTACATCGAAAGCTGCTCAATCTACACCTGCGGTCGGGGCCATGTGCATGGAAATTATTCCTCAACCCGAGACTACGGCTCTTGCTTCCCCCTCAACGGGTGAATCTTCCCGTGTTGATAGCGGGGAGGGTCCGTCGAAGAAACGGTGAGTGGAGTCTGAAGTTGCTCCTTCAGCCGCAGTATCTTCGAGGGGTGACCTTCTCTTAACGGTGTCTAAAATTGGCGGTGATGCTAACTCAGCCGTAGAGGCAAACCAGGTGGTAGAGTCCAACCCGATGACAGAGGCTTCGGCCGTTGTGAACGATCAACAAGCTATTGCGATGGGGAAGTCAGGGTCCTGAGGCCGTTGTTGCCATTTCGGGCGGGCCTTCGTCATCCAAACTGAATTGAGCTTCTTCTTCGGTCGTGGAGAGGGGAAAGGGTGTCGTGGTCGATGACTACGATTCTAACTCAGACCTTGATCCTGATGATGTCAAGTTGTTCGATGAGGGCCTTACCCGCATTGTGGTAAGAGCTAGAGGACCCTCTCGTATACTTGAGATTCCATCGGAGCTTAATCTTCTGCGAGACATGGAGGGCTTGGTACCGCAATTTGACCTTCTATGTTCCAACGCAGAGTGTGAGGCTCTTCGGGACGTCAGCGACATCGAATTAATGCATGAAGTGGCCGCTATAGGCATGAGGGTAAGTTTATCCTTTTTGTTTCTTTTTTTTGTGTTCCTTTTATTTTTGGCGACCTTGGCTTTTACCGACTCTTTTTTTTGCTTTCAGTCTTACATGTTAGAGATCGAAAGTGCTCAAAGGGCCGACACTCGGGCCAAGATTTTTCTGATGATGTTGGAAAAGTATCAGCGCTACTGCAAAAAGTTCCGTGAGATGCATGGGCGGCTCAAGCAAGCTCCGATAATAATCCCTCGGGGAGGAGCTGGAGAAAAGGGATCAGGAACTAATGCAGTCAATTCGCAGGAATAGTGAGCTCAATGAGCTATTTCGTGCAAAGGACGAAGAAGTTGAGTTAGAAAAGGGGGTCGCCACAGAGTGTGAGCATCTTCAGGCGAAAGTGTTGTCGTTGCAATCCGAGCTCGATTAAAATACCGTTAGAGTTGAGGGTTTGAGTGCAGAATGGATGGGGAAGTTAGCCAAGCTGGAGAGGAAAGTGTCTGAGTTTGAGAGAGCCGAGAGTGCTCGGGCGTCAGCCTTAGCAAGGGTGGCGGTGTTAGAGGACACTATCCGTGTCCTTCAATCTGAGCAGGAATTTGATAGGGCAACGCCTACGCTAAGGCAGGCGAGGCTTGGAGAGCGCATTGGAGAAATTGACCGGGAAGCTTCAAATTTGGGAGATCGGGTCATTGTACTCAAGGCTGAAAAGGCGCAATTGTTGGCCCAAGTTGAGTCTGTCTCTGCCGCTATTCCTCGCCATATGCATGAGCTTTGGGTTTATGTCGAGGCCCAACGGGACATATACAAGAGTTTGTAGGAGGCGGGCAATATTTCTGTTGCGAACCGAATTTTCCACCGTCGGGATCGTGATGGCGCCTAACATTGAACCACTAGGCAAGCCAACACTACTGATTATTTTAACTTTTTACTTTATCTTTTAACAATTTATCATAAGAAAACCAGCGGAAAAAATAGAATTTTACAGATTATCTTAATACAAATACGAATCCGAAGTAAAACTCCACCCAGAACTGGTGTCACAATTTCACGGACTGTCTACGAATACTACAAATAGTTGTTTGAACAAAGAAATACACATATGTCTCAGAAATAGATAAAACAGAAAAGAAACACGATAGAAAGGCCTGCGGACGCTTGTAGGACTACCTCAGATCTCCACTGGACTGAAGGCAGTAACCTTGAACTATGGTCCATATGGTCCAACACATGGATCTGCACAAAAAGTGCAGAGTGCAGCATCAGTACAACTGACCCCATGTACTGGTAAGTGCCGAGCCTAACCTCGACGAAGTAGTGACGAGGTTAGGACACGACAAACATCATAAACCTATACAGTTAAACAATATCTAATAGAATAACAATAATAGAACCTAAACAGAAATTAACGGGAAGGGCAACATGCTATGAGGGATACCAGAATAAGGAAACACAAAAATAATGGAAACGAAACAATTAAGGCACTTGAACCGATAATAACCAATGATCACAACAACAGAAAATAAATGCACGACATCACCCTTCATGCTTTATCACTCTTCCTCACCATGTGAATAATAGGAACGTGCACGACATCATCCTTCGTGCTTTATCTCTATTCCTCACCATATGCATCAATATAAATGTAAATGTGCACGGTATCACCTTTCGTGCTTTATCACTCTTTCCTCACCATATGCATAAGTATGAATGTGCATGACATCACCTTTCGTGCTTTATCACTCTTTCTTCACCCAAACAGTAGAAACAATAACATCCCAGCAAAGGAATAAACAATAGAAACAAATACATCCCGGAAAGGAAATCAGTTGTAACCAATCTCGTTCCAACAGTTAACTTCACAAAATAAATCTCAACTTGAGACAATACTCAACAATGGTCAAATACTAAGAAAATATCATAAGTCTTGTCCAACATGGATAATCATCAATTTAAGCATAACTAATACATAATAAGAATCACAACAGTCACAGTGTAAGACTCACGGGCATGCTCGATACCAACGTATAGATACTCGTCACCCCACCTATACGTCGTACACAACATTAACACTTAACAAATAAGACACAACACCTATTCCCTCAAGCTAAAGTTAGGCCAAACACTTACCTCGATTCCACGGCCAAAAATCAAGCCTCAAATATCGCTTTCCCTCTATATTTCACCTCTCATTCACTTGTATGTAGTCATAATTAACTTAATAACATCAATAAATGCTAAAGAACTCAAACCCATAATTATAGGTTTCCCAATATTTCCCAAAAGGTCAAAAATCGACCCCGGGCCCACTTGGTCAAAACCCAAAGTTCGGACCAAAACCCAATTACTCATTCACCCCCAAGACCGGATATGCAATTGGTTTTGGAATCCGACCTCAATTTGAGATCTAAATCCCCAAATTTCACCCAAAACACCCAATTTCCCATGAAAATTTCTAGATTTTGTGATGAAATCTTGTAAAAAGATGAAGTAGAATGAAAGAAATGAGTTACAAATTATTTACCTATGATTTGGGGAAGAAATTTTCTTTGGAAAATCGCCTATGAGAGCTTAGGGTTTGAAAATTTGAAAGAATGAGTTGAAATCCCGTCAAAACCTATTTTTGAGCAATTGCATTTGCGATCACAGATTCGCAATTGCGAACTCGCAAATGCGACTAATGCTTCGCAAATGCGAAGATTGGCCTGACCCTGCTGCCTTCGCAAATGCGAACCAGTGTTCGCAATTGCGGCCTCTGCTTTTGTCGCATTTGCGACTCTGAACTTCGCAAATGCGAAGGTCTCCTGCCCAGCCCAGTCATCGCAAATGCGATGGTCCTTTGCAATTACGGTGCTTACATTTGCGAGCCAGACTTCGCAAATGCGGAGTTCTTAGACCTGCAATACCAACAATTTTTCCTTAAGGGTCAAAACATTCTGTGGCCTATGTAAATCTCACCCGAGTCCTCGAGGCTCCAAACCAAACATGCACACAAGTCTAAATATATCATATGAACTTGTTCGTGTGATCAAATCTCCCAAATAACATCTTAAACAACGAATTTAGCATCAAAATCAATGAAAATCCCAAAAACTCTTAGAGTTACTATTTTCACAACCGAGGGTCCGAATCATGTCATATGAATTCCGCTTTTTACCAAATTTTACAGACACAACTTAAATACCAAATTAAACCTGTACCGGGCTCCGAAACAAACATACGGGCCTGATACCATCAAATTCAAACATTATTAAATTTCTAAACTCCTTATATTTTTCAATTAAATAATTTTCTTCAAAAATTCATTTCTCAGGCTTGGGACCTCAGAATTTAATTTCGGGCATACGCGCAAGTCCTATATTTTTCTACGGACCAACCGGGACCGTCAAATCACGGGTCCGGATCCGTTTACCCAAAATATTTACCGAAGTCAATTTAATTCAATTTAAAGGCAAAATTTAGCATTTTTCTCAAATTTTCACATAAAGGCTTTCCAGATATACGCTCAAACTGCGCACGCAAATCGAGGTGAGACAAAAGGAGATTTTTAAGGCCTCAAAATACATATTTGACTTCTAAAGCAAGAGATGACCTTTTGGGTCATCACATTCTTCACCTCTAAAACAACCGTTCATCCTCGAACGGACATAGAAAAGTACCTAAGTCGGTGAAAAGATGGGGATATCGGCTCTACATATCGGACTCGGACTCCCAAGTAGCTGCCTCGACAGGCTGACCTCTCCACTGAATACGAACTGAAGGGTAACTCTTCGATCTCAACTGACGAACCTGACTGTCTAAAATATCTACCGGCTCCTCCTCATAGGTCAAGTCCTTGTCCAACTGGACAGTACTGAAATCTAACACGTTTATGGATTGCCGTGATACTTTCGAAGCATGGACACATGAAACACTGGATGCACAGCTGATAAACTTGGTGGCAACGCAAGTCTGTAAGCCACATCTCCCACTCTTTCAAGGATCTCAAAAGGCCCGATAAACCTAGGGCTTAGGTTGCCTTTCTTCCCAAATCTCATCACGCCCTTCATGGGCGACACCCGAAGCAACACTCGCTCTCCGACCATGAAAGCCACTTCACCAACCATACGGTCGGCATAACTCTTCTGCCTGGATTGAGCTGTACGAAGCCTATCCCGAATGATCTTAACCTTCTCCAAGGCATCCTGAACTTAATCTGTACCCAACAACCGAGCCTCTCCCGGCTCAAACAACCCAACTGGCGACTGATACCTCTTACCATATAATGCCTCATAGGGAGCCATCTGGATGCTCGATTGGTAACTGTTGTTGTAGGCAAACTCTACTAATGGCAAGAACTGATCCCAAGAACCTCCAAAGTCAATAAAACATGCTCGGAGCATATCCTCCAAAATCTGAATAGTACGCTCGGACTGTCCGTCCGTCTGACGATTAAATGTTGTGCTCAACTCGACCCATATACCCAACGCACATTGCACTCCCCTCTAGAAATGCGAGGTAAACTACGTACCTCGATCAGAAATGATAGACACGGGCACACCATGAAGACGAACAATCTCACAGATATAAATCTCTATCAACTGCTCAGAAGAATAAGAAACTACCACAGGAATGAAATGCGCTAACTTAGTCAGCCTATCCACAATAACCCATACTGCATCGAACTTCTTTTGAGTCTGTGGGAGTCCAACAACGATGTCCATAGTGATACTCTTCCATTTCCACTCAGGAATCTCAATCTTCTAAAGCAAACCACTAGGTATCTGATGCTCGTACTTTACATGCTAATAATTCAAACACCAAGCTACATACGCAACAATATCCTTCTTCATTCTCCTCCACCAATAATGATGTCGTAACTCCTGATACATCTTAGCGGCGCCCGGATGAATAGAATATCAGGAACTATGGGCCTCCTCTAGAATCAACTCACAAAGTCCATCCATATTAGGCACACAAACTCGACCCTGTATCCTCAAAATTCCGTTATCTCTAACTGTAACATGCTTGATACCTCTGTGCCGCACTGTGTCTCTAAGGACAAACAAATGAGGATCATTATACTGCCGATCTATGATATGCTCAAATAATGAATAACGAGCAACTGTGCAAGCTAGAACACGGCTGGGCTCAGAAACATTGAACCTCACGAATTGATTGGCTAAAACCTGAACATCCAAAACAAGCGATCTCCTACCGACTGGAATATATGCAAGGCTGCCCATACTGGTTAACTTCCTTCTCAAAGTATCAGCCACCACATTGGCCTTCCTAGGATGATACAAGATGGTGATATCATAGTCTTTCAATAGATCCAACCACCTCCTCTACCTCAAATTTTGCTCCTTCTGCTTGAATAAGTATTGCAAAATCTTGTGATCCGTGAACACCTCACACGACACACCATATAAATAGTGCCTCTAAATCTTCAGCGCGTGAACAATGGCTGCTAGCTCCAAATCATGAATTGGACAATTCTTCTCATAGATCTTCAACTGCCGCAAAGCATATGTAATAACCTTGCCATTCTGAATCAACAACGCACCAAGTCCAATACGAGATGCATCATAACACACTATATATGGCCCTGATCCTGTAGGCAATACCAACACCGATGCCATGGTCAAGGCTATCTTGAGCTTCTGAAAGCTTGCCTCACACTTGTCCAACTACCTAAACTAGGAACCCTTCTGTGTTAATCTAGTTATCGGGGCTGCTAAGATGAAAACCCCTCCACAAACCAACGATAATAACCCGCCAAATCCAAGAAACTCTGGATCTGTGTAGCTGATGTGGGTCTAGGCCAATCCTTGACTACCTCAATCTTCTTAGGATCCACCTGAATAGCCTCTGCTAATACGACATGAACCATGAATGCTACCGAACTCAATCAAAACTCACATTTTGAAAACTTAGCATACAACTGACGGTCTCTCAGAGTCTGAAGAATGACTCGAAGATGCTGCTCGTGCTCCTTTCGGCTACGGGAGTAGATCAAAATATCATCAATGAAGACAATCACGAAGGAACCCAAATAAGGCTTGAACACTCGGTTCATCAAATTCATGAATGTTGTTGGGGCATTTGTCAACACAAATGACATCACTAAGAACTCATAATGCCCGTACCGAGTGCGAAAAGTTGTCTTAGGAACATCGGATGCCCTAATCCTCAACTGTTGTTAGCCAGATCTTAAATAAATCTTCAAAAACACTTTGTCACCCTGAAGCTGATCAAATAAATCATCAATCCTCGGCAATAGATACTTGTTCTTGATGGTGACCTTGTTCAGCTGCCGATAATCTATACACATCCTCATCGATCCATCCTTTTTCTTGACAAATAACACTGGCGCACCCTAGGGCGAGACACTAGGTCTAATAAAGCCCTTATCAAGCAGGTCTTGCAACTGTTCTTTCAATTCTTTCAACTCTGGCGGGGTCATACGATATAGCATAATAAAAATGGGCTGAGTGTTCGGAGCCAAATCAATGCAAAAGTCAATATCCCTATCGGGTGGTATCCATGGCAGGTCTGAAGGAAATACCTCTGGAAATTCCCGAACAACTGGTACAGAATCCATCGAAGGAACCTCAACACTACAATCACGAACATAAGCCAAATAAGCCAAACACCCCTTATCGACCATACACCGAGCCTTCATATATGAGATAACCCTGCTGGTAGAATGACCAGGAGTCCCTCTCCACTTTAAATGAGGCAACCCTGACAATTCTAAGGTCACGGTCTTGGCATGATAGTCCAATATAGCATGATAAGGCGACAACCAGTCCATTCCCAAAATGACATCGAAGTCTACCATATCGAGAAGTAGGAGGTCTACACAGGTCTCAAGACCCCCAATAACAACCACGCATGAACAATAAACACGATCTACCACAATAGAATCACCCATCGGTGTAGACACATAAATATGAGCACTCAAAGAATCATGAGGCACAACCAAATATGAAGCAAAATAAGAAGACACATAGGAGTATGTAGACCCCGGATCAAATAGAACTAAAGCATCTCTACTACAAACCAGAATAGTACTTGTGATAACTGCATCGGAGGACTCAGCCTCAGGCCTGGCTGGGAAAGCATAACACTGGGGCTGGGCCTTACCACTTTAAACTACATCCCTCCTCCTGCGGGATGGCCTCCACCTCTAGTGGCCTGACCTCTACCTCTAAGGGTCTGACCTCCACCTCTAGCTGGCTGAGCGGGTGGTGGAACACCTAGTGCCGGAACCATGGCACGAGAACCCTGATGCTGAGAACTACTCGAGGATCAAGGGCAAAATCTAGCAATGTGCCTCGTATCGCCACAAATATAACAAGACTTCGGCTGCTGAGACTGCTAACCCTGAAACTGACCCTGACGGCCTAAGTAACCAATCTAAAAACTCTAAAGCGGAGGTGCAATGATAGGAGCTGGTGGTGCACTGTAGGGAAACTGATCAGAATACTGCATATGTGAACCATGGCCACCTGGAGCACCATGAGAAGCCTGGAGTGCTAAATGAAACGGTCTTGGAGGATGGCCTCTACTAAAAGAATCCTTGCCTCCAGACGAGGCACCACTGAATCTGCCAGAATGATGAGGCCTCTTGTCATACCCCTGACCGCTCCCCTGAGCTAGAACCATCTCAACCCACTTGGCCATATCCTGGAATGAAATTTCGCTCCCTATCTCCTTATCCATCTACAATCTAATAGGCTGAGCGAGTCCCTTAATAAACCTCCTCACCCTCTCCCTCTCCCTCTCGGTTGGGAGTATCAGAAGAGCATGATGATCCAAATCAATAAACCTCGTCTTGTATTGGGTGACAGTCATAGAACCCTACTGAAGACGCTCGCACCGCCTGTGGTACTCCTCTCTCTGAGTGAAGGAAAGGAACTTCTTGAGAAATAGCTGCGAGAACTGGTCCCAAGTAAGAGCTGGTGACCCAGCTGGTCTGGCCAAACAATAATCTCTCCACCATTTCTTGGCGGAACCTGACAGACGAAAAGCAGCAAAGTTGGCCCCATTGGTCTCCACTATCCCCATGTTCCGAAGAACCTCATGACAACTGTCCAAATCTTGCGGACTCTCTAAAGATGTAATGCCATAGGTAGTAGTGAAGATCTTGGTGAACCTGTCCAATCTCCATAAAGCATTTGAAGATATAACTGACCTATTACCGGTTTGAGCTATAACACTCGGTGGAACTACCCCATCTAGCTGAGTTGCTGGAGTCTGAAACTGAGGAGCCATCTACTCTGGAGTACGAGTAGCGGGAGTCTGTGCTCATCCCCCATCTTGAGAGACGGCTGGTGCTACAGGAAGTATGTCTGCCTGAGTGACACTCTCCATAAGGCCCACTAGATGGACCAGAGCATCCTGTAGTACCGAGGTAGCGATGAACCCCTCTGGGACCTGAGCTGGGCCCGCTGAAACTATCTGGGCCAGAACCTCATTATCAAACTCTACTTGAGGCTCCGCTGCTTGTATTGCTACTTTGGGCTGAGCTCTAGCCCTGCCTCGTCCTCTTCCCCTCGTAGGAGCTGCCGCTAGGGGCTCGGGCTACTGATCAGCTGCTAAAGTGGTACGTGTTCTCGCCAACTGCAAAAGAACGGAGTAGAAGTTCAATTAGCATTGAGAAATCAAACCGCACGACATAGATGAATAGAAGTGAAAATGTTCCTAACTCTGTAGCCTATGGGGGATAAGCACAGACATCTCCGTACCGATCCCTCAGACTCTACTAAGCTTGTCCGTGAATTGTGAGACCTAAGCAACCTAGGGCTCTAATTCCAACTTGTCACGACCCAAATTTCCCACCGTAGGGACCTTAATGGCTCCTAACATTGAACCCGCTAGGCAAGCCAACATTGTTGATTATTTTACCTTTTTATTTTATCTTTTAACAATTTACAATTTATCATAAGAAAACCAGCGGAATAAATGCGGAAAAAATAGAATTTAACAGATTATCTTAATACAAATATGAATCTGAAGTAAAACTACACCCAGAACTGGTGTCACAATTTCTCGGACTATCTACGAGTACTACAAATAGTGGTCTAAACAAAGAAATACACATATGTTAAAGAAATAGATAAAACAGAAAAGAAACAAGATAGAAGGGGACGCCAAGGCTTGTGGACTCCTACAGGACTACCTCGGGTCTCCACTGGACTAAAGGCAACAACCTCGAACTACGGTCCGTATGGTCTAGTACCGGTGACTACACAAAAAGTGTAGAGTGTAGCATTAGTACAACCGACCTCATGTATTGGTAAGTGCTGAGCCTAACCTCGGTGAATAAGTGACGAGGCTAGGATACGACAAACATCATAAACATGTACAGTTAAACAATATCTAATAGAATAACAATAATAGAAGCTAAACAGAAATTAATGGGAAGACAACATGCTGTGGGGGATACCAGAATAAGGAAATACAGAAATAATGGAAACGAAATAATTAAGGCAGTTGAACCAATAGCAGCCAATGATCACAACAACAGAAATAAATGCACAACATCATCTTTCGTGCTTTTACTCTCAATCCTCACCATGCAATCTATAATAAAAATGTGCATAGCATCACTCTTCGAGCTTTATCACTTTTCCTCACCATGTGAATAATAGGAATGTGCACGGCATCACCCTTCGTGCTTTATCTCTCTTCCTCACCATATGCATCAATATAAATGTAAATGTGTACGGCGTCACCCTTCGTGCTTTATCACTCTTTCCTCACCATATGCATAAGTATGAATGTGCACGACATCACCCTTCATGCTTTATCACTCTTTCCTCACCCAAACAGTAGAAATGATAACATCCCGGCAAGGGAATCAACAATGGAAACAAATACATCACGGTAAGGAAATCAGATATAATCAATCTCATTCCAATAGTTAACTTCACAAAATAAATCTCAACTTGAGCCAATACTCAACAATGGTCAAATACCAAGAAAATATCATAAGTCTTGTTCAACATGGATAATCATCAATCTAAGCATAGATAGTACATAATAAGAATACAACAGTCATGGTGTAAGACTCACGGGCATGCTCGATACCAACGTATAAATACCCGTCACCATACCTATATGTCGTACACAACACTAACACTAACACGTAACAAATAAGATACAACACTTATTCCCTTAAGCTAAGGTTAGGCCAAACACTTATCTCGATTCCACGGCCAAAAATCAAGCCTCAAATATCGCTTTCCCTCTAGATTTCACCTCTCATTTACTTGTATCTAGTCATAATTAACTTAATAACAACAATAAATACTAAATAACTCAAACCCAATGCTTAATTATAGGTTTTCCAATATTTTCCTAAAAAGTCAAAAATCGACCCCGGGACCGTTTGGTCAAAACCCGAACTTTGGACCAAAACCCGATTACCCATTCACCCCCAAGCCCAGATATGCAATTGGTTTTGGAATCTGGCCTCAATTTGAGGTATAAATCCCCAAATATTGAAATTCCCAAATTTCACCCCAAAACACCCAATTTCCCATGAAAATCCCTAGATTTTGTGATGAAATCTTTTAAAAAGATGAAGTAGATTGAAAGAAATGTGTTGGAAATTGTTTACCTATGATTTAGGGAATAACTTTTTTTTGGAAATGGCCTATGGGAGCTTAGGGTTTGAAAATTTGAAAGAATGAGTTGAAATCCCGTCAAAACCTATTTTTGAGCAGTTGCAGGTATCGCATTTACGATCATAGGTTCACAATTGCGAACTTGCAAATGCGACCAATGCTTCGCAAATGCGAAGATTGGCCTGACCTGCTGCCTTCGCAAATGCGAATCAGTGTTCGCAATTGCGGCCTCTGCTTTTGTTGCATTTGCGACTCTGAACTTCGCAAATGCGAAGGTCCCCTGCCCAACCCAGTCATCACAAATGTGATGGTCCTTCGCAATTACGGTGCTTGCATTTGCGGACCAAACTGCAGACCTACAATACCAACAATTTTTCCTTAAGGGTCAAAACATTCCGTGGCCTATCTAAATCTCACCCGAGCCCTCAGGGTTCCAAACCAAATATGTACACAAGTCTAAAAATATCATATGAACTTCTTTGTGCGATCAAATCGCCCAAATAACATTTAAAAAACGAATTTAGCATCAAAATCAATAAAAATCCCAAGAACTCTAAGAGTTACTATTTTTACAACCGAGGGTCCGAATAACGTCATATGAATTTTGCTTCTTACCAAATTTTACAGACACAACTTAAAAACTAAATTAAACCTGTACCGAGCT
Source organism: Nicotiana sylvestris (assembly GCF_000393655.2). Lineage (NCBI taxonomy): Eukaryota > Viridiplantae > Streptophyta > Magnoliopsida > Solanales > Solanaceae > Nicotiana > Nicotiana sylvestris. The sequence goes on along the minus strand of NC_091059.1, from coordinate 132,248,279 downwards.
CCGAAATAAAAATACCGGCCCGATACTATCAAATTCAAACATTATTATATTTCCTAACTACTTATATTTTTCAGTTAAATAATTTTCTTCAAAAATTCATTTCCCGGGCTAAGGACCTTGGAATTCAATTCTTGGCATATGCCCAAGTCCCATATTTTTCTACGGACCCTCTGGGACCGTCAAATCACGAGTCTCGGTCCGGGTTCGTTTACCCAAAATGTTGACCGAAGTCAACTTAATTCAATTTTAAAGGCAAAATTTAGCATTTTTCTCAAATTTTCACATAAAGATTTTTCGGATATACATCCGGACTGTGCACGCAAATCAAGGTGAGACAAAAAGAGGTTTTTAAGCCCTCATAATACAGATTTGACTTCTAAGGCAAGAGATGACCTTTTGGGTCATCACAATTTCTAAGGCTGCTTATGAAGGAGCCCGGATGAAGGCACGAAAGGCTCGTGTCAACTGCGGCTATGACCCTGCAACACAGGAGGCCGGCGAGGATGCTGATGCTGAGGAGGAATTTCTTGGAGATAATGATGGGGAGAACAACGGTGATGATGCCGAGTGAAGAGTTGTTGCCTTAGTCTATGTTTTTTTTTCCGTTTTTTTTCTTCATATTGGGCTGGTTCTGGCCGTGTGTAAGGTGCAGCCGTTGTGCAAGTGTATAAATAAAAAGGGTTGTTTCGTCGTTGTACATCCTTTGAATTTAACTCTCTTCCCCTTGCTTTACATTTTTAGTTTTGGCGTAGACCTTTGGATTTTTGTATTGCGAATCCTTGATTTCTCATTTTGGGAATCCGATTTTAATCAAACCGAGTTGGATCTCGTCGTGTGAGTCCAAATGGAGTTTATTCGGCTTTGCATATTTGGGCGAGATTGACTTTTAATTTGCCGCTTTAGGTGGAATCATCTTTGATTCATACGAGGTTGAATTCGGATTCGTCATTTTGGACGAAGTCAGTTTCGACTTGAATCATTCGAAAGGGATTGAACTATTTTCGATTTAGTCGAAGTCGACTTTTTCGTATGTATTTGAGCGAGGTCGAACTTGGAACTTTGAGCGAAGTCAATTTCTGACCTATTTGGACAAGTTCGAAAAAACAAAAAAAATTGACGATGATCGGTGGCCGTAAAGGCATTATTTTGAGTGAGACCGAAATGGCAATCCATGTAATTCGTGTGAGGTCGGATTTTTCTTCTAGCGATGGCCCTTGGCCGTAAGGGTGTTATTTCGACCTAAGGTCAAAATGTCAACCTGTTGTGATTCAAGTGAGGTCGAATTCCTCTTTTGGCGATGGCCTTTGGCCGTAGGGGTGTTATTTCGAGCTAAGGTCGAAATATTAACCTATTGTGATTTTAGCGAGGTCGAAATCTTATTTTGGCGATGGCCCTTGGTCGTAGGGGTGTTATTTCAAGCTAAGGTCGAAATATTAACCCGTTGTGATTCGAGCGAGGTCGAATTCTTCTTTTGGCGATGGCCCTTGGCCGTAGGGGTGTTATTTCGAGCTTAGGTCAAAATATTAATCCGTTGTGATTCGAGCGAGGTCAAATTCTGATTTTGGCGATGGACTTTGGCCGTAGGGGTGTTATTTCGAGCTTAGGTCGAAATATTAACTCGTTGTGATTCGAGCGAGGTCGAATTCATCTTTTGGCGATGGACCTTGGCCGTAGGGGTGTTATTTCGAGCTAAGGTCGAAATATTAACTCGTTATGATTTGAGCGAGATAGAATTCTTCTTTTGGCGATTGCCCTTGGCCGTATGAGTGTTATTTCGAGCTAAGGTCGAAATATTTACCCATTCCATTATCAGATTTTGGAGAATCACAGTTCACCGTATTATTTGTGTATACATCGGAGTGGATCCTAGCGTACTCGGTTTTGTTTTTTCTGGAGAATTTTGGGCATTCCCTGGGGGAGTCCCAGTTTTGCTTAGCTTCTGCATTTCCTGGGTGAGTCTCATTTTGCTTAATTTTGCTTGCATTGGAGAATACGATGCGTTTCCTGAGTGAGTCCCAGTTTGTTTAATTTTACTTGCATTGGAGAATACGATGATGGGGAGTATAAAATGTTGATGTTTTGCTCACCGGAGAATGCTATACGTGTTCGTTTCATACATATATTGGAGAAGTTTCCATGTATCTAGTCCCTTCATCGCTCGGTCCAGGGAAGTATTCAACAGGCGGGGTGGTGAATCATACTTGAACTTCGAGACATCCCCTTCGTCATCCCATTAAAAACTTCCCCGAGAACCCAATTGGGGATAAACCCGGGTGAGGGAAAGAGAGTACGACTTGAGGGGTGTCCTTTTCCGGGAGTTGAGGTATTTGAGATGGGCGGCATTTCAATGATTTGGTAGTAGTTTTCCTTCCATTATTTATAGTTGGAATGTTCCTTTGCTCGCTTGCCCATGCGGGTGCTCGTGTTCCTGTTTAAACCAACAAAAGAGGGTAAACCAAAAATGAAATTTTTCGTACCTCGATCCAACGGGTCGGCGAAAGGGGCGGCATTGCAGCATTGTTTGCTCTGCCTGGTGTTTGAATTGTTGATGGAATGGTGATTTTAGATTTGACGGCCGTGTTCAGCTCCGTTTTTAACATCGTCTAAGCTTTACGCGGGTTGGGATTACCTTACTTGTTGTAGTGTTGAAATCAAGTCCCGGTCCGATCTCGTTCAATTTGTACCCACAACAAGAGAGACATGTCATACTTCGTTCATGGACCATACGATGTGTGGGGGAATGTGAAAGTAGGGCAGGATGTGCCTATTCTTTCAAAGGACCGCGCAACAAGCTATCGTCCTCTCATAAAGGGTGGGAACACGGGTTAATATACAAGGTGAATGTGTCAAATGGGGATGTGGTCATGCTAGATGACCATGATCTTCTTTTGAACGTGCGCATGTCATGCTAAACCTATCGCTACTGGCGAGATGCGGGTTTTGCGTGGATATTGGTTATAACTTCTACTTTATGTAGCAGCCTGACCTAGACTAGCATGTGAGGTTTATTTATTGCTCTTTCAAGTGGGAAGTTACATTTCGCCGGTTCTAGATCTGAAGGAAACTAAGAAATTTGGCTAAGAAATCCCCACAGACTGCGGCAAATTGTTTGAGCAAAAAGTTTAAAACTCTTTTGTCGAACTAATTATTGATAATAAAGAAGGTAAATCTTAGCCAAACATAATTAATTTCAGATCAAAGCATCTAAAGTGCGAAATAAAAGAAGAGTAGGAACACATAAGATTTTTAATGTGATAATCATACATCAAACATGAGGGATGAGCTTACATCCAGAGCAGAGATGCATCATAATCATGGGAGCAAAGAAAGGGAAGAGAGGTAACTGTTTATAAAGAAGAGATTGCTCTTGACTCCTCTGTTGTGGTTGCTATCCTCCGAAAAATCCCCCTTTCTCTGATCTCTCTCCTCATATATATAGTTCCTTTCCTTTTTATCAAATGGTCTTTGACCTACGTGCTTTCTTGCGACTGTATCTTTCGTCGTTTGCTCAAAAACAACACTTGTTCTATGATGTACGCTTTCTGATGATTTGACCTCGACGATGGCCGAGGCGCTCTTTGCTATCTCGCACCCCAGGGCATGATTATCGCTTGGTCGACCCCTTATCATTTCTCTTGGGGATGACCACTACGGTCAGATTTTGACCCATACAATAATATGCTGCAAGTTCATACACAGGTGCTCTAATCTCCAGTATATTATGCTGGAACCTTTCGCGTGTTGGAGTTCCAACATAATATGCTGGATGTTCATACACAAGTGAATTTTCCGTGTTGTAGCAAAATAGTGGCTAATTTTCCATGATTTTGCAAATGCTGACTATTTTTCAATTACCAGTCCGAAAAATGGCTAGCCATGCTATCTCAGCCATATAATATGAATTGATTAATTTATTGTTAGGGATATAGTAGGTATGCCCTGGATCCAATATCATATTTGATGATTTGAACATATTTTTGTGAACGTTATTTGATATAAAATATATATGGCATTTGGTATTCTTTTATCATTATTATTAATTGCTTGATTAATTTGATAAGGTCCTTGATTAAATTTTGAGACTTGACATTGTGATGGAGATCATGATAATGAGAGTAAAACTTCTTATAATTTAATCTAAATTTGTTCTTGATCGTAGGATTATTAATTTGGACATTAGTAATCCGGTTAGATCAATATTTATGTAATCGTCTTTATGGGATAAAGATTAGTTGATCTCATTAACTAAATTAGATAGATAGATGATGTATATAGAGATATGATCATTGAACCGACTCATTGGATAATTCCTAATGGTTAGAATTACCATAAACTGTCAATATGATATTATCTTGAGGAATATAATGTAAGATTTTCCTTTGACCTGAGAACGTCATAGTAATTGACTAGTTATTTGTTGTGCTTTAACACTAGATACCTATGGCCCTAGGGCGATAGTTGAAAGGATATTGGGCACGATTGAATACTTGTAGAATTAGTGATTGATCAAGATGGAATCTGTCAACTCTTGGTAATGAGTTTAAGCTCCATGTTGTCATGAATTATAAACGGCCAAATTAAGACCTTGGCCAGGGCAATTAAATGAAAGAAGAAATGAGTTTCTTAGGTCATTCAATGGTCGATTATACTTGACATGAACACATAGTTGGTCGCCTATTAGGATTTGACAGTTGAACTATATCCTAGGGTGATCCAAAGCTATATAAGGATAGAAGGAATTACTACATTATTCTTCTACTGGTTCTTGAGAGTAAATTGTATACTTCATGCTCTCCGGTCGTTAAGGAGTGTTGCTAGACGCCACCCTTAATTAGTATATTGATATGATCAATTTACTACCGGTTTAGTATTGAACCTATGAGGTCACACACTAACGAGTGTTTTGATCTTTGCTAAAGGATTAATTACTTTATTATTTGTTAATTAAATTAAAGAATTTAATCAGTCAAATAATTTAGTTATTAGTCCAAATGAAATATTATTATATTCTTTGCTAGCACAGATGATATAATTAATATTGTGAACAAATTAAACTTTTCTATTGGAATAGAAATTAAATTATATCTCTTAGTTGAAATATATATGTGATATATATATAACACATATTTATATATATATAATATTAATGGAAGTTTTTGATTGAATCCAATTCCAAACTGGATTAGCAAAGTGAACGTCCATAAAAGGACTCGACGGCAACGTGATATCCTTTTTTGGAACGAGAGGCTATTTTCGTATAGAAATATTTTTCAAAGTCTAATTTGCACTAAGAAAATAGCTTCGGACCTTTTCTTAGTCTAATAGGAAAAGGGATCATATGTGATGATAAATATGGTGATTAACGAAGTGCTGTAACGAGTTTTACATGAAAGAGAACAACCACTTTGTGAAAGTGAAATTGCAATACAAAGCCAAGAGAGAAAATACAATTACAAGAAAAGTGCTTCTTGTTCTTCTAATTTGAGTTGAGATTTTTGAGAAAACTTTTAGCACAAGTTTTTTGTTCAATTTGTTAGCGAGTTTCATTGATCAAAGAGTTGATAGCAAGGATCGGTCTCGGTGTGGATACGCATAGAGTCTTCGCACTATCGAAGAATTTGAAACGGGACTCTCTTCGCCAGGTACGTCTCAGATTCGATCTTTGACATGTAAATAAATTTAAACACGAAAAGATCTATCTAAGATTGTTATTATTTTCCGCTGCGTGTTACGAACACCTATACGCAATCTTTCAGTGGTATCAGAGCCGTGGTTTGTTGTCACGACCCGGATTTCCCACCATCGGGTGTCGTGATGGCGCCTACTATCGGAGCTAGGCAAGCCAAATATTTAAAACACCTTTCCTGCTTTCTTTCAAACAATATAATAAACGAGACAAAATTTAAGCGGAAGACTTTAAATCTAAAGCAACTGAAAACCAAAAGTGCGGAAGTTTAATACACATCACTACCCAAGGTCTGGTGTCACTAGCTCACGGACTACTACAGAATACTACAAACAATGTCTGAAAGGAAATACATCATGTTTGTCGGATACAATATGAACAAACAAAAAACATGGAAAGGGGCTTCGGCCTGCGAACGCCAGCTAGGCTACCTCGAGAGTCCCTGGACTGAAAATAGCTCCCAGAAGTCCTACTGCTTTGGTCCGTAAGCTACTCCCTGATTTGTGCACAAAAATGCATAGAGTGTAGCATCAGCACAACCGACCCCATGTGCTGGTAAGTGCCTGGCCTAACCCCGGCAAAGTAGTGACGAGGCTAAACAGGACCTACCACAATTAACCTGTACAGATATATATACAAGTGCAAGAAAACAATAACAAGATAATACAAAGTAAAGCTAGGAGGGGACATGCTATCGGGGAGTAACAGATAAAAATGAAATATCGGAAATAAATAGAAGAAACTCCGGTTCCCATGATATATATATATATATATATATATAGTGGACGGCGTGCCACACGATCCCATAATATCATATATAAGTGGACGGCGTGCCACACGATCCCATAATATCATATAAAAGTGGACGGCGTGCCACACGATCCCATTTCATCTTTATCACAGTGCGCAATATGTCACCGGCAACGGAGGACAATAACCAATAATCACTCTAATTTGTGGTAGGCGTACCACTCAATCCCATTTCGTAAAATCATACGTGGACGGCGTGCCACACGATCCCATAATATCATATAAAAGTGGACGACGTGCCACACGATCCCATAATATCATATAAAAGTGGACGGCGTGCCACACGATCCCATAATATCATATATAAGTGGACGACGTGTCACACGATCCCATAATATCATATATAAGTGGACGGCGTGCCACACGGTCCCATAATATAATTCGAAACATCTGATTTTGTAAGGAGAGTCCCATTAGGGGAAATCAACAACATATCACTCTAACCCGGCAAAGGTACAACTAACAACCCAAGTATCCCGACAAGGGAGAGTATATATATCGGTCTACACATCCCGGCAAGGCAGTAATCACAACACATTCTCTTTTTAAATCCCTTCTTCCTCAACTAACACATTCATGTTCGAGCTAACGCTCCAAAAGTACACCAATCACAATTTTACCTCAACCGTTCACATTATATGAAACTCATCAAATAAACAAGGAGATAGTGTCCCGTTATTTGAATTAAAAGTAATTAAGACTCACGGTCATGCTAGACTCCGGTGCATAGATAACCGTCACCATGCCTATACACCGCACTCCACATTAGCAAGTAGCAAATAGCATCCTAATCCTATTCCCTCAAGCCAGAGTTAGAACAAACACTTACCTCGAATGCTCCAAACTCAACTCACGCTTCTAGTATAGCTTTACCTCTTGATTCCACCACCAATCCGCTCGAATCTAGTCATTAGTTACTTAATCACATTAATAATTACTAAATGAATCACTCCCCATGCATGAAAAATTAAATTTTTACAAGGTTTTTCCCAAAATGGTCAAAAACACCCCCTGGACCCATGTGGTCGAAACTCTAGGTTCGGACCAAAACTCGGTTACCCATTCTCCCACGAATCCAAATATAGGATTTGTTTTGAAATCGGATCTCAAATTGAGGTCCAACTTCTCAATTTGTAGAAAACCTAAGTTCTATCCAAAACACCCAATTTCCCCCATGAAAATCTTTGATTTGAATTTAAAATCATGTTAAAAGATGTCAAGGAATAAAGAAATTAAGTTAGAAATCACTTACCAATCGTTTTGGAGAAGAAAAGTTGTTTGGAAAATCGCCTCTTTGGTTTTGGGTTTTTGAAAAGTGGATAAAATGACTGAAAATCCCAAATTTATATATATGCTGGGGGCTGGCGCAGACCGCGCAAAAATGCACCGCGGCCGCGTGGAAATGTACTGCGGCCGCGCCGAGGGAGGGAAGAAGTGGGCTCTCTGAACCCACCCAGCGCGGACCGCACTGATTTGGTGCACGGCCGCGCTGGTCGACCTGGCTACCGACCCTCTGAACCCCCACCACGCGGACCGCACAGAAAAGCACTGCGGCCGCGTGGCTGCCAGCGCGGACCGCACGGTATCGGTCGCGGCCGCGCTGGCCATGCAACACCTGAACCTACATTTTTTTAAGTGTAAGACCTCCCGGGCCCCACTCAAAACTCACCCGAGCCCTCGGGGCTCTAAACCAAACATACATATGATCTTAAAAACAACTTACGGTCTCATTTGTGCTATTAAATCGCCAAAATAACATCATATACATAGAATCAAGCCTCAAAACACATGATTTTCTTTCAACTTTCATAAAACTCAAATTCCCCATTTTAAGTCTGAAACACGTCATATGACGTCCGTTTTTAGCCAAACTTTACAGATAGTGCTTAAAACATATTTAAGACTCGTACCGGGCGTCAGAACCAAAATACGAGCCCGATACCACAATTTTCGGATCAATTTCCTTCTTCATTTTCCTTAATTAATTTCAGAAAACAATTTCTCAGGCTTGGGAACTCGGAATTTAATTCCGGGCACACACCCAAGTCCAATATTTTTCTACGGACCCTCCGGGACCGTCGAATCACAGGTCCGGGTCCGTTTACCCAAAATGTTGACCGAAGTCAATATTATGCATATTAATATCAAAATCCATCAAATTTTTCACATAATTCACATATTCTAACATAAAAACTTTTCGGCTATGCGCCTGAACTATGCACGCAAATCGAGGCAACTAAAAGCGAGGTTTTCAAGGACTCGGAAGCGCAGAATAAGGTAGAACTACGGTGATGACCCTTTGGGTCGTCACATTTGTTGTGTCTAAAATTTATTTATGAAATATTTTAATATTATATTTGAATAGTTTAAACCATAATACATGTGTCTTGTGCAATAGTCAAATCGTTTGAATGTTGATATTATTATGGATAAAATATGTATTCATATAACTATTGAGATAGTTCTTAACTTGAATTTGAAATATTGTATTAGATACGACGGGAATCTATAATAGGTTACATAATTCTATTATTATTTTTAATTGTTATTAGTTAATGAGATGTTAATTAATAATGATAGCCTGGCATGAATTACTTTTTTGTGATATATGTGATATATAGATTAAACATGTTAGAAGAATGTTGAATTTTATTTTTATGTCACATGCTTGTTCGTAACATAATTTTGAATTATTTATTACATGTTATGTAAATCAATTTAGGACTAAGTATGTAGACAACTTGAACTAAATTCACATGATATAAAGATTTGATCTTCATGTTATTAAAAGTCGTTTTAGTAACAATTCCCTCTTACTAAAATTTGGGTTCTTAAATAATAAAATATAAGATATTTTATTATAGAGCTATCCATCAAAGTAATAATTTTACTTATTTCTTGTTTATAAGGAGCGGCCTGACTACCAGGAGACTTATAGTTCGAGAATATGTTAAATTAATTATTGCATTAGATGCATGGATTGAAAGAATTATTCAATTTTTACTAGACGCCTGGACTACACGGGGAGTATAAAATTTAATAAGTTCTTTGTTATCATGATGGTTGAACTCAACTATGTCAATAAGATCAACCTGACAACCAGGGGACTATTTGACATAGAGCTATTTAAGAAAATTGTATGGGAATACAATTGGTATGAGTACCTACCTTTAAAATATATGTGAGAAACGACTTGACTTTCAAGGGGCTCATGCATATTGTTAAAGGATTCTTTTACTCCACTGATATAAATAAAGATTTCGTAAACTATAATGAGGGTAAGTAGTTTAAAATAATTAGTGGAAATATCATTTAATAAAAGTCCATATCTTTATGATATATGCAAATATGTTCTTATATCATTGCCCTTTCTTTTCTATATTTTAGATTTCTCAATATGTCTGTTATATCACTGCGTGAAATACTTGAGACCAACAACTTGGTAGGACCAAACTTTGATGACTGGTATAGAAATTTGAGAATTGTTCTCATGCATGAAAAGCTCATTGATGTGATCGATAAGCCTGCAAAGATAATCCCACCAGAGAATGATGTTCAAGGCACAAAGGTTTATTAGAAATACTTGGAAGAATGCCTTGCTATTAAACACATCATTCTCGCTTCTATGAGTTCTGAACTCCAGCGGAAACATCAGAATATGGATCCGACTGCAATTATTGAATATCTTAAAAAGATGGTTGATACATAGTTGGACATTAAAAACTCTCCAGTTGGACCCCTTGTCAATCATATGATTATTTTTACCGAAAAATCTGAGAAGTTGGGGTACAAGCTTGGTAAAGAGCTTTCTGAAGATTTGATCTTACAGTCAGTATATGATGCTGAATGTTTTTACTGTAAGAAGAAAGGGCATTGGAAGAGAAACTTCAAGGAGTATCTTGCAACTCTAAAGGACAAGAAACAAGGTGAGACATTAATGAAAAATATTTTCAAGGTTTCTTTAGCTACTACTAATTCTTCACTGTGAGTATTAGATACTGGCAGTTGTTATAACATCTGTAATATGTTGTAAGGGTTCAAGATAAGTAGGAGGCTAAAGAAAGGAGAAGTTAATCTATAAGTTGGAAATGGTGCAAAAGTTGCGGCCATAGTTGTAGGATCAATTTTTTTTAATAATGCCTACGGGCAAAGTACTTATGTTGAATGATTGTTATTACGTTCCTAAATTTTGTTTCGAACATAATTTCAGCTTCTATGTTAGACAAACTTGGTTTTTGCATTATTATAGGCAATGATATTTGCTCTATTAATTATGGTGATAATTTATATGTGAATGACTATCTCCAACATGATGTTTATGTCTTACCTAATGTGAATGCTAATTCGATTATGCATGTTTCAAGTCTTAAGAAGAAAAGAGATGATCATATAAATCATACATACCTTTGGCATTGTAGGCTTGGTCATATTGGAAAGAAAAATATTAACAAGTTGTACAAGGAAGGGTACCTTGACAAGTATGATTTTGAATCATATCCAACTTGTGAATCTTGTCTCAAAGGAAAATTGACCAAATCTCCATTTATTGGAAGTGGAGAAAGAGCTTTTGAATTATTGGGACTAATTCATACAGATGTTTGTGGGCCCATGAAAATTCAAGCTAGAGGTGGATATTCTTATTTTATCACCTTCACTGATGATATGTCAAGATATGAATTTGTGTATCTTATGAAACACAAGTCTGAATCTTTTGAAATGTTCAAAAGGTTCCATAGTGAAGTTGAGAAGCAGACTGGTAAAAGTATCAAAGTACTAAGGTCTGATAGAGGTGGAGAATATCTTATTGAAAATTTTACCAGATATCTCAAAGAGAATGAGATTCTCTCACAGTGGACACCTCCAGGAACACCACAACACAATGGTGTGTATGAAAGGAGAAATCAAACCTTATTAGATATGATGAGATCTATGATGTGGTTCACTGATCTTCCAATAAATTTATGGGGATATGCTTTGGAAGCAACAACATACTTACTTAATAAAGTTCTCACTAAGTCAGTCTCACACCATATGAGATATGGAAAGGATGTAAGCCTAACCTTAAACATATTAAAGTTTGGGGTTGTTCAGCTTATGTTTAGAGACTACAGTCTGATAAACTTAACTAAAGATCTGATAAGTGTAGGTTCATTGGGTATCCCAAAAAAATAATGGGATATTATTTCTATCACCCTTCTGACCATAAAGTGTTTGTGGCCAGAGGAGCGACTTTTTTGGAAAGAGAATTTCTTTTAGAAGGAAATTATAATGGAGAAATAGAACTTGATGAAGTTCAAGAAACTAATGAATCAACACAATATAAAGATCATGAGACCCAAGTTGAAGAACCTTTATTGGATGTTTTGAAGTTGCCATCTTCAACGGTTGAAGTTCAAGAACTAAATGAAGTTCAAGAACAAGTTAATGAACTAGTTCCAAACCAAATTAAACAATAACCAAATCCAGCACAAGGTGAACCGGTTGTATAAGCACCTCTTAGAAGGTATATACGACAACGTCATGTACCAACTAGATTAAATTTAATGGTACAAGATGATGTATCAAATGAGGTTGATCATAATGATGATGACCCTAAGACCTATGAAGAGGCTATACAAAGTTCTGATTATGAGAAGTGGCAAAAGGCCATGAAATCCAAAATGGAATCTTTGAAGGAAAATAAAGTATGGACTTTAGTTTAACCTTCAAAGGATATAAAACCTATAGGTTGTAAATGGGATTTTAAGAAAAATATTGGAGCATACGGAAAGGTGGACACCTACAAAACCCGTCTTGTTGCCAAGGGATATCGATAGAAAGAAGGAGTCGACTACGACGAGACGTTCTGTCCCGTAGCAATGCACAAATCTATTCAGATTTTGCTTGCTATAGCAGCACACTATGATTATGAAATATGGCAAATGGATGTGAAAACAACTTTCCTTAATGGTGAGCTAGAAGAAGATATATACATGACACAACCTGAAGGTTTCACATCTTTGTCTGATCATAATAAAATTTGCAAGCTACAAAGATCCATTTATGGACTAAAGCAAGCTTCTCGAAGTTGGAATATTCGCTTTAACAAGACAATTGAAAAGCTCAATTTTGTTAGATGCGAAGAAGAACCTTGTGTGTACAAAACGGTTACTAGGAGCACAATTATATTCTTAGTGTTGTATGTTGATGATATATTTCTCATAGGGAATGACATACCGGAATTACAAAGTACCAAGATTTGGCTATCTGAACAGTTCTCCATGAAAGACTTGGGAGAAGCAGCTTATATATTAGGAATAAAGATCTATAGAGATAAGCTGCTTGGACTTTCCCAGTCTTTGTACATTGATACCATCTTAAAGAGGTATAATATGGATAATTCCAAAAGAGGCTATCTACCGATAGACACTAGAAATTACTCTCAGTAGGGAGGATTGTCCTAAAACACCTGAAGAATAGAACGCATGAGTAGGATCCCATACGCTAGTGCAGTGGGAGCTATCATGTATACCATGACATGTACACATCCTGATGTGGCTTATGCACTTGGAGTGACTAGCCGATATCAGGCAAATCCTGGTGAGGACCATTGGAAGGTGGTGAAGACCATTCTTAAGTACTTAAGAAGGACTAAAGACCAATTCCTCATCCGTGGAGATTCTGAGTTGAAACTTGAAGGTTATACTGATGCAAGTTTTTCTTCAGATAGAGATGATAGAAAATCTATTTATGTTTATGTATTCACCTTAAATGGTGGTGCAGTGAGTTGGAAAAGTTCCAAATAAGCTACAGTAGCTGATTTAGTGACTGAAACACAATATATAGCAGCTAGTGAAGCTGCTAAGGAAGCTGTATGGATGAAAACGTTCTTAATTGAACTTGATGTGGTTCCTTCAATAGAAGGTGCGGTTCCACTGTTGTGTGACAATACTGGAGTCATTGCTCAAGCAAAAGAACCAAGATCACACCAAAAATCCAAACACGTTCTGCGAAGGTATCACTTGATAAGAGAGATTATTGAACGTGGAGACATCGAGATTCAAAAGGTTGATGGAAAAGAAAATGCTGCAGACCCATTCAATAAAGCTCTTGGCGTAAAGGAGTTTGACAAGCACAAGTGGAAATTGGGAATAAAGTACATGAGCGATTGGCTCTAGTGCAACTGGGAGATTGTTAGGGATATAGTAGATATGCCCTAGATCCAATATCATATTTGATGATTTGCACATATTTTTGTGAAAGATATTTGATATAAAATATATATGGCATTTGGTATTCTTTTATCATTGTTATTAATTGCTTGATTAATTTGATAAGGTCCTTGATTAAATTTTGAGACTTGACATTGTGATGGAGATCATGATAATGAGAGTAAAGTTTCTTATAATTTAATCTAAATTTGTTCTTGATCATAGGATTATTAATTTTGGACATTAGTAACTCGGTTAGATCAATATTTATGTGATCGTCTTTATGAGATAAATATTAGTTGATCTCATTAACTAAATTACATAAATAGATGATGCATATAGAGATATGATCATTGAACCGACTCATTGGATAATTCCTAATGGTTAGAATTACCATAAACTGTCAATAGGATATTCTCTTGAAGAATGTGATGTAAGATTTTCCTTTGACCTGAGATCGTCATAGTAATTGACAAGTTATTTGTTGTGCTTTAATACTAGACACCTATGGCCCTAGGGCGATAGTTGAAAGGATATTGGGCACGATTGAAAACTTGTAGAATTAGTGATTGATCAAGATGGAATCTGTCAACTCTTGGTAATGAGTTTAAGCTCCATGTTGTCATGAATTATAAACGAGCAAATTAAGACCTTGGCTAGCGCAATTGAATGAAAGAAGAAATGAGTTTCTTAGGTTATTCAATAGTCGATTATACTTGACATGAACACATAGTTAGTCGCCTATTAGGATTTGACAGTTGAACTATATCCTAGGGTGATCCAGAGCTATATAAGGACAGAAGGAATTACTACATTATTCTTCTACTGGTTCTTGAGAGTAAATTGTATATTTCATGCTATCCGGTCGTTAAGAAGTGTTGCTAGACGCCACCCTTGATTAGTATATTGATATGATCAATTTACTACTGGTTTAGTATTGAACCTATGGGGTCGCACACTAACGAGTGTTCTGATCTTTGCTAAAGGATTAATTACTTTATTATTTATTAATTAAATTAAAGAATTTAATCAGTCAAATAATTTAGTTATTAGTCCAAATGAAATATTATTATATTCTTTGCTAGCACAGAGGATATAATTAATATTGTGAACAAATTAAACTTTTCTATTTGGAATAGAAATTAAATTATGTCTCTTAGTTGAAATATATATATGATATATACAACACATATTTATTTATATAAAATATTAATGGAAGTTTTTGATTAAATCCAATTTCAAATTGGATTAGCAAAGTGAACGTCCATAAAAGGACTCATCGGCAACGTGAGGCTATTTTCCTATAGAAATATTTTTCAAAGTCTAATTTTGGAATTAGACTTGTGCACTAAGTAAATCGCTTCGGACCTTTTCTTAGTCTAATAGGAGAAGGGATCATATGTGATGATATATATGGTGATGAACGAAGTGCTGTAACTTGTTTTACATGAAAAAGAAAAATCACTTTGTAAAAGTGAAATTGCAATACAAAGCCAAGAGAGAAAATACAATTACAATAAAATGCTTCTTGTTCTTCTAATTTGAGTTGAGATTTTTGAGAAAAATTTCAGCACAAGTTTTCCATTCAATTTGTTCGTGGGTTTCATTGATCAAAGAGTTGATAGCAAGGATCGGTCTCGGTGTGGATACACATAGAGTCTTCACACTATCGAAGAATTTGAAATGGGTCTCTCTTCGCTAGGTACGTCTTAGATTCGATCTTTGACATGTAAATAAATTTTAAATACGAAAAGATCTATCTAGGATTGTTATTGTCTTCCACCGCGTGTTACGAAAACCTACATGCAATCCTTCCAAACTAGCAATTGCCTATGATGAAAGAATTATTGAGCTACCAAAAGTGAGTTTTAAAAAAAATGTTTTTACTTTAGTTGGCCTTAAATACGTTTGGCAAAGGCAGCCCAAAAAAATTCTAGCATTATTCTCTCTCACCGTAAACCCCTCTTTACCTATCTTATAATGTCCCTCTCCCTTTCTCTCCCCCATATTTCTTAATCCATCCCTCTCTCTCCCCTCATGATTTAGGGTAGATTATTGCAAATCATGCACAAAAAAAAGTGCTAATTCCCTTCCAAACTAGCAATTGCCTATGATGAAAGAATTATTGGGATACCAAAAGTGAGTTTTAAAGAAAATGTTTTTACTTTAGTTGGTTCTCTTTTCTTTCTTTTGTTTTCCCAGAAAGTGCAATTATCTTAGCAGGTCAGGGAAGAAACATTCAAAACTTTGCTAACATTGACATTATAGCAGCGCTTCAGTGCCATCAATGGAATAAAAATTTGGTTCTAATTCTTATTTTGTATATTAATGTATCTCTAACATATATATTTGTGTGTATCTATAAAAACATTATATGTTATACATTGATATATATAAAAGAAGAAAGTTAATTTTTCTATATATAAAGAAGAAAAATAAAGTTGTGATGTACATTTTGATATACATACTATTTGATGAGCTATATATTGTGATATACAAATAAATTAATTGTTTTTGTGTTATACACTTTGAATTAGAGACAACCATAGATTATAGACAAATATATTATAATTTTATATTTTAAATACACGAAGAAAAAAATAAAATTTTGATGTACATTTAGAAATACACAAAAAAGAAAAAGAAAATTATTATATATACTATAATATACATATTATTATTGTGATATATATTTATTGGCTATATGATGCTAGTAAATAAAAAATAAATGAATTCTTGCCAATTAGTAGGCTGAATTATTACACGGCGCCAAAATTCCAAGTTCTTATTCAGTCAAAAGCACTTGAGCTTAGATCCCAAAAGGAGGATATCTTGAATTAGAAAGAAGGGTGGGCCTGGTGTAGTTACACGAGATGAAATAGGGAAATTATGCTACGCATTAAATATTTATGTTGTATTTATAATTCATAGCTATACTTTCAGCAAGATTACTATTCATAGTTATATTTGAATCTAATAGAAAATCCATGAAATAAGAGATTAATTATTTTGAACTGAAGCAAATTAGCAACAAGCTCTTGTAGCTAAGTTGTTTAGAGCGCTTGTTTAGTTAGTAAATGTCACGAGTTCAAGTCTCAACAAGAATATTTTATTTTCTGTATTTCTCTATTTTACCTTAATTGTATTCATTGCGTAATTAGGCAAATTATAGTTTATGATATATTTATGATTCTATATGTATTTATGAAAACCTCCCTAAAAGAATTGCACCAAATTCTATACCCTTTCAAAAAAAATGAGAACCAAGCTTGGGGGTTAAAAAATAAGAAATTTTCATAAAGCACTATCTTTTGTGGTAATTAGCTATTTGTAGATACCATTTGCTATATTACGGATTGTAGATACGTTTTCTGTTGTTATAAGATGTATTTAAGCTACTGTACTCATGAATATAATAGAAAAAATAAACGTGAATCAAGGAAGTCCAGCTAATCAATTGTTGTAATCGAGTGTATTCGACTGTATTCATGGCGTGAAACATGGGATTACAGCTGGACAGATTATTGTATTCGACTGTATTCGCGGCGTGAAACAGGGGATTAAATGGAAAGTGAATCAATTAACATAATAGACTCCTAATATAACTCAACAAACTCAATTATAACACACAAATTTTGTATTTCCAATTATAAAAAAGATACTCAACCGAAAAACACCCCAAAAACATAGCAATCTTCAGAGAAATTATATAATACATCTGAATAAATAAATTATATTAATTAAAAAAATATATGAATATATTCATGGAATACAACGAGACAGTGAATACAATGAAATGCATGGAATACAACGAGATACATTAAAATACAATGAATGCAATAAAATACATGGAAATACAACGAGATACATTAAAATATATTAACAGAAAATTCAAGTTGCTCAGCCCCAAAACTCCGTCGTCTTTGTTCAAGAACAAACCCTAATTTTCGGCGAATCCGCCATCGAGCAATGGTGGCAGAATACGGACTCTGTTAAAGCTTGAATCTTGTATTGAAGATGACGGAAGTTGAGAACCTTGAGTTTATCCAATATTAAGACTCTTCTTTCTCGAGAAGATGACGCCATCGAGCAATGGTGGCAGAATAAGGACTCTTCTTTCTCCAATATTAACATACCTATAGCTTTACTAACCTCGAGTTTATTAGCGAACCATTCTTTGTTAGATTTAGTCATGTTCCAATTACAATGGCGAAGAAGAGCCAAAGCAACGACCGATAGAATTGGAGAAATTGGGATCGGAGAGAACATAGGTTATGTGGGTGAGAGAGTCATTATATTATTTTACTACCCAATTACCCTCCCCTTAGTGGTTATATAAGCGCTTTGGATTAAGCAAACTCTATGCGTGCATTACCCGTCCCTTCCTTATGGCCCTGGAGGTGTTTATGACCTCTATTTTTAGGCAGTTTTGGACTCTCCTAAGGTGTTTAAAAGGGAAAATCTAGGAGACAAGCAAAGAAAAATAGGGCATCCACATAAAGAGACAATTAAAGGCTCACTTTACCTCCTCACACAAGCAAATAATAGAACATCTCAAACAACAAGATTTCAGATAGTTCAAGGGTCCTAGAGCAGGATATCTATATGAGCAAATAGAATGTATGCAACATTGTGTTAAAGCGAGGCGATAAAGACATAATCGGTTTGCCTACTGATTTTAGGGCTTGCTAAATCTGGACCATTCACAAATACAAAAGCACAATCTCAGTTGGCAGGATTTAGTCGCCCTACAGGCTTGCCTGGGCACCTAACAATGATGCCCTATAAATATGGTATCTAGTCATTAATCAGGAGTGCAGTGGACCAGTAAATAATTTTAAGCAGGCAGTTAGATCCTATTGGCATGCTGTCTAGGTGTAATGACTGATTTTAGGCTTGTAGACACTAGTGGCTAATGCATAAATTGGTTTTGAATCCTATAGGCATATCATCTAAATGCAGTAATTAGTTTAAGAACCTTATTGACATGCAGGAGAACTGATTTAAACTTTGTCTACATGTAAAGACTGCTTTAAAACTTACAAGCATGCAAGATTGATTTTTTTAAACCCTATAAGCATGGTATCTAGAATGCAGGACTGATTCATAGACATAGTATCGCAACAAACTTACAGGTATGATATGTAGAATGCAGGATTGATTTTTAAACCCCATAGGCATGGTATCTAAATGACCAAACATTGTGACAACTTATAAATATGGTATCTAAATAACAGACATTACAATAAACTATGAGCATGGTATCTAAATAACAGACATTGCAATAACCTATGGGCATGGTATCTAATGAAAATAAATAATTATAATAAACCCAAATACATGATTTCTACCCAATTTCCCCACAAAAATTATATAAGAATCCCTCCTCTTTTTACTAATTTCCCCAATATTTGTTTACAAGAATTATTATTGCAGACCATAAAACAAATGAATTACAAAATAAACCAAGCTATGCTATAGGGAGCCTGAATAGGCCCAACATGAACCTGAAAAAACTAGGCCTTCAAACAGTCCAAAGTGCCATAGTCTCATAGTTCACCCAATAGTATCCCGGTGTGTCAAAGTTCCCAAGAGCCTCAAGGACCCCGGGCAATGCTCACACTAGAAAACTTTAAAAGTAACCCTTTGTGAGCAAGTTTGGAAAGCCAACTCCAATGTGTCAAAGTTCAGAGGAGTCTCATGGACTCCTAAGCAATGCTCACACTAGAGGGGCAAGACCCTAGGTGTTCTAAGAATAGGAGTTTAAAACAAGAGATAATATTTTTAAGAAAAATAGTTTTAGATTCTTAGGGAATAAGGGTCATTCAATCATTGTAACTAAAACAAAGGTCCCAACAGTCAAATGGTATACATAAACAGGGTAACTTAGAGTTTCACTTAGTTTATTATCTGTCGCTAGGTGAGCATGCAGTCACATACAGAGGGATAGTAGGGTTGGGGAGCCATATTGTGAGAGGTGAACATTTTAAGATCATGCTTAGTTGAGAAGTAGACATAGGTTCAGTTTAGACATTGGAAAGTATACAGACTTGCTGAAAGAAGAAACGCATAGGTTTGGCTAAACAGGAGTAAACAGGTTGAAAACAAGACACATAGGTTCAATCAAACAGAAGTATACATACTATTGCAGTAACATATATGTTGAACAGAAGTAGACATGCTTATTATAGTGAACACCTAGGTTTGTTTAAGCAAAAGAAAGGCATGCTGATTATAAGGAAGCACACAAGTCAAATTGAATAGTAGTAAGCATAGAGTTTAGTGAACATGCTAATAATCATGAGGCATACGATCTAATGAGATAAGTAGACATACCAATAACAGGGCACATGGTTGAATTAAATAGCAGTAGACATGTTGAATAGGGAAGACATACAGGTTCAGAAGAAAGGCATGTTGATTGTAAGAAACACATAGGTTTATTGAATGGTAATAGTGAGAGAATACTAGTTAAGGAAGCAAAAATAGAAGATAAAGTAGGCAGGATTCAATAGCCTAGCCTTGGATTTCAGCCGACTAAATAAGCAATGATCACAAGTAGCAGAGAGAGAGATGAGAGAAAAGTTTATGTGTGTATGTGTTTGAACTATTGTTCATCTCGTTGTTTAAAGAAGTCAGAATGAGAGTTTATATAATACTTAGTAAAGTAAGACAAATAAGGTAAAGAATAAATCAGAATTCATAAAACAGGGTAATCAAATAAATCAATCAGTTAATTGAGGACTTAACTCGATTAATTCCCAAAGAAGAATCCGGAAAGGACCCCCTTAAATTGGGGAGAATCCCTTAACGATTCAGATTGGGATTCAAATAAGGTAAAAAAATCAATCATATACCATATAAGAGTCAATTAAATCCCTAAATCAGACTAATAGTATAATTAAGGCAAGTAGTACTAACTAAAGTCACAAATAAGGAAAATAGGTAAATCATAGAGAAGTATTGATTTTAACGGGAAGAATTGGTTCAAATCCCTAATAGAAATAAATTAAGTAAAAAAGATCCCAAAGAATATTGGTTTTAACAAAAAAATTGTTCAATACTAAAAAAATAGAATCAGTCAATACAACTAGTTCACAAAAATAAACACAATAACGAAAAAAATTGAAGAAATCAGTGTCACAAACAGGAACATCTAGGGTTTAAACATATACACGAAAATTAATCAAACATGTAATGAAACCATTAGTTTAAACACTGAAAGGTTTAGAAAATCTTTGAAGAAAGGTCTGGTATGAACCCTAATTTGAGAAAGAGTAAATGAAGTCGAAACAATTAATTAAACCAAGAGATTTTAAAAGGAAAACACCCAATGATACTCGAATAACTTCAGATCTACAAAGATATGAGAAGATTCAAACAGTAGTGAAACTAGGGTTTTCAGAAATAGTAGAGATGACGAAAATTAGGTCAGGAACAAAAGATTCGAACTAAAAATAGAAGGAGATTAGTACTCACAAACGATAGTGGCCCTAGACAGGTCTGTAAACAAGTTTCAGGCAAGAACAGGTTGGATCTCCATGAGATTTTCTCAAGTATCCATGTAATCAAACACCAGGAGGCATAGCAGGCTGGTAATGATCGGAAAATGCACGAAAACTCCATAGATAGGAGCTTCTTGCCAATGACTGCAATTAGGGTTAGGGGCGAGTTGAGAGAGAGTTGGAGAGGTCAGACAACAAAGGGCGACAGAGTGTAACAAATGAATTAGGTTAGAGGGTCATTTGGGTTAAAAATGGTTAGAAGGAATAGGGGCCGTTGATCTCAGAGATCAACGACCAGGATGAGAAGGGGTCTGGGTCGTGTAGGATTTTAATTGGGTTAGGGTCGTTTGAATTGGGCTTGGGTTAATTAAATTGGATGGAGGGTCCGATTTTGGGTGTAAATTGGGGTTATTTGTTAAATACTCATTTTACTAAATAAAATAATTTTAAAAATAGCTAATTAAATGATAAAAAATAATTTTCAAGCATGAAGATGATTTAAAATAATTATTCAATATTATTGTGATGACCCAAAGGGTCGTCACCATAATTCTTCCTAGTTCCGTGCTTCCAAGGCCCTGAAAATCTCGCTTTTAGTTTCCTCTATTTGCGTACGCAGTTCGGACGCGTAGCCGGAAAGTTTTGATGTTAGAATATGCGAATTTTGTAAAAAAATTGATGAATTTTGATATTAATATGCATAATATTAACTTCGGTCAACATTTTGGGTAAACGAACCCGGACCTGTGATTCGACGGTCCCGGAGGGTCCTAGAAAAAGATATGGGACTTGGGCGTGTGCCCGGAATTAAATTCCGAGGTCTCAAGCCCGAGAAATGAATTTTTGTGTGAAATTGTTTTCTGAAATTAATTAAGAAAAATGAAAGAAAATTGATCGGAAAACTGTGGTATCGGGCTCCTATTTTGGTTCCGACGCCCGGTACGAGTCTTAAATATGTTTTAAGCACTATCTGTAAAGTTTTGCTAAAAACGGACGTCATATGACGTGGTTCGAATTTAAAATGGGGAATTTGAGTTTTATGAAAGTTGAGAGAAAATCATGTGTTTTGACGCTTGATTCTATGTATATGATGTTATCTTGGCTATTTGATCGCACGAGTAAGTCCGTAAGATGTTTTAAGGTTGTGTGCATGTTTGGTTTGGAGCCCCAAAGGCTCGGGTGAGTTTCGAGTGGGGCCCAGGAGGTCTTAAACTTAAAAAAAAAATGCAGGTTCAGGTGTTGCAGGTCCAGCGCGGCCGCGGCCATTTCCGCGCGGTCCGCGCTGGCAACCACGCGTCCGCGACACTTTTCTGTGCGGTCCACATGGTGGGGTTCAGAGGGGGTAGACAGGTCGACCAGCGCGACCGCGTACCAAATCAGTGCGGTCCGCGCTGGGTGGGTTTAGAGGAAGCCCACTTCTCCCCTCCCTCGGCCCGGCCGCGGTGCCTTTCTGTGCGGTCCGCGCCAGCCCCCAGCAAAATGTATAAATCCGGGATTTTCAGTCATTTTTCCACTTTTCGAAAACCCAAAACCTAAGAGGCGATTTTCCAAATAACTTTTCTTCTTCAAAACGATTGGTAAGTGATTTCTAACTCATTTTCTTCACTTCTTAACATCTTTTAACATGATTTCAACTTCAAAACAAAGATTTTCATGGGAGAAATTGGGTGTTTTGGGTAGAACCTAGGTTTTCTACAAATTGAGGAGTTGGACCTCAATTTGAGGTCCGATTTCTAAACAAATCATATATCTGGATTCGTGGGAGAATGGGTAACCGGGTTTTGGTCCGAACCTCGAGTTTCGACCAAGTGGGTCCGGTGGTGTTTTTGACCTTTTTGGGGAAAACCTTGTAAAAATTATTTTCATGCATTGGGAGTGATTCATTTAGTAATTAGTATTGTGATTAAGTAACTTATGACTAGATTCGAGCGGATTGGTGGTGGAATCAAGAGGTAAAGCTATAATTGAGACTAGAGTGGTGTTCAAGGCATCGAGGTAAATGTTTGTTCTAACTTTGGCTTGAGAGAATAGGATTAGGATGTTATTTGCTACTTCCTAATGTGGAGTACGGTGTATAGGCATGGTGACGGTTATCTATGCACCGGAGTCTAGCATGACCGTGGGTCTTAATTGCTTTTAATTCGAATAATGTGACACAATCTCCTTGTTTACTTGATGAGTTTCATATAATGTGAACGATTGAGGTAGAATTGTAATTGGTGTACTTTTGGAGCGTTAGCTCGAACATGAATGTGTTAGTTGAGGAAGAAGTGATTTAAAAAGAGAATGTGTTGTGAGTACTCCCTCGCCGGGATGTGTAGACTGATATATTCTCTCCCTTGTCGGGATATTTTGGGCTGTTAGCTGTACCCTTGTCGGGTTAAAGGTATTGAGTTGTTATCCTCCCCTGAAGGGGTCTACTATATGAAGTAAGATATTATATGATATTATGGAATCGTGTGGCACGTCGTCCACCTATATATGATATTATGGGATCGTGTGGCACGCCGTCCACTTATATATGATATTATGGGATCGTGTGGCACGCCGTCCACTTATATATGATATTATGGGATCGTGTGGCTCGCCGTCCACTAATATATGATATTATGGGATCGCGTGGCACGCCGTCCACTTATATATATGATATTATGGGATCGTGTGGCACGCCGTCCACTATATATATATATAGTATGGAAACTGGAGTTTCTTCTGTTTATTTCTGATACATCATTTTTATCTGTTACTCCCCGATAGCATGTCCCCTCCCAGCTTTACTTTGTATTATCTTGTTATTGTTTTCTTGCACTTGTTATATATATCTGTACAGGTTAATTATGGTAGGTGTTGTCTAGCATCGTCACTACTTCACCGGGGTTAGGCCAGGCACTTACCAGCAAATGGGGTTGGTTGTGCTGATGCTGCACTATGTGCATTTTTGTGCACAGATCAGGGAGCAGCTTTTGGACCGTAGCAGTAGGACTTTTTGGGAGCTATCTTCAGTCCAGGGACTCTCGAGGTAGCCTAGCTGGCGTTCGCAGGCCGAAGTCCCTTTCCATGTTTTTCGTTTGTTCATCTTGTATCAGACAAACATGATGTATTTCCTTTCAGACATTGTTTGTAGTATTCTGTAGTAGTCCGTGAGCTAGTGACACCAGACCTTGGGTAGTATTTTGGTTCAAACTTCCGCACTTTCGGTTTTCAGTTGTTTTAAATTTAAATTCTTCCGCTTAGATTTTGTCTCGCTTATTATATTGTTGAAAGAAAGCAGGAAAGGTGTTTTAAACATTTGGCTTGCCTAGCTCCGATAGTAGGCGCCATTACAATACCCGATGTCGGGAAATCCTGGTCGTGACAGGTTGGTATCAGAGCACTAGGTTACTTAGGTCTCACAACTCACGGACAAGCTCAGTAGAGTCAGAGGGATCGGTACGGAAACGTCTGTATTTATCCCACAGAGGCTACTGAGTTAGGAAAACTTCACTTTGTTTATTCTTGTCGTGCGATTTTGTTTCTCAAGTATTGATTGTCTTTCCACTCTGTTCTTTCGTAGATGGCGAGAACACGAGCTTCCTCTTCTACCGTGCAGCAGCCTGAGCCCCCAGAAGCAGCTCCTATTAGGGGCTGAGGGTGAGGCCGGGGCAGAGCTCAGCCCCGAGCGGCAATCCCAAAGGTGGAGCCTCATATTGACTACGACGAAGGGGTTCCAGCTCCAGCAGCTCCGGTGGGCCCAACTCAGGTCCCAGAGGGTTTCATAGCCACTCCAGTGCTTCAGGATGCTTTGGTATGACTGGTAGGCTTTATGGAGGGCATTTTTAGAGCGGGTTTGCTTCCGGCAGCTCCAGCCACATCTCAGGCTTGGGGAGGAGTTCAGACTCCTGATACTCGTACTCCAGAGCCGGTAGCTCCTCAGGCTCAGGTTCCAGCAGTTCAGCCAGCCGTGGCAGTTCAGCCAGCTGTAGCAGCCTAGCCAGGTATTGCGGCTCAATCCAGTGTTGGTGCGGCTATGTCCGCGGATGCTTTGTGGAGGCTTGATCGTTTCACCAAGATCTTCACTACTACATATAGTGGTACTCCCTCAGAGGATGCTCAGGATTTCATCTTCAGCTGTCATGAGGTTCTACGGACTATGGGCATTGTACAGACAAATGGGGCCGACTTCGCCACTTTTCACCTGGCAGGATCCGCCAAGACTTGGTGGAGGGATTTCTGTTTAGCCAGGCCAGCAGGGTCGCTATCATTGACCTGGGATCAGTTTTCAGAGTTATTTCTGGGGAAGTTTCTTCCAGTTACTCAGCGAGATGCTCTTCGCAGGCAGTTTGAGCGTCTCCAGCAGGGTCCTATGACGGTTACCCAGTATGAGACCCGGTTCATTGATCTCGCTCGTCATGCCATTGTGATACTCCCCACCGAGAGAGAGAGGGTGCGGAGGTTTGTCGATGGGTTGGTTCAGCCGATTCGTGTTCAGATGGCCATGAGTGTCGGGAGTGAAATTTTATTTCAGGAGGCGGCAGATGGTGCCCATCGGATAGAGCTGGCACTTTCTCAGGGAGGTGGTCATGGGTCTAATAAGAGGCCCCGTCATTCGGGTAGATTCAGTGGTACCTCATTTGGAGGTAGGGATTCTTATGGTAGAGGCCATCCTTCGAGGCCCTTTTAGTCAGATCTCCAGGCTTCTCATGGTACACCAGGTGGTCGTGGATCTCAGCTGCAGTATTCTGACCAGCAGCTCTTCAGTTCACCATCAACACCTATCAGTGCACCACCACTTCGTTATTCTCAGCAGCCGAGGGCTTGTTATACTTGCGGCAATGTGAGTCATATTGCCAGATTTTGCCCTCGAGCTTCCATTAGCTCGCAGCAGCAGGGTCCTCGCCCGATGATTCAGACACCAGTTGCCCCACAGCCTGCGCAGCCAGCTAGAGGTGGGGGTAGAGGACATAGAGTAGAGGTAGAGGCCTTAGAGGTGGAGCTCAGACCGCTAGAGGTAGGGGTCATCCAGCAGCAGATCGTCCCAGGGATATAATTTAGGGAGGTGGGGCCCAACCCCGTTGTTATGCCTTGCCAGCCAGGCCAGAGGCTGAGTCATCAGATGCTGTGATTACAGGTACTATTCTGGTCTGTGATAGGGATGCTTCTGTGCTATTTGATCCCGGATCTACGTATTCATATGTGTCGTCCTATTTTGCACCCTATTTGGTTATGCCTAGTGAGGCCTTGAATATTCCTGTATATGTGTCTATACCAATGGGGGATTCTATAGTGGTGGACCGGGTTCATCGTTCCTGTGTTGTGGTATTCAGGGGTCTCGATACCCGTGTTGACTTATTGCTCTTGGATATGGTGGAATTCGATGTCATATTAGGGATGGATTGGTTGTCCCCGTATCATGCGATCTTGGATTGCCATGCCAAGACCGTGACCTTGGCGTTGCCAGATTTGCCCCGACTAGAGTGGAGAGGGGCTCCTGGTCATTCTACTCGCAGCGTTATTTCTTATGTGAAGGCTCGACGCATGGTTGAGAAGGGGTGACTAGCTTATCTGGCCTATGTTCGCGACTCCAGCGCTGAGGTCCCGTCTATTGATTCTGTTCCTATTGTTCGGGAGTTTTCTGAGGTCTTCCCTTCGGACCTGCCGGGCATGCCGCCCGACAAAGATATTGATTTTTGTATTGATCTGAATCCGGGCACTCAACCCATTTCCATTCCGTCGTATCGTATGGCGCCACCATAATTGAAAGAGTTAAAGGATCAGCTTCAGGATCTACTTGAGAAGGGTTTCATTAGGCCAGTGTTTCGCCTTGGGGCGCACCAGTGCTATTTGTGAAGAAAAATGATGGTTCGATGAGGATGTGCATTGATTACTGGTAATTGAACAAGGTGACGATTAAGAACAAGTACCCACTGCCGAGGATCGACGGCTTATTCGACCAGCTTCAGGGTGCGAGGGTGTTTTCAAAGATAGATTTGAGATCCGGCTACCACCAGCTGAGGATTAGGGCATCTGATGTCCCTAAGACAACATTTCGCACTCGGTATGGGCACTATGAGTTTTTGGTCATGTCATTCGGATTGACTAATGCCCCAGCAGCGTTCATGGAGTTGATGAACCGAGTGTTCAGGCTTTATTTGGACTTGTTCGTGATAGTCTTCATTGATGATATTCTTATATACTCCCGCAATCAGGAGGAGCATGAGAAGTACCTCAGAGCGGTTCTTCAGACCCTGAAGGATAGTCAGTTGTATGCTAAGTTCTCGAAGTGCGAGTTTTGGTTGAGTTCGATCGCATTCCTGGGTCATGTCGTATCAGCAGTAGGTATTCAGGTAGACCCAAAAAAGATAGAGGCAGTCAAGAACTGGCCTCGACTAGCTTCAGCTACGGAGATTCGAAGTTTCCTGGGGTTAGCAGGTTGTTACCGTCGGTTTGTGGAAGGGTTTTCATCCATTGCAGCCCCTATGACTAGATTGACCCAGAAAGGTGCCCAATTCAGATGGTCAGATGAGTGTGAGGCGAGCTTTCAAAGGCTCAAGGCAGCTCTGACCACGGCACCAGTGTTGGTTTTGCCCACAGGTTCAGGGCCCTATACAGTCTATTATGATACATCTCGTATTGGACTTGGCGCAGTGTTAATGCAGGATGGCAAGGTCATTGCCTATGCTTCGAGGTAGTTGAAGGTTCATGAGAAGAACTATCCAGTGCATGATTTGGAGTTGGCAGCCATTGTTCACGTATAAGATTTGGAGACACTATCTGTATGGTGTGGCGTGTGAGGTGTTCACGGATCATAAGAGTCTTCAGTATTTGTTCAAGCAAAAGGAGTTGAATTTGAGGCAGAGGAGGTGGTTGGAATTGTTGAAATATTATGATATCATTATCTAATATCACCCGGGAAAGGACAATGTGGTGGCCGATGCCTTGAGTAGGAAGTCAGCCAGTATGGGCAGTCTTGCTCATATTCCGGTCGGTGAGAGACCGCTTGCTTTGGACGTGCAGGCTTTGGCCAATTAGTTTGTGAGGTTGGACATTTATGAGCCTAGTCGAGTATTATCTTTCACGGTCGCTCGTTCTTCGTTATTGGAGTGTATCCGTGGTCGGCAGTTCGATGATCCCCATTTGTGTGTCTTGAGGGACACGGTGCAGCGTGGAGGTGCCAAGAAAGTGACCTTAGATGATGATGGTGTATTGAGATTGCAGGGGTGAGTTTATGTGCCCAATGTTGATGGGATTCGAGAGTTGATCTTAGTGGAGGCCCACAGTTCTCGGTATTCTATTCACCCGGGTGCCGTGAAGATGTATCAGGATTTGAGGTAGCACTATTGGTGGCGTAGAATAAAGAAAGACATTGTTGCATATGTGGATCGTTGTTTGAACTGTCAGCAAGTTAAGTACGAGCATCAGAGGCCCGGTGGTTTATTTCAGAGGATTGAGCTTCCCGAGTGGAAGTGGGAGACGATTACTATGGATTTTGTTACTGGACTTCCGATGACTCGGAAGAAGTTTGATGCGCTTTGGGTTATTGTTGATAGGCTGACCAAGTCAACACATTTTGTTCCTGGTGCAGCCACCTATTTGTCTGAAACGTTAGCCAAGATTTATATTAGGGAGATTGTTCGCCTTCATGGGGTGCTGCTATCTATCATTTCGGATCGGGGTACGTAGTTTACCTAGCATTTCTGGAGAGCGGTTCAATGAGAGTTGGGCACCCAGGTTGAGTTGAGTACAACATTTCATCCCTAGACGGACGGTCAGTCCGAGAGGACTATTCAGATCCTTGAGGACATGCTCCGAGCCTGTGTCATTGATTTTGGAGGCTCGTGGGACTAGTTTTTGCCTTTAGCAGAGTTTGCCTACAACAACAGCTACCAGTCCAACATTCAGATGGCTCCGTATGAGGCGTTGTATGGTAGGCGATGTCGGTCTCCAGTTGGATGGTTTGAGCCGGGAGAGGCTCGATTATTGGGTACGGATCTGGTTCAGGAGGCCTTGGACAAGGTCAGGATTATTCAGGATAGACTTCGTACAACTCAGTCCAGACAGAAGAGTTATGCATACCGCAAGGTCAGAGATGTTTCTTTCATAGTTGGTGAGTGGGTATTGCTCCGTGTATCGCCTATGAAGGGCGTGATGAGATTTGGGAAGAAGGGCAAGCTCAGCCCTAGGTTCATCGATCCATTTGAGATTCTTGATCGTGTGGGAGAGGTGGATTATAGACTTGTCTTGCCACCTAGCTTGTCAGATGTGCATCTCGTGTTTCATGTATCTATGCTCCAGAAGTATCGCGGAGATCCATCGCACGTGTTAGATTTCAGCACTGTCCAATTGGGCAAAGATCTGTCATACGAAGAGGAGCCGGTGGCTATTCTAGACCGGTAGGTTCGACAGTTGAGGTCGAAGAGTTTTCCTTCGGTGCGTGTTCAGTGGAGAGGTCAGCCTCCTGAGACATCGACCTGGGAGTCTGAGTCCGATATGCAGAGCCGTTATCCTCATTTATTTCCCGACTCAGGTACTTCTTTCTTTTGTCCATTCGAGGACGAACAGTTGTTTTAGAGGTGGAGAATGTGACGACCCAAAAGGTCATCACCGTAATTCTTCCTAGTTCCGTGCTTCTGAGACCTTGAAAACCTCACTTTTAGTTGCCTCGATTTGCGTGCTCAGTTCGGGCGCATAGCCGGAAAATTTTGATGTTAGAATATGCGAATTTTCTGAAATATTTGATGAATTTTGATATTAATATGCATAATATTGACTTCGGTCAATATTTTGGGTAAACGGACCCGGACCTGTGATTCGATGATCCCGGAGGGTCCTAGAAAAATATATGGGACTTGGACGTGTGCCCGGAATTAAATTCCGAGGTCCCAAGCCTGAGAAATAAATTTTTGTGTGAAATTGTTTTCTGAAATTAATTAAGGAAAATGAAGAAGAAAATTGATCGGAAAACTGTGGTATCAGGCTCGTATTTTGGTTCTGACGCCCGGTACGAGTCTTAAATATGTTTTAAGCACTATCTGTAAAGTTTGGCTAAAAACGGACGTCATATGACGTGTTTTGGACTTAAAATGGGGAATTTGAGTTTTATGAAAGTTGAGAGAAAATCATGTGTTTTGAGGCTTGATTCTATGTATATGATGTTATCTTGGCGATTTGATCACACGAGTAAGTCCGTAAGATGTTTTAAGGTTGTGTGCATGTTTGGTTTGGAGCCCCGAGGGCTCGGGTGAGTTTTGAGTGGGGCCCGGGAGGTCTTAAACTTTAAAAAAAATGCAGGTTCAGGTGTTGCAGGTCCAGCGCGGCCGCGGCTATTTCCGCGCGGTCCGCGCTGACAGCCACACGGCCGCGACACTTTTCTGTGCGGTCCGCGTGGTGGGGTTCAGAGGGGGTAGCTAGGTCGACCAGCACGGCCGCGCACCAAATCAGAGCGGTCCACGCTGGGTGGGTTCAGAGGAAGCCCACTTCTCCCCTTCCTCGGCGCGGCCGCGGTGCCTTTCTGTGCGGTCCGCGCCAGCCCCCAGCAAAATGTATAAATTCGGGATTTTCAGTCATTTTTCCACTTTTCAAAAATCCAAAACCTAAGAGGCGATTTTCCAAACAACAGTTCTTCTTCAAAACGATTGGTAAGTGATTTCTAACTCATTTTCATCACTTCTTAACATCTTTTAACATGATTTCAACTTCAAAACAAAGATTTTCATGGGGGAAATTGGGTGTTTTGGGTAGAACCTAGGTTTTCTACAAATTGAGGAGTTGGACCTCAATTTGAGGTCCGATTTCTAAACAAATCATATATTTGGATTCGTGGGAGAATGAGTAACCGGGTTTTGGTCCGAACCTCGAGTTTCGACCACGTGGGTCCGGGGGTGTTTTTGACCTTTTTGGGAAAAACCTTGTAAAAATTATTTTCATGCATTGGGAGTGATTCATTTAGTAATTAGTAATGTGATTAAGTAACTTATGACTAGATTCGAGCGGATTGGTGGTGGAATCAAGATGTAAAGCTATAATTGAGACTTGAGTGGTGTTCAAGGCATCGAGGTAAGTGTTTGTTCTAACTTTGGCTTGAGGGAATAGGATTAGGATGTTATTTGCTACTTGCTAATGTGGAGTACGGTGTATAGGCATGGTGACGGTTATCTATGCACCGGAGTCTAGCATGACCGTGGGTCTTAATTGCTTTTAATTCGAATAATGTGACACAATCTCCTTGTTTACTTGATGAGTTTCATATAATGTGAACGATTGAGGTAGAATTGTGATTGGTGTACTTTTGGAGCGTTAGCTCGAATATGAATGCGTTAGTTGAGGAAGAAGTGATTTAAAAATAGAATGTGTCGTGAGTACTCCCTCGCTGGGATGTGTAGACTGATATATACTCTCCCTTGTCGGGATATTTTGGGTTGTTAGTTGTACCCTTGTCGGGTTAAAGGTATTGAGTTGTTATCCTCCTCTGAAGGGGTCTACTATATGAAGTCAGATATTATATGATATTATGGGATCGTGTGGCACGCCGTCCACCTATATATGATATTATGGGATCGTGTGGCACGCCGTCCACTTATATATGATATTATGTGTTCGCGTGGCACGCCGTCCGCTTATATATGATATTATGGGATCATGTGGCACACCGTCCACTTATATATGATATTATGGGATCGTGTGGCACGCCGTCCACTAATATATGATATTATGGGATTGTGTGGCACGCTGTCAACTTATATACGATATTATGGGATCGTGTGGCACGCCGTCCACTATATATATAAATATATATATATTATGGAAACCAGAGTTTCTTCTGTTTATTTCCGATACATTATTTTTATCTGTTACTCCCCGATAGCATATCCCCTCCCAGCTTTACTTTGTATTATCTTGTTATTGTTTTCTTGCACTTGTTATATATATCTGTACAGGTTAATTGTGGTAGGTCTTGTCTAGCCTCGTCACTACTTCGCCGGGGTTAGGCCAGGCACTTACCAACATATGGGGTCGGTTGTGTTGATGCTTCACTCTGTGCATTTTTGTGCACAGATCAGGGAGCAGCTTTCAGACCGCAACAGTAGGACTTTTTGGGAGCTCTCTTCAGTCCAGGGACTCTCGAGGTAGCCTAGCTGGCGTTTGTAGGCCGAAGTCCCTTTCCATGTTTTTCGTTTGTTCATCTTGTATCAGACAAACATGATGTATTTTACTTTCAGACATTGTTTGTAGCATTCTGTAGTAGTCCGTGAGCTAGTGACACCAAACTCTGGGTAGCATTTTGGTTCAAACTTCCGCACTTTCGGTTTTCAGTTGTTTTAAATTTAAAGTCTTCCGCTTAGATTTTGTCTCGCTTATTATATTGTTGAAAGAAAGCAGGAAAGGTGTTTTAAACATTTGGCTTACCTAGCTCCGATAGTAGGCGCCATCACGACACCCGGTGTCGGGAAATCCGGGTCGTGACAATTATAAAAATATAAAAAGGTATTTTTGTATAGATAACATAGTTATGCATATGTAGGGGCTATATTTGCAAAATATGCAATTATAGTCTTAAAAATACAAAATGTAATTATAAAAAAATACAATTAAAATATTTGAACACTCATATGAACATAATTGATGAATTTAGATGATTATATTATCATAAAATAATAAGAGGGATAGTTTTGAACATTTATGTAATTAGAAAATGTAGAAACAAATGGATTTAGGGCCTTGAAAAATTATAGAAAAATTGTAAAACACTTGTGCATGTTTGTAAATGCATGTACAGTATTTTGAAAGTGTTTATGCATATTTAAAATATATGAGGAAAAAATTGGGTATCAACAGCATGACGGGCCTAAATCAACAAAACGGATCTCATACTGAGTAACGACCATACTGCCCTGCTGGAGATGCTCGAACTACCTGCGATAATCCTCTCTCAGGGTGACATGAAGGAACTTCTCAAGGAATATCTGAGAGAATTGGTCCCAAGTAAAAGCAGGCGACCCAGCTGGTCTAGTTAATACAAAATCATTCCACCACCTCTTGGCGGAACCCGTAATATGAAACACAGCAAAATCGACCCCATTGATCTCCACTATCCCCATGTTCTGCAGCACCTCATGGCAGTGGTCTAGATAATCATATGGGTCCTTAGAAAGTAGACCACTGTAGTGAACTAGAAAGAGCTTGGTGAACTTGTCCAACCTCAATAAGCTCTCAGAACACATAGCTTATCTACCACCGGCTTGTGATGCAACAACTGGCTAAACCACTCCAACTAGATGAGCTACTGGAGTCTGATACTGGGGAGCCATCTGCTTCGAGATGTGAGTAGCAGGAGTCTGTGCTCCTCCTCCAGCCCGATAGACGGCTATGCCAAAGTAAATGTGCCAGTCTGCGCCACGCTATCCATAAGGCCCACCAAAATGGACCAAGGCGTCCTGAAGCACTAGGGTGGCGATGAACCCCTTTGGGACCTGAGCTGGTCCTGTTGGAACTGTCTGGACCGGAGCCTCCTTATCAAACTCCACCTGAGGCTCCACCACTGGTGCTATTGCTCGGGCTCTAGGATGAGTCCTGTCCCTGCCTCGGCCTCTGGCACGGCCTCAGCCTCGACCTCTACCACTTGTAGGAGCTTCCACTAGGGGCTCTAGCTGCTGCTTGATATCACCTAAACTCATACCACAATTATAGGTAGTGAGGCGGTCGAAGCAATAATAAAACCCAACGCGAGTCGGGGTTGATTCCTCAAGGATTTAGAAATGATATTAGGTATACACCTAGTGTAATTGTATAATGTGCCTCAATTTGCAGCTCCACATTCTTGTTGGTTGTTTCTATTTCTATTTTAATCTATTGATTGCTATTAATAAATTAGAAGACAATGTTTTTGGTTTTGGTTGTTTTTCAAATGATAAAGGATCTAGGGTCATGGCTTCCATCTAGGTGGTTACCTAACGGGTTGTAAACTCTACGGCAAGTTTGATTAGTTGGAGTCATACTATAGCAATCAAACATAATTACCCACTCTATAACTCTCGGTAGTTTGAGTGATTTTGCCCAATTTAGTTTTCTCAAGTCCAAATGGGTATTGCATAAATCAAGTGATATATGCTCAAGTCGGGTCTTACTATCTCTAGATTTGACCCTTTAATTGGGGCTATCAATTTCTTGAGTTCACCCCAATTCCATGTTAGCCAAGTTTTTCTAGACTTAGTCTCTTTTTTTCAAGTAGAAACTAAGTCAAATAGGCATGAATCAATGTTTGCAACCATTAATTCTAGAATTCAAGCATAAACAAGGCAAAATATCACTAACCCAATCACAAACAAGCCTTAAATTAAACATTCATTAAGTACTCACACTAGGGTTGGGCCACAACACTAGCTAAAAATTTAGCTACTCATGAAAAATAAAGAAATACAAGAAGAAATTAAGATAGAATGCATAATAAATGATTAGACAAAGAAAATCTAATGTTTCGAAGTTAATCTAGTACAAAATTGCTCAAAACAGTAAAGAAAATGGCTGAGGTGCATTTTTGAAAACTAAACTTAACCTAAAAATAACAAAAAATTCTATTTATACTAAGCTGAAAATATCTAACAAAAATGCCTCTGCGAAGGTTGTGCAACCACATAATTCTGGAGCGGTCCGCACAATGAGGTTCTACGGCCGCACAATTATCGTGCGGTCCTCATTCTTTGGATCTTGGGCTTTGAACTTTGGGGCTTCAGTCCGCATAAAAGTGGGTGCGGCCGCACTTCTGATTATGCGGCCGCACAAAAATGATGCGGCCGACTTGAAACAACTCTTTAAATCTTCAATCCTGCGGACCGCATAATAATGAATGCGGTCACACTTAACCTCCTACGGCCATACAATTTCGGTGCGATCCGCATGCCTTTAGCTAGCCCAAACACTACTCTCTGAATCTCCCATCTGCGGCCGCACTAGAATTGTGCGGTCTGCACTGCTATCCTTTTTGTCCTATTTTGTATCTTGTTCAATTTTGACTCCTTTATGAGTTGATTTAGACTTCTTTGGCTCGTTTTTCAATATTCCTGCAAGCAAGCACATTTTGTTAGTTTTCGAGAATTCCTTTAAAGTATTTTTGAGCTAAAACGCAAGTAAAAGAGAGCAAACAAGCGGTCAAAATCCCTAATTATCACTGCTCAACTGAGGATGCAGTACGTGTTCTCGCCATTTGCGAGAGAACAAGTGTAGAAGAGTTCAATTAGCAATGAGAGAACAAAAATTGCACGACAGGGAAGTTTAGAAGTGAACTTTGTTCCTAAACTCCGTAGCCTCTAGAAGATAAGTACAAACGTCTCTATACCGATTCCTAAGACTCTACTAAGCCTGCTCGTTAATTGCGAGACCTAGGCAACCTAGTACTCTAATACCAACTTGTCACGACCCTAAATTCCCACCGTCGGGACCGTGATGGCGCCTAACATTCCACTTGCTAGGCAAGCCAATGTTAGAAAATTATTAAGCCAAACCTTATTCAATTCAATAAATAACAGTAAATAAGCTAAAGTGAAATACAACAAGCGAAATAATATAAAAACTTCATCATTTACTACTACCCGGATCTGGTATCACAAATTCACGAACATTCTAGGATTTACTACAAGTAGAAGTCTAAAAGAAGTACAACTATTTGAACGAAAGAAACAGTAAAACAAAAAAGATAGACGGGGACTTCAAGGTTTGTGAACGCCGACAGATCTACCTTGAGTTATACTTTCATCCTCCAAATACAAATACTTCGGGGCATACCCTGGATAAAAATATATACAAATCCTTCGGGGCATTCCCCGGATAAATTTAACTAAGGGAACGACCTCTCGCCTCAAAACTAACAAAATCCTTAGGTTTGCCTACCCAAATGCTAGCGGACCTAAACATGCTACACTACAAGAAAAATGCTCAATAGCGAAGAGAAAACTGGTCCCTAAAAGTAAGAAATTGGTCCTAAATGGTCAATAGCGACCAACAATTCTAGTTCTTATAGCTTCCGCCGCTAAAGGTTATTAAGTTTGAGATACGGTGCTGGTCGCTAAAACTGTTTCGCGACCAGTTTAAAACTAGCCCTTAAATGGTTTTTAAGGACCATGTTTCTTTCCTATTTGCATATTTTAGTGACTAAATTCCTGGTCCCTAAAATATTTTCGGGACTAGTTTAAATGTGGTCATTAAAACGTTTCGTGGCCAGTTAGAAGCTGGCCGTTATATCTTTTGTTTAAAGCTGGTCCCTTAGTCAAATAGGTCAACACTACAAAGCTACAGATTTAGCAACTAAATTTTTCACTCCTGAAAAGGATTTAAGGACTAACAGTCTAGTCCCTAAAGAAACAATTCACAAGTCCTTAAATCACATTTAATTTGCAACTAGAAAATTGAGAATATTAATATATGGATGATGTTGCTTTCATAAAATAATACCAAAAATGATCAACATCAGTTAGTTGCACCGTACATCAATAATGTAAGCTAGTCAAGATACTGTGTTCATAAACATTTAGCAAAAAATTACATATCACTAATATCCCGCGATTGTAATGTAAAATTTTCTTGAAATTCCCAGCAAAATGATGGTTAATCTGTACGTCGTCAAAAATTTGCTTCTAGTAAACTCCAATATTGAAAACCTGTAGAAGAAATAAGAAATTTCAGTTAGAAAAACTATATATAACAGTGTATATGGAACAAAATCAAGGGTAGAAAGAAGATTATAAAAATAACAAAGAAAAAAGAAGCAACAAAAAGTTAATGGCTAGACACCATTGTTCCCTTTCATCTTATTAACTTAGATTGGTTTGTCATAATTTTGTCACAGCCAAGTTCATGATATGTATTGTCATCTTAAGCCTAATAGATCTCACTGATTTTCTCCGTGAACTACGCCATCATCGAGGTGAAAAACATGCATATTATGTGATATTCGCGTAAGATATCATGTGCACTCATTATTCAGAAGCATGTGGTATTATTTTAATATCTAAATTACGGTAGAGGAGAAGAACAGTAAATCTAGTAGGTATGAGAATTGACAAAAAGTACAGTAAGTTTAATAGATATGAAAGTGCATAATTTGGGTGATAGAGACCTCTCTAGAAATACACCCAACGTAGCTTTAGCTTAGAGAATGACTAAAAGATGTCAAAATAACCTAGAGTATATATTCATATACTTGGATATTCGTAGGCATTTACTTTTGTTCTTGATGTTTATATTTTGATGGTAAGCTAAAGTCTGGAAAAGCAAAACTTGTGTATCTTCTGGCTATTCTCTTGATTGTTTATTGGCAATTTAGGAATCATATTGCATGGAAATAACTAAATGTTATTATATATTATTGTAGTAGCAGACTTTATTTCCCACTTTGAGTTCATCCAATATTAAACAAGAAAGTTCTCAATGTGTATATAGGTCATGATACCACATAAGTCATGATAGATGTATTTGCTCTGAATCTGCTACATTATCCAGCAGCAACATTACGAACCAACTATCAGACATCTGAGCAGCCAAGGTCCTCCATCCACTTCCGACGTAGAAATGCATTAATCGGACATTCAGGCAACTGATGAGCTTTTTCACAACCAAATTAAAATAAACCATCAGGCGGAACCTCAATCGGTACCTCCATTATATAGTTACTTGAAACACCTCCTAATCAATCACACACAAAGAAGTGGGCGATTGCTGAATAAAGTTGCCCTTCTTCAAATGGTTTTGCCACATAATAATCCATTCCACACTTCATGCACTCTGCATCTGTTGCTTGAATAACATCTGCTGTTATTGCTAATATTGGCAAAACCAATAAGCTGAGGGATAATGTTCTAAAGGACAAGTACAAAATTCAACAATAAAGAAACAGAACTTGTTCACCAAGGCAAGCAGAGGTAATCATTGAGTTCTCTATCTCAATTATAGGACACAACAAAGGCATTGAAGCAATTCATATCCCAACTCATAAGAATGCAGGTGTTCTCGAGAATATAACATTAGCTTTTTCTTTAGCCCATAAAAAGGCACCCTGATCCCTTTAATTTTATTGGTTTATATGCACACAGAACAGCTACATATGATAACAAGAATGATCAAGAAACAAATTAAGTACTTACCCTTCCATTTATGGCATTTGGAGATCCATAAAGCAAGCATCATACTTATGTGGTGGCGTGAAAAGTGCCAAAGCAGCCTTCCTACTATCCACACAGGTTGATATAGCTTCATACTTTTTGAGAGGACCTTCTGCCACTCTTCTGTTTACAACATTATCATCTATCCCCAGGATATGTCTTCCCTTTAGCAGACTTCCACGAGTTGGAAGTTTTCCCCTTTTTACATGCCTCTTGTTTCCGAAGCCAAGGGTTTCTTGAAAGCATGAAATTAACACACTCGGCCGAAGAGGCTTTGTTAACACGTAATGCACCAAATGAGCTGATTTACGCTCATCTCTCTCCATGGAGTTTTGGGAGAACTGTCAAAGCGGTCACTGAGTCAGCTGGTCTAAGCTCTTTCAGCATATCACAAAGCTTAAGAGAAGTTTTTTCATTCCAATTGTCACTTTGAACAACCAGTATGGGTTATCGACCACCAAATTCAGAATTAATAGAATAAGAAATTCTGCAAATGATATATAATAACATACACATAATACACTTAAATCAACAAAATAAATTGAAGTTTCAGGTAAGTTGTTACTCACTTGGTATCATCAAGGAGCCGAATAATCATTCTCCCATACTGAAGGTTGGAAATTAGTTTGTTGCACTAATACTAATTCTTTTATTTGCTTAAGTTCTCTCATTTCATTTTCAAAGTTAGACAAACGATCCTTCAAAAACTGGTTTTTATTTTCAGTTGAACATAACTTAGCCAATAATTCGGTTTTTGAGGCAGTTCCACCTGTCAAATCTTTTGCCTTTAATCCACCCCCAAAACCAAATACATGACTATCACTTTGAGGTCCAAAGCATTTTTCTGCAACTCTATTGTAGGAAGTGATGGTTCAGACTGCACCAATTCCTGGATTTGAGCCTACAAAGCATATAGAGGAATTTTTATCAGATCCCATAATAACTAAAAGTAAAAAACATGTTCAATTAACCAAACTCACATGTTTCTCAATTGTTTTAGGATCGACATAGTTCTACAATGAGTCTTGAATCAATTTGACCAAAGTCTAGTATATGCCTTACCTTTATTTCAATTTTATGAATTTAAAACATAGAACAGGCACCAGCAGTAGCTACATCATCAACTGTTGTACCAGCAGTAGCTACGCCAGCAGAACATGCAATGCTATAGACATCTGAATACCTGTCAATATTCTTGGGGTACCCCATATTCATTTTCATCTTGATTTAATGCAACATTTGTACCAAACATATGGTAGGCTGAAATTACACAGGTGACTTCAATGCTATAGACATCTGAAAAGCTCTTGCAAAAGAAACAACATAAGTGCAACATACCATCAACCTCAATGCTCCTTCTCTTCTGCCAGTCATCTTTTTTGCCAATTAGAGCTATTACACATATCCAGACTCACTCATAACACACAGACACAAGTTGGAAGCAGTAAGTCTCCCAAGTAAGTCTATAAATATCCATTCACAAATATAAGCTAGAAAAGGAAATATATGATTGCACATTAAATGAGTAGAAGATAACATCTCCCGAGTAAAGTTTTTGATGTACTAATTAATTTAGGTGGTAGATATAAGCCTATAACAAATATACAAGTTTTATGACTCAAAAACGTACGTATCAATGTGTGAGAGCTAAAGCACATGAATTACTCTCCAGTATGTATCATATCATTAACTAAGAACTTGTTGATTAGAATATGATGCAAATTAAAAAAATATCCTAATGGTCATGCGCTATCGAGTGTCGTAGTAATCTATATGGGTTTGATAGGCTAAATTATCTTGTGTTTAACAAACTTTAGTTTGCATAAGATAGACACTTAAAGAAGTTAAAGGTTCCTAATGCCCAACTTTAATAATATTAATTCAACTGAAGCTTAATGGAAATTAGCTTTCAGATATGAAGTTATTCATAAGTGCTACATAAGCCGGGAAAGAGTCATTGAATAGGGGGTACTTATACTCAATAAAGTGGGATCTACACTAGATATAGCAGCTAATATTGCAAATAAGAACTTACCAAGTTCCAGTTATCATCAATTAAATTCTTAAAAAAGAATAGATTTGATAAAGCATATGAAAAAATTCAACCAATTCATCACCTCATATGAAAAACCACAAGATATCCTACAATATTTTCATGACCCTTCGAGAAAGTCCCCAGAAGAATTCTATAATGTAAATCTCAAAGGATAAAACTATCGCATAGACAAAACTCTACAAGAAAAAATCTATATACTTACATCTCTATCTTTCTTGTGTGTAAGTGTGTATTTTGTTTTTTCCGTGTTGAGGAAAAGTACATGAAGAGGTAGTGAGGATGGTGTTTCTATATCTGGGCTAACCAATTCGGGCATTGGGCGATTAACCGACCTGTATCTTGGCATGGCAAGCCGGTATACCCGGTGTTTGCAGCCTTTGCATGGCTGGTTTCTCTTTGCCTTATCATTACTCACATTTGAGCCCCATTTTCTTGAAAGACAAAAAAAGTAGAATATATTCCATGACTGAATGTTGGGATATGATGAATCGAATTATAAATCATATTGCAGTCCTAATACGAGCAACCAATACCCATATTTGATGAAATTTCAGTTCTGGGGTATTTGACATTCTCTGATGTCCGATGATTTTACGAGCAACCATACAACCCTTCTTTTGTACAAATTTGTCCTCACACAATA
This sequence comes from Nicotiana sylvestris, assembly GCF_000393655.2. Lineage (NCBI taxonomy): Eukaryota > Viridiplantae > Streptophyta > Magnoliopsida > Solanales > Solanaceae > Nicotiana > Nicotiana sylvestris. The sequence goes on along the minus strand of NC_091059.1, from coordinate 132,207,263 downwards.
AAGATCACCCAATGTTAAACCTAATAATCTCACTTTATCACTCACACAAGAAAAATCAGTATTCAAAATAACCAATTGCAGAAAATAGCTAAAGAAACAAAAAATTGCAGAACCCTTTTTTCGATTTCTGATTTAATCGGAAAAAAAAAACATGAAGAAGAAAAAAGAAATAGAATAGATTAAAGAGAAATAAATTAAACTTAATTTTTTTTAGGTGGATAATCCAATGGTATAATTTGTGTAAAGTCTCTTGGAGAGTGATGAATTTTAGACACTAACCTACCTTCTGAGTTCTTTGCAACCTTGTGCATTTTGATGAAGTTTTGCGGCCAATTCTTAGGGATTTTAGCGTATTGAAGGGATTTTAGGGCGAAAGATAATTTGGAGGGATTAACATGAAATTTTTGGAGCTTTACTTTTTTTTTTCTTTTAACTTTAGTTTTCGTCAATTTCGCGCCCCTATCCCGCTGAAATCGATATTAGAGACCACATATTAATTTTTGTATAGACCATAATAATAGCCTGTTTGGCCAAGCTTCTTTTTGGCTAATAGTGCTTTTTTTTTTGTCAAAAGCACTTTTGGCCAAAAATTGAGGTGTTTGGCCAAGCTTTTGGAAGCAAAAAAAGTGCTTTTGAGGAGAAGTAGAAGCAGTTTTGGAGAAGCAGAAAAAAGTAGCTTCTCTCCAAAAGCACTTTTTTGAGAAGCACTTTTGATAAAAATACACTTAGAAGCAGTTTTTTAAAGCTTGGCCAAACACTAATTGCTGCTCAGAAGTGATTTTCAAACTAATTAGCCAAACACAAACTTCACCTAAAGTACTTTTGAGAAAAGCACTTTTGAAAAATGCACTTCTCAAAATAAGCTGATTTTTGCAGCTTGGCCAAACGGGCTATAAGTCTGGTCATGTATTTAAAAGATAAAATTGCATTTTAAAGACCAAAACAATTCTCATCCCTATAAGTACACTTTTAAGGACCATACTTAAAACTTGTCGCTAAATGTTGGTCCCTAATAAGGCTTTTTCTTGTAGTACTACTAGCGGATGATGTGAAGAGAGAAACAAAATAAAAGAAAGTAAGTAACAGAAGAATTCAAATTCCTGCTCATTTTCCTTAAAAGTTAATTCCCAAAAACCATGTCCTAACAATTTATGAGTGGGTGAGAAGTCCATATACTACTGATAGAAGCACATAATTAATGAAAACAAATAGAATTATTCAAACATCCAACCACAAAATATTTAGTGAAGTGAAGGTCAATTCATATAGAAGAAACAGGGATGAAGGGTGGACCTCAATGTGCAAATTTGAAGATCAACTAATACAAAACTTGAGCGTAAAATTCGACTGATTAAGCAACGACAAAATTGGTCTGAGAACCGCGAACTCCAACATCAACTGACAGCCTTACTCAAAACGGCACCCAAAATAGCAAACTTCCAAACCTCAAGAAAATACCATAATTTTCTAAACCAAACCCGAAATCAAAAGAAAAAAAACGAAGAAACAAAATTCCTAGCTTTTGAATTTCAAGAAAACTAAAATCTGAGTTTGAAAGTAAAGAATAACGTTTGTTTTGACCCCCTGTTTTTCTTTCTTTTCTTTCTCGTCTCTCTATTTTGGGTTCTTTTTTTGTTTTTTTTTAAGAAGAGATGAGGAATTAGATTGGGGTGTGCTGAAGGATGGCGGATTCCGGTGAATTTGAAGGTGAGAAGAAGAAGCAACGATGGGGGAGGTTGTTCTTATAGCTGGTCTGCTTAGGGTGGTGGTCTCGCTGCTTAGGTTACATGGGTGTTAGGTTGCTGATTTCCGGCGGTTTTTGAGGTGGTAGCCGGTGGCTGGAGGCATTGGTGAAGAGGATGTTGCTGGGCAGTCGAGTTTGGTCGTCAGCCGGTGTTCCTATTTTTTGGTTTTTTTTAGTCTCTAGGTTTCTTGGAGAAGATGAAGACTTAGGGTTTATATGGGTTTTGGTGGGTTGTCTAATTTGGACCTCTTGCAAGAATTCAATTTGGGCTAAAAAAAATTCTACAAAATTGGACTAAGAAAAGGCTAAAAATTTAATCTACTTCTAAAAATACTTATAAGAAGATACAAGTAAAACGAAAAATTAAAGTTGAAGTTATTATAATAAACTATTATATTTAAAATAGAACTAAAAATTAAAGTTGAAACTATTTTTAGTATTTTTAAAGATTATCATAAAATAAAATAAGTTCAAAGTAACATATCTTTCTAAAAATATCTAATATGTGAATTAAGTAGAGAAATATGGAACTATTTTTGTAATATTTTATTTTATTTTATTTTTATTTTTATTAGGCGGGGACGACCTCGAGCCTCGTGTGTGTTTATTTTGCTTTTACGTGTTTATTTTTACCTCAATTTGAATATTCTAAAACCCAACTATATCGAGTACGCAACCGTGAATTTCTCGGGACTCAGGGAATGCCTAACACCTTCTCCCTGAGTCAAATGAACCCTCTTATCCTGAATCTCTGGTGCAGACTTAGTTTTGGAGTCTAAGGTGTTTTAAAAGGAAAAATTATTTCTAAAAACGGTAACCTGACACACCGAAATCAAATATCAGGTGGCGACTCTGAAAAGTCCTTTTGAACACAATTTTTTGTCACTTTCTAATTGGAAAACCCTTTGAGCTTTACAATTTTTTTTATTAATTTTAAAGGGGTTAGTGAGGTTAAAAAAGGGGTGTGACAGCTCTGGCGACTCCGCTGGGGAGTTGCACGTTCGAGCTAGTACTTGATCTTGTTGGCTTTGTAGGATATTCGGTTGAGGTATTTATGTGTTTTGTTTGCTTTATTTGATTTTTATCTTGTTTATGTCGTTTTATTATTTGCTAGTTGCTTATTTATTTAATGTCACGATCCGGATTTCCCACCATCGGGTGTCGTGATGGCGCCTACTATCGGAGCTAGGCAAGCCAAATATTTAAAACACCTTTCCTGCTTTCCTTCAAACAATATAATAAACGAGACAAAATTTAAGCGAAAGACTTTAAATCTAAAGCAACTGAAAACCAAAAGTGCGGAAGTTTAATACACATCACTACCCAAGGTCTGGTGTCACTAGCTCACGGACTACTATAGAATACTGCAAACAATGTCTGAAAGGAAATACATCATGTTTGTCTGATACAAGATGAACAAACAAAAAACATGGAAAGGGACTTCGGCCTGCGAACGCCAGCTAGGCAACCTCGAGAGTCCCTGGACTGAAGACAGCTCCCAGAAATCCTACTGCTGTGGTCCGTAAGCTACTCCCTGATCTGTGAACAATAATTTGCACATAGTGTAGCATCAGCACAACCGACCCCATGTGCTGGTAAGTGCCTGGCCTAACCCCGGCGAAGTAGTGACGAGGCTAGACAGTACCTACCACATTTAACCTGTACAGATATATATACAACAAGTGCAAGAAAACAATAACAAGATAATACAAAGTAAAACTGGGAGGGGACATGCTATCGGGGAGTAACAGATAAAAATGAAATATCAAAAATAAGCAGAAGAGACTCCGGTTCCCATGATATATATATATATATATATAAGTGGACGGCGTGCCACACGATCCGATAATATCATATATAAGTGGACGGCGTGCCACTCGATCCCATAATATCATATATAAGTGGACGGCGTGCCACACGATCCCATAATATCATATATAATTGGATGGCGTGCCACACGATCCCATATTATCATATAAAAGTGGACGGCGTGCCACACGATCCCATAATATCATATGTAAGTGGACGACGTACCACACAATCCCATAATATCATATATAAGTGGACGGCGTGCCACACGATCCCATAATATCATATACAAGTGGACGGCATGCCACACGATCCCATAATATAGTTCATAATATCTGACTTCATATAGTAGACCCCTTCAAGGGAGAATAACAACTCAATTCCTTTAACCCGGCAAGGGTACAGCTAACAACCCAAAATATCCCGACAAGGGAGAATATATATATCAGTCTACACATCCCGGCAAGGGAGTATTCACAACACATTCTCCTTTTTAAATCCATTCTTCCTCAACTAACACATTCATGTTCGAGCTAACGCTCCAAAAGTACACCAATCGCAATTTTACCTCAACCGTTCATATTATGTGAAACTCATCAAATAAACAAGGAGCTTGTGTCACATTATTCGAATTAAAAGCAATCAAGACTCACGGTCATGCTAGACTCCGGTGCATAGATAACCGTCACCATGCCTATACACCGTACTCCACATTAGCAAGTAGCAAATATCATCCTAATCCTATTCCCTCAAGCCAAAGTTAGAACAAACACTTACCTCGAATGCTCCAAACTCAACTCACGCTTCTAGTATAGCTTTACCTCTTGATTCCACCACCAATCCGCTCGAATCTAGTCATAAGTTACTTAATCACATTAATAATTACTAAATGAATCATCCCCAATGCATGAAAATAGATTTTTCAAGATTTTTCCCAAAAAGGTCAAAAATACCCCCGGACCCACGTGGTCGAAACTCGAGGTTCGGACCAAAACCCGGTTACCCATTCCCCCATGAATCCCAATATATGATTTGTTTTTAAATCGGACCCCAAATTGAGGTCCAACTTCTCAATTTGTAGAAAACCTAGGTTCTACCCAAAACACCCAATTTTCCCCATGAAAATCTTTGATTTGAAGTTGAAATTATGTTAAAAGATGTTAAGGAATAAAGAAATTAAGTTAGAAATCACTTACCAATCGTTTTGGAGAAAAAACGTTGTTTGGAAAGTCGCCTCTTAGGTTTTGGGTTTTTGAAAAGTGAAAAATGACTGAGATTTTCCGAACTTGTATACCTTTTTGAGGACCTGGCGCGGACCGCACAAAAATGTGTTGCGGCCGCGCCGAGTGGGAGAAAAGTGGGGCTTCTCTGAACCCTTCCAGCGCGGACCGCACTGTTTTGGTGCGCGGCCGCGCTGGTTAACCTGAAACCCTAGCCCTCAGACTCAGCCACGCGGACCGCACAAAAATGCATCGCGGCCGCACGGCTCCAGCGCGGACCGCGCGGAAATGACCGCGGCTGCGCTGGTGTCTGCAACACCTGAACCTGCATTTTCTTAAGTCCAAGACCTCCCGGGCCCCATTCAAAACTCACCCGAGCCCTCGGGGCTCCAAACCAAACATGCACACAACCTTAAAAACATCTTACGGACTTACTCGTGCGATCAAATCGCCAAAATAACATCATATACATAGGATCAAGCCTCAAACACATGATTTTCTTTCTTCAACTTTCATAACTCAAACTCTCCATTTTTAGTCCGAAACACGTCATATGACGTCCGTTTTTAGCCAAACTTTACAGATAGTGCTTAACACATATTTAAGACTTGTACCGGGCGTCGGAACCAAAATACGAGCCCGATACCTATATTTTCTAACCCCTTTTTCATTTCAAATTTTCATATCAAATTTCAGAAAAACAATTTCTTTCAAAAATTCATTTCTCGGGCTTGGGACCTCAGAATTTGATTCCGGGCACACGCCCAAGTCCCATATTTTTCTACGGACCCTCCGGGACCGTTGAATCACAGGTCTGGGTCCGTTTACCCAAAATGTTGACCGAAGTCAACATTATGCATATTAATACCAAAATTCATCAAATGTTTCACATAATTCACATATTCTAACATAAACACTTTCCAGCTACGCGCCTGAACTGCACACGCCAATCGAGGCAACTAAAAGCGAGGTTTTCAAGGCCTCGGGGGCACGGAACAAGGAAGAATTACGGTGATGACCCCTTGGTCGTCACATTTACAGTTTTTCCTTTATGTGTTACTGCTTTATAAACTGTCATAATTTGCATAACCATGAGTCTTCTTTCTACAATAAGTCTCGAAGTACGCGTCGCGTACACGAATTCTTTGTTGAGTCACCCTTATTTTAGGAGGGGGGCCGTCGGATGTATGGAGTGGGTGGAAAGCTTGAGCAGCCACCATCGACCATACGCTCCCCCGAATCGCCTTGTTAGTGAACTCCAAACTTAGGTCAGCCATTAGGTCATTCTTATTTGCATCATGTCATCTGGACCTAGTAGTGCTCGGTCCCAGGCACTGTGTCCCTTTGTAGTAAGCCTATCCAAATATTGTCAAAAATAGGATTGTGGCCCAAAAATACATTCAATCATTCCTATGTGATACATGTTGCATCTTTGAGGGTTAAAAGTCATTTGGCGGAACGATGTTTGGGAAAGAATGGTGAAAGATGAAGCAAGTAGGGCCCAGTTATATTTTTCCTTCACTACTTTTTTCAAAAAAAAAAGAGAGAGATAAAAAAAATAAAAATAATTGGATTTTACTCTTTCCCATTATTTTCCAAAAAATCAAAAAAAGAAAAAGAAAAAGAAAATCCAAAAAGATTTTACACTTTTCCATTATTTTTCAAAAATTCAAAAAAAAATTGAAAAAGATTTTACATTTTCCATCATTATTAAAAAAGACAAAAAAAAATATTTTTTTCCAAATTAGTGTCATTTTTAAGCTTTCTCCCATATCCAATCTTCTCGAATTACGCATACCTGATTCTCGTCTTTCGGGAAGGGATACGTAGGCAGCCTATATAGGGTCTGGTCTTCCTAGTGAGTTTAGGTTCTTGGCTTCGCGGGGTCGTAGCCAAATCTTGCATGTCCAGTCACTTTTGGCCACATCGGCAATTCTTGCAAAATGGGGTCATTTTCACAAAAGTGGTTCAATAACCCATGTCTTAGGATCTTGAGTCCACAACTAGGTGTCATATTACTTTAAAGTCCGTCCTTTTTGACTTTGCATCTTTAGCCACTTCTAGCCATATTGGTCGTTTTTGCAAAATGCGTCATTTCTGCAAATTAATTTTGGGTCATGATTATTGGAAGTTGAATCCATATTTCCATATCTAAGTAGTCACCCTTGTTGAGTTTGCACTTCTAGCCATTCTTGGCCACGTAGGTTAATTTTCAAAATAGCTCAATCGTGTCTTGCATGTGTCTGATAGGAAGTGTTGTGGTGTCGCAAAGTGTCTTGAGTCATTAATCTATTTGGTATTATTTTTCTCATTCAGGTGTGGATTCATTTACCAGGACTCGAGCATGACAAATACCCCAGGACCACTGCATTCAGGAGTTGCTTAAGGAGCCTTTTTATATTATGAGTCTGTTTTTATGTTTGTCTTTCCCTTTGTAGTCATATCTAGTAGTTTTGAGTCTTTTAGGTGGTGTAAGATTTTGTCAAGTCTTTTATCATCGCACTTTCCATTTGTATTTGAAAAACAAAAAAAGAAGAAGATATAAATGAAAAATTCAAAATGATTTTTAGTTTATTTGTTCATTACTTTTTTCAGAACTACGCTTGATATGATTCATGAGAGACATGATACGTAGGTAACCTACATAGGGTTCGATCGAATCATTTTTCTTGAAAACAAAAAAAAAGAAAAAAAAGAGATGGAATTGTGGATGTGAGAAATGAGAGAAAGAAAAGAGTGACAATTAAAAAGGAAAAGAGAGGAAGGAAAATGAGCAAGCCAAGAAGTGCTAGAAAAGAAAGAAAAGAGAAAGTTGAAGTGAACAAAATTGGGATGATGGCAAATGACCTTGTGACCCTCGAAGTCATTCTAGAACCATTAATTGTTGCTAGGGGCATTGCACACAATGTGGTATTTCTATCTGATAAATGTCCTAACGCTAACATGTTAGCTTTGTTTTACTCCTCTTTGTTACTTTCATTATAATAGAGGGTGGTTAGTTTGTGGTACTTTGGTGATTTGTCCATACAACAGAAGGTCAAAAAGCAAGGAAGTCATGGCTGGCAAAGACTTGGATACAGGAGTTGTTGACCCCTCGAGGGAGATTGTGGAGTCGGAATCTGAATTGACAGAGGAGGTCCAAAGGCTGAAACAACAAATGTCTGAAATGTGTCAAGCATGGGCCAATGGCCAAGGACCACCCCTTTCTTATGTTTTCCGAGAGTTTATACCCATCTCGACTACTACCACTCCGGTTTCATTGTTTGATCGATTCTATCCATTTAGGTTCAGTCTTTATACAAATTGTACGACTATAGCTAGAACTTCTATTGTGCTCTCCCAAAGTGTGTCATTGACAACCAATCAGACAACTACCACAGTTATGCCTGTCTTCACCATCCCACAGCCGACAGTGGTGCAGAGGAAAACTCATGAGTCATAATTTGCTACCCAGCAAGAATAATACCACTCTCTTGAGTACCACTCTTACCTATTTGATCTTCCTGCAAAGGTTTAGAAGCCTACTCGAAAGATAACACCAGAAGAAATAACCCAAAGACTGAAAAGCTTAGAACAATAGTTGAAAAACATGCATGGGCTGGCGGGTCAGAAGAGTATTGCCTTCAAGGATCTATATATGTTCCGCGATGTTCGTTTGCCACTTGGTTTCAAGACTCCCAAATTTGAAAAGTATGATGGACATGGAGACCCCATAGCCCACCTGAAAAGGTATTACAATCAACTAAGAGGTGCGGGAGGAAATGAAGAATTACTTATTGCTTATTTTGGAGAAAGTCTTACGGGTGTAGCTTCCGAATGGTTTATGGGTCAAGACACATATTGCAGGTATGTATGGGATGACATGGCCCAGGCCTTTGTCAAATAGTTCCAATATAACATTGACATCGCCCCGGACCGTAACTCCCATTCAAATCTGAAGAAGAAACCAATTGAAAGTTTCAGGGAATATATCATTCTCGGAAGCAGTCAAAATGGGAGAAATGGTAGAGAATGGCCTTAAGTCAGGCAAAATTATAAGTCAAGCAGCTCTCAAAGCTGCAACTCAGGCTGTCCAAATTGAATATGGTGATTTTAGTGGCACGAATGAGAAGGTTGAAGAAATCATGATGACATCAACGTCGAGAAGAGGTCATAGAAGAACATCTCGAAGGCATGACCAGCCTCGCTTGTTTTTTGACGATTCCCCTGAGAACCCACAATACTCTGTTGCTTCATCCCAGTATGTTGTCCAGCCACTAAGACACCCCAGAAGGCGAGCGCTAGCACCGCAAAACCTCTACCAGCCTCCAAAAATTTTCATGTGGCCTATAACCCACATCCAAGCCAGGGGTATAGAGGTAAACAAAGGTTGAAAGATAATTTTACACCGATAGGAGAGTCCTATACAAGCTTGTTCGAGAAATTGAAGTATTATGACCTGATTGCACCTATTCCTCCGAATCATATGGACCCGCGTGCAAGAAACTGTGACCCTTCTAAAAGGTGTGAATACCATTCCAATGCCCAGGGGCACAATGTCAAAAGTTGTCAGGATTTGAAAAGAGAAATAAAAATAACGATTCAAGAAGGGATCATTTTGATCCAGGATAGTGACACCCATAACATCGTGCAAAATCCTTTACCTGTACATGATGATGCACACTTTGTGGGGAGGATGCGTGGTGACATGGAGTATGAGAATCATCTTGGAAACTTGCTAACTGAAGTTAATAATAATGAAATTGGTGAAGGTCCCAGTAATTTGATGTGCAACCCAGTGGCTAAGATGTCGAGCTTGATAATTAGAAAGACATTTCTTTCTTGGCTAGCTAGGAAGAAGTTTTGGTGGTTTATTTTGTTGTCATTCTGTTGTCCGGGTTATTTCAGGGTTGTAATTTGGACATTGTCTTGTTGGCTCAAACCCTTCTGCTTCTTATTTTCCTAGTTTGTTTAGTGGTAGTAACTCGTCAGGTGTTATCTAGGATTGTTCCAGGGTTGTAACCCATGTCTATTTTGCTTGTTTTGTTCAAACCCTTTCCACCATCTATCTAATGCAATCTCATGTTTTCTATTAATTCTGGTCAGTTTTTATTTAGGTTACTTTTCCTTTTATAGTTCTTTTCATCCTAATTCCAGTGACATGACATGCACACATAATTCTCAGTCTGGTCTTGAAAGTTAGTTTAATCATGAAGCAATGACACAGTTTTGAACATGATAAAATGAGGCATTTGAGGAGACAAGTAAAGATTCATGCATTCTGAGATAACCTGAAGCTTGAATTGAGTGAAACTGAGGCAGTTAGTTTGGGAAATCAAGAGGTTGATAAGATCATACAATAAGGACATGTCTCTCAAGCAGTTTGAGGAAAATCAGTCCGTGCATTCTTCCACATCAATATAAGGTTGAGTCAAGTCTGATTCGAACTGGCAAGGATCATTCATTGGGACAAATATATTGCCTGTTGGCACTTTGTGTTTGTGTGGATGCCATCAGTAGATACTGTATATGATTTCTTTGCTTATCTTCAATTGCATGTTTGTACCTGACATTTTTAAAAGTTTGGTATGACGAAGGCATTCTATTCTGCTACCCAAACACTTTTATCTTTTGCTATCCCTTTTGAGCCTTAATTTGTTTTGTTTCATACCTCTTTTTTGGAATCAGAAGCAGATTTAGGAACTAGAACTAGAAAAGAAAAAAAAGAAAGAAAAAAAAGAAGAGAAAAGAAGAAAAAAGAAAAGGAAAAAAAGAAGAGAAAAAAGAAAATAAAAAGAAAAAAAAGACAAGAAAGAAAAGGAAAAGAAATAGAAAAAGAACTAACTTTGTGTTTGAACTACGTTCGACCTGATTCTTGTCACTACAAGATACGTAGGCAGTCTTACGGTTCGGTCGCACCAAATAGAATATTTCATAATCTCCCGAAGTCAAGAGTGAGGCAGATTTTCTTAGAAATCTCATCAAAAAATTAAAAAATCAAAAAACAAAAGTTCCCCAAACTCCAAGAAACTGGGGCAGAAGTTTTAAATTTTGCCAAAAGACCTGATTTCAAAAGTTGTAATTTTGAACCCTTTCATCATAAATTATTTTGAGCCTTCATGTTACCCTTTCTTTCTAACCATGTCCAAAATCCTACATTATAGTCCAAAGAAAGACCTTCTGACCAATCTTTGAGGATGTCAAATCAAGTGTGTGGCAAAAGTATGATCTTCCTGCATCATGGGTAATACCTTTGTTCTCATCACAAAGAGAGAAAATGATAAAATGAGAGAGCCTTATCGGTGAAAATCCTCATGGGCACCGTAAGGCGACGGTGAGTTGAGAAAAGAGCAAAATGAGAGAGGTTTGATGGTGATAACCCTTCAGGTCACCACAAGTCAACTGAGGATTGTGGATCAAATAGGACAATTGAAGAGCTGAAGCCCAGTTTCACACTGAAGAGGTACAACAAGAGTTAAATATTAGACTTGCTTAAGAGATTAGGCCACTTAATCCAAATGTGCATGTCATGGTCATTAGAGTTGGTATTCACATCTGATAAGTTTCTACTTTGTAATTTTCTTGCTAGGTATCATCTCTTTCCATTGTCCCTTATTTTGTTCCTCTTGTTTTGTTTGAGTCCCTTCTTGAGTTTGTTTGGTCAGAACAAGTGAGAAATGACTTCAAAATTTGCTACCAGCTTTCCAATTGCATAAAACGAATTTGGCTAGCACATCAAAGTGGCATAAGTCAGGGAAAAGTGGTATGTGCACTAAGTTGGTAACAATCAACATGCTTTGGGATTCATATGATATGCAAGGGTTCGGTAAATGTCAATTCATGAGCAAAATGCAACAGATAGAGGATATTGAGATCGAATGGAGCGGATGTGTTTTTTGTGATAAGGGTTGAAAGAAAATGGGTAGTCGATAACAGGAAAGGTCTTCCAAGTTGAAATCAAAGTTATTTTTTCAAGTATAGAAGCACCCGCCTTCAAGGTTAAAGCAACAAGCTAACCACCACATTTAAACTCACAAGTTTTTTTTGTTTGAAATAGGAACAAAGCAGTGCAAGCAAGTGGGTTCAAAAACAAACAAAAAAAAGAGAAAAGAAAAGAAAGAAAAAGAAAAAAAAGAGAAGAATTGATAAAGGGAAGTTTCTCAAATCTTTTCCCTTACCTGTCTTGCTAGTGTGCATAAAATGTTGCTATTGCTCTTCAAATTTTTCCTCCTAGGATAAAAGGTCCTATCTGATGGATTTTCCTCCCAATAGAAATCTTAGTTTGATGAATTTTTCTCCTAAGATTGAAAACCTAGTATGATGAATCTTTCTCCTAGGATAGAAATCTTAGTCTGATGAATCTTTCTCCTATGATAACAAAAAAAAGGGACCTAGCCTGATGAATTTTCTTCTAGGATCAAAATCTTAGTCTGATGAATCTTTATCCTAAGATAAGAGACCTAGTCTGATGAATTTTCTCCTAGGATCGAAATCTTAGTCCGATGAATTTTTCTCCTAAGATAGAAGACTTGGTCTGATGAATTTTCTCGTAGGATAGATATTTAGTTTTCTTAAGTTATTAATCTTTAGTTTTCTTGAAATCAGGGGTCCCGCCTGGAGAATGGGGTCAGTTTTTACTTTAGTCAAGCTTAGTTTATAGTTTTCCGCAAGCTCAATCTTAAATCTAGGAACGCACTTTCTAGTCTGGGTCATTCAGGTTCTATTCTTAGCAAACACATTTGCTAGCCAAATATTCTTGGTTTGATTCACAGGAGATGCACATCCCAGTCAAGTCTTTAGTTTTACTCTCATCATTGCATCAATAGCATAAGTGATTTACAGTTTTAATAACAACTCACAAATCTTCCTAGTGCAAACTGGGGCAGAAAATTTTGTTTGTTTTGTTGTTTTGATTGCATGCACTCACCTGGAGAATGAGGGAATTTGTTTGGGAATTATTTCAAGTTTTGGCAATCAAGCGCCCACCTGGAAAATAAGGGAATACAATTGAAGTTTTAGCAATCAGGCGCCCACCTGGAGAACAAGGGAATACAGTTCAAGTTTTAGCAATCAGGCGCCCACTTGGAGAACGAGGGAAGTTATTTCAGAATCCAATTCTAGTTAGAAGTAGCAGAAGCTTACGGCAAGAATGCGAGTCAATAGTCCGAGATGATCAACAGAAATAATCTCAATATAGAATTGAAAAAGTAAAAAAAAGAAAAAAAAGAAAAGAAAAGGGAAGTGAATCCAAAATGCAGAAGCTGAGACAAGAGGTGGATTTCTCAAGACATGACTAAAGTCACAAGCATGGTGTGTCCGGTTTTGATTCGAAAAGCTGAAGAAGAATGAACTAGCACCTGCAACTAGCAAGCGTCAAGGTTCAAATCTAAAGTCTGCATGAAGAACCATTCTAGACTCAAGATCAAGCTTCAGAAGACTTATAGATAGGAATCATGTAACTCATAGTTGACAGGCTTAGTTAGTCTTTTTCAGTTTTTTATTTTAATGTAATAAGAGGACTGCGGACCGGCACCTCGACCGGCTCTCCACCTCAGTATACTCCATCACATCATTCACTTCTGAACTACATGTGGCCTGATTCCTTTATAGCCAAGGATATGTAGGCAGCTCAGATACCAGGGCTCGGTCACATTCTCTTCTTTTTTCTTAGTATTTAGTCTCTCTAAATAAGGGTCGGGCCAAAAAACCTATCTTGTCGTTCTTTCTCTGAAAACTCTTCGTGTTTCCAGTCAAAGAGAGGCAGTTGTAGACATGTAAATTTTGACCCTTCCTGAGTTTTTACTCACTTTAGCTTTTAGATATTTAGTTTAGGCCTAATATCGCTATTTTACCTAGTTTTAACTATTTTACCTAGTTTTAACTATTTTACTTTATTTTAAGAACAAAAATTAAAAATTACAAAAATAGTTTCATATTTCTCTACTTAATTCATGTATTAGATATTTTTAGAAGGATATGTTACTTTGAACTTATTTTATTTAAATATAATCTTTGAAAATACCAAAAATAGTTTCAACTTTATTTTTAGTTCTATTTTAAATATAATAGTTTATTATAATAATTTCAATTTTAATTTTTCGTTTTACTTGTATCTTCTTATAAGTATTTTTAGAAGTAGATTTTGTAGAATTCGCAAGAGGCCCAAATTGAATGTTGCAAGAGGCTCAAATTAGACAACCCACACCCAAAACCCATAAAACCCCTAAGTCTTCATCTTCCCCAAGAAACCTAGAGACTAAAAAAACAACCAAAAAACAGGAATAATGGTTGACGACCAAACTCGACCGCCCAGCAGCATCCTCTTCACCAACGCCTCCAGCCGCCGGCTACCACCTCAAAAACCACCGGAAATCAGCAACCTAACACCCATGTAACCTAAGCAGCGAGACCACCACCCTAAGTAGACCAGCGACAAGAACAACCTCCCCCATCGTTGCTTCTTCTTCTCACCTTCAAATTCGCCGGAATCCGCCATCCTTCAACACACCCCAATCTAATTCCTCATCTCTTCTTAAAAAAAAAAAAGAACCCAAAACAGAGAGACGAGAAAGAAAAGAAAGAAAAACAGAGGGTCAAAACAAACGTTATTCTTTACTTTCAAACTCAGATTTTAGTTTTCTTGAAATTCAAAAGCTAGGAATTTTGTTTCTTCATTTTATTTTCTTTTTGATTTCAGGTTTGGTTTAGAAAATTATGGTATTTGCTTGAGATTTGGAAGTTTGCTATTTTGGTTGTCGTTTCGAGTAAGGCTGATAGTTGATGTTGGAGTTCGCGGTTTTCGGACCAATTTTGTTGTTGCTTAATCAGTCGAATTTTACGCTCAAATTTTATATCAGTTGATCTTCAAATCTGCACATTGAGGTCCACCCTTCATCCCTGTTTCTTTTATATGAATTGACCTTCACTTCACTGAATATTTTGTGATTGGATATTTGAATAATTCTATTTGTTTTCATTAATTATGTGCTTCTGTCAGTAGTATATGGACTTCTCACCCACTCATGAATTGTTAGGACATGATTTTTGGGAATTAACTTTTAAGGAAAATGAGCATGAATTTGACTTCGTCTGTTACTTAATTTCTTTTATTTTGTTTCTCTCTTCACATCATCTGCTAGTAGCATGTTTAGGTCCGCTAGCATTTGGGTAAGCAAACCTTAGGATTTTGTTAGTTTTGAGGCGAGAGGTCGTTCCCTTAGTTAAATTTATCCAGGGAATGCCCCAAAGGATTTGTATATATTTTTATTCTGGGTATGCCCCGAAGTATTTGTATTTGGAGGCCGAAAGTAGAACTCATAGTATTTTATTTTTATTTTATTTTTATTAGGCGGGGACGACCTCGAGCCTCGTGTGTGTTTATTTTGCTTTTACATGTTTATTTTTACCTCAATTTGAATATTCTAAAAACCAACTAGATCGAGTACGCAACCGTGACCTTTCCGGGACTCGGGGAATGCCTAACATCTTCTTCCTGAGTCAAATGAACCCCCTTATCCTGAATCTCTGGTGCAGACTTAGTTTTGGAGTCTAGAGTGTTTTAAAAGGAAAAATCATTTCTAAAAACGGTGACCTGACACACCGAAATCAAATGTCAGGTGGCGACTCTGAAAAGTATTTTTGAACACAAATTTTTGTCACTTTCTAATTGGAAATCCCTTTTGAGCTTTACAAATCTTTTTATTAATTTTAAAGGGGTTAGTGAGGTTAAAAAAGGGGTGTGACATATAAAATATAATTTTTTTAAATGGTGTGAGCACGTGATTTTTGTTTACGCAACAATCACTCCAAAAGAAATAAAAATAATGGCAAATGGTCTTGCTGTACAAGTTTTGGATTTTACGTGGCATTCTTGTTAGTTATTTGTGATCTTGTTCGTTTTTTTTTACAAAATACAAAAAAAATGTGTGTCGTGTATAGTTGGACCATAATCCGGTTATTAAAAGGAAAATCACAAAATATGCATCTTTTGTCCTATTTGTTGCCTTGACGTGATTTTACCTACTTTAAATATTTTAATATGTGTGTAATAATTACATTAAGTGTTAATTAATGGTGTTTAATTTTTATTTAACTAGGTTTTGTGTTTAAAAATTAAAAATAAAAGAAAAAGGGTGCAAATGGGTTTAAACTCGGATTGGGCCCATTTTTCTTTTAAAACCTGAGGCCCAAAAGCAGCCAGTCCGAATAGCCCATCTCCAGGCCACCAAAACGACGTAGTTTGACACCAAAACTACGTCGTTTCAATGCCAATCCATCTTGACCATCAAACCAAATTGATCCAACGACCAATATCACATACACCTACCCGTTTGTTTGGACCCGACCCATTCCACCCGGACCGACCCAACCCCCTTTAAGTTGATACGACACCGTTCTTCACCAGCTGAAAGATCCTGGCCCTTCATCTCACTCCATCCGACGGCCAGGATTCGATCACTCATTTACTATATAAGCCCATTCCTTTACCCCACGCCCCCTAGCCAGACCCCCCCTGCCCTTTAGGTCGTCTCTTTCACCGACCCCAAACCCCACGAAACCCTAGCCGCCCCCTTTCCCCTCACCATTAATCCTGGCGGCATGGACACCGGTGACCCCCACCTTAACACCATAGGACCGCCTCACCACCCTGAACCTAGATCTGTGTTCCTTTTGCTTCGAATCAGTCCCTAGGCTCTCGAATCTTCATTTGAAGATTCGAGCAGAACTCCGATCTACACCGATCTACCCCAGTTTCACACCAGACAGTCCCCAGACCTCCCTCGTGACCAAACCATGCTTGGTTTGGTCCGAATCTAACCAGGGAAACCTAGATCCCAAATCTACCCTTAGGAACCCTAGAAGTCCTGATGCCTGGTCTGTGTCCGTTTGAACTAAATGATTTGGGTTTAATGGACCTTAATCGAAGTGTTCTCAGTAGAGAACACTTCGATTAAAGTCCATTCAACCCCAAGAAAGATCGATTTCAAATCCGAGCTGGGGTTTTCTGATTTTTCAAGGCTTTAAGGTAATTTTTGTTTTCTTTATCAATTTATTTTGTCTGTTATAATTGAATGTCTGTTCATATGTCCAAATGTTTTGTTTAATTTATGTTATTGAATTTTTTGACGACTGTTGTTGTCCACCTTGCCCGTACCTCTATATTTGGCCAAGTTCTTTCCATTTACTGATCATGTGTATGTGTGTAAGCTGTACAATCAATTGAACTTAAATTTGATTGATTAATTAATTCCCTAGTACAACTTTTGCTTAGTCAGTGCAATTTAAATCGCATGTTGATACTGTTAGATTTCTGATCATTGGCTATTGTTTGTATATGTTATAACTAGTATAGTCGATTCGATACGTGTCGTCGATTGGTTTCAGCTGTTTGAACGATAACAATTTGATCTGTTTCTTGCTGAACTTTGTTTGAATCAAATTGAGAATCGAGTATAGCTACTTATAGTTGTTAATTTGAATCAGAAATTTAAGGATTTTGGTTTGTTAGCTGCAGTCTGAATTGGTGGCATGTGCACTTGTGCACAACATGTGCATAAAGGCCCTTTTTGAGATGGAAAATAACTTGACAGCATGTGCTGTCAGGGCATATTCAGGCTGCCCACACCCTGAGTTGTTTAAAAAATAATAAATCATATCTAAGTAAAAGAAAGTCAGGTAATATCATGGTAGGGTTCTACTTTTAGAAGGTGAGTGGAAAAACAGCAGAAAAGAGGGGGGTTCTGATGTGTTTAACAGGCTGTGAATAGCATGATGTTAGGCTATAAAAAGAGGCAGAACTTCCATTAGTTAGGGACTGGATTTTTAGACAAACAGAGATACAGAGAGAGATACCACAAAGACAGGCATATACAGACATACATTGAGTGAGAAAAACACAGATAGAGAGAGAGCAAGAAATAGAAAAATACAGACAACAATCAGAAACTGTTTCTTCCTATTGTTGTTTGGATTTCACTTGTTTTCAACTTGTTCAATCAATTCCGATTCTTCCAAGTCTTAACTAAGTTTACAGGTTGGGTAGCATTGGTTTATTTCCTGGATTTGGTCTGCCTGGAGTTCTGTTTCTACTACACTATTTGCTGCTGTTATTTTTGCTACTTTTTCCCTCGGCTATAGTTGCATCTTGCACTGGAATTTGTTCTGCTGCTACCTGTTGTTACTGCTGCTGTTTGGTGTATGCTACTTTTCTCTACTGACTTCTCTGCTTCTTCAATTGTAAGCACTTCCCAGGTACACACTCGAATCTCTACTGATGTAACACTAAAGGCATGAAATGAAAGATGCAAAGGAGCCTGGTCATTTACTGCACTTACAACTTTTTTAAATGTGTTTAGGCTTGTGTAACTTTCAGTTTATAGCTCATTAAAAGATACATTTGTGCAATATGTACTTAATAGAAGTTTAGTCTATTTAACACTATGTGGTTATAGTTGTTAAGTTCCTGTTGAATTCCTCCTGTTTAGATTTGTGGTTGAATATAATTTTCTTTTCTTTGTATAAAAATGTAGTTGATTGATTAAATTAGTAACGATGTCACATATGTATAACTTCTTCATCTAATAATGTTAGTTTAAATTAATCAAAGAATAGTTAATCTGTTTTGATATTATGGTGTGTCAATCTCACGTTTTAGTATTATTGAATAATAGAATATAGAATGAAAGCAGTTTTTCTTTGTACAAACTCGGTCGCAATTTTCCATTCGCATTAGCCGTAAACTAATAATTAATAAGTTACGTTTTTAGCATGTAATTAATTAAGAGATTTTCTTTTATTTTAGAGACGAACTTAATAGGAAAATATAGTCACTGTAGGTTTATCCTTTTAAATAAAAATGAGACGAGCCTCGACAAACAAAAATGCACAAGCTGCGGGGCCCTCTAAATGTATATATTAAAATACTTAGAATTCGGGACAGGCCGTTTAGCGAATTTTACGGCCTTCCCAAAATAACAATACGCTAGTTGCTTTAGGCGCACCTTTAATAATTTAACCTTCTTAAACACGGGTGCACATTGATGTGACCCAAATCCAAATCTCAACGGAGTCAAAATGTGTCGACGACCACGGGTGCATTGATTGTGACGTGGTTCGAGATGCATTTTCACGACGTTGCAATTCTATAAAAATAAATGATAATAATAAAAGCGGTTTAAACTTAATAAAAGCACGTAAGTCATAACATGTATTTAAATCAGATATTTAGCCATTATAACAATTTAAGCGACCGTGCTAGAACCACGGGATTCGAGGGTGCCTAACACCTTCCCTCGGGTCAACAGAATTCCTTACTTAGAATTTCTGGTTCGCAGACTTCATTTGGAAAAGTCGAAAATCTCCTCGATTTGGGATTCAAGATAAACCGGTGACTTGGGACACCAAAAGCCAAACCTTTCCCAAGTGGCGACTCTGAATTAAATAAATAATCTCATTTCGAATATTGTCACTTAAATTGGAAAAACTCCCTCGCGCATTTAACCCTCCGGGGTGGGCGCGCAAAAAGGAGGTGTGACAAATGATATTTATTTAAAATAAATAAGGTGTTAACATTTGCTATAGGAGGTAAAAATTCCTTAAAAAATTGCACCGAAATGTATTGCAGTTTCAAAAATGAGGACCAAGCCCGAGGGTTAAAAAATTGCTACCGCTTCAAAAAATGAGAACCAAGAACAGGGGTTAGAAAATTGCACCAAAATCTATACGGCTTCAGAAAATAAGAACCAAGCCCGAGGATTAGAAAATTTCACCAAAATATATAGGAATTTTTACCTCCTATAGCAAATGTTAACACCTTATTTATTTTAATAAATACCATTTAAAAAAATTATATTCTATAGATACCTTTTAATGTTTATAGCTAAATATCTAATTTTGGTTACCTCCTGCCCCTAAGCCACTAAATATGCTATTCAGTTACACTATTTTCTTTCTCTCTCTACTTTGATACATGTCATTCTCTTCCCCCATTACCTAAAAACACAATGCTCAATCTCAAAATTTCTCTCACCCACATCACCTACCATTAGTCACAAACAGTGATTTTGCTTGGATTCCATGTGAGATTCAGTGAAGAATTTCACAATTTATCTGCAGTGAAGAATTGATGATCAAGAAAGCTGTGAAAAATTCAAAAGAAAAAGAAATCAGAGTAGTAGAAGCTGGTGATGGGGAAAATAGAGCGATTAAAATTAATTGGGCTGCTGGTGCTAATTTTGCAATAGGAAAGTCAAGAGCAGGAAAAGCATACTACGACCCACTTGGTTTAAGCAATGAAGAATACTTCAAACTAGAAAAGCAAGAAGAGGAAGATAAAGAAGAGGCTAAAAGGGAAAAGAAGAAGGTGAAAAGGAACGTCATTGTTAGAGTTGCAGCCCTAGTGATTTAGGGTTTTTGCTCGACGACGGATTCGCCGAAAATTAGGGTTTGTTCTTGAACAAAGACGACGCAGTTTGGAGCTGAGCAACTTGATTTTCTGTTAATATATTTCAATGTATTTTTATGTATTTCATTGTATTCATTATCTTTTTTTTTCATTGTAATTCAATGTATCTTGCTGTATTCCATGTATTTCATTGTATTCACTGTTTTTTATTGTATTTTAATGTATCCCACTGTATTTTATGTATTTCATTGTATTCACTGTCTCGCTATATGCCGTGAATGTATTCATATGTTTTTTGATTAATATAATTTATGTATTCACATGTATTATATAATTTCTCTGAAGATTGCTATGTTTTTGGGGTATTTTTCTGTTGAAAATATTTTTTATAACTGAAAATACAAAATTTGTGTGTTATAATTGAGTTTGTTGAGTTATATTAGGAGTTTATTATGTTGGTTCACTTTCCGTTTAAAAATAGTGTAATCCCCTGTTTCACGCCATGAATACAGCCGAATATAATAATCTGTCCATACATCTAATACACTTAAATACACTTATAATTCATAATATAACAAATGATATCTATAAATAGCTAATTACTACTAAAAGATAGTGCTCAAATCTACACCGCTTCAAAGTATGAGAACTGGGGCCGGGGGATTAGAAATTTGCACCAAAATCTATACCGCTTCAGAAAATGAGCAGCAAGCCTGGGGAGTTGGAAAATTGCACCAAAATCTGTACCGCTTCAAAAAAATAAGAACTGTATTCATTTACTCTATATGATATCGCTTAGTTCACCTAGCGTTTTCAGTATTAATTTGATTTTCCATTTCTTTATATAGTGGTTGTTTCAACTACTATTTTCATGGTCTTTTCCAGCCATGGAATTAAAAGTTTAGGACTTAATTTCCCTGGGTTACATTCACTTAAGTTCATTGACGGAGGAATGCATATAAATTTATTCTTCAACTCCCCATCTCTTTTTGGTTATAACATTGAATTATCTATCAATGAATGATTTTGCTTTACCACCATATTTATATATAGTATATTAAACATACATATAATATATTATATACACATAGATATAGTATGCTAATAATATATAATATGTATACTATAACTATAGTATCCTAATGATATATATTCGAAGAATTAACTCAAATAGCCGTCCATCCAACCACTTAAACTAAAAATAACCGGTGCATGTATAATATATGCATAATTTATGTATTATATGTGTATAGTTGTGTATAATTAATACATAATCTATGTATATGACTAGAAAAGGTAAATAATAAATATGATCGGCTATTTGTGTAAAGATTCCTATATATTTGGTATATGAATATACGAATATAAAGAATAAATGTTATATATTAGTGCTAATATAATTATATATATTAGGTATACTACACATATGTAAGTAGATTATATGATATATTTGTATTGGGAAAAAACTGAGTTTATATTAAAGATGATGTGGCATGACACGTGGTTTAGTTAAATGGTCAAAGCGCAACAATTGACTAAGAGGCACGGATGGAGACAACCACGAGAAGAAGAATTTAAATAGGCACGAGACGAAGTATAGATACGAGTCTCGTACCAAGTTAAATTATTTACGGCCAACGGATTAGAAGACATTAAAGACAAAGATCTGATGACAGAAAGGAGTCCAAATTCATTATTAAATACTTGATACGTTAGAAAATTGGTATTTAATAGGAATGATTGTATAACGGCTTATTTAATGTCATTTATTACTCATAATTATATCATTAAAGCTGAGGCTTCATTCCTTTACCTAGAATTATCTATAAAAGGAAGAAGTATCATCATTTGTAAGGACACAGAATACTATTGAGAATTCATTGAAATACAAAACTATTTGCTGTTTTACCATTATTCTCAAAAGTATTTTATTTTTGTCTCTTGATTATCAGTAACCCGAATTTCTTTTTAGCTTTGACCAAAGACTCAGATTTTTGGTTAAACAAATTGGTTCCGTTACCGGGAATCTGATAATCTTTTCTTTTAAGCTATATCTTATCTATTGTCGTCACCATGTCAAACAACAACACCGACAACAACAGTAATAACACATTGGGAAACCATGAGAATCAAATACATCAAAATCAAGATGACGTGGTTCCCTCTCCTCTAAATTCACCACGTCAATCTCGTGAAGGCACTCCTGTTACTGAATCCCGTGCTGATCAACAAGAGCAATCTGAGCATTTTGAAGGAGTTACAACTGAAGCTTTACAAAAGCTAATTGATGCACAGGTCGGCAAAGCTCTTCAGGCACTTGTTAGTCGATTGCCTGCTGCACCACCCACACCAACTCCTAATAATAATACATTGGAGAATCCCCGTTCTGGTTCTTGATAATTCTGGAAACGGAGCAACCCCCAGTGAACCACAGGAAGGGGGACCAGGTAATTCAAATAATTCATATTTGCAAAATTTAGTACTAACCTTGCAGAAACAGATTAAGGAACAAAATGAGCGTATTGAACAAATCCCTGGAGTTCCGCCTGTAATAAAAGGAGTAGACATGGACAAATACTCACAACAACCATGGAAGCCTAGTGCTGCTCCCCTTCCAATTCCGAAAAAGTTCAAAATGCCTGACATCCCGAAATATGATGGTACTACAGACCCACGTGACCACGTGACTGCATTTACAACCGGCGTAAAAGGCAACGACTTGACCAAACAAGAAATTGAATCAGTATTGGTCAAGAAATTTGGAGAAACACTCACCAAGGGTGCATTAACCTGGTATTCTCTTTTATCTGAAAATTCTATTAATTCTTTTGCTGAGCTTGCAGATTCTTTTATTAAAGCACATTCGGGAGCACAAAAGGTTGAAGAAAAGAATGGAAGATATTTTCAAAATCAAACAAGGGGATTCAGAGCTGCTTAGAAACTTTGTTGATAGATTCCAGCGTGAAAGAATGACTCTACCTCGTGTGCCTGACAATTGGGCTGCAATAGCCTTTGCAAGTAATTTAAATGACAAAAGTTCTGAAGCCACGAGACGACTCAAAGAAAGCCTTCGAGAATTTCCTGCAACCACGTGGAATGATGTTTACAACAGGTATAGTACGAAGCTGCGAATTGAAGAAGATACCGTACCTAAGTTTCATCATGAAGAAAGGGGTGGTCCCCGAAGATCAGAAACCGAAAAAAGATCAGGTAAAAACAGGTACGATCCATATATGGGACCTGCAGGAAAAGACCCACGGTCGAAACAAGATAGCCAGCAATATGATCAAAAATCGAGGAACCGGGATTCTGGCTCTTCTTCAAAGTTCAGGAATGATCGGAACAGACAAGAATCACGAGATGATGACAGAAGTTTAAAGGCACGATTTGGTGGATATAATTTTAATGTTTCTACCTCCGAGCTCGTAGCTGTTTTAAGAAGCATGGGAGATAAGGTACGGTGGCCAAAAGAGATGCTGTCAAATCCAAATAGACTCAATCCAGATCATTGGTGCGAATTCGACAACGATCACAGGCACAAAACTTCAGAATGTAGATTCCTGCAGAGTGAAGTGGATCATCTATTGAAGCAAGGGTACCTCATTGAGTTATTTAGTGAGAAAGGAAAACAAGCTTATATGAAAAACAGGCAAGATCCACCACAACCTCCTTCACCTAAGAGGACAGTGAATGTCATAAGCGGGGGAGAAGATATTCACGGCATAACCTACACAGCCTCCAACAAGGTTTCTAAGGTAACAATTACACACGGGAAACGGGTGCGGCAGGTCCTTGAAAATGAAAGTATTTCGTTCGATGACGCAGATACCGAAGGAGTGACAACTCCACATAATGACGCACTGGTAATATCTTTACTTGTACATGATACTAATGTAAAACGAGTTTTGATTGATCCAGGGAGTTCTGTAAATATTATATTACTAAGGGTACTACGAGAAATGCAAGCTGAAGACAAAATGATACCCAAGGCGCACACCTTGTCAGGCTTCGATAATTCAAGTGTAGTAACAAAAGGTGAGGTAATTCTAACAACTTTTGCTATGGGTGTTGTGAAGGAAACTAAATTTCAGGTAGTTGATATGGAAATGGCCTACAATATGATCATGGGGAGACCATGGATACACGATATGGATGTTGTCCCATCAACTCTACATCAGGTTATTAAATTCCTATCACCATGGGGAATTTGCCAAATTCGTGGGGATCAGCAGATGGTTAGAAGTGTCAACGCTGTAACAAGTACGAGCGCCGTAAATAAAGAAAAATAGCAATTACAGGAAACAGTTGAAGGGAAAAAAATCAAACTTCAACTGAACAAGAAAAGACAGATTTGGATTCAAGGCCTGACACAATTCAGGAACCTGAAGAAAATGAAAGCATCAAAACGACAATTGAAGAGCTTGAGGCAGTGATGTTATTTGATCAATGGCCTGAACGGAAGGTTTATGTCGGGACCAATTTAAGCTTAAACATGCGAGGTATGATAATCGAATTTTTAAAAGCTAACTTAGACTGCTTTTCTTGGTCCCACGCTGATATGACAGGGATACCACCGAATGTGATGACTCACAAACTCAATGAGGACCCTTCTTTCCCACCAATAAAGCAAAAGAAACAAAAGCAAGGTGCTTTCAAGAACCAGGTGATTCAGGATGAAGTCCAAAAATTATTAAAAATCGGATCAATCCGTGAGGTAAAGTATCCTACTTGGTTAGCTAACACGGTGGTCGTACCCAAGAAAAATGGTAAGTGGCGTGTTTGTGTGGATTATACCGATTTAAATAAAGCCTGTCCAAAAGATTCCTTTCCCTTACCGCATATAGACCAACTAATTGATGCAACCGCAGGTCATGAACTTTTAAGTTTTTTAGATGCATACTCGGGATATAATCAAATTAAAATGGATCCTGGTGATGAAGAAAAAACTTCTTTCATCACAGACAGGGGGACTTACTGTTATAAAGTAATGCCCTTTGGTCTCAAAAATGCTGGGGCAACCTATCAAAGGTTGGTCACCAAAATGTTCCAAGAACATTTAGGGAAAACAATGGAGGTATATATAGACAATATGCTCGTCAAAACCCAGCAATCTCATGATCATATTTCTCATCTATCTGTTACGTTTGAAATTTTGCGAAAATTTAATATGAAACTCAACCCAGAAAAATGTGCATTTGGAGTTGCATCAGGTAAGTTTTTGGGTTTTATTGTTTCTAATCGTGGTATTGAAGTGAATCCTTCTCAGATCAAAGCAATAGAAGAAATCCCTGATATTCTTACTAATAAAAAGGAAGTACAAAGATTAACGGGAAGAATTGCAGCTTTGGGGAGATTTATTTCCAAATCCTCAGAAAGGTGTTTTAAGTTTTTCTCTGCACTTAAAAAGCAAGATCATTTTGAATGGAATGAAGATTGTCAACAAGCCCTTAGAAATTTGAAAGCTTATTTGTCAAAACCACCGTTGTTGGCAAAACCAAAGGTGGGGGAAAAACTTCTCATTTATCTGGTCGTATCTGAAGTCGCAGTGAGTGCTGTTTTAGTCCGCGAGGACTAAGGTAAACAATCTCCTATTTATTATGTAAGTAAGCCCTTATTGGAAGCTGAGACACGATACCCACAGCTAGAAAAATTAGCATTAGCTTTGATCATGGCATCTAGAAAATTAAGACCCTATTTTCATTGTCATCCCATTAATGTAGTTACTGCTTTTCCGCTTCGAAATATTTTGCATAAACACGAACTTTCAGGAAGATTAGCAAAATGGGCTATAGAACTAAGTGAATATGAAGTTGTTTATCAACCCAGGACCGCTATAAAGTCTCAAGTACTAGCTGATTTCGTGGCTGATTTTAGCCAGGGGATGCATTTAGAAGCAGAAAAAGAATTACTAGTTTTTAATGGTGCGAACCCGGGGACTTGGGTTTTATTCACTGACGGTTCATCTAATGTAAAAGGGGCAGGCCTAGGAATAGTCCTCGTACCACCTGCGGGTGAGACTATTAGACAGGCTATAAAATGTCATTCTATAACTAACAATGAAGCAGAGTATGAGGCTGTAATTGCAGGTTTAGAATTGGCACGAGAACTCGGCATAACACAGATTATAATCAAGAGTGATTCTCAACTCGTGGTTAATCAGATGCTGGGGACTTATACAGCCAGAGAGTCACGAATGCAAGAATACCTCGCAAAGGTACGGGAGTTAATAAAGCAATTCCAAACTTGGAAAGTAGCAGATCCCAAGAGACGAGAATGTAGAGGCAGATGCTTTAGCAAATCTCACATCTGCAGCAGACGTAGCAAACAATACAAATGCTTCAGTCATACATCTATTTCATTCTGTTCTCGAATCTGATAAAAACGAGGTAAATTTTAATCATCTAACATGGGATTGGAGAAACGAAATTGTTGCCTTTTTACAGCACGGTACCGTGCCTAATGACAAAGGAAAGGCTCACACGCTTCGCAAAAAAGCTGCACGATATTGTTTATATCAAGGAAATCTTTATCGAAAGATGTTCGGTGGACCACTAGCAAGGTGTCTCGGACCCTCTCAAATAGAATATGTGATGAGAAAAGTACACGAAGGACATTGTGGGAATCACGCAGGGGGACGGTCACTGGTAAGAACATTAATTCGCACAGGATATTATTGGCCTAAGATGGAAGAAGAGGCAACCAGTTTCGTGTCCAAATGTTATAAATGTCAAAGGTACGACAATAATATGCACAGACCAGCTGAGTTACTACATCCTGTTATAGCCCCGTGGCCCTTTATGAAATGGGGAATGGATATCGTAGGTCCACTTCCACAAGCAAAAGGTCAGGTAAAGTTTCTACTTGTACTTACAGATTATTTCACTAAATGGGTAGAAGCAGGGGCATTTAAACAGGTACGAGAGAAAGAAGTTAAAGACTTCATATGGCAAAATATAATATGCCGCTATGGAGCACCAAAGGAGATCGTGTGTGACAATGGACCACAATTCATTGGAGCTCAAATCACAGAATTTCTTCGAAGTTGGCAGATCAAAAGAATAACGTCTACGCCATACCATCCAGTAGGTAATGGACAAGCAGAATCTACTAACAAAGTCATTATTAACAACTTGAAGAAGAGGTTACAGGATTCAAAAGATAATTGGCCTGAGGTGTTACCTGGAGTATTATGGGCTTATCGTACAACGACTAAAACAGGCACTAGAGAAACACTATTTTCAATGGTTTATGGTGCGGAAGCCTTAATTCCAGTTGAAATAGGTGAGCCAAGCACACGGTACTATCAGGCAACGGAGGAATCTAATGATGAAGAGATGCGGGTTAGCCTAGATTTACTTGAAGGGAGAAGAGAAGCTGCATTGATAAGGATGGCAGCACAAAAACAAGTAATAGAACGATATTACAATAGGAAAGCACGCCTCAGATTTTTCAAAATTGGGGACTTCGTGTTTAAAAAGGTGTTCCAATCTGCAAAAGCTGCTAACTCAGGAAAGCTAAGTCCAACATGGGAAGGACCGTACAAAGTCCGTGGCATTGCGGGAAAAGGAGCATACCAGTTGGAGACAATGGATGGTAAAGTTTTACCCTCACATTGGAATGCCGTCCACTTAAAAAGATATTACTTTTGAGAAAGTACCTACGGTCAGGTATCATCATGTTAAAATTTCTCTCTTGGATTATTAATATTTTACTAACGATTTTAGATGCTAGGCAAAATACCCTAACTCGTGCCAAATAATGAGTCACAACCTGCAAGGAAAAATGGAGTATTCTTAAATTCCTAGCCCAGGGTTACAACTAATTTGATGGAAATACACACGAGTTAGGCAGTCTTCATCTATAATCGCACCTTCGAGTCCCGTATATCTTTCTATTTCAGGAAAAAGGGCCAAAGTAAAAGAAATAAACAAGTGCTCGAGGCTTCATACTTCATCGCTCAAACACTTGGGGGACTACAATACTGTACACAGATACGTGTAGAAATGCAGATACGAATATCGAACAACAGAGTCAAGTGTTGAGTAAAAGTTACGAAGTCTTCAGCGGTTACGAGAGTAACAGAGTCATCTCTCAAAACTCATAAGCAAAGTCATCTCTCAAACCCTTCTTAATATATAAATATAGGGTCATGACTATATACTGAAACAGGTTATGAAGAAAAACCTTGTTTATTCTATGTTATGTACAAATCTGTTACAAGAAAAACAGTTACGAGAAAGTTGTAGATGTATTGTAATACATGTAACAGTCAAACACTTGTTAAAGTTTATGAATAAAAACTTGCCAAAGTTGTTTCATACAAAACGTGTGTTTTCCTATTTCTTTCATCGTATTATAACACCATTATGAAGTTGAGACGTCTTCTTCATTAAGTGTCGATAAAATAAAAGGGCCCTCTTTTATAAGCCTCATGTTGATAATCCATGAGAAGAATCATAAAGAATTTTAAAAGGATAAAAATGCTAAGCTATTCCATAAGTCCTAGATAAATAGGCAAGAATAGAATATGCAGAAGTACCGATAAAACTTCTTAATATAAAAAAAACTAAGTACAAACTTAGTCAACAAAGAAGTTGTTTTTTACAAATGCCCCATTATGATAACTGGGGACTTCATCAAAAGATCCTTTACAGCTATTTCATTTTTAGCTAGTCACTGAAGGGTTTGGAGCATCAGAAGTTTCACCCTCGGAAGCAGGAATTGCAACCCCAATTGCTGCAGTAGCCACTTCTTCATTTAAAAGTTCTTCCGTTCCAGGAGCTTCAAGTACAAGAGAAGGAGTATCAGTAGATTGTTGACTTTTCTCGATGGTATCTACGACTTTGGCCAGTTCAGACTGCAAGTCAAAACCTTCCTGAGCAGCTTCCGTCAAAGCATCACGGCTAGATTTCAGGAAAGCCCAACTCACCTCTATGTTGAAGTTCTCCTCCAGAAGTCCATATTCCTTTTCCCACATAGCAAGATCGTTTTTTAAGATTTGGTGCTCAGCTAAATGGGAATCAAGGGAAGCTTCAAGAGAGGCATGAGAACTCTTCAAGGCATGAATCTCGTCAGAGGAGGTCTGTAAGTCAGCCTGAGCTTGAGTCAAGCTTTGCACTAACTCTCCTGCATACTCTTCTTTCTTAGCCAAAAGTGCCTTAAGCTCCCTAACTTCTTCACTAGCCTTGGATAATTGTTCTGACAAAGAGCATTCCAAAAGCTCTTTGTCTCTTTTAAATTGGCTTGAAGAAGTCTTGGCAGTTGCCAGTTCAGAAGTCAAACCACGGTTTTGCTGCTCCAGGAGGTTTTTATTTTCTTGAAACTCCTCTATGGTCCCTTGAGCATTCTCAAACTGTTCTTTCCAATTGGCTGCTTCAAGCTGGGCTCTCCTGGCTATTTCTTCGGCCTCGTGGACAGTTTTTTCAGACTCACGGGCTTTTCTTTCCAGAAGGGAAATTCTTCCCATTAATTCCGTACCAATGAGGTTAGCCTACAGAGACAACTCATAGAAATGAGGGATTGAAGATAATTAAAAAAAACTTGTTGGTAAGAAGAGGAAAAATACCTTCAAAGTAGAATAAACTATGTCATTCATCAGAGTCAAGCAGCTATGGCTCTCCATCTTCTTCTTCTCAATATCTCCAATTAGGGGTTCGAGCCAAACATCGGCTCTACCAATCTTTCTCAAGAGGCTATGATTGGCAGGAACTTCCAGAGTAACACTTCTCATAGTCATACTTCCACTGCTAGAACCCGTCTCTGTACGATGAACAGAGGGAAGAGGAGTAATGGAATGAATGGAAGGAGAAGATGTAGAAACAGGAATGGAAGGAGAAGATGTAGAAACCAACGCAGGAGCGGAATCAGGTGCAGTAGAAACTGCCAAGGGAACGGACATAGGAGCGGTAGAAACCGGCAAAAGAACGGAAGTCGTCAAAACTGGTAAAGAAATACTCACGGTTGGCAGAGGAATGGAGGAAATAGGAACGAATGAGGAAAGAGGAGCTTCATCAAAAATAGGGCCGAGCTCGCCACTCCCGAAACCACTATCAAAAAGATGCTGAATTGACTCATTATTATCTTTTGGTTCGGTGTCCTCGTCAGAATGAATCAAAACAGGCTCGATGGTGGAGGTTCGAGCAGGAGTATTTTCAATTTCATCATCAATGATTATTCGCCTCCTGACCCTTGGCCTGGTAATTAGGGAGGTACCCTGCTCTTCTTCTTCAGAACTTTCCTTTATAGCTTTCCTTTTTGGCAGCAAGGCTCGAGCCTTATCCAAATCAAGAGCAGCATTCGCAGACATGCGAATGGCCATAGCTACTTCAGCCGTCATTCCTCTAATGCCAAATCCTGATTAAAGGATGGATATACATGATTAAAGTTGAGGAAAAAATGCTTAACATGTAAAAAAAACATATAAAAAGGGGCACACCATGTGTTTTGACCTTCCAGCCATGTAAGGAAGAAATTGATTTCCAAGTTCTTTGCTCCCTAGAAGCAATCTTCAAAAGTGAGTCTACCCAACCACGGAAGTTGGGAATAGGTTCCACATCTCCCATGGTTGCTACAAAAAAACAAGAAGAGACGAGGTTAAAAACAAAATTTCTTTTGAAATTCTCAAAAGTAGGTACGGTAAATAAAAGGAAACCTACGTTCAAAATTCCACTTCTCAGGGAAGGGAATATTTGTTTCGCCAATCAAGTCCACCATATGAACAGCAACGTAACGGATATACCATCCATGATCTTTGTCATCTTCAGGATTTACCAGAACTTTTTTGCTCCTTGCAGTTAAAGTAAAAATCCCATGGCGTATTAAGTTAGGGTGGTACAGATGAATGAAGTGAGAGAATGTGAAATTGACATTGGCTTTGGAGGATAAATATCTCAAACAAGCCATTGTTCTCCACACTAGTGGACCGATTTGGGCCAAACAAATTGTAAAGAAACGGCAAAAATCAAGAATAACTAGGTCAATCGGAGGATTAAAACCTAAAGTGAAGGGGTAAGTATAAACAAAAGAATACCCACTTCTAAAGGAGGAAATTCTTTGATTTGGGGAAGGAATTGACATTCGAAGACTATCCTTCCAGTTACAATCTTTTCTTATGGTGGGGATTATACGCTCGGTTACTATTGTAGGGTAAGTATCGGTTTTTTCTAAATTTGCAATTTGTTTTTGAAGAGACGTTTTGTCACTTTCAAAAGACAAATCGCTGGAAACTATCTCATCAACTGAGGGTTCTTGAGAAGAATCAAGAATTTCTCTACTTTTAGAAGAGGGAGCCTTTGGGATAGAACTCCTTGAAGAAGAACCAGAGGAGCCGCCTCGAGTAGATTCTAACCCTGTTCGAAGCCTACCTCCTCCGCCTCTTCTGTGTCTAACAGGGGCGTTGGGGAATTGGTCTAGAATTGGAACTTTTTTACGGTTAGGGTTTGAAGAAGACATTGCTAGGAAGGATAAGTCGAAAGAAAGTAAAAATAAAGAAGAAAGTGTTTGCTGAAGATTTGTGAAGAAGACAAAGGAAGAAAAAGTTATGTATATAATGGGAACCGTCAACCTTAGAAGTGTAATGATGGAAAGCCTATAATAAAGGCAGCTATCACTTCGTGAATAGTGAGAATGAAGAAGTCTCGAAAAAGGGTGTAAATAGCGGAATCAATCAGAAAATGACACATGGGCAGAACATTAAATGGAAAAGACTACTGAGGCGTTAATACTGTCATAAGCATTAATTGTGGCAAAAATTCCTTTTTTATGAAGATCCACTTCCCAATTATTTAATTGATAAATAAATGGAAAGTGGGGGGACTATCTGTATTGGAAAAAAACTGAGTTTATATTAAAGATGATGTGGCATGACACGTGGTTTAGTTAAATGGTCAAAGCGCAACAATTGACTAAGAGACACAGATGGAGACAGTCACGGGAAAAAGAATTTAAATAGGCACGAGACGAAGTATAGATACGAGTCTCGTACCAATTTAAATTATTTACGGCCAAAGGATTAGAAGACATTAAAGACAAAGATCTTATGACAGAAAGGAGTCCAAATTCATTATTAAATACTTGATACGTTAGAAAATTGGTATTTAATAGGAATGATTGTATAACGGCTTATTTAATGTCATTTATTACTCATAATTATATCATTAAAGCTGAGGCTTCATTCCTTTACCTAGAATTATCTATAAAATGAAGAAGTATCATCATTTGTAAGGACACGGAATACTATTGAGAATTCATTGAAATACAAAACTATTTGTTGTTTTACCATTATTCTCAAAAGTATTTTATTTTTGTCTCTTGATTATCAGTAACCCGAATTTCTTTTTAGCTTTGACCAAAGACTCAGATTTTTGGTTAAACAATATTACTTCAAATGTAAAACATATATTGATGGCATATATTAAGTATACTATATGTATATAATGTAAATAATATAAGTAAAATATTATCCAAATATAAAAAGGTATATAAATGCTCTGTTTATGTGTGTGTATATATTTGAGGTAATATTGACTCACAGCTAAGGCACCTATATAAAGAGAAAAAATCAGAAAAACTTTTTTTTTTTTGTTTTGTGTCGTTGAAACTGAGAGTTTGGTCAAAACCAATATACCATTGATACCATACAAATCACTTTTGTATTAAATGATTGAAAGTTACACTTTTAAGAATTAAAAAAAAAATACCCTATGAATCAAAGGAGAATGAGAAATTGGAGTTAAATTGTATATAAGTGAAATTATAACTTGAAAAGGTAGCGAAGAAAAAGGAGATTATTTAGGAAATAATTGATTGCATGTTATATTGATTTCCTTTTTGTTACCTTCAATAAAGATAATACCTTATTTTTGGGTGTTTGTTTTTAGTTGGAGATTGCATTATTAAGGGATACTTCCAGAACTAGTTTCCTAATATATGGAAAATCTACCGTATCTGAGGGTATAACTTTTACACATTTCTAAGTTTATCGTAGAATATGTTATTTAACTAATAGTTGTAGATTGTGAATTTTTTTTATTTCAACAATAATTATTGAAATTTTCCCTCTAAATTATAGTAGTAGTTTATGAAAATTCCTCATGAAAATAATGCGCGAACAGAAATGGGCCTAGGCCCGAGTGGCTTTGGGTTGTGGATGGGAGGGAATATCTGAACTCAACACTTCTAAATTGGGGGAATTTGCATCTATACCCGTTTTTTGGGTCACGTTTTAACTTGTGTCCGCTTTGCAAAAAAATTGCAAGCGTATCTACTTTTTCGCGTAACTTCAACATACGGGGCTGAAGTAGCAAAGTCAATCACACAAAACTTCAGCATTCTAGTAGACGGGCTTGAAGTAGCAAAGGCAATATGCTGAAGTTTTTTTTTTGTCCTGGATAAGATTTTTCAAAAACTTCAGCAGAAGATGCTGAAGTTATTTAATTCATTTGTAAAAATTTCAGCAACTGGATTCATTAGTTTTGTCATAAAGTTTTTTCAAAAACATCAGCAAAAGATGCTGAAGTTATTTAGTTCATTTGTAAAAACTTCAGCACTAAATAAGCTGAAGTTTTTTGTCCTGGATAAGCTTTTTCAAAAACTTCAGCAGAAGATACTGAAGTTATTTAGTTCATTTGTAAAAATTCAGCACTAAATAAGCTGAAGTTTTTTTGTCCCGGACAAGCTTTTTCAAAAACTTCGGCAGAAGATGCTGAAATTATTTAGTTTATTTGTAAAAACTTCAGCACTATATAAGCTGAAGTTTTTTAAAAAGCTTACATAGTTTTTTGACCCATACAATCATTATATTGGATCTTCGTTTTTTTCTTCTTTCTGAACGTTTTTATGAAACAGATCAGTAATTACATTAAAAAAAGGTGCCTTCTGTGGAAATAAATCAAATAATTATAAAGTTTAAGTGATATAAAGTGAAACTATTACTTTAACCCACATATCAATTCATTTGATTCAAAGAAAAAAAGATTACATCAAAAATGCAAAAAATAAATAAAAAGAAATCGTGCAGCTTATGTTAGTTGATTCATTGTTATTGATAAGTCGTAACAATGAAGACCAAATGCTAACCTGTGTTATCGTACTGAAAATATCTTAAGAAAATGAAGGAGGAGAAAGAGGGCTGAAGTTGTTTAAAAAGTGGGTACAAGTTATAACTTTTAAAAAAAATGAGTATAAGTTAAATGGGGCGCAACCAAATAGGGCGCCCCGTGCAATTTTTACTCTAAATGGATAGCTCCAATAAACCAATGAACCAATAAATCATAAACAAATAGGATAAGTAATCTTAAGAACCACACTACACAAAGAAACACGATTGAGAATTTGGCATGGCATGACAACTAGGTCCAACAATTGGCATAAAAAAGTTTGCGTTTTAGAATTTGGTATATGGTAGCCGAAAGTTATTCTCTCTCTTCTAATGATTAAACCATCATCCTACAAATAAGCTCTATCAAAATTATTTTCCTTAAAAATATCAAAAAATATTTAAAACACTCTCTATTTTCTCTCATAGCAACTATCATCTTAGAAATTAGGTTTCATTTCCTTCACTAGCATTCGAAAATATCCTAAATTTTTCTAAATTTTTTATTTAGCTTTTTCAATCTATATATCCAAATATCTATATACAACATAGTAATAATTATATTATTTGTATATCACAATATATAACATATTAATAATGTGTATATCAAAATTTTATTTTCTTTCTTTGTATAATACATTTCAGTTGAAAACTCAAGTTTCAAGACGACTCCACCTGTGTATCCCCCATTGCATCCCATGTATATCTCTATGTACAAGAGTGATATCTCATGTATATCCATGAAAATTTATGTTATATACAATATAATATACATAGATTGTATCTATGTATACAGTAGTGGATCCACATTGTTCCTTGCAGGTCTCAAGCACCCATTATCATTGACCAGATTTAGTAAATTTATATAGGCAAGTATAAAAATATTGGATAAATATTGAGTGAGCACCCACAACTAATCTTCTTTTTCCTCTTCTTTTAGAATTTTTATCGGCGAGCACCCATAACTTTAAAATTCTGGATTCGTCATTGTATGCATATCTATGAATATTTGTGTTATATACACATATACAATTCGATATATACAAGCATCCATAAAACATTATGTTATATACATGATATATAAAGTGATATACACAGACATCCATAAAAATCTGTGTGTGATAACATATAAACGTTATATACACATGTCTTTAGGTCTGATTATTTACCTGAAACTAGTCTAAATCACTTCTAACCTTGCTCAAATTTCGTATATAGCCCCATCTATATGATTTCAACCAATTTCAATCACACTCACTCATTCAATCCAACAAACAAACAAAAAAAATAAAAAATAAAGTTGAACTCTAATTTTTTCCTATTCTCTCTCTTAGTTTTTGCTTCTTATTTCCTCTGATGTGAGATCAACCTTACTTTTTCATCCCATTGACTTTTTTGCAAAATTTATAATAATTTTCGCCAAACCATGAGAGAGAAAGAGGAGAGATAGAAGAAAAAAATATAAGGAGAGAAAGAGAGAGGAAAAAGAAATAGATACATAGGTTATAGAGAGGGGGGAGGAGGGACAGGGTATCGAGAGAGAGAATAAATAGGAAGTATTTTTTTTATTTAAAAATTTGGTTGTACAATGCTAATTTTGGGGTTGCTTTTGCCAAAATAATTTAGGAAAATTAACCTCCTGTAACATACTATTACACTCTATGTGTTATAAAATAATAAAAGAAGAAGAAGAGTATTACAGAGCAAAGTAGAGAGAGAAAATTCTTATTGATATGAGATGATTTACATCGGAATAGAACCCTCTATTTATAGGGAGAGAGTGACTTAGCCACCAAGTAATAAACCCTAGAATCTCTCTAAATATAGACATTCACCATAAATAAAATTTTATTTATAACACTCCCCTTGAATGTCTATTCAACAGATAATGTGCCTCGTTAAAACCTTAACTAAATAAAACCCAATGGGAAAAAAATTCTAGAGAAGGAAAAAGAGTACACATATCTAACAATATGCCTTTTGGTTGCCTCGTTAAAAACCTTGCAAGGAAAATCCAGTGGGACAAAACTTTGTAAGAGAAAAAGAGTACAACGCGTATTAACTCCCCCTGATGAGAGCATTAATTCACATCTTTAAGCATTTGCATTCTAATCTTGTGCACCATCTTCAAACGATCTTTGGTAGAGACTTGATAAACAAATCAGCCATATTAACTTGAATGAATATATTGCATATTGAAATCATCATTCTTGATAGAGATATAATATCTTCATAAACTGCCGTAGAATGGCCTTTTCAATATCTCCATAGAGGTATTCTCGCTATCACATTATCATGCTTATAGTTATAGTAAAATACATATGTGCACAAATTACACTTATCATACGGTACTTCGGGACCAAGAATTGTATATGCTTCAAGCAATTTAAATCCTTCAAGGATTGTCATATAAGTTAAGTCATATAAGCCATATAATAGACTTTAGATGCATATCAAGTTTTTATGTCATGGTAGACATATAAGATATCGAAAACTGATTGCACATACCATTGACTTTATACTTTCAAGTATTTGAACAACATAGACAAAATTATGTATCTTTCATATGGAATCAATTCTACTTGAATTGTGTCTCTTCCATTTGGCCAATACTTTTGTGTCCGTAGGCGACAGACTTAAGATGCTCATCTATGTTTAGCGCTATCATAGATGTCGTCGACGAACATTGTATATCAATTCCAACATTTTTTCATAAAGACATAACATATGCATCTCTTCACTCATATATTCAGGTACCTGAATCTCTCATGAGATTTTATGAAGTGTTATGTCATGTGATCTTCTAGATCACTTGCCACTTTTATTATGATCATTTTGATCATTTGCTCATCTTCTTTATTAAGAAGTTTATTTGAAACCGATTTGTCTATACGCTTTAAGCGTACCATAGACTTTGTCCGTATAGGACTTAATATGAGCATTTGCAATGAGAATATAGTTACTTTCTTTGGGTCAGCAAATGCGTCTGGCATGCTTTGCAATATATTGCAAATGAATTATCTTTTTATGAACTTCAAGTTCATATTATTTTATTTGAGGATCTAGATATACATATGATAATTCATTCCACGTAACTTTTTCTCAACTGTTTATCATGTCTCCCCCTCATGTTAGAAAAACTAACTTGTTTCCTCAACTTTGAGAACCCATCTTTGTGCGTTATGATGTTAATCAATATACACTGCACATCAATAATAATAAGATGAAATTATTTGGTTTCTGACCCTAAACCATTTGTGAGGGGAGAATGTAATATACTTTCGTATATAGCCTATATCAAACTGATATAGATAACTTTGTTCTCATAAGCAATAGTTTAGCTATTAAGTGGAGGCACTCTATAAATTATTTTGCTAAACCAACTATGATGTAAGCCAACTTATCAAGATGAACTTCTTGAATAGAAAATCTGGAAATTATGCTCGAAATTAAATTATTGAGCAAGTTACCTCGCAAAATACCATGTTGCGAGTTAATAATAATTATACATGTAACCATCTCATAGATGCATCTATGTGGTATACATGGTAGGTGAATGAGCCCATATTCACCTTTGATATTTCCAGCATTCATGGGATTCAATCCCAATTTTAGTTGGTCAATTTAATTAATGAGAACATGCAATATAAGAGAATTCGTAAAGAACTTTCTAGTTCTTTAATATTTACCCATGTGAATTCTCTTTTATTTTTGCACATTGTCACACCTCCTTTTTCCGTACCCCGAGAGGGTACAAGAGAGTTTTTTCCAATTAAAGGACAATCGAAACAGGATTTATTTATTTATTTCAGAGTCACCACTTGGGAGATTTTAGGGTGTCCCAAGTCACCAATTTTAATCCCGAATCGAGGAAAAGAATGACTCCATATTACAGTCTGCGTACCAGAAATCCGGATAAGGAATTTTGTTAACCCGAGAGAAGGTATTAGGCATTCCCGAGTTCCATGGTTCTAGCACGGTCGCTCAACTGTTATATTCGGCTTGATTATATGATTTTATACAAATATGAACTTATGTGCAAATTTTATCTTTTTACCGCTTTCATAATTACTATTATTATTTTTTATAAGGAATTGCAACGTTGTGAGAATGTATCTCGAACCGCGTTACAATCAATGTACCCGTGGTCGTCGACACACTTTGACTCCGTTGAGATTTTGAATTTGGGTCACATTAATGTGCACCCGAGTTTAAGGAAATTAAATTATTAAAGGCGCGCCTAAAGCGACTAGCGTATCATCTACTTTGGGTAGGGTCGTGGAATTTTGCTAAACGATCCATCCCGAAGTCTAAGCAATTTTAAAGCAAATATTTACTGAGGACCCCGCAATTTTGTATTTTTATTTGGCGAGGCTCGTCTCATTCTTATTATTTTTCTTTAAAGTAATTTGCAACGTCGTGGACATGCATCTCGGATCACGTCACAATCAATGTACCCGTGATTAGAGACACATTTCGACTCCGTTGAGATTTGGATTTGGGTCACATAAATGTGCACCCGAGTTTAAGAAGGTAAGATTTATTAAGGCGCGTCCTAAAGAGACTAACGTATTGTTATTTTAGGAAGAGGCCGTGAAGGTTCATTAAACGGCCAAATCCAAAGTCTAGTCAATGGTTATGTATTTATTGAGGGCCCCAGCGATGTGTGATTTATTTGGCGAGGCTCGTCTCATTTTATTTTAAGGATAAACCTACAGTGACTACATTTCTTCTATTAAGTTTGTCTCTAAAAGCAAAAGAAAATTTCTTAATTAATTACATGCTGAAAAACGTAGCTTATTAGTTATTAAGTTACGACTAATGTGAACGGAAAATTGTGATCGCGTTTGTACAAGGAAAAAACTGCTTTCATTCTACATTCTATTATTTATTAATGCTAGAACATGAGATAGATACACAATAATATCAAAACAGATTAACTATTCTTCGATTAATTTAAACTAACATTATTAGATGAAGAAATTATACATATGCAACCTCATTACTCATTAATCATTCAACTACATCTTTATACAAAGAAAGAAAAATTATATTCAACCACAAATCTAAACAGGAGGAATTCAACAGGAACAAAGCCTGATTAATATTTCATTTTTTGCTTCAAGCCGAGAGTGTACAAACGTGTACCTGGAAATGGCAGTACAAGAACAAAAAAAGTAGGAGTCAGCAGCAATAATGCCACAACAACAGCAGATTCAGCAACACCGCAAATCAGTAACAACCAGTAGAATAACCCAACAACGGATTGAAAAATCAGCAATGCCAAAGTGCAATCGCAATCAAAGCAGAAGTGAGAACAGATACGAGAGGCAGTAGTTTCGGATTTTTTGAATAACACACGAAGAAAAGCAAACGGAATTTATTCAAGTAAAGGTTCAAGTTGCCTTTCTCTTTTTCAATCTAACTCTCTTAACTTTTCTTCTTCTAAAAATTTCTTTCCATCATAATCTCTAAGTCCTTTTTCAAAATGTGTCAAATGACCGTATATATATAGCAAGACAAGTCTTGAATCCCTAACCCAAAATATTCCCCCAATGGCATGCTTTGTGCTCACTACTTCATGTTTTCTTTATTTTAAACTTTGTCCCCCATGCCTACATTAAATAAATACATCAACCCCAACCCATTATAATTTGTCCCCCATGCCTAACATAAACAAATGCAATATTTCCCTCCACTACATTATGTTTTGTCCCCCATTATGTTAAACAATTATATCAAAGCCCAACCCATTATATTTTTGTCCCCCATGCCTACATAAACAATTATAATAATGTTCAATTACCAAACTACCCCTCCGTCCTTATTGCAATTACCATTCTACCCCTGAATGTAATGCAATTTACCAAACTAACCCCATTAGCTCTAAACAATCAATTAATCATAACTTAACCAAAATATAGCCAAGATGATCAATTTCTCAACAATCTTCAACAACAAATCATATGAACACGATGAACAACAAATTCAAATTAATGGAAATAAGTTAACCATATTGGGAACCAATCCTGGTTAACTTAGACAAAAAATGAATGAACAAAGAGACAACAATACAAACAACAATATGCATGATTCAACAACGAATCAAAAACCAAAACATGAACTCACATTAAATCACTGGATTTAACATGAACTTCAAACAAAGATGAACATGAACTAAATCTATTTTTAAACAACAAACATGACGGATTCAAACGATTCAAACAACAATAATAATTTCTGGAAAATACATAACAACACATGAAACAAATTGAAGAAATAATTAATTAAATTTCAATTTGAATCTAACAAACATTAAACTAACCAATATTTACCTAAACAATAATACAAACATGAAATAAACATGAAAAACAACTAATTAAACTTCCATTTGAAATCTGAAAATTAATTTAACAAAGAACATGAACAAACTAAAAAAATTAATTCAAACGATGAACAAAACAAACATTTGCCGATTTTAGATTCGAGAATATCAAAACAAAATACGGACAAAATAAAACTCAAAATCTACCAACCGGATCGACACGAATATGTACGGACTGTTTCGACAAACCTCGAATGGGAATAAATCTGTCCGGACTCAACGACTAACTCAACGACGAACTCACCTTCCTTGTAAACTTGACGAACTCAAGACGACGCTTGACGACCTTGACTAAAACTCATCCAAACGAAATGGTGGCAGCATCATAGCTAAAACAAAAATAAGCTGCTCGTGGGCAGCAATGCGATGAAGATACAGCAGCTGCGACAGCGATCTATGGCTGGACGCAGCAGCTGCTACAGTGACGACGGAGGAGCAGACAGTAGCAGCAGTTGACGCGAAACAGAAGCAGCTGGGGTGCGTTCGGTTGTTTGGACGGAGAAGATGAAGCAGAAGGTAGAAGTCGACGCGGAAACAGCTGCCATGGAAGCGAGTGGTCTACGAGGGCAATGGCGGACTGCTTGGGGAGTTGGGCAGCCATGGATGTCGAGCTCAAGCTCGAGCTTGACGAAGGACGAAGAAGATGAAGTGACGACGCAGAGACAGCTGCGTGGACGGCAACAACTATGGTTCTTGGGGTCGTTTGGACATGACGAACTGTAGCAACAATGGTGGACTGCTTGTGGTCGTTCAGGCTGTGTGTGGAGCTGACGAGCTGTTTGTTGGTGGCGTGTGGATGTGAGGGAGTGGGGTCGAGGGCAGCCATGGTTGTGTGCTTGGAGTTTGGAGGAGAAGAAGCAACAGTGGGGGGGGGGGATGGTTTAGGTCTTTTAGGGTTTTTGGGTTTTGTTTTTGTTTCGTTTTGTGTTGGAAAAAAATGAAAAATGAAGAGGGGTTTGGGTCTTTGGGTTAATGGGGCGGACCGGGTCGACCCGATTTGAAGTGGACCGAGTCATGGAGAAGGTTGGGCAATTATTTGGGCCTGAGGTTGAAATTTGAAGAAGTGGCTCAATCCGATTTTTCTTTGTATTTTTGTTCTCTTTTCTTCTTTTATTTTTCTAAAACTAAATTCTAAAAATACTTATATTATTATTAAGAACTAAATTAAGTTATAAAAGCGCAAATTAACTCCCAGTAACAATTAACGCACAATTAAGTAATAATTAAGCATAAAATTGTTCATTTGGACATTAAATGCTAAAAATGCAAAAGATGTCTATTTTTGTAGTTTTCATTTTTGTAAGACAAATTTAATTAGTAACAAATTGTAGAATTAAATCCTGCATGCAAAATGCGACATATGTTTGTATTTTTTATTAATTTAAACAAATAAACATGCACAGACAAATACAAATAATTATCCAAAAATGTCACAAAATTCTCAAAATTGCACACCAAGGAAAATCATTTTATTTTGCATTTTTTGGGAGTAATTCTCATATAGGGCAAAAATCACGTGCATACAGCTGCCCCTCTTTGCCCGAAGACACAAAGGGTTTTCGCGCAAGGATAAAGCGAGCAATTTTTTGCCCATCCGAGTACTCCACGTGAAGTATTTTTTTGAAAAAGATTTAACCGAACCTTTGCTTCAAAGGTTTCCTACATATCCCTGGCTAAAGGGGAATCATGTTAATGTAGTTCGGGAAGTTTTGGTAGCTGGGACTACCGTGGGATTGCAAGGTTACTGTTGTTGCATGCCATTACCACTCCTTACCGATCTCCTTGTTACACCGTGCTTAAAAGAAAACAAGAAGCTAGGCTAGACTAAAATTTGTTCTTGTTGCCTTGCTTTCTTGGCGGCTTGTGTATCCTCCGGTGCTTTTCTTCCGTGAATTTGGGAATGATACTGGCCCTTTGCTTTTCTGAATACCAGTTTTCATCATTTTTCTCGGTCCGCTAGGGACATGGCTTTCTTCCTTAAGCTTTTCGACGGTTCCTCTGGGGGGTACGGCTCTCTTCATCAGACTTGTTATGCTGGGTATGATTTAATGTTCACCAGCTGCTTCTTTCAAGACGCGTCTTTTCTTCCTTTTGACTCATGCACCTGAATTTGTGCTGGGACCTCTTATTGCAACCTTCTGCTTCCCGGTGCTGGGGATTTTTATTGTTTCCTATTGGGGATTCCTGTTGTAACCTTCTGCCTTCTGGTGGGGTTACTGATTTCCAAAATCTGCAGTATAAGACTCAAAAGTATTCCTCTTGTTATACAGGTGGGCACCTGAATGCAAAAATATGAAACGTATGCCCGCATTATACTGGTGGGCGACCTAAAACAGCAATAAAAAGACAGAAATATATTCCCGCATTATACTGGTGGGCGACCTAGAACAGAAATGAAAAGACAAAAATGTATTCCCGCATTATACTGGTGGACGACCTAGAACAGAAATGAAAAGACATAAATGTATTCCCGCATTATACTGGTGGGCGACCTAGAACAGAAATGAAAGACAGAAATGTATTCCCGCATTATACTGGTGGGCGACCTAGAACAGAAATGTATTCCCGCATTATACTGGTGGGCGACCTAAAACAGAAATGAAAAGACAGAAATGTATTCCCGCATTATACTGGTGGGCGACCTAGAACATGAAATGTATTCTCGCATTATACTGGTGGGCGACCTAGAACAAAATGTATTCCCGCATTATA
This sequence comes from Nicotiana sylvestris, assembly GCF_000393655.2. Taxonomy (NCBI): domain Eukaryota; kingdom Viridiplantae; phylum Streptophyta; class Magnoliopsida; order Solanales; family Solanaceae; genus Nicotiana; species Nicotiana sylvestris. Next base: position 132,163,916 of record NC_091059.1, on the reverse strand, counting down.
CTGGTGGGCGACCTAGAACAGAAATGTATTCCCGCATTATACTGGTGGGCGACCTAGAACAAAAATGTATTCCCGCATTATACTGGTGGGCGACCTAGAACAAAATGTATTCCCGCATTATACTGGTGGGCGACCTAGAACAGAAATGTATTCCCGTATTATACTGGTGGGCGACCTAGAACAGAAATGTATTCCCGCATTATACTGGTGGGCGACCTAGAACAAAATGTATTCCCGCATTATACTGGTGGGCGACCTAGAACAAGAATGTATTCCCGCATTATACTGGTGGGCGACCTAGAAAAAAATGTATTCCCGCATTATACTGGTGGGCGACCTAGAAAAAAATGTATTCTCGCATTATACTGGTGGGCGACCTAGAACAGAAATGTATTCCCGCATTATACTGGTGGGCGACCTAGAGCAAAAATGTATTCCCGCATTATACTGGTGGGCGACCTAGAACATGAAATGTATTCCTGCATTATACTGGTGGGCGACCTAGAACAGAAATGAAAAGACAGAATTGTATTCTCACATTATACTGGTGGGCGACCTAGAACAGAAATGAAAAGACATAAATGTATTCCTTTCGTTATTCAGGTGGGCGCCTGTCTTCAACAACAACTTTGAAAAATAAAATTCTATTTGAGGGCGGATGAACCCAACATATCCTGTTTGAGGGCAGATGAACCCGACATATCCTATTCGAGGGCGGATGAACCCGACATATCCTATTCGAGGGCGGATGAACCCGGCATATCCTATTCGAGGGCGGATGAACCCGACATATCCTATTCGAGGGCGGATGAACCCGACATATCCTATTCGAGGGCGGATGAACCCGACATATCCTATTCGAGGGCGGATGAACCCGACATACCCTATTCGAGGGCGGATGAACCCGACATACCCTATTCGAGGGCGGATGAACCCGACATATCCTATTCGAGGGCGGATGAACCCGACATATCCTATTCGAGGGCGGATGGACCCGACATATCCTATTCGAGGGCGGATGGACCCGACATATCCTATTCGAGGGCGGATGAACCCGACATATCCTATTCGAGGGCGGATGGACCCGACATATCCTATTCGAGGGCGGATGGACCCGACATATCCTATTCGAGGGCGGATGGACCCGACATATCCTATTCGAGGGCGGATGGACCCGACATATCCTATTCGAGGGCGGATGGACCCGACATATCCTATTCGAGGGCGGATGGACCCGACATATCCTATTCGAGGGCGGATGGACCCGACATATCCTATTCGAGGGCGGATGGACCCGACATAATCCTATTCGAGGGCGGATAAACCCGACATATCCTATTCGAGGGCGGATGAACCCGACATATCCTATTCGAGGGCGGATGGACCCGACATATCCTATTCGAGGGCGGATGGACCCGACATATCCTATTCGAGGGCGGATGGACCCGAACATATCCTATTCGAGGGCGGATGAACCCGACATATCCTATTCGAGGGCGGATGAACCCGACATATCCTATTCGAGGGTGGATGAACCCGACATATCCTATTCGAGGGCGGATGAACCCGACATATCCTATTCGAGGGCGAATGAACCCGACATATCCTATTCAAGGGCGGATGAACCCGACATATCCTCAAAACTTGAAAATGACTTACCTCAAAACATGTTGGGGATTATTTTGCTGGGGATGAATTTTCCTTTCTTCCTTCCCCATTCTGGGTTGTCCGACCCTCTTGAATCTTGGTCGAAAATCTGTCGAAGATGCTTCTATATCTCGATGATCCGCTGGGGATAATACTGGGAACTGATGAGTAACGCTGCCGGGGATAACACTGCCGAGGATAAGACTCGTTTAAGAATCCTTCAGACTACCTCCCTTAAGACTCGTTTTGCCTTTCCCCGAAAGGAAACACTGCGGATACCGATTTTCACCAAACTTGTGTTGGACTCCTCGAAACTGCTGGGGATAGCAATGTTGGGGAATTATTTACTTACCTTTTGGGGGATAAAATGTTATCAGCTGGGGATAACGCTGTCGAGGATAACACTGCTGGGGGATTCTGATTCCTTCAGAACTAGTGCTTCACTCTTTGGAAGGCTGTTGGGAATGATACTGGCTTTCTGCTTTTTCTGAGTTCAAGTTTCATCCCTTTGTTCTGTCCGCTGGGGAACAACTTCCTCCATTAGAACTTATTATGTTGGGGGAAACACTGGTTCAAAGACCACTTCCCTTGAGACGGGTGCTATCTTTATTCTTCCCCGACTGGGTATCTGACTTCCAGAAAATTTTCTAAATGAAAGGAAAATTTTCTGCCCCAGTTTGATAATATCCCTTGTGGCATGCATTTCCGTTATCAATGCCATTTCCTTTCTGCTGGGGATATCCCTCTTCTTTTGTGGCATAGCTCGGAAACTGGCATTTCCTCGACTTTTAGTCTTGTATGATTTCCCACACCATGCTCATTTCTCTCCTTGCTTTGTCCACGGGCCTCGGCCTTGGGGTTTATAACCTTTGATTTAAGCAAGGATATCCCTCCTGACACTCGTCAATCCTTTTGTCAATTCCCTTTTGCTGGGGATATCTTTTTTGACACTGGCCTCGCGCTTGTTCCTTGCTGACTATACCACTTGGATGTACTAGTCAGATCTCATCTTGCATAATTGTAAAGCTGATGGCATATTTTGAAGTCAATTCTCACTTGTTCTGACCAAACAGACTCTACTGGGGAATTTTCTATGAAAGGAAAAGATAAAAAGGGAACAGAATGAAAAGACAAAGGAAAAAGATGACTCTTTAACAAAAGAAACTATAAATAAAAACCTATCAAACGCAGATACCGACTCTAATGGTCATGACATGCACATGTGGCCTATCCTCCGCCGTCAATCGTCTTTCAAGATCTTCCCTTGACGATTCCCCATCTGATTCCCAATCTTATTCGACTTGTAGTGCCCGAAGGGTTTTCACTATCAAGCCTCTCTCATTTTGGTTTTTCTCTCAGCTTTCATCGCCTTATGGTGCCTGTGAAGGTTTTCACCGATAAGACTCTCTCATTTGTATCACTTTCCAGCTGGGGATTTGGAGTGTTGCCGGTATGACTCTTTCTGCTGGAGATTAGAGTCCTTTCTATTGTGGAACAGAGTGTTATGTTCACCGGTAAGACTCTCATTTGTCTGACTTGACATCTTTTGAAGACTGATCAGAAGGTCTTTCTTTGGACCGTAATGTGGGTTTTTGGATAGGGCTAGAAAGAAAGGGTATTAAAGGCTCAAAAAATGCATCAATTTAGGGTTCAAAGTTACAACCTTCGGAACCAGATTTATTTACAACAAACGCAACTTCTGCCCCCAGTTTCTTGCTTGGGGATATCTTAATTGATTGATTTTTTTTTTCATTTTTCAAAACTATGACCGAGCCGTAAAGCGCCTACGTATCCTCTTTGAGGAATCAGGTCAAACGTAGTTCCCACTTCCTCTGTTTTCTTCTGACTTTTTTTTTTATTTTTGTTATCATTTTTCTTTTCTTTTCTTTTTTCTTTTTTTTCTTCTTTTTTCGTTTTGTTGTTTTTTTTTCTTTACCTGCCATGCTTGCGTTTTCTATTGGTTTCTACTGATTCCGAACGAGGGGTATGAAAGAAAAATAAATAAGGCTCAAAAGGGGTAACGAAGGATAAAGTGTTTAGGTAGCAGAACAAAATTCCTTCGTCATTCCAGTCTTCAAAACATGCCAAATGCAAACAACACAATAAAGATTCGTAGCCTCTTCTGATGGTGCTGGACTTGACAATTATATTCAACACCTGCTTGTTCATATGTCACTTCTAAAGCACCGTTGGGCGACACTCTAACTCTCATTATCATGAAAGGTGAATCTTGCTTTTAACGGTTTTCTTTGTGTTTAACTTGCCCTAGTTCCACATGACTCGAGCTTTGAATAATCTCAAACCGTCCTTATTTTCTTTAAATGTTCTGATCACCTCTCCAGGGTTTTATGATTAACTTTAAAGACTAGGCCCAAACTGTGTGCGCATGTCATGTCACTAGAATCGGCGCTGAACAAAATGATAAAAGGGCTAAACAAAAAGATGAATGGAAATAATAAAAGACCGGATTTTGTGCTAGACTACCGGTGAAATGGTTTGAATAACAAAACAAACGAAACAAACCAGAATGAAATCCTAAAATAACCTGGACAAAACTTAAACAAACCGATATGACAAAATGGAAAGATAAGAAAGCTTGACATAGGACAAAATCCGAATTACAATCCTAATAATCCGAACAAAAGAAATGACAACAAAATAAGCCACCAAATGCCTCTCTCTTGCTAACCAAGGAACGGAGCGTCCTCCCACTTTATCAAAACTAGCATCTCAGCCACCGAGCTTCGCATCAGTATTGTCCAGCCCATTGCCAATTTCAATGTCATCAACCTTAGTCCACAAGTCCCAATAGGATTCGAGCGCTTCTGTTATCAGGCCTGATCCCCGCAAAGTGTGTATCATGATATGCAGGTAAAGGATTCTGGGTGTCATTGTCCGGCTTACCACAAACCAACCACCTTAACTTTCTTTGCAAAACCAACAAGTTAGAATGGACTCAGTCGGTCCTCATTATTAACAACATCTTTTTTTCTTTTTTTTTGTTTTCTTTCTTTTTTTTTCGATTTTTTCATTTTCTTTTTTTTCTTTTTCCTTTCTATTTTTTCATTCTTTTTTTTTTTTTGCTTTTTTCATTTTGCTTTTTTTCATTTTTCTTTTCTTTTTCCATTTTTTTTCTTTTTGTCGCGGTCGAATCTTATGGAGATAGCCTACGTATCATGATCCCGCATGAATCAGACCTTGCGTAGTTCGGACCAATAAAAGATAAACAATACTGATCATTTTTTTCAATAAAATAAACTGAAAAATCAAACAAACCACATATTCTAGTTAAAGATTTATAAACGGCCAGTTTCTTTCCCCGTTTGACAAATGCAACCAAACGGCTATTTTTGCAAATGTGGCCCCTTCAAAACTCACATGAATTTTGAGGCCGGGGGGGATTATTTTGACACTTTTACAAACTCATCCATTCTTTTACGAAAATAACCTTTCGACAACTAAAAGATACTCTAAGGCTATTTCGGCAAGAACGGTTAAAGACGCGGCCGAATCTGGCTCGACTTGTTTTTGACAAAATTCAAACGGTATTCACCTGACCGCTGACTCTTTGTTTTTTTTCTTCTTTTCAAATTACAAAAAAAACTTGGTGTTGCAAACACGGCCCTTCAGCGCCTTGGGGACGAAGATTTATAAGGCTGTGTGGGTCAACTAGACCAAAAATCCTAAACATGACCCAGAAAGTGGCTGTTTATGCAAAGTCAGCCTTCCGGCGTCCCTTTCGGGAACATTCGGCTATTTATGACAAAACAGCATCACCCGACCTCTTTATGACAGAATTGAAATTTTGACATGTTTTTTTAAATTTGTTTCTGGCTATTTTAGCAAAAGGTGGGGTTGGACTCGATGAGGGTTGCCTACGTATCTCACATCCGGTGAGAATCAAACCCGCGTAGTTCGGGCAGTCATGAATAAAGTAAATAAACTAATTTTAAATTATTTTTTTTTTGAATTTGTGAAAGAACTGCTTTAACAGAATAAAGGAAGTATTATTTTTTTTGGATTTTTGATTGATTTTCTTTTTTGAAAGAAAGACTTCCAAGAATTCCTTTTCTTTTGATTTGAACTTTGAGAATTTCAAAAGTAAAAGGAAGATATTTTTTGTCTGAATTTTCTTTTGTTTTTTCTTATTCTAAAGAAAAAGAAAATATTTTTTGGAATTTTACTTTTAATAAAAGAAATGCTTCTAAAAAATATTTTTTGAATTTTGAATTTTCTTTTCAATTTTGAAAGAAGAATCAAAACACTTTCGGATTTTTTAAAAGAAAACATTTTTATTATTTTTTTTATCAACAATGGAAAATAAAGATATTTATTTTTGCAATACATATCTTTTTTGGAATTTTACTTTGAATTTTCTTGGCAAGACAAATACTCTTTGCAACAAATAAAGATATATATATATATATTTTGGAAGTAAAGAAAAATACTTTTTGGATTATATATATATATATATATATATATATATATATATATATATATATATATATATATATATATATATTGGAATAAAACCACGTTCAACGCACGACTCTTTTTATTTTTATTTTGGCATTTTCATAGACAAACAAAATAAAAAAAAATATTTTTAAAAACAAGACTCTTTTTCATTTTCATTTTCATGGCAAAACACACTATTTTCTATTTATTGTTTTTTGAAAAAACAAGACAGAACAATGATGATTTTTTTTCTATTTTTTCTTTGCTTTTAATAAAACAAACTAATAAGACATTTTTTTTCTCATTTTCTCAAAATTTCGGCAGAGTTTTGACAGTATTTGGGTATTGTTTTTTTTTTCAAAAATAAACAATCAATTCCCTAACCGCTAATTCTTTTTTTTTTTCAATTTCAAAATATTATTCCTGATATTCACAAGTCAGTCAACACACAAGTCCGAATCAAATAAATGCGCGAGTAGTAGCAAGTAAGATGCATCAGGATAGTCATTTTCATTTTTTGGTACACCTGTCCTAGACAGACCCAACCCCTGTGTTGAGCCTCCAAAGTCAAATGCACGTGATGCAAACAAACGTTCCTACTAGGGATCCGGCATGAAGCTGAGTTATTCTAGGTTCATAACCTGGGTATTTGTTCTAGACTATGTACCCGAGCGGACAACTCGAGTCGAGGAGGGGGCTACGTACCGGGGACCCGCGTGTCCGGCCTCTTTCTTATTTCAAGGTATGACACTAACAGAATAGGGAGTCTCGACTAGCGAGATTCTCCCCGGAGGTAAGAAGAGAAGGGTTTCGACACAGTTTATATACAGTTCAAATAATATCAAAGCGGTAAAAGCATCATTTAGCACATTGAGCCCAAACATATAGCAAAATCAGATAAAACCAAATATAACGATTTATCTAAGCTCGAATTTCTAACCCTGAACCAGTGGTTCTTGGTTTTTATCCCCAGCAGAGTCGCCAGAGCTGTCACACCTCCTTTTTCTGTACCCCGAGAGGGTACAAGGGAGTTTTTTCCAATTAAAGGACAATCGAAACGGGATTTATTTATTTATTTCAGAGTCGCCACTTGGGAGATTTTAGGGTGTCCCAAGTCACCAATTTTAATCCCGAATCGAGGAAAAGAATGGACTCCATATTACAGTTTGCGTACCAGAAATCCGGATAAGGAATTCTGTTAACCCGGGAGAAGGTGTTAGGCATTCCCGAGTTCCGTGGTTCTAGCACGGTCGCTCAACTGTTATATTCGGCTTGATTATCTGATTTTATACAAATATGAACTTATGTGCAAATTTTATCTTTTTACCGCTTTCATAATTGTTATTATTATTTTTACAAGAATGTGAACATCGTTTAAAAATATGTCTTTGGATTGCGTCACATAAAATGCACCCGCGATCCGGAACGTATTTTTATTCAATGTTTTAGGATTTGGATTTGGGTCGCATAAATGCGCACCCGTGTTTAAGAATGTATTATTATTAAATCGTGCCTAAAGCGATTAGCGTATTATTATTTATGGGTAAGACTGTGGAATTCACTAAACAGTCCATCCCGAATTCTAAATACTCAATTAAATATTTATTGAGGGCCCCGCAATTTTGTATTTTTATTTGGCGAGGCTCGTCTCATTCTTATTATTTTTCTTTAGAGTAATTTGCAACGTCGTGGACATGCATCTCGGATCACGTCACAATCAATGCACCCGTGATTAGAGCCACATTTCGACTCCGTTGAGATTTGAATTTGAGTCACATAAATGTACACCCGAGTTTAAGAAGGTAAGATTTATTAGGGCGCATCCTAAAGAGACTAACGTATTGTTATTTTAGGAAGAGGCCGTGAAGGTTCATTAAACGGCCAAATCCAAAGTCTAGTCAATGATTATGTATTTATTGAGGGCCCCAGCGATGTGTGATTTATTTGGCGAGGCTCGTCTCATTTTATTTTAAGGATAAACCTACAGTGACTACATTTCTTCTATTAAGTTTGTCTCTAAAAGCAAAAGAAAATTTCTTAATTAATTACATGCTGAAAAACGTAACTTATCAGTTATTAAGTTACGACTAATGTGAACGGAAAATTGCGATCGCGTTTGTACAAGGAAAAAACTGCTTTCATTCTACATTCTATTATTTACTAATGCTAGAACATGAGATAGATACACAATAATATCAAAACAGATTAACTATTATTCGATTAATTTAAACTAACATTATTAGATGAAGAAATTATACATATGCAACCTCATTACTCATTAATCATTCAACTACATCTTTATACAAAGAAAGAAAAATTATATTCAACCACAAATCTAAACAGGAGGAATTCAACAGGAACAAAGCCTGATTAATATTTCATTTTTTGCTTCAAGCCGAGAGTGTACAAACGTGTACCTGGAAATGGCAGTACAAGAACAAAAGAAGTAGGAGTCAGCAGCAATAATACCACAGCAACAGCAGATTCAGCAACACCGCAAACCAGTAACAACCAGTACAATAACCCAGCAACGGATTGAAAAACCAGCAATGCCAAAGTGCAATCGCAATCAAAGCAGAAGAGAGAACAGATACAAGAGGCAGTAGTTTCGGATTTTTTGAATAACACTCGAAGAAAAGCAAACGGAATTTATTCAAGTAAAAGTTCAAGTTGCCTTTCTCTTTTTCAGTCTAACTCTCTCAACTTTTCTTCTTCTAAAAATTTCTCTCCATCATAATCTCTAAGTCCTTTTTCAAAATGTGTCAAATGACCCTATATATATAGCAAGACAAGTCTTGAATCCCTAACCCAAAATATTCCCTCAATGGCATGTTTTGTGCCCACTACTTCATGTTTTCTTTATTTTAAACTTTGTCCCCCATGCCTACATTAAATAAATACATCAACCCCAACCCATTATAATTTGTCCCCCATGCCTAACATAAACAAATGCAATATTCCTCTCCACTACATTATGTTTTGTCCCCCATTATGTTAAACAATTATATCAAACCCCAACCCATTATATTTTTGTCCCCCATGCCTACATAAACAATTATAATAATGTTCAATTACCAAACTACCCCTCCGTCCTTATTGCAATTACCATTCTACCCCTGAATGTAATGCAATTTACCAAACTAACCCCATTAGCTCTAAACAATCAATTAATCATAACTTAACCAAAATATAGCCAAGATGACCAATTTCTCAACAATCTTCAACAACAAATCATATGAGCACGATGAACAACAAATTCAAATTAATGGAAATAAGTTAACCATATTGGGAACCAATCCTGGTTAACTTAGACCAAAAATGAATGAACAAAGAGACAACAATACAAACAACAATATGCATGATTCAACAACGAATCAAAAACCAAAACATGAACTCACATTAAATCACTGGATTTAACATGAACTTCAAACAAAGATGAACATGAACTAAATCTATTTTTAAACAACAAACATGACGGATTCAAACGATTCAAACAACAATAATAATTTCTGGAAAATACATAACAACACATGAAACAAATTGAAGAAATAATAAATTAAATTTCAATTTGATTCTAACAAACATTAAACTAACCAATATTTACCTAAACAATAATACAAACATGAAATAAACATGAAAAACAACTAATTAAACTTCCATTTGAAATCTAAAAATTAATTTAACAAAGCACATGAACAAACTAAAAAAATTAATTCAAACGATGAACAAAACAAACATTTGCTGATTTTAGATTCGAGAATATCAAAACAAAATACGGACAAAATAAAACTCAAAATCTACCAACCGGATCGACACGGATATGTACGGACTGTTTCGACAAACCTCGAATGGGAATAAATCTGTCCGGACTCAACGACTAACTCAACGACGAACTCACCTTCCTTGTAAACTTGACGAACTCAAGACGACGCTTGACGACCTCGACTAAAACTCATCCAAACGAAATGGTGGCAGCATCATAGCTGAAACAAAAATAAGCTGCTCGTGGGCAGCAATGCGATGAAGATACAGCAGCTGCGACGGTGATCTATGGCTGGACGCAGCAGCCGCTACAGTGACGACGGAGGAGCAGACAGTAGCAGCAGTTGACGCGAAACAGAAGCAGCTGGGGTGCGTTCGGTTGTTTGGACGGAGAAGATGAAGCAGAAGGCAGAAGTCGACGCGGAAACAGCTGCCATGGAAGCGAGTGGTCGACGAGGGCAATGGCGGACTGCTTGGGGAGCTGGGCAGCCATGGATGTCGAGCTCAAGCTCGAGCTTGACGAAGTACGAAGAAGATGAAGTGACGACGCAGAGACAGTTGCGTGGACGGCAACAACTATGGTTCTTGGGGTCGTTTGGACATGACGAACTGTAGCAACAATGGTGGACTGCTTGTGGTCGTTCAGGCTGTGTGTGGAGCTGACGAGCTGTTTGTTGGTGGCGTTTGGACGTGAGGGAGTGGGGTCGAGGGCAGCCATGGTTGTGTGCTTGGAGTTTGGAGGAGAAGAAGCAACAGTGGGGGGGGGGGCGGATGGTTTAGGTCTTTTAGGGTTTTTGGGTTTTGTTTTTGTTTTGTTTTGTGTTGGACAAAAATGAAAAATGAAGAGGGGTTTGGGTCTTTGGGTTAATGGGGCGGACCGGGTCGACCCGGTTTGAAGTGGACCGGATCATGGAGAAGGTTGGGCAATTATTTGGGCCTGGGGTTGAAATTTGAAGAAGTAGCCCAATCCGATTTTTCTTTGTATTTTTGTTCTCTTTTCTTCTTTTATTTTTCTAAAACTAAATTCTAAAAATACTTAAATTATTATTAAGAACTAAATTAAGTTATAAAAGCGCAAATTAACTCCCAATAACAATTAACGCACAATTAAGCATAAAATTGTTCATTTGGACATTAAATGCTAAAAATGCAAAAGATGTCTATTTTTGTAGTTTTCATTTTTGTAAGACAAATTTAATTACTAACAAATTGTAGAATTAAATCCTACATGCAAAATGCGACATATGTTTGTATTTTTTATTAATTTAAACAAATAAACATGCACAAACAAATACAAATAATTATCCAAAAATGTCACAAAATTCTCAAAATTGCACACCAAGGAAAATCATTTTATTTTGCATTTTTTGGAGTAATTCTCATATAGGGCAAAAATCACGTGCTTACACACATCATACTTAAATCAAGATTGCTCAATACGCCATGCTTGATAAAATTGTTTGTATTAGTAAACTTCAGGTTTACATCATGATATGTGCAATTATCAATAAACTCCAAATTTATTATGATATGAGTTTTTATACCAACAAACATTCAGTTTATTGTGGTATTCTTTTATTTGTGTAGTACAAACTGGAGAATAAAGCGGGTAGCTTTTCACATACATATTACCCTGCTACAAATTATAGTAATAGAAGATATTAAATCTTTCTTTATTTATAGTCTCAATATAATCAACCGCTTTCACGTATACTTTGGAAACTGAATAAGTTTTTTTGAGATTTAATACAACACAATACCTTATTGGTAATCAATTGTGTTTCTCCAAAATAGTAATAATTGGCTCTTGCAGAGTTCTCAATTAATTTGGTACTACCATATATTTATCAACATCCATATGGTGAATATCTCTTTTAAAGAGAAAGTTATACCATTATGGTTATGGTCAAAATTATATGCAAGATATGTTTCTTGCATTATTGTTGTCCTTTAATAATCACATTGCCAAAATATTTTGGCGTGACCCGTGACCATTTATACCATAATAATGACATTATTTTCTTATTTCCTCTCAAACCTCCATCTAGAGGTAGTGTGGTATATACCACTAGCACACTCATATTCTTCCAAGAATGAATATGTATTCATAAATCACATGTTGTCACATTCACATCATGAATGGACTATAATCATCTATATGTGCTTTAAAAAATCTCATGTCAAATCGATGACAAATTTTACTTTCACATAGTGAAAGATTCTTTTGAGAATCCTTATTGTTCCCATTGTCACAATAATGACGATTATAATTTCGTCTATTACCACGTCCACATTCATTGATACATTCATTGTAATAATTTTGTCTTCTTTCAGACTTATTACATACTGCTATCACATTCTCTTAAGAGAATGAGAATGGAGCAAATTTAATGGGACGAGTTTTTAAATCTTTGCCCACAATCATACATGAATTTGATCATGGCAAGGCATAGAAACTTTACCACTTTGGGTGATTATAATTTCTTTCAAACTACATAAGAGTTACAATCACAATTTATCGTCTTTGCTTGTATTTAAAATCAAATTATAGAATGTCAAGAATTTGAAAGAGAAAAGTAAAATACTTACCTTAAATCCTGAATTTAATCATGAAGGAAGTTCATGGAACAATTGACAATCATTATGCTCAATCCCAAAGCTTCTACTCAATAGGTTAGAGTCTCGTGCTGATAACGTGTTATAAAATAATAAAAGAAGAAGAAGAGTATTGCAGAGCAAAGTAGAGAGAAGAAATTCTTATTGATCTGGGATGATTTACATCGGAATAGAACCCTTTATTTATAGGGAGAGAGTGACTTAGCCACCAAGTAATAAACCCTAGAATCTCTCTAAATATAGATATTCGCCATAAATAAAATTCTATTTATAACACTATTTATTATAAACCAAAAAAATTTCAAAATATAATTTATAGCTATCTTTTTTATTTTCTAGCAAAATAGGTATTTAACCCTACCATTGATGCATGAAATACGCCATTTATGTTCTTTCTTTCTCTCCAAAATTCTCAATCCTCTCTTCACCCTCAAATTGGAAGAATCGTCAATGTCATCTGGAGATTCGATGTCTCCGGTGACTCAGAGAAGTAGGTGGCAGCAGAGCTGCGGTTGAAGAGTGGTGGGTTTGGATCGGAGATATTTGGGTACTAAGGAGCACATGCTGCTGCAATGTATTTTGGTTTCGTCTTGGGAATATTCAGACTAAAATGCTATAAGCAATGTATGTTATTAATTACAGCATGCTCGCTTAATCAATAAAAATATTTTAGTGCAAGCATAGGCAAATTTTTCATTTTTTCCTTACTTATTTATTTATTTATTGGCGAACATATTTGATAATGGCTATGCCGGAAAAGAATTGAGGGCCAGATTTTTGTTCGTCTCCATTTTTAGTTTTAACATAATGTATACAGTATTTTACATGGCCAAAAAACGGCATCTCCGACGAACTTTCTTCTCTTCTTTGCTATTTAGTCACATACAATGATACCAATATATTATACTCGGTACAAATATACTCAAATACATTATATTTTTTGTATAAATACATTATTTTTTAGCCTGTATTTATGTATTTCGAAGGTCTGTATTTTTTTAATACAGCCGAATATAAATGTGTTTTATGTTTTTGTTGTTGTTTGAATACAATTGAATTGAATATGGTGAATTGAATACAATGTATAATAGTGAATAATGAATATCTATGAATTGAATACAATAGATATAGTCGAATTGAATAGAACGGTATACACCCCATTTCTTAATTTTTTATTGTTTGAATACAACTGAATTCAATATAGTGAAATTGAATATAATTTAATATTGTGCTTTCCGTTATTAAACATCCATAATTACTATTTTTAGGTGGGTAACTTCACCTGTATTTATAAATACATTCGCGTGAATACATGGAATACAGAATTAAACACCTGTAATCCCTATTTTGTAGGCGGTTTACCCCACTGTATTTATAAATACAGTCGCGCAATACATGAAATATAACACAATAGCAACGAAATTATGTAGAATTAATTTTGTTGAGTTAATTTAGGAGTAATAGATGCTAATTGATCCTCTTTTCATTATTAAACAGTTGGACTCTTCTATTTTTTAAGGTGATTTCTGCTACTGTATTCATGAATGCAGTAGCGCGAATACAACGAATACAGTCGCGTAACAACTAAATTGTAGCTATAGGAAGTAATTATGTATATGATAGCTATAAGAATTATTCCTCAATAATATATGGTCAATAATTTGTCAAACAGAGTCAATTTCCCAACGCAAAATAAGTCGAAACTCTAGTTTGTGGAATGATTCTTGCATCTTTCGGTAACAAAAACAGTACGAGCAATATTTTAAAAGGCGAGTGCATAAGGCGGAGAGTTTTGTTTAATATGGGGCGAGGCAAAAACCTCGAGACAAGGGGCATAAGCCCAACAGATCTTTAATTTTTTTAAATTTATGAATCAATAATATAGCATTATAACACACACAAAAATAGATGCATTAAAAATTTAAGAAAACTAAAAGAATTTAAATTCTCATAGAAAATAAAATATCTAGAATATTTATAAATATAAATAATACAATATTGTTAATTTTACTATGAAATATAAATTAGCTACAACGTTCAATTATTTTGAACTATGACTCGACAAGTTTTCAGCTGGTGAAAAGTATGTAGGACGACCTTACTCTAGGGCTCTGTTTTAAAAGGCAGAATTGGGACTCGTCCGGGACTCGCCCCGGGGCGGAGCACTCGTAAAACGCCCCTGGGCTTATGTGTGGGGCTTAGTTCCGCGAGACTTATGCCTCGGCCATCGGGTCTTACGCTCCGGACATGCTCAACGCCCAATGTACTGGGCTCGCCTAATAGAACTTTGTGCAATTGTATGTAATTAACCTTGTAAATCCTCAAATTTTCTTAATAAATCGTTGACTATTCAAAATTACTTTTTTCTTAATCATAAATCATTAAGTTGAGAGTATTTTATGTCATAATTAAAATAAAAATTATTTCGCACTATCCACTAAGACTGCTATGATAGTTAATTTTAAATAAATCTTTCATTTTAAAAAGTATTTACTTATTAACTTTTGTTACGTCTTTACTATATAATATGGTCCATAATTTTTTTTATAATTATTTTTATCATGTTTACGAGATACAATACTTATTAATTTAATAGCTCAGTATTAGCTAGTAACTATTTACAAATAATTAGTTATCATGGTAACATATGGTGAATTAAGTGTCACTTTATTAACTTGTTGAAACTTAAAAATAATTGATGCTAGAGAATCATATTTAAATTGTGAATTATGTTTTTATATAAATTCTCTTTCAAATAGAAAGCATATTAAATAAAAGGAGTATTTTAAGAAAAATATAAAATTATAATATCGTCCTTAAGAGATACATATAGGATTTCGTATCGAATACATTACTTTTGATGTTGGAGTTGTAACGACGTTGCAACTAATTTGCATATTATGATATATGTCATACTTTTCGTATTATTCATAGTTGAATTATAATTTATAAATATTTTAAATAGATTATTTGTTATAATTTTGTGATTTTAATATAATTTTTATAATTATTTTTTATTTTATACTTTCTTAAAATTAGTAAAATTTAAAGATGTGTGGGACTTACGCCCCATGTCTCAGGACTTACGCCTCGCCTCGTCAGAGGTAAAACGTCTCGCCTCGCGCCTCCGCCTTTTAAAACATTGCTCTAGGGTTACTAGTACCATTATCTAATTTGAACTATGACTCGTTGTTGCTTAGTATTATAAGTATAACATGTTATGGCTGATTACAATATATTGATGGTGTAGAAATGTTTTCCATTATCAGTGTTGATCTACTTGTAGCTGAAGTTGTATATAATCTTTCATGATTTGATTAGTTTAATCTTGTAACCATGATGTGAATTAGTAAAAAAATATAGTTTATTGTAACTATGCTGCCAAGAAGGTTGAATAGTTATTTTAGTTCCAACAAGAATTAAACTCCACTGTCTTGCTTCCTGTTGTCTACCTAAAATGTTTTTTGTTAATGCTTTTACTAACCTATTTTGTATTTGATTTTCTGATTGTGACAGAGAGTGGAATAGTCCTGAATCAAGAAAGATGCTCTCGAGCAACATTAGTGATTTAGTGATTATCCTTGTTTCATATTATTGCAGGCCCTCTCGAGCAAAAAAGAAAAAGGGGTAGAACTCAGATGCAAAGTGTACATGGAAGGAGAGATCGTAAGTTGATCGTGCTAAATGACTTGAATCAGCCCATTGGTCCAACCGAAGCAGTTATAAAAGAGTTAGGTAATTTTCTCGGCACATTGTCAAGGAGTATGACTCTTTGTCCTCTTAATGTATTTAATTAAAGGAAACTAGATATAAAAGATGATATCTGGAACTATATCAAGGTTTGAAGTTTTCAATTTTCAATAAGCGTGGATGATATTTCATATTTTTTTTACACTAACCTAATTGCACCGAATTTGTAGGCAAAATATGACATTCCTGAGGATGCGATTATCCTGGGTTTATCATTAAATTCAAGTTGCTTGGAGAAAGTATAAGAACCAATTGAAGAAAGATCACTTTGAAGCCTATTCCAATAACGAGCTTCGAATAAAGACTAAGCCGGTAGATGTTTCAGAATCTCATTTTAAGGATCTTCTTAACTATTGAAACTCCGATTCCCACAAGGTAAACTTGAGAGAAAGATTAATATTTACTTTAATTTTGTGGATTCAATCAAGTAATCACTAGTTTAAGAAGCTGCATAATTTAAGAAAGATTCACAGCTCTTAAGATATGTTAATATATCATGGCCTGACCAGTAAAATAACCCTTCAAAAAAGTTTTTTGTTTGATGCAACAGATTGCAAGATGACAACTTTTCGGTCATTCCAAGAAATTTAGCACAACAGTGGAGTAAGTAACTTCTCTCTCTCATGCAACTGAGTGATCTCGCTTCATGCATGCAACAGTTTGACAATTTTTCTCTGAGGAAAATTAGTATACTAGCCATGTCTAATTAATCTAGTAATTTCTTTTAATCTTCTACTGGTTGTGTGGCTTTCCATCTAGGGGCTGGTTTGATTTGGTTAAGTGGTGAATCTTTAATTAAACTTTATTTGTGTCTTCGTGTGCTGTTCAGACATTACAATCTTCTGCTTGACATCTGTTTGTTGTTAGTCTTTGATTTTAGCCGATTAATAAATTAGCTTGGTTGTTCTTGTCCAATTTTTCTGATGTTGGTTGATAGTTGCATTTGTTTAGTTTTTCTTGGTAAGGATCTGTTAGTACATATCCATGTTTTAGGATTTAAATGATTGTTACATGGAAATATGCAAAAAGCTACTATTTTGTTACATGGAAAAAGCATATGGTAATTAATAGGATGTTATTCTATTTAATTTTTGTTGTTAAACTTTCAGGAGGTAAAATGTAACGATCCGACCGGTCGTTTTGACGCCATGAGCAGCTTCATATTAGGCATTATGACTTGTACGCATGGTCGGAATTGAATTTCGGGAAGTTCGGAGTTGATTTGGAAAGAAAATTCTCAATTCGGAAGCTTTAAGGTAAAAGAATGGACTAAGATTGGATTTTTGAGTAACGACCTCGGAATCGGGATTCAAAGGTTCTAACAGGTTCGTATGATGATTTCGGACTTGAGCGTATATCCGGATCGGGTTTTGGAAGGCCCGGTAACATTTCGGCACCTATTGTGGAAGTTGGCATTTTTAAAAAAAATTCATAAGTTTGGGTTGAAATGCATTTCAGTGTTATCGATGTCCGTTTGGGATTCCGAGTCTGGTAATAGCTCTGTATGGTGATTCTAGTATTGGGAGCGCGATCGAAAGTGAATTCAGAGATCCGTGGGTCATTTTGGAGTCATTTGGCTAAAGATAGAAATTTGAAGGTTTTTGAGGAGTTTGACCGGAAGTGAACTTTTTGATATCGGGATCGGATTCCGATTCCGGAAGTTGGAGTAGGTCCATAATGTCGAATATGACTTGTGTGCAAAATTTGAGGTTAATCGGACGTGATTTGATAGGTTTCGACATCGAATATTGAAGTTTGAAATTCTAAAGTTCATTAAGCTTGGATTGGAGTGCGATTCATGGTTTTAGCGTTGTTTGATGTGATTTGAGGCTTCGACTAAGTCCGTGATACGTTTTGAGACTTGTTGGTATGTTCGGATAGGGTCCCGAGGGGCTCGGGTGAGTTTCGGGGTGGTTTCGGACCATTTCTAGACCATTTTTAGCTGCTG
This sequence comes from Nicotiana sylvestris, assembly GCF_000393655.2. NCBI lineage: Eukaryota > Viridiplantae > Streptophyta > Magnoliopsida > Solanales > Solanaceae > Nicotiana > Nicotiana sylvestris. Next base: position 132,145,735 of record NC_091059.1, on the reverse strand, counting down.
GTTTTTGGCTACAGCAGTGTGGTACGCGATCGCAGGGAATCGGTCGCGATCGCGATGAGTAAAATGGGAGAAAATGGCCAGTGAATTGCGATCGCGTAAGGGCTTTCGCGATCGCGTAGAGGAAAGTTTCTGCTGCACTGACCCGAATTTGGAAGCTTGTATCTCGCAATCTATAAGGAATTTGGAGATGAACTAAAAACAAAAGTTGTAGCTCTTTGTGTCTAGTTTTGAGAAAATCAAACCATTTGGCATTTGGAGTTGTGTACAAAATGTTATGAATGGTACACTACAGCCTATCCGGGAAGAGTTTGGAAATCGCGAAGAAGGAATTTGTGTTGCACAGGGCTGACTTTGGAAGCTTATATCTTGTAATATATAAGGAACTAGTAGATGAGCAAAGCATGAAAGTTGTAGTCCTTGGAGTCTAGTTTTCAAAAAGTTAAACTTTTGCAATTTGGAATTTTGTACAAAATGTTATGGTCAATATACTAGAGAATGTCTGGAAGAGCTGGGCATTTGTTCTTCGCAATCGCGAAGCATTTTCCGCGATCGCAAAATAGGGGTGGACATCGGTCGGTTCGGTTCGGTTATAAATATTATCAGTTTAGCGTATCGGTTAATGGTTTACAAATATGATAAACCGATAACCGAACCGATAAGATATCGGTTATCGGTTAATCGGTTTATCGACCATTATCAATTCGGTTATCGGTTTACCCGATAAGATAACTTAATTTAGAGTTAAGCAAAGAAAAGAAAAAAAAGACAATTCACATGTAGTAAACTAATTTTTGCGTTCAGCCACGACTAATATTTGAAGCTTCTGCTCGGAGAAACTAATATTCACATATTGAAACAATTTGACAATCCCTTTTGGAATAGATTTGAATGAGAATCTACAGAAATACACAATCCCTTTTGGAAGATAAGGTTATGTTTGTGCTTGTAGACCAAGTCAACTCTCACTAACCTACCACCTTTTTGTGGAAAAAACAGAAGAACAAAGAACCCAAGAACCAACTTTCCGGTAAAGTAGTAATTTCTTATCGGTTAACCCATTAACAGAATGGGCAAATTGAGGTTCGAACCGATAGCCCAATAGTGAAAAAAATTCTAAATCGCTACCGAATCGTTAACCCAATAACCCAATAAATAATTAACGGTTCAGGTTATCGGTTTTACCCGATATATGCCCAGCCCTATTGCGAAAGGCAAATTTTGTGCTGAGAAATGTTGTGCTTCGCGATTGCGATGTATTTTCCGCGATCGCGAAGAGTAAATACCTGGGCAGAAGCTATATTTCGAGGTTTTGGCCATTTTTATCATATTTGGAGCTATGGAGCTCGGATTGAAGCGATTTTTGAAGCGATTTTCACTATATGAATTGGGGTAAGTATTCTATATCCGAAAGTAATTATACTTCATGATTCTATGGTTGTATTCATCATTTATTTCGGATTTAAATGGAAGAAATCAAGATTTTTGTAAAACTTTTCAAGAACGAAAATTCAAGATTTGGAGGTCAAGTTGTTATCGGAATTTGATAAAATTGGTATGGTTGAACTCGTATCGAAATGAGTTGTCGGATTTTGTGAGTTTTTCGAAATCCGGGCATGTGGGCCCGAGGGCAATTTTGTCAATTTTTCGGACGGAGTTAAGAATTTATCTAAATTGAATTGTTGTGAGTATTAGAGCATATATTTATGGATTTTCTCATTTATTGGCTAGTTTTGGAGCATTGTGCATCGATATGAGTCATCGGAAGGGCTTGGAAGCCGGTTTTGAAACTTCAGAGCGAGGTGAGTCTCTTTTCTAACCTTGTAAGAGGGAATTGTTCCCATAGGTGAATTAATTGAATATGTGCTCCTAATTGTGGGGGCTACGTACGCACGAGGTGACGAGAGTCCATGCGTAGCTACTATTATGCTTATGTACGGGTAGTTTAGGACCCAAAAAGCATGCTTTACTTTCAATAATGGTCACCTTATTGATAGTTTAAATTGTTTTAGTTGCATCAAAGTGGTAAATGATTTTCTAAAAGAGTTAAACTTCGTTTTATCGACTTGTAAAAGAAAAATTGACACATCCTTGAATAATTGTCTCCCTGATGAAGGTTTGATTGACTATTTGAATGTGTGTTTCTATGTGTACCTGCGTCGCATGTATGATTCACGAGCAGGGTAATGGATGCATCTATGGTTCGCGTCGTTCGACCCTCGGCAGTGCACATTTTACATTTATGTTGGATCGGGTCGTACGACCTCGACATGATATGCGCATGCTTATATTGCTTGCCTGAGAATGATAAATGTTGATACTTGCCTTTCCTGGCCAGAGATAAATTGATAAAGATAATGAAAAGTAAATCTTTGAAAATCATTTATTATTTGAGAGGTTGTTTACCTGCTTTCCAGGTGTATGAGTTTATTTTTGCTCTATGAAATCCATGATTTCCTCACATTTTTACTATATTATCATTGGACCACTAGTAAGTGTTGAAGTCGGCCTCTCGTCTACTTCTTCGAGATTAGACGGGATACTCACTTAGTACACGTTGTTTTCGTACTCATACTATATTTGCTTTGCATTTTTGTTGCACAGATTCATGTGTGGCTAGTGGCTTAATGGCATAGCGGCATGGTTGATACGGAGACTTAGGTGAGTTGCATTTATCGAGACGACCCACAGCCACCAGAGTCTCCTTCAGAGTATTGTACTATATTTTTATTTCTGTCCACTTTGTATTCCGGATAGTACTGTATTTTATTGCACTCCCTAGTAAATGCTCATGCACTCGTGATACCGGGTTCTGGAATGATTATGGGGTACATTGTATTAACCTCTTAACATCATATTTAATTTGAAATGATTACATTTTACTAGTAAATGCGAAGGAAAATCATAGTTTTTAAAATTATTAAAATGTGAATTTAATTAAGTAATTTGGTTGGCTTGCCTAACAGCGACGCCCGACGCCATTACGACCATTGGTGGATTTTGGATCGTGACATAAAAACTGTTATGTTAAGAACAGTTCATCCATTTACTGCTTCTTGCATGCATATTGGTGAGGAAGCATGACATTTCCCTTATTTATGTTCATGTCAATATGTTAATTTTCTTTATATGTGTATAAAGAAATCCCAAGTTAATAGTTTGGTTCAAGAATATCATAGCCGTTACAAGACCGACATAATTTTTCCCTTATTGACTAATAGAAAACGTTTAGATATTTTCTTAAGTTAGTCTTAATGATTGTCACAACTCCTTTTTCCCGAAGGGATATGGAGTTTTTCTAATTAATATGATATTATTCGAAATGAGATTATTTATTTATTTTTAGAGTCGCCACTTGGAATATTTATGATGTCCCAAGTCACCGATTTATTTAAAAATCCCGAATCGAGGAAATTTGACTATGTTTTAAAGTCTACAAACACATAAGACCTGGTAAGAAATTCTGTTAACCTACCCGGGAGAAGGTGTGAGACACTTTTGGATTTTGTGGTTTTAGCACGGTCGCTTTAATCATACATGGCTTAATTAAATTGTTTAATTACGTATTTTTAGAACCTATGCGCGTTTTACCTTTTATCGCTTTTTAATTATGGCGTTTATGGATTAATCTTGAAACGGATTCCATGTCTGTAAATCCGTTTTATTTGGGGCATTAAAAATCACGTCAAACGTACATGTACACAATTAATCATGCTTTATTATTATTATTATTATTAAGATTGTTTGGTCAAAGTTGCGCAAATGCATACTTTGATTTATTTTTGGGAATCGTAATCATGTCACGCGAACGTGTACACAACCATGATAGTAGATTAAATGCGCACCTAAAGCATTTTTGTGAATGTTCATGTTTAAAAATTGCAATCGTGTCACGCGAACATGTACATAATCACGATAATTTGATTTAATGTGCCTAAAACATTTCTGTAGATATTCATAGGGTAAATTAGTCTCCTAAGTCATTCTTTCCTAAGTTAAAGATCGCATGTGAATGGTTATTGATTATAGAACAAATGTTGGCAGAGATTACTTAAACAAATATGGGGTGAACTAGGTGGGTCTATACTATACAAGGTTATGAAGGTAACCATAGTTTTATTATTCTATTTCTAAAGCTCAAAGGCATCTAGTTGATTTTTGAAGTTAATTAAACTAAATCATATAGGTAAGAAGAACGTTTGCACTCAGAAATGAGTTTAAAACAAATTTTTTGCACAGTGGCGTTGTTTGACCAACTGCTGATAGCAATGGGCCTAAATGGCTGGCCCAAACACACTACAAGCAAGCTCTCATTGAGTAGACTTGAAGTCTTTAGACAGTAAAAAAATTATCTCAACTGGGCCAACTCATTACCAGGCCCAGAACAAATATGAAAGTACATGCAAACTTTGATTTTGCAAAACTCCATTTTTGAAAATTTAGACAACATTGGGAGACCAAACATTATTACAAAATCAATTACAAACGGATCAACATACAACTCATCAGCATAATTATCTATTTCTAGGCTTAAAACACTGCCTAACTAAGATTACTAATTATCCATTCTCGAGCCGGTGGAACTTCTAGGCTAAATTCAAAACATGATGCTTGAGACCTTAGGCACTTTATTAAAATATGGAAATTGAACTTCTTATCGTTTAATGAGCAAACACATATCTGCTTCCACATATTCTAATACCTATTAGTTACAACTCAATGACAAGCTCAATGATTATACAGAAAATTTAACTAAACTCAAATAACTTCATACATGTCCATATTGGTTTCATTAGAACAAACCAAATACAACTCAGGTTTTCAATTATCATTATAGAATATTGTAAATACATGAACAAACTGCTGCAGGTCTATATTATTCCAACACTCAAAACAACAATTATAAGAATTTGGAGACTTAGATTCATACACGTTAACATACAAGAACACACATCTGCTCAAAATAAACAATAAAACAATCATAACTACACTAAGCATTTCATTAGTTCAAAACATGATTATAAATACTGGAGGTCAAAGCAGTACCTTACAGCAGCAAAGCAAAGGGAAGAAGAAAATAAGTCTCTAATTTTGAGAAGTGGCTAACAAACAGACTCCAACACAGCTTGATTGAAGATTCACACACATCAACTAACAACATTAATTCCCAGAAGAAGATCTCAATTTCAAGCTAGAATTAACTTGAGAAAACCAGAAACCAGTGAAGAGGAATGACAGAATCTTAGAAGCAGACCCTGAATTTAATTTTCCAAATCTGGAATGCACTTTTAATCCCAGAATTTTCTTTAGCTTTTGCTTTAAGAGAAAAATGAAAAGAAATCTCTATGTGGTGTATCAATTCTCTGAAGAATGCTGAAAATTCTGTCTCAAAATCAGTCTAAAGTTGAAAGAAAAGAAGCTGAGTTTTAGAGAGTTTTTTCGTGTATCAAAAATTTGTCTATGTGTGAGTGATATATGGCTTCTTATATAGAATGTAGGAGTGTGCTTTTGTGAGAAAAAATCATAGGAGTGTGAGGGAATCTGTCAGCTGAAATTTAGGGATAGGGCATCTTTTTCAACTGAAAATGCACAGCATTCCAATTTAAAATATTTTCTCTATTTTTAAAACCTTTAACTTCTAAAAATAACTCCCCTTTACCCACATCTGACCTAAATTACCTTATTTTATTTGTAATGACCCGATCGGTCGTTTTGAGCTCTAGCGCGTCGTTCAGTAGTTTGAAGCCATGAGCAGCTTCACTTCAGGTATTATGACTTCTACGCATGGTCGAAATTGAATTTCGGGAAGTTCGGAATGATTTGGAAAGAGAATTCTCATTTCGGAAGCTTTAAGTTGAAAGAATTGACTAAGGTTGGATTTTTGAGTATACAACCTCGGAACCGGGATTCGAAGGTTCCAGCAGGTTCGTATGATGATTTTGGACTTGGGCGTATGTCGAGACTGGTTTCAGAAGACCCAGGAACGTTTCGGCGCCTATTGTGGAAATTAGCATTTTGGAAGAATCTCATAAGTTTGGGTTGAAGTGCATTTCAGTGTTATCAATGCCCATTTGGGATTCTGAGTCTGGGAATAGCTCCGTATGGTAATTCTGGTATTGGGAGCGCGATCGAAAGTGAATTTGGAGGTCTGTAGGTCCTTTTGGAGTCATTTGGCTAAAGATAGAAATTTGAAGGTTTTTGGGAAGTTTGACCGAGAGTTGACTTTTTGATATCGGGGCCGGATTCCGATTTCGAAAATTGGAGTAGGTCCGTAATGTCAAATGTGACTTGTGTGCAAAATTTGAGTTCAAGCGGGTATGAATTGATAGGTATCGGCATCGAATATAGAAGTTTGAAGTTCTAAAGTTCATAAAGCTTGAATTGGAGGTCGATTCATGATTTTGGCGTTGTTTGATATGATTTGAGGCCTCAAGCAAGTCCACAATGTGTTTTGGGACTGGTTGGCATGGTTGGTTGGGGTCCCGGGGGCCACGAGTGGATTCCAGATGGTTAACGGATCAATTTTGGAATTTGAGGAAGAATTCAGGCAGCTGATATCTAGTGTAACTGCACCTGCGAGGTTTTGGCCGCAGGTGTGGAGCCGCAGAAGTGGCCAAAAGTGCCGCAGATGCAATTTTGGGCTGGAAGTGTAAGGACCGCAGATGCGGTCATCTCGCCGCAGAAGCGGGACAACACCTGCGGGAATTGAGGCGCAGAAGCGGAAAGGAGAGCCCGGAGAGAAACCGTTGTAGCGGTAGAGGGGCCGCACCTGCGGAACCGTAGAAGCGGTCATGTGACCGCAGGTGCGGAATTGCTGGAGGCAGTAAGGTTCTTTAAAATCGGGGGTCTTGGCCATTTTTCTCTTGTTTGAGCAATTTTTGGAGAACTTCAAGAGAGGGATTTCATCATCAAATATGAGGTAAGTTAATTTCACCCCTTGTGAGTTAAATACATGGGTTTGTTACAGATTTGAGCATGGAAACTGGTACAAACTTGGGGTTTGAGGGAAAACCTAGAATGATATTCTTGAATTTTGACCACGATTGGGTATGGTATTAAGAGAAAATCATGTATTTGAGTTCGTGAGTTCATGGGTAAACTTTATCTTCGAGAAATTTCGGAATTCAGGCACGTGGGCTCGAGGACAATTTTGTCAAATTTTCTATCGGGATTAGGAATTTTTATAAATTGGATCGTAATGAGTAATTGAATATATACTAATGGATTTGCATAATTATTGGCTAGTTTTGGAGCATTTAGCATCGATTCGAGTCTCCAGAAGGGCGTGGAATGCCGGTTGTGGATCTTCGAAGCGAGGTGAGTCTCCTTTCTAACCTTGTAAGAGGAAATTATCACCATAGGTGAAATAATTTGTTATGTTCTTATATTTGTGGAGGCTACGTACGCATGAGGTGACGAGAGTCCATGCGTAGCTACTATTATATGTAAGTCCCGGTAGTCTAGGACCCAAAATCATGCAATACTTGGAATATCTGTAATCTTGTTGGCAGTTGAATTGCTTAAATCCTATCGAATCGGTAAATGAATTTCAAAAAAGATTAAACTTCATTATCTTAAATCGCTAAAAGAGAATTGACTTTTATTTGGATAAACGTTTACCGATAAATTCTTAATTGGCTGTTTGAGCATGTATTTCTATTTGCACCTGTGTCGCATGTGTGATTCGCGAGCAGGATGATTGTTTATTTAAATTTGACCGCGTCGCATGTATGATTCTCGAGCGGAGTAATAGATGCATTTATGGTTCGCGCCGTTCGACCCTCGGCAGTGCACATTTTATATTTATGTTGGATCGGGCTGTACAACCTCGACATGATATGCCATGCTTGTATTGCTTGCTTGAGAATTTTAAATGTTGATAATTGCCCCTTCCTGAACAGAGATAATTTAATAAAGATAATGAAAAGTAAACCTTTGGAAATCCTTTATTATTTGAGAAGTTGTTTACTTGTTTTCCGGCTTTATGAGTTAAATTTTGCTTTATGAAAACCATGAATTCCTTACACTTTTTTCTATATTATCATTAGACCATTAGTTAGTGTCGAAGTCGACCTCTCGTCTCTACTTCTTCGAGATTATACGGGATACTCATTGGATATACGTTGTTTTTGCACTCATACTATACTTGTTGTGCATTTTTATTGCACAGGTTCAAGTGTGGCTAGTGGCTTAGTGGCATAGCGTCATGGTTGATACGGTGACTTAGGTGAGCTGCATTTATCGAGATGACCCACAACCAGCAGAGTCCCCTTCAGAGTATTTTACTGTTTTTTTCATTTCTGTCCACTTGTATTCCGGACAGTTACTATATTTTATTGCATTCTCTAGTAAATGTTCATGCACTTATGACATCGGGTTCTGGGATGATTATGGAGTATCTTGTATTAACTTCTTAACATTCATATTTGATTTGGAACGATTATCTTTTACTTGTAAAATTGAAGGAAAATCATAGTTTTCAAAATAATTAAAACGAGAATTTAATTAAGTATTTTGGTTGGCTTGCCTGGCAGCGGTGTTTGGCGCCATCACGACCCTTAGTGGATCGTGACATTATTACATTTGAACCCCTTATAGAGGCATCTTGTTTAACTAACTAAGGTTCCCTGATTCCCAAATTCCTTTCAACCCCTTTTACTTCTGTTATTACCCTTTCACTCCCTAAAGTTCCAATTGTGCATTCAAACATCAGTAAAAAAAAACTAAGACCAAACCAAGGATCATCAAAACAGAAACAACCTACCAATCAAACTTAGCTAAATCATTAACTCAATTAAAATTGGTTTAGTTAACCTAAAACACATGCAATTAACTAATTAATCTTATTTTTCTGACCTTAAACAAACTAATAACTAATTTAGTCAAAAGAAAAAAAAATCCAACACAGAAAACAAAAACAAAGGAAAACGATAAGAGATATACTAATTTTGGCCAGAAATGAGTGGACGATTGAGGCGAAACAATGAATTATTATGGCAATAAAACTTGGCCGATTAGTGGTGAGTTGGCCGGAATCCGATGAACTTCGCAATGAACCAAACTAACATGAATTGATTGCTCCTGTCAAGAGCAACCAACTCATGTAAGTTTGAGCCAAAACGTGCTTGAAATTTCCAGAAAACCCATATTTAGGTTTTCTAATTTTCTTAGATTTGAAATTGGCCGGATTTGGGGTGATTTTTGGAATAATTGATTGTGGATTTGTGTTGAGCATGAAGAGAGGAGTGTAGGGGTGTGATTTTGGGAGAGTTTGGGGTGCCACCTCCGCCGTGGGCGATTTCCGGCGGCGCCAGCGGCAGAGGTTTAGAGAGATGAGAGAGATGAGAGGTGAAGGGGAAATGGAGTTTGGGGGTTGGGGATTTGAAAGTTATATTGTAATAGGGAACTTAGTTGTGAGCCGTTGGATCTGTGGAGATCAATGGCTGAGTTTGGGGTATGACAAAACGACGTTGTTTGGGTTAATAAAGGGTTGGACTGAATGGGGTTATGGGAATTGGGCTGGGCAGTTTGTGAAGGGGAATTTCGGCTATTAGGTCACATGCTTGGCCCAAAATTGGCCTAGCAAGACCTCTTTCTTTCCTTTTTTTTTCTTTTTGATTTTAAATCCTACAAATTAGTTAAAAACCTTAATTAAGTTCTAAAACAATCAAATTAGTAGCATTAAACCTAATTATCTATTTCTACCATTTACATAATTAATTAACTTAGATTAATGAAAGAAAGTTACTAATTTTAACACTAAAAACTAAAAATGATAAATGAACATCATTTTTGTGATTTTTGTTTAAAAATGCGATTAACTTTTGTACTTAAACTCTAAATGCAATTAAGACCTAAAAATGCTATGTAATGAAGATTTGGACATTTTCTGATATTTTTCTATGATTTTAAAATGTAAAAATGCATGAAAAATATAACTAAATTCAAACAATTAATTAATAAAAATTCCTACAAATTCTATGAAAATTAAAAACAATTAAAGAACAATCTATTTGTGAATTTGAAGGAGTATTTTAGTCGGGCAAAAATCACGTGCTCACAGCTACCCCTCTTTGCTCGGAAATATGAAGGATTTTTAGGCAAAGATAAAGTGAGCAATTACGAGCGATTTTGCCCGTTTGGATACTTTATGGGAAGCACTTTGAAAAAGTTTGACCGAACTTGTTTCAGAGGTTGCCTATATATCCTTGACTATAAAGGAATTAGGTCAGTGTAGTTCTGGAAGTTTTTGATAGCTGGGACTACCGAGAAGCTGTAATTTCACTGCTATTGATGTTGTTACTGCTTGCTAAGCTCCTTATTACACCATAGTCAAAAATGAAAAAGACTAACTAAGCCTGTCAGCTACGAGTTACAAGATTCATATTTATAAGTCTTCTAAAACTTGATCTTGAGTCTTGGTTGGTTCTTCATGCAAACTCTGATATGAACCTTGATTCTTGCTAGCTGCAGGTGCTAGTTCATTCTTCTTCGGCTTTTTTAGATCAATACTGAACATGCAAAGCTTGTGACTTCAATCAGGTCTTGAGCAGTCCACATCTTTTTTTCGTTTCTGTACTTTGAGTTCACTTTTTTTCTTTTCTTTTCTTTATTTTGGATTGAGACTTCTTCTTGTCCATCTCGAACCTTGTGCCTTGAGGTAACAACCTACTTAGAGACCCAAAACAAACGATTGGTAAGAAAATTTAATTTGAAACTATTTTTCTGCCTCAATTTTCACTAGAAAAATTTCGTAAATTATTGGTAAGAAAACTCTATACTACTTCATTATTGAAAGTAATAAAAGGTCGGGATTGGTGTTACCCTAATAAAACAGAGACTAGGGAGTAAAGACCCTATGTCTAAAATGAAAGAAACTAGGGTGTGGAGACCCTATGTTGGAAAAACGACTAGGGAGTGGAGACCATATGTCTAAAAATATCAACTAAGGAGGGGAGACCCTTTTGTTTAAAAATTATCAACTAGGGAGTGGAGACCCTATGTTGGAAAAACGACTAGGGAATGGAGACCCTATGTCTAAAATCATCAACTAGAGAGTGGACACCTTATGTTGGAAAAGCGACTAGGGAGTGGAGACCCTATATCTAAAATCATCAACTAGGGATTGGAGACCCTATGTTGGAAAAGTGCCTAGGGAGTGGAGACCCTATGTCTAAAATTATCAACTAGGGAGTGAAGACCCTATGTTGGAAAAGTGACTAGGGAGTGGAGACCCTATGTCTAAAAATCATCAACTAGGGAGTGAATGCCCTATGTTGGAAAAGCGACTAGGGAGTGGAGACCCTATGTCTAAAAATCATCAACTAGGGAGTGGAGACCCTATGTCTAAAAATATCAACTAAGGAGGGGAGACTCTTTTGTCTAAAAATTATCAACTAGGGAGTGGAGACCCTATGTTGGAAAAACGACTAGGGAGTGAAGACCCTATATCTAAAATCATCAACTAGGGAGTGGAGACCCTATATTGGAAAAGCGACTAGGGAGCGGAGACCCTATGTCTAAAAATCATAAACTAGGGAGTGGAGACCCTATGTTGAAAAACCGACTAGTGAGCGGAGACCCTATGTCTAAAAATCATCAACTGAGAAGTGAGACCCTATGTTAAAAAAGCAACTAGGGAGTGAAGACCTTATATCTAAAATCATCAACTAGGGAGTGGAGACCCTATGTTGGAAAAACGACTAGGGAGTGGAGACCCTATGTCTAATAATCATCAACTAGGGAGTGGAGACCCTATGCTGGAAAAACGACTACGGAGTAGAGACCCTATGTCTAAAAATCATCAACTAAGGAGTGGAGACCCTATGTTAGAAAAACGACTAGAGAGTGGAGACCCTGTGTCTAAAAATTCATCAACTAGGGAGTGGAGACCCTATGTTGGAAAAGAGACTAGGGAGTGGAGATTCTATGTCTAAAAAGTTATCAACCAGGGAGTGGAGACCCTATATTGAAAAGATGACTAGGGAGTGGAGACCCTATGTCTAAAATAAAACCAACTAGGAAATGAAGACTCTATGTTGGAAAATGCAGCTAGGGATTGAAGACCCTATACTACCAGGATTTTGAACTTTTATTCCTTTTTTTTATCATTTTCATCATCATTTTTTCTTTTTCTTTTTTATTTATTTCAGAGAATGAGTAACTGCGGGAAAGCATTTTGTAGGAGACTTCCCTATTTGGAGTTTTTGCTACAAAACTGTTTCTAGCCCTTCGCAGTTTCTTTTTGGTTGCACCTACTTTTTGCAAGGTTGCTTTTGGATTGCATATATTTACTTTTTTTTTCAAACAAAGAACGATTTGTAGTTTGAAACGGTGGTTGGTTTTTTGGCCTTGAATGTTTCGGTCACTTGATCTCTACCCTTTCAATTGCAACTGGTTGTTTCTTGAATACTGATTACACTTCTGACCTTGGAGAACCTCTGGCTTTTCTAGACTTTGCCATGAAGGTTAGTCACGTGGGACTTAACCTCTCAACTTTATTTTTTTCTTTATGGGCATTTAACTTTGATTTCCTTTCTTTTTAGGAGTTTTTGATTTCGAAATATCGGCCATCATGGCCAGTCGAAGTTGACTCGATGCACATGCCGAGGCTGGATACCTTCTTGAATATTGGCTCGTATTAGACAAAAACCATATAAATCAATCTTACCATCTTTTCTTTGTATTAGTTTCAGAATAGAATTAGACCAAAAAGGATTCAAAGAAAAACAAATAATGAAATGGACAAATGAACTTAGACGAAAGGTATCCCTTTCGGGGAAATGATAGAAGGACTTATCTAGAGTGCATGCGAACTTCAATGAACATGACATGTCTCTTGGACTGGATGCCTGATTTGTGTAAACCGTTCAACTCTCCGAAATTTATCATAACTTATACCTCAAAATTGAGAAACTTTGTCAGGACTCTGTCGATGCCGATGGTTGCGAGGATCCCCTTTTCGATTAGTGGCGCCTTTTGCGAGTTTTCACCAGCTGACCTCTCTCATTTCTTTTCTCACCATCACCTTATAGTGCTCTTTGCGAGTTTTCACTAACAAAACTCTCTCATTTTCAGTTTCTCTGCTTACCATCGCCTAACGGTGTCCGTGAGGGTTTTCACCGATAACACTCTCTCATTTTATTTCTCTCATTTTGTTGTATCAAATCCAAGTAATTGTATCCTCCCATTTCGAACCTCTTTGTTGATTGATCAGAAGGACTTGAACATGGATTTGGGATAACAAGCATTTGGATTGAATTACAACTTTGGAACCTTTCGGGCAAAATCATCCCCGAACCATTATAACTTCTGCCTCAGTTTCAACTTTGGGGGAATTTGGATTTTTGTTTTGGTGTGACTGAACCCCAGAGAGAGGCTGCCTACGTATCCTTTCGGAATCAAGTCGAACATAGTTCAAGGAACTTTGTTTTTGATTTTTTTGTTTTGCTTTTTCTTTTCATATATTTTTTAAAATGACTTTTAGGGTCCAAAGAGGGTAATCAAAGAAAGGGAACCGACTCAAAGGGTTTGCAAGGGTTGTTAGTGTTTGGGTAGTGAGAATGAAAGCATTTGTCATCCCAATCAGAGCATGTTAGAGTTGTGTGAAGGGTAAAATGTAATACCTTTTTATTGCATCTGCATTGATGGTTGTCTCGGGATCATTTCCTTCGATGTCTCCCAAATACAGCACTCCCATTGGCAGCACTCTTCTTACAATGTAATGATCTATCCAATTTGGAGCAAATTTTCCTTTCGCTTCTTCATGATATGGGAGAATACGCCTCAAAACGACTTGGCCCACTTCAAAGTTTCTTGGCCGCACTTTCTTGGTGTAGGCACGGGCCATTCTTTGTTGGTACAACTGCTTGTGACAAACTACGGCCATCCGTTTTTCATTAATCATGGTCAATTATTCCTACCGTGTCTTGACCTACAATGATTCGAAGAGAGGAAATTTCAACTTCTGCAGGTATTACGACTTCAGTGCAGTAAACCAATAAATAGATCATGGCTCCAACTGATGTGTGCACGGTTGTGTGATATTCCAATAATGCAAAAGGCAGCTTTTCATGCCATTATCTTGAACTTTGAATCATTTTCCTGAGGATCTTCTTGATATTCTTGTTTGCAGCTTCAACGGCGACATTATCTTTGGGCCGATAAGGGGTAGAGTTACGATGCGTAATCTTAAATTGTTCGCATACCTCCCTCATCAAGTGGTTTTTCAGATTTGCAGCATTGTCTGTAATGATAGTTTTAGGAATACCAAAACGATAAATAATGTTGGAATACACAAAGTCCACCACCGCTTACTTGGTGACGGCTTTGAAAGTGACTGCTTCAACCCAATTTGTGAAATAATAATTGGCAACCAAGATGAATTTGTGCCCATTTGAAGCTTTCAGCTCGATTGGCCCAATGACATCCATACCCCATGCAAGGAATGGGCAAGGTGCTGACATAGGATGCAACTCTGAAGGCGGTGCATGAATCAGGTTACCATATATCTAACACTGATGGCACTTCCGGGCAAAACTAAAACAATCCTTTTCCATGGTCATCCAGTAATAACCTACTCGAAGGATTTTCTTTGTAAGGACATATCCTTTCATGTGGGTCCCACATACTCTCGAATGCACTTCGTTCATGATCTTTTCAGCTTCTTTGGCATCTACACACCTCAAAAGATTCAGATCTAGAGTTCTTTTTTACAAGACTTCTAATGGTTCTCTTTTGGTCTCCACTGGCTTGCTCGGGATATTCCTTTGTTTTAAAAACCTTTTGATATCATGATATCATGACTGAACATCTAGTTCTATTTCAACTGCATTATAATAACCATACCTCTCTCGAATTTAGATTTCCAGCAGGTCAATATGGACATTGCCCGGATATGGCAGCATTGAGGCCAAAGTAGCTAGTGCGTCAGCTAACTCATTGTGGAATCGAGGAATATACCTAAACTTGACAGACTTAAACTGTTTACTAAGATTTTCCACATATTGCCTATATGGGATAAGCTTTATGTCTCGAGTTTCCCATTCACCTTGGGCTTGCTGAATGATCAAATCAGAATCTCCCATGATTAACAATTCCTCTACATCCAAATCAACTGCCATGTTCATGCCCAAGATGCAAGCTTCATACTCGGAGTGTTGTTCATATAGAAGAGTCGAAGCCGGGCTATAGCCGGATAGTGCTGACCAGTGGGCAAAATCAAAATTGCCCCAATCCTAACATCTTTTGCATTTACTGCTCCATCAAAGAATATTTTCCAAGCATTGGTGTCTTCTAGAATTACTTCAACTGAATTTACTTCCTTGTTTGGAAAGTAAGTACTTAGGGGTTGGTATTTATCATTAACCGGGTTCTCAGCTAGATGATCCGCCAAGGCTTGAGCTTTCATCGCCATGCAGGTGACATAGACAATGTCAAACTTAGTGAGCAGGATTTGCCATTTTGCTAACCTTCCCGTGGGCATTGGTTTTTGGAATATGTACTTCAGAGGATCTATTCTGGTTATGAGATATGTGGTGTAGGCCAAAAGATAATATCTAAGCTTCTGGGCGACCCAAGTTAGGGCGCAACAAGTTCTTTCCAACAAAGTGTACTTGGCTTCGTAACTAGTGAACTTCTTACTCAAGTAGTATATGGCTTGCTTTCTCTTCCCGATCACGTCATGTTGTCCTAGGACACAACCAAAAGAATTTTCCAAGACTGTCAGGTACAAGAACAAAGCTCTCCCTGGCTCATGTGGAACCAACACTGGCGGATTTGACAGATATTCTTTGATTTTATCAAAGGCTTCTTGGCTCTCATCCGTCCATTGGTTGTCGTGTCTTTCTTTAACTATTTGAATATGGGCTTGCAGTTGTAGTGAGTTGAGCGATGAATCTGCTGATGTAATTCAGTCTTCCTAGCAGACTCATGACCTCTTTCTTGGTTCTTGGAGGTGGAAAATCCCGAATAGACTTTATCTTTGTTGGATCTAACTCGATACCCCTCCGACTGACTATAAACTCCAGAAGTTTTCCAAACGGAACTCCAAATGCACATTTAGCTGGGTTCAATTTCAAGCCATACCTGCACAGACACTCAAAGAACTTTCTCAAGCCCCGCACATGGTCTTCCTGTGTTCTAGATTTAATGATCACATCATCCACATACACCTTAATTTCCTGGTGCATCATGTCATGGAAGATGGCAGTCATAGCTCTCATGTAGGTTGCCCCGGCATTCTTCAAACCAAATGGCATAACCCTGTAACAATAAGTGCCCCAAGGTATGGTGAAAGTCGTCTGCGTCTTCTTCAATCATCAGAACCTGGTGATACCCAGCATAACAATCCACGAAAGACTATAACTCATGTTTGGCACAGTTGTCAACAAGAATGTGGATGTTTGGCAATGGAAAGTTATCCTTAGGGCTTGCCTTGTTCAAATCCAAATAATCAACACACACTCGGGTTTACCCGTCTTTCTTTGGCACTAAAACCATATTAGCCAACCATGTAGTGTATCAGACCACTCGAATCACACCAGCTTTCAATTGTTTGGTGACTTCTTCTTTGATCTTATAACTGATGTCCATTATAAACTTCCTCTGCTTTTGTTGAACGGGTAGATAATCGGGATAAGTTGGCAATTTATGTACTACCAAATCAACACTCAGTCCTGGCATATCATCACAGGACCATGAAAACACGTCTTTGAACTCAAACAAAAGTATAATCAACATATCTTTAGTTCTTTCATCGACGTGAGTGCATATCATGGTTTCTCGGACCTCTTCCGGACTGCCCAAATTAACTAGCTCGATTTCATTTAAGTTTGGCTTAGGCTTATTCTCAAATTGTTCCAATTTTTGATTTATTTCCCTAAAAGCCTCATCTTCATTATTTCACAGTTAGACCACATTTTAGGATCTGAGCATGAAGTATGCAAGCACGTCATATTATTTAAGTCCGCATTATTAAAACTGAAAAGAAAAAGATAAGAAAATAATAATATCAGAATAAAGAAAATGGAGACATCCATTGACAATGAAATATAGATTTCATTTCATTTCATTGAAGATATGAGGGTTTACATCGATGTCAAAAGACAATAAAATAAAAACATTCCAGTTACACCCTAAAATAACTCGTAATGTAGAAAAGATATCAAGACTGGACTACCGAGATTCCCGACTGACATTGAATGGGGTAGCTTTCCAATTCTGAAGCTTGGCATTTGGTCCTTTGTACATCACCTTACAGTGCTCGTGCCTTCCCTCGGCTGGACCCATGTGGGACTCGTACAATATTTGTTTCATGGCTTCACAAATATCCTCAATCTCTTCGGCCGTGAAGGACTCTTCTTCTTCTTCTTCTTCTTCTTCTTCTTCTTTTTCTACATACTTGGGTTTAACAAATGACTTAGCGAGACGTGGAACGGGCTGAGGTAGGACCCACCCATTTTTCTTATGCTCATCAGCGCATTTTATGTCGACATTTGTAGCTTGAAAACCTACACCGAAGAACTTCTCATTGGCGGTCGAAGTGATGGGCTCTGTGATGCCTTGAGAGATACCCCGAGCCCCTTTCTGGACGTGTACCCATGTTTAATCATTTCACTGGCGACCATGACCGATGCATTAGATAAGCAAGGTTGAGGGAACAAGGCCCCTTCTTCATATTCGTCGGCGACCACAATTTCGAAGGCTTGATAGACAATGTGCTCAGTTCCTTTTTTAGCTTCGAGACACGGGACTGACGGGTCCCTATAAATGGACTGTTCATCCTTCCCATGGACAACAATTTCTTGGTTTTCATGTTCAAACTTGACCATTTGGTGGAGAGTGGAGGGCACAACTCCTGCAGCGTGAATCCATGGTCTTCCTTGGAGAAAATTATATGAAGTATCCATGTCCAGTACCTGGAAAGTCACTTCGAAATACACAGGTCCAATGGTCAAAATCAAATCAATTTCCCCTATTGTGTCTCACTTGACACCATCAAAAGCGTGCACACAGACATTGTTTGGTCGAATTCTTTCTGTTCCGATTTCCATCCTCTGAAGCGTTGAGAGAGGGCAAATGTCGACCCCAAGCCCACCATCTAGCATGACCTCTTCACATAATAACCTTCGTATTTGATAGTCAAGTGAAGGGCTTTGTTGTGAGCGGCTCCCTCCGGGGGCAAGTAATTGCGGCTGAAAGAAATTCTGTTAACTTCAAAGAATCGTTCAGCCATTCTCTCCAATTGTTCGACTGAAGTTACAACCGGGATATATGCCTCGTTCAATGTTTTCAAGAGTACCTTCTTATGTTCATTTGAGCCCAATAGCAGGGATAAAAACGAAACCTGGGAAGGAGTCTTCCTGAGTTGATCAACTATGGCATATTCCGAAGTTTTCATTTTTCGAAAAAACTCTTCTGCTTCATCAGCGCTCACAGGCTTCTTGGGTGGAAAACATTTATCCTTGTTCAGTTTTAACTTCTTTAGCTCTTCTGGGTTGTGGTACTTCCGAGATTGGTTCATTTTGTTCACCTTTCCCATAATCTCTTTCCCGTTGTAAATAACTAATGTTTTGCTATAATTCTAGGGGATTGCTGCGGGGTCTTTCATAGGGCTCTGTGGTGCGCATCTGATAACCATAGGCTCAGTCAGCCTTGGTGGCGTTACCGGCCCTCGTGCCACATAAGTCCCTTTTGACACATACAACTTTGGCGCATTCAGCGTGGTTTTCCTTTTCTCAAACCGTTTGGGAATGTTTAACATGAGCTTCTATTTCCTTGGGGCCCTAGGAACATAGAGAATTGTGTCCTTAGCAGGTGCTGCCTCAGTTTTTGTTTCCACAACTTTTTTTGCAACTTGAGGAATTTGAGTGATTTTTTTCTCATTTCTGGCTTGTTTCGCCGCCGCTTTAGGCCTTGCTTCTGAATCGGCAATAGCAATGATAGCTTTCAAGATAGTATCAAACTCTTTATCATCACAAATAATTCCAATGACCGGCCCGTTGTTGTGAGCCGGTAATGGATTGTTAGTAATATTGGGGGCTTCCTCGTCCCTCAGCACCACTCATTTTTGTTCTATCAAATTCTCAACTGCCCTCTTGGGAGTCCAAAAATCCTCCATATCATGACCCTCTGTCTTAGAATGATAGGCACATCTGGTACATGGCCGGTAAGATGGAGATTCCGAATTTTGCCGGTTTGGAGGCCCAAGTTGCAATAGACCCATCTAGATTAATTTTGGAAACGGGCTAGAGTAGGACTTACCAATAGGGGTGAAGTCGTGTCTTCTGGGAGGATTACGGGGGCGTGTATTGTGTTGGTAGTTGTTTTATGGTGGACAAGAGTTATATGGAGCTTGGTGAGGATGGTTATTTATGGGAGGTGGAGCTCGGTTTTTGTTGTAGTGCTATTGTGGCCGTGTATAGGGTTGGGCATTCATCACCGTATAGGGACGCGGTGCCACGACATATGCTACATCTTGATAGGGGTAGTAGTGTTGTGGGGTTTTGGGAGGCAGGTAGGAATGATCACAGGATCAACGGGGGCTTCTCGAACCTGAAGCCGTCATGAATCTTTCTTCCCTCTTCTTTCGATTTGCTAAACCCCCCGAGCCGTTCTGGATGGCTTGGGAAGTGGCTCTCAGAGCAAATTAACTTATGATTCGGCTAGTTTTCAGGCCATTTTCTACCATTTTCCAATTTTTATGGCTTTTGCAAAAGGTTTGCCCATGGCAGACATTATGTTCTGAGTAATCGGCCTCTTGGGCCTACAAGAAAACATTTACCATTTCTGTCTCATCCATTGGCAGTTTCACTGTGGATGCTTGCTCACGCAACTTGATATCGTATTCACGGAAGCTTTCCATGGTTTTCTTCTTGATATTGGTCAGGGAATTCATATTTGGAGCTATATCAACATTGTATTGAAATTGCCTAATGAAATCTCGGGCCAAGTCGTCCCATATATGCCAATGGGAGATGTCCTGGTCCATTTACCATTCTGACGCAATTCCTGTCAAGCTCTCCCCGAAATAGGCCATCAAAAATTCTTCTTTTCCACCCGCCCCTCTCAGCTGATTGCAATATCTTCCAGATGAGCGATCAGGTCTCTGTGCCCATTGTACTTCCAACGAGCAAATGAACATGAGGAAACATGCACAGATCGGAGTACGAAACACTCTTTTGGCCACTTAGGCCTTGCATGTTCTTAAGACTTTGTTCGAGACTTTTTATTTTTTGAGCCATTTCTTATTGCTTGGGGTTTCTTGACATTTTTTCTGGTTCCATTGGAGACTCATATTGCGGGTGATGAGGGTAAGAATTCAAGGTGACATGAGTTGTGTCTAGATGAAATACGGGACTTGAAAAGTGAAAGCTGGAGGCTTGAAGCATGGTCGGAACACTATTAGCTGTGCCATAGTAGTGACTGGGGGTGCAGTGAATACTGTAGAAGGTACTCCTGGGAACGGTGCCTGGGGGAGAACCTCAGAAGGCATACCGGTGAAATTAGCTGATATAGTAAGGTACCCAAACAGGATGAATGGGTTGGTTGCATGGATGGGGATGTTGGAGGTTCCACTCGTCTTGGGAAGCAGTTCAGGAAATCCGGGGATTGTAGCGGTTCTTTGCCATTAGACCAAACATCCCATATCTCTAACATACGGCAACACAACCTTCTGTTTTCTTCACCAGCTACTGATTATAACTGTAGGATAACCGATACCGGGCTATCCTCAGGCTCAATAATTGGTAGATGACTTTCGAAAGCCATAGGAATACTACCTTTGGATCTTGTGAAGTAACCGATACCGGGCTATCCTCAGGCTCAATAATTGGTAGATGACTTTCGAAAGCCATAGGAATACTACCTTTGGATCTTGTGAAGTAAGGATGGGAAGCCATATTACCACAAAACCAACCACCTGAAACAAGATTTGGTCTCATTGCACACACAACAAGCCGGATAGGGAATCGCATATTGGGGATGCAATGCACCTAAAAAGTTAAATGTTTCTAAATATTTTTGTAACAGCTATGTGTTTCATCCCAGCTTTGCTATCTCTTTTCTTAGATTTCAAATCCTAATTTCTTTTTCTTTCTCTTTTGCTATTTTTTACTCTTTTATTTCTTTAATCTTTTCTTTCTTTTTCACTCAATTTTCCTTTTCTTTCTCTCTCTTTTTACTCTTTTTTTGGTTTATTTTTCACTCAGATTGTCTATAACTATGATCGAATCCGATGGGGATTGCCTACGTATCACGATATCACATGAATCAGATCATTACGTAGTTCAGGGGAAAAAGGCAGAAATAAAGAAAAGAAGTTTTTGGGTTTTTCAATATTTTATTAAATAAAAATCTTTTTGGATTTTTCTATTACAAAGACTTGGGAATACTGATGATAAAAAAATAAAAAACAATATAAACTTAAAAATAGAAAAACTAACAGACTTGAAAAAGAAGAACAGACTCGAAAAAGTAGAATACAGACTCAATGCTAAAAAGGTCAAGAATACATACAAGCCTCCAATGCTACTCCGGGGGCCCGCGGGATATCAGTCGGTCTCGACACTGGCCTATGTACAATCTCTTCTTGAAGCTACTCTAAATCAGCCATCACCTGACGGACAAAGGTCATCACAGCAGCAAAGAACATGGACCTGGTCATATCTTCGCATTCATGTCATTTCATTGCAACATAATCAACAATTTCCTTAATCCTCATTCTAATGACACCCTTTTCTTGAAGCAGGCACCCAATTTGCTGTGACCGAGCCTCCAACACCTGCATGGCCGTATGGTTTTGGTCTTGCAATTGCTACATGTCTTATTCCAATCGGGACATCAATGTATATCAATGCTCTCTTTCCGTTTTGAAGTTCTTGGTATGTTGTACCATTTCATTTTTAAGGATGGCCAGCTTCTTCCTTAAAATTGTGACCTCTTTGTCATATCTCTACTTCAGTTGGTAATCCAACCTTGTCCGTTTTTCCGCACCTCTTGCCAACTGCGCTTGAGCCCTCAACAAATCTTTCTCGGCCTTTGTTAGGTCGATCGCATAATCATGCACATTCAACATTAAACTGCTTATGAGTTTCTCATCCTTCTCGCTCCTCACAGGCGTTTCAGCAGCTATCCTTATGTCCCGGAGTTGGGCTTGGAGTGCCTTGTTCTCCCGGGTCAACCTTCTCCTTTCACCTTCAACTTCTTGCACATGTAAGTCATTGTTAAATGCGATGTTTATCAACTTTTATTCTAAGGTGTGAATGGTGGCTTGATATTTCTTCTCCTTTTCTCCCCAGGTCAACCGTTCTCAGATTTTGTCATCAAAAGCCTGAATGTGAGGTCTTTTGGCGGGCCTTTCGGGCTCAGGCTCTAGCTTATCACTAGCACAAGATCTTTTCTCAAACCATATGGCATAATATGGGTCCACTTCTCCTCTCGCAGGATCTGGTACCTGAGTGTCATCTTTCAAATATCGGTAACCATTCCAATCTTGTTGGACTAAAGCCTCGGGTAGTAGAGCTTCTGGGTGTAGCTCAATGACTTGGGTACTCAAATCTTCATCTTCAGGCACCACTTGATATCTTCCCAACTGTCTTAAAACTCTCTGTGGTGCGTACGGTTGGACACTTCTTAAATCCATCAACATCAAATAGCTTTTTGTAGCTGTCATGTGTATGACTTCACTTACCGGGAGCCATCCCAAAGTCCATTCAATCTGGCTTGCCTTTAGAGTTCTTAGATGGAAGACCCATACTTCAAACCCTTATGGAGAATTATAATCTCTCACCCTTTCCTCATAACTCCCGATGAAGTTGTTCTTGCTCGGGCAATAACTCAGGAATTTGGGGTGATGTCGGAGATGCTCGATCAACCACATCTGCAAAAGAATGTTGCAACATTCAAAAAACTGAGCCCCAGACTTACACAATGTCAATGCTCGACAGATGTCCGCCAATATTAGCGGAGCAAGTGTATGATCTTCCTTGGTAGGGAGGACTTATGCAATTCTGGCCATGCAGATATCTATTGTCCCTTCTGCATTTGGGAAGACCATAATCCCTAGAAATGCCACTATGAAAGTAGAGCGACGATGAATTTGCCAGGTGCTCTTATTTTGCTTGTTGTTTAATCCCTTTTCGTGTGTTTCAAACCCAACCGAGTGCCCAAACCTGGAATAGAGGAAGTAAAAGGAACATCATCCTTTGTTTATATTGGTCTTCTTCATTTGCTTACTGATGTTCAAGAGATCAAAGAATCGGTGTACAGAGGGAGACATTGGGAACATAAGTTGTTGATTTCTCATGTCCCGTCCAAAACCAGTATATCTAGCTATTTCTTCCAAGCTAGGAGTAAGCTCAAAATCTGAGAAACGGAAGACGTTGTGGGCAGGATCCCAAAAAGTGACCAAGGCCTTAATCAGATCATCCCATGGTTTAACATTCATAATATCTATGAGAGAGACCAAATGCTCTGTTACCCAATCCTGACCATCTTTATCTAAGTCATACCACCACATTTGAAGCTGCAGTGGAGCCTGCTCTACAACCGTTAATGGCAGATTCTGGACAGTGTTCATTTTGTACCTGTGAATGGTTAGGATTAGGGTTGACTCCAGTGGAATCTTTTTGCAAAGTAAGTTTTCAATTTTCTAAAAAAAAAATCAAAGGAAGGTGGATACTTATGCAATATTAGCAACAGGTGGCTATTTTTGCAATAATGACCCCTTCACACTTTCAAATAAAGTTTGAGGCCAGAGAAGGGCTGGAAAAAGTGATATCCCATTGACAGACACGTCCATTATTTGTGAGAATAGCTCTTCGATAATTTGAAGATGTTCTAAGGCTATTCCGTCAAAAAATGGATCAAGACACAATCGAGATGGGTCGGCTTATTGTTTTGATCAGAGCACTGGCCATATTTATATTATATTTGGTTATTTTTTGCAAAAATAAGGCCGAACCCTATGTAGGTTGCCTGCGTATCTCACATCCGATGAGAATCAGACTTGCGTAGTTTGGTCAATTTTGACGTAACCGGGAAAACGTGATATTGACTCATTTTGAAATGACTCTTTTTAGTTTTTCAATTTTCATTGTTTTTCATTTGTTTTTTGAATAATTTTGGTAGAGTTTCAGGATATTTTCAAATATTGGGGTTTTCAAAACTAGACTTAACTTCTCCCTTACCTTACTCTTGGTTTTTCTCTTGATTTTCTTTTCCTAGCCGATCAACATGCAAGCTGAAGCAAATAAATGTACAAATAGCACGTAAGATGCATCAGGATGATCTTTTATTTTGGGTACACCTGTCCTAGATGAACCCAACCCGTGTGCTGAGTCCCTAAAGTTAAATGCACGTGATGCAAACAAACGTTCCTACTAGGGATCTGGCATGAGTCTATGTTATTCTAGGTTTAAACTTGGGGTTGTGTTCTAGACATGGCTTACCCAAGTGGACAGCTCGACCGAGGTGGGAGAAACGTTCTGGGAGCACGAAAGTCTACCCGGCCTAGTTGTTGACCCAGCCTCGTTCTATTTGGTATGACTTCTAATAGAAAAATGGGTCACACGTACGTGTGCACCATATTTTTAGAAGACTTAGAAGGGAGGTAGAAGAAGACAATATTACTATCAGAGCAGTAAATAAGCGTTAATTAGCACATTAGGCCCATAAACACAGTAATATCAATAAACAATAAAACCAAGTAGGGATTAAATTAACAAGCTCGAATTCTGAACCCAAACCAGAGATTCTAGGTTCTTTTCCCCAGCAGAGTCGCTAGATTTGTCACACATCCTTTTTCTCGAAGGTATAGGGAGTTTTTCCAATTAAAGTGACATTATTCAAAATAAAATTATTTATTTATTTTTAGAGTCGTCACTTGGAATATTTATGGTGTCCTAAGTCACTGGTTTATTTAAAAATCCCAAATCGAGGAAATTTGACTCTGTTTTAAAGTCTGCGAACACAGAAGACCGGATAAGAAATTTTGTTAACTCGGGAGAAGGTGTGAGGTACTTCCGGATTCTGTGGTTTTAATACGGTCTCTTTAATCATATCTGGATTAATTAAATTATTAAATTACGTATTTTTAGAACCTATGCGCGTTTTACCTTTTACCACTTTTTAATTATGGCGTTTATGGAATTAATCTTGAAACGGATTCCATGTGTATAAATCCGTTTTATTTGGGACGTTAAAAATCATGTCACGCGTACGTGTACACAATTAATCATGCTTTATTATTATTAAGATTGTTTGGCCAAAGTGGCGCGAACTCATACTTTGATTTATTTTTGGGAATCGTAATCATGTAACGCGAACGTGTACACAACCGCGATAGTAGATTAAATGCGTGCCTAAAGCATTTCTACAGATATTTGATTAAATGTGCCTAAAACATTTCTGCAGATATTCATAGGGTGAATTAATCTCCTAAGTCATTCTTTCCTAAGTTAAAGATCGCATGTGCATGGTTCTTGATTATAGAACAAATGTTGGCAGAGATTACATAAACAAATATGGGGTGAACCAGGCGGGTCTATACTTTACAAGGTTACGAAGGTAACCATATTTTCATTATTCTATATCTAAAGCTCAAAGGTATCTAGTTGATTTCAGATGTTACTTAAACTAAATCATATGGGTAAGAAGAATGTTTGCAATCAGAATTGAGTTCAAACCAAATTTTTTGCACAGTGGCGTTGTTTGACCAGCTGCTCATAGCAATGGGCATAAATGGCTGGCCCAAACACACTACAAGCAAGCTCTCATTGAGTAGACTTGAAGTCTTTAGAAACTAGAAAACTATCTCAACTAGGCCAAATCATTACCAAGCCCAGAACAAATATGAAACTACATGCAAACGTTGATTCTGCAAAACCCCATTTTCGCAAATTTAGACAACATTGGGAATCCAAATATTATTACAAAATCAGTTACAACGGATCAACATACAGCTCATCAGCATAATTATCTATTTCTAAACTTACACTGCTTAACTAAGATTACTATTTATCCATTCTCGAGCTTGTGGAACTTCTAGGCTAAATTCAAAATTTGATGCTTGAGACCTTATCCACTTTATTAAAATCTGAAAATAGAACTTCTGATCCTTTAATGAGCAAACACATCCATGTTTCCACATATTCTAACACCTATTAGTTACAACTCAAGGACAAGCTCAACGATTATATAGAAAATTTAACTAGACTCAAGTAACTTCATACATGTCTATATTAGATTCACTAGAACAAACCAGATGCAAGTCAGGTTTTCAATTATCATTACAGAATATTGTGAATACATGAACAAACTACTGCATATCTATATTATTCCAACACTCAAAAAACAATTATATGAATTTGAAGACTTAGATTCATACACGTTAAACATACAAGAACACATAATGCACTCTACTCAAAATAAACAATAAAACAGTCACAACTACACTAAGCATTTCATTAGTTCAAAACATGATTACACATACTGGAGGTCAAAGCAGTACCTTACAGCAACAAACCAAAAGGAAGAAGAAATAAGTCTCTGATTTTGAGAAGTGGCTAACAAACAGACTCTAACACAGCTTGATTGAAGATCAGCACACAGCAACTAACAACATTAATTCCCAGAAAAAAATCTCAATTTCAAGCCAGAATTAACTTGAGAAAACCAAAAACCAGTGAAGAGGAATGATAGAATCTTAGAAGCAGACTCTGAATTTTATTTTCCAAATCTAGCATGAACTTTTAATCCCAGAATTTTCTTTAGCTTTTGCTTCAAGAGAAAAATGAAAAAAATCTCTATGTGATGTGTCAATTCTCTGAAGAATGCTGAAAATTGTGTCTCAAAATCAATCTAAAGGTGAAAGAAAAGAAGTTAAATTTCAGTGAGGTTTTTCGTGTGTCAGAAATCTGTCTATGTGTGAGTGATATATGGCTTCTTATATAGAATGCAGTAGTGTGGTTTTGTGAGGAAAAACCATAGGGGTGTGAGAGAATCTGTCAGCTGAAATTTCGGGATAGGATATTTTTTCAACTGAAAATGGACATTTGTCCAATTTCAGATATTTTTTCTATTCTGAAAATAACCCTCTTTTACGCACATCTGACCTAAATTACCTTGTTTTATTACATTTGAACCCCTTCTAGAGGCATCTTGTTTAACTAAGATTCCCTGATTTCCAATTTCCTTTTGACCCCTTTTACTTCTGTTATTACCCTTTCACTTCATAAAGTTCCAATTGTGCATTCAAACATTAGCAAACAAAAAACTAAGAGCAAACCAAGGATCATCAAAACAGAAACAACCTACCAATCAAACTTAGCTAAATCATAAACTCAATTAAAATTGGTTCAGTTAATCTAAAACACATGCAATTAACTAATTATTCTTCTTTTTCTAACCTTAAACAAACTAATAACTAATTTAGTCAAAGGAAAAAAATCCAACATAGAAACCAGAAACAAAGGAAAAAGAGAAGACATATACTGATCTTGGCCGAAAATGAGTGGACGATTGAGGCGAAACAACGAACCATGATGGCGATGAAACTTGGCCGGTCAGTGGTGAGTTGGCCGGAATTCGATGAGCTTCGCAATGAGCCAAACTAACATGAATCAATTGCTCGTGTCAAGAGCAACCAACTCATGCAAGTTTGAGCCAAAACATGCTTGAAATTTCCAGAAAAACCATATTTAGGTTTTTTAATTTTCTTAGATTTGAAATTGGCCGAATTTGGGGAGGTTTTTGGAATAATTGATTGTGGATTTGTGTTGAGCGTGAAGAGAGGAGTGTAGGGTTTGATTTTGGGAGCGTTTGGGGTGACGTCGCCGCCGTGGACGATTTCCGGCGGCAGCCAACGGCGGAGGTTTGGAGAGGTGAGAAAGATGAGAGGTGAAGGGGAAATGGAGCCGGTCTCTAGGATTTGGGGGTTGGGGATTCGACAGTTATATTATAATAGGGAACTCAGTTGCGAGCCGTTGGATCTGTGGAGATCAAAGGCTGAGATTGGGGTGTGACAAAACGATGTCGTTTGGGTTACTAAGGGGCCCAAAAATGGCCTAGCAAGGCCTCTTTCTTTCCTTCTTTTTTCTTTCTTTTTGATTTTAAATCCTACAAAATTAGTTAAAAACCTAAATTGAGTTCTAAAACAACCTAATTATTAGCATTAAACCTAATTATTTATTTCTACTATTTACATAATTAATTAACTTAGACTAATGAAAGAAAGTTACTAATTTTAACACTAAAAACTAAACATGTAAAACTGAACCTCATTTTTGTGATTTTTGTTTAAAAATGCGATTAACTTCTGTACTTAAACTCTAAATGCAATTAAGAACTAAAAATGCTATGTAATGAAGATTTGGACATTTTTTGGTATTTTTCTATGGTTTTAAAATGTTAAAAATGCATGAAAAATGCAACTAAATGCAAACAATTAATTAACAAAATTTCCTACAAATTCTATAAAAATTAAAAATAATTAAGGAACAATCTATTTGTGAATTTGTAGAAGTATTTTAGTCGGGCGAAAATCACGTGCTCACAATGATTAACAGGATTTCCTAATAGGTAACCGCTTTCAGGACTATTTTTTGGTGCTTTCGTTGCTAATAATAGCTAATAGTATATTTTCTTCTGGAGTATGTTGCCACACCTCTTTTTTCCGAGGGAGATAAGGAGTTTTTTCAATTAAAGTGACATTAATCGAAATAAAATTATTTATTTAATTTCAGAGTTGTCACTTGGAATAATTTATGGTGTCCCAAGTCACCGGTTTATTTTAAAATCCCAAATCGAGGAAATTTTGACTCTATTTATGATCCGCGAACATAGAAGACCGGTAAGGAATTCTGTTAACCCGAAAAAGGGTGTGAGGCACTCCTGAGTTTCGTGGTTTTAGCACGGTCACTCAACTGTTAGTAATTGGCCTAATTATCTGATTTATTGCATGTTTAGAACCTATTGTGCATTTTTAACTTCTTAAAATCGGTTTTAATTATTTATGAAATTTGTTTAAACAAGTCGCGATTTCACGCATTTGTTATTTTTGGACATATTGCAAATTGCGTCACATGAAATGCACCCGCGATTTATAACATGTTTATTTTAATTAATGTTTGAAGTTATGGTCGGGTCACATGACATGCACACTCAAATTGGAATTACGTATCATGACTATGCCACATGAACCATACCCATAATCACGATGATTGTTATTAATCGCGCCTAAAGCAACTATGAATATTCATAAGCGATTATTTTCCGAAGTTTGAGATCATGCCTGAAAGTTTAAGAGTTATGGAATGATTTATTGTGGCCAAACTACAAAATTGACTAAGCTAAAAGAATTGTTGCTGTTGGGTAGTGAAATGGGTAATTGGTTGAGGCCATGATGTACAGCGGCGCCTTAGTGTGTTCCAGAGTCCAATTGACTCTTTAAATTAATTTGACGTGTTTGGTTTCGGCCGAGTATATCAATTTCGGCCCATATTGAGGTCTAACATATCCAAACATTAAAATTCGTTTGGTTCATGTATTAAAGGGTGGATTATTCATAGAGAGGAAATCTAAGATTATAACTACATGGCTACAGATTTGATGTCTCAACAACTAAAACTGATATTACAAACCAAAAATGTCATAAAGGAACAATTCTTAAACTCTACCCATCTTAATACAGACAAGTCAAGAACAAGTTGGAAATTTATGCAACTAAGTAGCTACCATCAACAAAGTTCGAACATAGCGATATAATAATCATATTATTGGACTAAGTCATTGCCATTGATTTCATCTTAGAAGCAGTGACATTACATTGAACTAATTAACCTGAATAAGGCACTCATGAATCAAGATATAATACTCAAATAAAAAGGTTTCATCTAGTTACAAATTGTTACCAGAAAACTCATGAAATCAGGAACAAAGCTATAAAACTGTAACTAGTTACCCCTTCTGTTGTTACAAAAATGGCTTCCAAACTAGCAGCTTCTATAATGACAAAAGATCTTCTACTCAAACCCTTCAACTCAAGTGCATTTAGCTAAAGTTCAAACCAATATCATAGACTCATAAAGCAATAAACACATGTTCCAAATCATTCAAATTTACCAATAACCTATACCAGCTCGAAATTTTAAAGATATTTAACATTACATATTGACCAAGATCTAGACAGAATAACACAGAATTCGAAGATTAAACAAACACTTCTGCATCTGTATGAGATCCAACAGTGATTTTTAGACTTCATATATACAACCATGGAACAACAAATTCGCAGATTCTGTGACGACCCGACCAGTCGTCTCATGAGTTACCACTCTGTTTCCCCCATTTTATGATTCTTCATGTTTCATTATCGGTATTCGGTGTGTTAGAGTTAAATCGGATTGGTTTTGATAAGAAATGAGACACTTAGTCTCTTTTAAGAAGGCTTAAGTTGGAAAAGTCAACTGGATGTTGACTTATGTGTTAGAGGGCTCGGATGTGAATTCCGATGGTTCGGATAGCTTCAGAAGGTGATTTGGAACTTAGGAGCATGATCGGAATGTGTTTTGGAGGTCCGAAATAGATTTAGGCTTGAATTGGCGAAATTGGATTTTTGGCGTTTCCGGTTGATAGGTGAGATTTTGATATAGGAGTCGAAATGGAATACTGGGAGTTGCAGTAGTTCCGTTGTGTCATTTGGGATGTGTGTGCAAAATTTCATGTCATTCGGACGTGGTTTGGTTGGTTTTTTTTATCAAAAGCGTAATTTGGAAGATTTGGAATTCTTAGGCTTGAGTCTGATGCGAATTTGGCATTTTGATGTTGTTTTGAGCGTTCCGAAAATTGGAACAAGTTTGAATGATGTTATGGGATATGTTGGCATGTTTGGTTAAGGTCACGGTGGCCTCGGGTGAGTTTCGGATGGTCAATCGAACCATTTCATGTTGAATTGCAGAAAACTGTTGTAGTGTTGCAGAGAAATTTGACCTTCGCGTACACGAGAAGGCCCTCGCGTTCGCGAAGGGTTAGCAGGTGAGGTCGGAGTTTTAGCCATCGCGTTCGCGAGGAAGGCTCCGCATTCGCGAAGGGTTGGGTGCTTGTGCATCGCGTTCGCGAGGGAGGCTCTGTGTTCGCGTAGAGGAAGTTGGGCACCTGGGTTTGAGGATTGATTTGTTCATCGCGTTCGCGAAGGTGGAGCGGAAGAGCCATCGCATTGCGAAGGGCTAGTCGCGATCGCGTAAGAGAAAAATCTGGTCAAAGTTGGATTGTGCTTCGCGAATGCGAGGCATTGACCGCGTTCGCGAAGAAGGAATTGAGGTCTGGGCAGAATGTTTAAATAGTCATCTTGTCCGCTATTTTGGGGTTAACTTCCACTATTTTGGAGCGATTTTGGAACTTTTAGAAGAGGATTGAAGAGGGTTCAAGGAGAAATACTTGGAGGTAAGATTCATGGACTTAATATTCGATTCTAATATGAATTCCACCTAATTAATCATAGAATTTAAGCCTAAAATTGAAGAACTAGGGCTTGTAATTGTAGACCTAGAATTTGGGATTTGAGGGGCCATTTGTGGTTGGATTTTGATGCTTTTGGTATGAATGAACTCGGGGAGTGATAAGAAGTCCATTGATGTAATTTTTATTGGAATCCAAGACTTGGGCCCGGGGGTCGGGTTAGGCCAATTTCGGGATTTGTGTTGTAATTTAATTTCTTTCGAGTGGGCTTTGTTCCCTTAGCATATTTTGATGGTTTTGCATTGATTTTGGTTAGATTTGGAGCATTCGGAGGCCGATTCGAGGGGCAAAGGCATCGCTAGCTAGAGATTTGGACCGGATAGAGGTGGGTAATGATTGTAAATGTTTTTCTGAGGGTATGAAACCCCGGATTTGCACATCGTTGTGCTATATTGAGGTGACGCACACGCTAGATGACGAGCGTGGGGTCATGCACTATTGGGGATTGTGACTTAGTCCATCCCGAATGATTGTTTTACTGCTTACTTGACTAAAAATTGTTTGCTATCATGATATTTTGGGCTGAATGCCATATTTGGCCTCCTGCCAACTATCTGAACCCTTAGGGGATTTTTACTGATACTTTCTCACTATTTTGACTTTATACTTGTTCTCAGTCATGTTATATTCTACTGTTTTCATAACTCAGTCATGTTTACTCTGCTTTAACACTTAAAATGATATTTTAAATGATATTTTGGGCTGAGCATCATGTTTTACTATTGCCCGAGTGGCTTGTGAGATTCTGACTAAGTGAGGCTGAGGGCCTATGTTGTGAGGAAACACTGATAATGATTATGAGGCCAAGGGCCTGAGATTTTTACGCCACGAGGTGGCTTGTTGATATGAGGCCGAGAGCCTAGTGATGATGCCACGAGATGGCTTGATATTGCGCTTGGGCCGTAAGGGGCCCTTCCAGGAGTCTGCACACCCCTAGTGAGCGCGGGTACCCATTATGATGTGAGATATAGCCCGAGGGGCTGGTATTATTCCATGTGTTGCCCGAGGGGCTGATTCTGTTGGTATTGTGCCCGAGAGGTGGTTCCTTATGTGTTTACCTTTTCTAGTTGCCTGTCTTTTACTTGCTTAACTGTTTAAAAAGGCATTTTAAAAAGCTTAAACTGAACTAAAGCGAATTTGCATATTTTCTAGCTTTTATAGCCTGTAATGTGTTTTACGTGATTTCTTATTACTCAGTCTGCATTTATCATTATTACTCACTGAGTTGGAGTACTCACTTTACTCACTGCACCCCGTGTGCAGATTCAGGCGCTTCAGGTCCTGCTAGCGAGTGTTGATCCTTCCAGCTCAGGCGGATTCGGAGATTCTCTAGGTAGTAGCCAGCGTTCGCAGCCCATAGCTTCTTCCCTTATTTTATTTTCTCTATTTTAGCTTTTTATTAGACTATGTAGACTCTTCAGACTTGTATTATATTGATAGATGCCCATGACTGGTGACACCCCTATATCGAGTTGTGTTGGTTTTTATTTTGTAAATTGTACTGTCACTGCTTATTTTGGGATTTTATCATGTTTAAGACTTAATTGTATTATCGTAACTGCTTCAAAGGGAATTGGGAATGTGTCGGCTGGCCTTGTCTTCACTAGAGGCGCCATCACGACCGGGTCCGGGTTTAGGGTCGTGACAAGTTAGTATCAGAGCCTAGGTTACATAGGTCTCACAAGTCATGAGCAGGTTTAATAGAGTCTCGCGGATCGGTATGGAGACTTCTATATTTATCCTCGAGAGGTTGCAGAACTTTAGGAAAAAATTCATATTCTTGAAATTCTTATCGTGCAAATTTGTTTATCTAAGTACTAAACTTCTGTTATTCTATTCTCTCACAGATGGTGAAGACACGCGCTACCGGTCAGGATGGACAACCACCAGTACCACTAGTTGTGGCCACTAGAGGCTGAGGACGCGATCGTGGTCACTGTAGGGGCAGAGGTGTGGCCCGCACAGCAGCTAGGGCAGCACCTGCAAATCCACTAGCTTCCCCAGTTCAGGATCAGGTTCAAGTTGTGGACGCTCCAACAGCGCCAGCTTAGGCACCAGCTGTGCCCATTGTGATTTCGGGTCTTCAGGAGGCCTTGGCTTAGATTCTATCAGTTTGCACTGGCCTAGCTCAGACGGTCACAGTTACTACAACCGCAGCTACTTCTCAGGCTGGAGGAGGCTCTCAGACTCCCGCCGCTCGCACACCTGAGCAGGTAGTGCAAGGACTTCAAATACTGGGGGCGTATCCAGCCCAGCCGGTTGCAGTTGCTCAGGACTATGTAGTTCCTGCCATGCCAGAGGATGAGGAGCTTAGGTTGGAGAGGTTTGGTAGACTTCATCCTCCGACTTTCAGTGGTGCAGAGGGCGAGGATGACCAGGGTTTCTTGGATAAGTGTCAAAGGATGCTTCATACAGTGGGTATTATGGAGACCAGCGGGGTCGCTTTCACTACTTATCAGTTTTCTGGAGCTGCATTCACTTGGTGGGAGTCTTTTGAGAGGTGTAGGCCTATTGGGTGCAGCACCCCTTACCTGGCAGCAGTTCTTTGTTCTCATTCTGGAAAAGTATGTGCCGCAGTCTCACAGAGAGGAGCTGTGCAGGCAGTTCGAGTGGTTGCGTCAGGGAGAGATGACTGTGACACAGTATGAGATAAGGTTCTCCGAGTTAGATCATCATTCCATTTGGTTAGTTCCTACAGATAGAGAGAGGATAAGGAGGTTTGTTGATGGCCTCACTTATCAGCTTCGTATTCTCATGACCAGGGAGAGGATGACTGGTGCTACTTTTGAGGAGGTGGTAGCTATTTCTCGTGAGATTGAGTTAGTTCGTCGTCAGGAGCGAGAGGAGAGGGAGGCCAAGAGGCCAAGAGGATCTGGTAGTTATGGTGGTGCTCCTTCGAGAGGCCAGTTTCAGCACGACAGAGGCCATCCATTCAGCATGCTCATCCAGCTCGCCCAGGTTATCGTGGGGTATCATCGGGTCATGGTTCTCACAATTCTCATCAGGTTCAGTCATCACTTAGTGCCCTTCCAGCTCAAAGTTCATCCCGTCCTCCATTAGTTCAGGGCTCTTCTATGACAAGTGCATCTTCTAGTCATTCCGGTACTAGGGGTTCCCTTCAATCCCCTTATCCAGCACCCGGGAGTTGCTATGAGTGTGGAGAGATGGGTCATATGTGGAGGCAGTGTCCTCGTCGACTTGCGGGTTCATCTCAGCAGAGGAGTCAGCCATTGGATTCAGCACCAGTTACTTCACCACCACTCGCCCAACCAGCTAGGGGTGGAGGTCAGTTAGCTAGGGGTCGCCCTAGAGGGGGAGGTCAATCAGGTGGCGGTCAGGCCCATTTCTATGCACTTTCAGCTAGACCCGATGTTATTGCTTCCGATGTTGTTATTATAGGTATTGTCTTAGTCTGCCACAGAGATGCTTTTGTATTATTTGATCCCGGTTCCACCTTTTCTTCTGTGTCATCATACTTTGCTCATTATTTGGGTATGCCCCGTGAGTCTCTTGCTGCACCTGTTCATGTATCTATCCCCGATGGGCGATACTGTTATTATAGACCATGTGTGCCGGTCGTGCATGGTGACTATAAGGGTCTGGAGACCCGAGTGGATCTTTTACTATTATGTATGGTGGATCTCGATGTTATTTTGGGCATGGATTGGCTATCTTCGTGTCATGCTATTCTTGGCTGTCATGCCAAGACAGTCACATTGGCTATACCGGGTGTGCCACAGATTGAGTGGCGAGGTTTGACTGATTATGTTCCTAGTAGAGTGATCTCATAGGCCCAACGTATGGTTGGGAAGGGTTGTCTTTCATATCTAGCCTTTGTGAGGGATGTCAGTGCAAAGACTCCTAGTATTGATTATGTTCCAATTGTGAGGGATTTTCCCGATGTGTTACCTACAGACTTGTCGGGCATGCCACCGGATAGGGATATTGATTTTGGTATTGACTTGGTGTCGGGCACTCAGCCCATTTCTATTCTGCTATATCGTATAGCACCAGCAGAGTTGAAGGAGTTGAAGGAGCAGCTTCAGGAACTCCTCGATAAGGGGTTTATTCGGACTAGTGTATCGCCTTGGGGTGCGCTGGTTATATTTGTGAAGAAGAAGGATGACACTATGAGTATGTGCATTGATTATAGGCCAGTAATAGTTAAGAACAAGTATCATTTGCCTCGCATTGATGATTTATTCGACCAGCTTCAAGGAGCGAGAGTGTTCTCCAAGATTGATCTCCGTGTAGGTTATCACCAGTTGAAGATCAGGGACTCAGATATTCTTAAGACAGCTTTCAAGACATGATATGGTCATTATGAGTTCTTGGTGATGTCTTTTGGGCTAACCAATGCCTCAGCAACGTTCATGCATTTGATGAATAGCGTGTTCCGGCCTTATCTCGACTTGTTTGTCATAGTCTTCATTGATGATATTCTGGTGTATTCACGTAGTCAGGAGGAGCACGTGAAGTATTTGAAAGTTGTGTTGTAGAGATTGAGGAATGAGAAGCTTTATGCAAAATTCTCCAAGTGTAAGTTTTGGCTCAATTCAATGGCTTTCTTGGGGCACGTGGTGTCCAGTGAGGGTATTCAGGTTGATCCGAAGAAGATAGAGCCGGTTCAGAGTTGGCCCAGACCGTCCTCATCCATAGAGATTCGCAGCTTTCTTGGTTTGGCGGGTTATTACCGCCGGTTTGTCCAGGGATTCTCATTTATCGCATTGCCCTTGACAAAGTTGACTTAGAAGGGTGCTTCATTTGTATGGTCGGATGAGTGTGAGGAGAGCTTTTAGAAGCTCAAGACAGCCTTGACCACAGCTCTAGTGTTTGTTTTGCCATCAGCTTCAAGTTCATATACCGTGTATTGTGATGCTTCGAGAGTTGGTATTGGGTGTGTATTGATGCAGGAGGGTAGATTTATTGCTTATGATTTTCGTCAGTTGAAGCCCCATAAGAAGAACTACCACGTTCATAATTTGGAGTTGGCTCCCATAGCTCTCGCGTTGAAGATTTGGAGGCATTACTTGTATGGAGTGTCTTTTGAGGTGTTTACTGATCATCGTAGCCTCCAGCACTTGTTCAAGCAGAAGGATCTTAATTTGAGACAGCGGAGGTGGTTGGAGTTGCTAAAGGATTATGATATTACCATATTGTACCATCCGGGGAAGGCCAATATGGTGGACGATGCTTTTAGCCGAAAGGCGGTGAGTATGGGGAGTTTGGCATATATTCCAGTTGGGGAGAGACCTCTTGCAGTTGATGTTCGGGCCTTGGCCAACGGTTCGTAAGGTTAGATATTTTGGAGTCTAGTCGGACATTGGCTTGTGTGGTTTCTCGGTCTTCCTTATATGATCGCATCAGAGAGTGCCAGTATGATGATCCTTATTTGCTTGTCCTTAGGGACAGAGTTCAGTACGATGATGTCAGAGATGTGACTATAGGTGATGATGGGGTGTTGAGGATGCAGGGTCGGATATGTATGCCAAATGTAAATGGGCTTCAGGATTTGATTTTGGAGGAGGCCTATAGCTCGCGGTATTCCATTCATCCGGGTGCCGCGAAGATGTATCAGGATCTAAGGCAGCATTATTGGTGGAGAAGAATGAAGAAAGATATTATGGGATTTGTAGCTCGGTGTCTCAATTTTTAGCAGGTGAAATATGAGCATCAGAGACCGGGTGGCTTACTTCAGCAGATGGATATTCTGGAGTGGAAGTGGGAGCGGATAACTATGGACTTTGTAGTTGGGCTCCCACGGACTTTGAAGAAGTTCAATGCTATTTAGGTGATTGTGGATCGGTTGACCAAGTACGCACACTTCATTCCTATGTGTACTACCTATTCTTCAGAGCAGTTGGCGGAGATCTATATTCGGGAGATTGTTCGTTTGCATGGTATCCCAGTTTCCATCATTTCAGATAAAGGGGCACTCAGTTTACTTCACAATTTTGGAGGTCTGTGCATCGAGAGTTGGGTACTCAGGTTGAGTTGAGCATAACTTTTCACCCTCAGACGGACGGGCGGTCCGAGCATACTATTCAGATATAGGAGGACATGTTGTGTGCTTGTGTCATTGATTTAGGAGGGCTACCACTTGCAGAGTTTTCTTATAACAACAGCTACCAGTTGAGTATTCAGATGGCTCCATATGAGGCTTTGTATGGGAGGCAGTGTAGATCTCTAGTTGGTTGGTTTGAGCTGGGTGAGGCTAGGCTATTGGGAACAGACTTGGTGCAGGATGTTTTATAAAAGGTAAAGGTAATTCAAGAGAGGCTTCGTACAGCACAGTCGAGGCAGAAGAGTTATACTGACATAAAGGTTTGGGATGTGTCCTACATGGTTGGTGAGAAGGTTCTGTTGAAGGTTTCACCCATGAAGGGTGTTATAAAGTTTGGGAAGAAGGGTAAATTGAGTCCAAAGTTCATTGGGCCTTTTGAGATGCTTCGAAGGATTGGGGAGGTGGCTTATGAGCTTGATTTTCCACCCAACTTGTCGAGTATGCATCTAGTATTTCATGTTTCTATGCTTCGGAAGTATATTGGGGATCTATCTCATGTTCTGGATTTCATCACGGTTCAGTTGGATGGTGATTTGACTTGTGATGTGGAGCCAACAGCTATTTTGGAGCGTTAGGTTCGAAAGTTGAGGTCAAAGGATATAGCTTCAGTGAAAGTGCTGTGGAGAGGTCGGCCCGTGGAGGAGGCTACCTGGGAGACCGAGCGGGAGATGCGGAGTAGATATCCTCAACTGTTTGAGGCTTCAGGTATGTTTCTTGACTCGTTCGAGGACGGACGTTTGTTTAAGAGGGGAAGGATGTGACGACTCGGCCAGTCATCTCATGAGTTACCACTTTGTTCCCCCCATTTCTACTTCTTATTTCTTTGTCTATCGGTTCTATATGTGATCGGGTTGGTTGGCTCGGGTTCGGAAAGGATTTGGTAAGGTTTGAGACACTTAGTCTCTTTTGAGGAAGCTTAAGTTGGAAAAGTCAATCGGATGTTGACTTATGTGTTAGAGGGCTCGGATGTGAATTATGATGGTTCGGATAGCTTTAGGAGGTGATTTGGGTCTTAGGAGCGTGATCGGAATGTGTTTCGGAGGTCCAAAGTAGATTTAGGCTTGAATTCGTGAAATTGGATTTTTGGCGTTTTCCGATTGATAGGTGAGATTTTGATATAGGTGTCAGAAAGGAATTCTAGGAGTTGCAATAGTTCTGTTGTGTCATTTGGTATGTGTGTGCAAAATTTTAGGTCATTCGGAGGTGGTTTGGTTGGGTTTTTGATCAAAAGCGTAATTTAGAAGATTTTGGAACTCTTAGGCTTGAATCCGATGCGAACTTGGTGTTTTGATGTTGTTTTGAGCGTTCCGAAGATTGGAACAAGTTTGAATGATGTTATGGGATATTTTTTCATGTTTGGTTGAGGTCTCGGGGGCCTCGGGTGAGTTTCGGGTGGTCAATCGGACCATTTCATGTTGTTGAGAATTGTAGAAAACTGCTAAAGTGTTGCAGAGAAATTTGACCTTCGCATTCGCGAGAAGGCCCTCGCGTTTGCGAAGGGTTAGCAAGTGAGGTCGGAGTTTTATCCTTCGCGTTCACGAGGAAGGCTCCGTGTTCGCGAAGGGCTGGGTGCTTGTGCATCGCGTTTGAGAGGGAGGCTCCACGTTCGCGTAGAGGAAGTTGGGCAGCTGGGTTTGAGGATTGATTTGTTCATCGCATTCGCGAGAAGAGGAACGCGTTCGCGAAGGTGGAGCGGAAGAGCCATCGCATTCGCGAAGGGCTGGTCGCGATCGCAGAAGAGGACAATCTGGTCAAAGTTGGATTGTGCTTCGCGAACTCGAGGCGTTGACCGCGTTCGCGAAGAAGGAATTGAGGCCTGGGCAGAATGTTTGAATAGTCATCTTGTCCGCGATTTTGGGGTTAACTTCCACCATTTTGGAGCGATTTTGGAGCTTTTTGAAGTGGATTGAAGAGAGATTCAAGGGGAAACACTTGGAGGTAAGATTCATGGACTTAATACTCGATTCTAATGTGAATTCCACCTAATTAATCATGGAATTTAAGCCTAAAATTGAAGAACTAGGGCTAGTAATTGGAGACCTAGAATTTGGGATTTGAGGTGCTATTTGTGGTTGGATTTTGATGCTTTTGGTATGAATGAACTCGGGGAGTGATAAGAAGTCCATTGATGTAATTTTTATCGGAATCCAAGACTTGGGCCCGGGGGTCGGGTTAGGCCAATTTCGGGATTTGTGTTGTAATTTAATTTCTTTCGAGTGGGCTTTGCTCCCTTAGCATATTTTGATGGTTTTGCATTGATTTTGGTTAGATTTGGAGCATCCGGAGGCCGATTCGAGGGACAAAGGCATCGCGAGCTAGAGATTTGGACCGGGTAGAGGTGGGTAATGATTGTAAATGTTGTCCTGAGGGTATGAAACCCCGGATTTGCACATCGTTGTGCTATATTGAGGTGACACACACACTAGATGACGAGCGTGGGGTCATTCACTATTGGGGATTGTGACTTAGTCCATCCCGAATGATTGTTTTACTGCGTACTTGACTGAAAACTATTTGCTATTATGATATTTTGGGCTGAATGCCATATTTGGGCCTCGTGCCAATTATCTGAACCTTTAGGGGATTTTTACTGATATTTCCTCACTGTTTTGACTTTATATTTGTTCTCAGTCATGTTATATTCTACTGTTTTCATAACTCAGCCATGTTTACTCTACTTTAACACTAAAAGTGATATTTTAAACGATATTTTGGGCTAAACATCATGTTTTACTGTTGCCTGAGTAGCTTGTGAGATTCTGACTGAGTGAGGCCGAGGGCCTATGTTGTGAGGAAACACAGATAATGATTATGAGGTCGAGGGCCTGAGATTTGTACGCCACGAGGTGGCTTGTTGATATGAGGCTGAGAGCCTAGTGATGATGCCATGAGACGGCTTGATATTGCTCTTGGGTCGTAAGGGGCCCCTCCAAGATCTGAACACCCCTAGTGAGCACGGGTACCCATTGTAATGTGAGATATATCCCGAGGGGCTAGTATTATTCCATGTGTTGCCCGAGGGGATGATTCTGTTGGTATTGTACCCGAGGGTCGGTTCCTTATGTGTTTACCTTTTCAATTTACCTATCTTTTACTTGCTTAATTGTTTAAAAAGGCATTTTAAATAGCTTAAACTGAATTGAAGAGACTGCATTTTTTCACTGTTTCATTACCTACTACTTTTACCGCTTCCTTATAGCCTGTAATGTGCTTTACGTGATTTCTTATTACTCAGTCTGCATTTATCATTATTACTCACTGAGTTGGAGTACTCACTTTACTCCCTACACCCCGTGTGCATATTCAGGTGTTTCAGGTCCCGCTGGTGAGTGTTGATCCTTTCAGCTAAGGCGGATTCAAAGATTCTCTAGGTAGCTACCGGTGTTCGCAGCCTAGAGCTTCTTCCTTTATCTTATTTTCTCTATTTTAGCTATGTATTAGACTATGTAGACTCTTCAGACTTGTAGTATATTGATAGATGCTCATGACTGGTGACACCCCGATGTCGGGCTGTGTTGGTTTTAATTCCGCAAATTGTATTGTCACTGCTTATTTTGGGATTTTATCATATTTATGACTTAATTGTATTATCTTAACTGCTTAAAAGGGAATTGGGAATGTATCAGCTAAACTTGTCTTCACGAGAGGCGTCACGACCGGGTTCGGGTTTAGGGTCGTGACAGCTTCATACCTGGTTATAGTAAAATCAAAACAAACAGAAAATAAGTCTCTGAAACCGGCCAAGAGGGCAACAGCAAGAGCAAATGCAGTAGTTGGAAATCAACAAGAACAGAAGAACCAGCGGCTGATTTGAAATCCCAGTAGAATGGAGTAAAATCAGTAATAAATGGAGACATAACAAACACCTTTAAAAGTTTCTTTGTTTTCGGTTTCTAACCTTAAACTACAAAAGAGAAAGATTAGAAAAAGTGAAGA
This sequence comes from Nicotiana sylvestris, assembly GCF_000393655.2. Lineage (NCBI taxonomy): Eukaryota > Viridiplantae > Streptophyta > Magnoliopsida > Solanales > Solanaceae > Nicotiana > Nicotiana sylvestris. The sequence goes on along the minus strand of NC_091059.1, from coordinate 132,104,223 downwards.
AAGTTCTCTAAAATTTTGAGGATTTTCTTGTGTAAAAACAATCTGCAGGGAATGTAGAAGGGGGTTTTCTTTTATAAGGGAAAAAACCTTCAGCCCACCTCACATGTGTTCTTCCTAAATTTTAGGAGAGAAAGCGTCTTTTAAACCAATTTTCTACAACTGTCCCCTTTTCATCAGATATTATCATATTTTCAGCAACTTTTAAAACTGAAATAGACAACTGTCCTATTTCTAGAAGTTTTCAGATTTTTCCACCCTTTAAACTTCTAAAAATTCATTCTTTTTACCCCAAATCTGATCTAATCCAATTTATTTTATTACATTTTAGTCTCTTATCTCTATTTTAGAATCTTCTCAAATAATTATAGCCTAAGATTCCTTCAATTTTAAATACTAAACTGTCCTCCTGCACCTCTGTAATTACATTAATCAGCACCACAAAAACCTGGACCAAACGGTCAACATGGCCCAATATCTAATATTACTCCCTTTGTGCCTTCTATACCAATGGACATGTCCAAATAACAACAAACAAGCCCAACTCTGGATCCAGCCCAATGACCAAAGAAAAATCAAGACTAATGGAAAATCAAACTAATAACCTTTGAATTAAAAACAAAATTCTAAAGTAATAAACAAAAAAGATGACAATATATCACTAAATGCAATTAAATTATTGTTAATAAACCCCTGATTTCCAATCAGAAACATGCTAAACATTCAGAAAAAAAAAACATACTAAATAGTCGCATATTGATGCAACCTTGAGACAATGATCAATTAACAATCTAACCAAATTGAAACTAAACTAAAAATATTTTTACTAACTAAATGCAATTAATTTAAATAAACCTGCTTTTAATTGAACTAATCAAAAATAATAATTAACACCTAACTTAATGATTCAAAAATTAAAAAAAAAAAAGAAACAAGGAAGAGGGAAAAGAAAAGTATACTGATTTTGGCCGGAAAATGAATCGATGAACGAAGCGAATTGACGAACGAATGAAGGCGACGAAGCATGGCCAGCCAACAGTGACTTGGCCGAAATCCGGAGAGCTTTGAAATGAACCAAACTAACATGAATCGATTGCTCGTGTGAAGAGCAATCGACTTATGTAAGTTTGAGTTAAAATGTTCTTGAAATTTCCAGAAAAAAATCAAATTTAGGTTTTCTGAATTGCTTAGATTTGAAATTGGAGAAAATGGGTGGGAATTTTGGGAAAATTAATGGGGGATAAGGTTTAGGAAGGTGTGGGAAATGTTGGGTACAAATATGGGGTAGTTGCCGCCGTGGGCGATTTCTGGTGAGCAGCGACGCGGATGTCAGAGAGAGAGGTGAGGGAGACGGCTGAAGTTGTCTCTAGGGTTTTGGGGGTATGGGGGTGTTTAGGACAGTTATATGATGGGGTAGGGGAGTTGTGAGTCGTTAGATTGAGTTTAATCAATGGCTCAAATCAAATGGGGTTAAAATTCGGTCGTTATGGTTAAAAGTGGGGTTGGACCGGATAGAGGATTGGGTTTGGGCTAGATTGGGAACAATTGGGCCTCTGAAATGGCTGGCCCAGCTGTGAATGAAGGGCAAATAACCCTTTTTCCTTTCTTTAATCTTTTTCTCTTTTGACTTTAAATCATAATTAATTAAAAACCTAAATTGAGTCCTAAATTAATCTAATTTGTAAAAATTAAAATTATTTATCTATTTATAACATTAAAACAACTAATTAACTTAAAACTAAAGAAAAAAATACTAATATTAAAGACTAAAATCTAAATATGTAAAAATGACCCTTTTTGTGATTTTTGCTTAATAATGCAATTAACTCAATGTAATTAATTCCTAAATGCAAATAAACCTAAGATGTTATGCAGCGAATATTTTAGATATTTTTTGATATTTTCTTATAATTTTTAAAATATTAAACATGCAAACAATTAATAAAAATTCCTACAAATTCTACAAAAATTGGAAACAGATAAGGAAAAAATCTATTTGTGAATTTTTATAGGAGTATTTTAGTCGAGCAAAAATCACACGCTCACATATGTTATTATCCTTTGACATGAGCAGAGTGCATTTGTAGGATAAATTTTAGGAAGCAAATTTAGCTACATCATGAGACTAAAGTAGAAGTACTAAAGACCAGGGTAATATAGGGGAAAGAGATCTGAGATTAAGGTTTGTTTAAGAGGGACTTGCTATTCTAAAATAGATAAAGTGCAGCTTTTGTCATCTGCATTTTGTATAGTTTGGCTTTTTCTTACAATTCTTAATTCATTCCGCTTTATCTTTCAAAATTATAAAGTTATAAAAGTTTACAAATCACCAAGTGAGAAATGAAAAGTCAACCAAGTGAGAGATGAAAATTCTGGTGTAACTGTATTGGTAAGCCATCAACCATCTATTCTTATACTTTAGAAATTTGACCTATCAGTGTAGTGAACCAATTCAAGCAAGGAATAGCTAATCCTTGTAGGAAAACAATGTCAAGAGTTTGTCACACTTGCATTGTCTTAAATTGTGGTTCTATTTGTTGATTCTCTGTCAAGGAAAACAATCCTTGTAGAAAATTCTCTGTTGTGAATTTTATTTCTACTCTTTCCAATTATGATGGAACTGGAAAGGCCATCCCATTTAACACGAAGTTTATTTGAATTGCTTGCTTTTTCGTTCATGCTTGCTTGAATTGTCAACTAGCGCTTGAAGGTAATGACTTTATTTATCCTTTTTTGTAGATGCAGAAAATGATGATTTTAACCTTACTTAAGAAGGATTTTTGAATTATTGCTAAAATGTTACATGTTTTAGGAATATTTTGTTATGGAACATTTTAAACCTTATGCTAACTCTTGAATTGTAAAACTTATGTACTTTGATTTGAATATTTTGCTTTGGTGGATGTTACTCTATAACTTGTTGGACCATGAGTATTTTGGATTGTAAAAGTTTATTAGTAATTTATTAGGTGACTTATATAAATTTTTGTGTATTAAAATTTATAATTATGCAACAAGGTATATACATCACAGTTCAGTTGTTGCACAACCTACCAGAACCGTTGCAATATGATAAAAATATATTTCAATAGATTGTGTAAACCGTTGTAATAGGTCATGCAATCCATTCCCATAGGATCTGTAACCGATATGATAGCTTTTGCTTGATTGTAAATGCCACAACCCCAAAGCCGACACAGTCGTGATGACGCCTATCGTGAAACTAGGTCAGCCGACACAACTCCCGAATTAACCATTTAATCAATAACAATCATTTTTAAGCCTTTAATTAATTAGATATATCATAATGTAAGTCTAAATGAAAAGTGCGGAATAAAATCACAAGCCCGACATCGGGGTATCACAAGTCACGAATCTACTAAGGTCTGAATACAATGAAGAGTCTAAAAATGTACTAAATACAGTCTAAGGAAGACAGGAGGGAGAAAATCAGTGTTGCGAACGTCGGGCAGCTACCTTGCTAACTCCGATGACTCTGCCACTGAGAAATCAACACCCACTACCGGGGTCAGAAGCACCTAAATCTGTACATAAGGTGCAGGAATAATGTGAGTACGCCAACTCAGTAAGTAATAAAGGTAAATGAAAGCTGAGAAGTAAGAAAACACGTAAACTACGTCATAACACTACAATAAATGTAGATCTCTTCACAAATCATTTACTTTGTATGCCAAGCTCAGTTTCAGTAAAAATCTTTTAAAACAACTTTCAATGGTTTCAAACGAGTGATAAAACAGTGAGTATAAATGATAGAAAACGTAAATAGTCCCTCGGACAAAACATGTACCATAAACCGCCCCTCGGGCATAATATGAATAGAACTAGCCCCTCAGGCTGCCTAACAATTGCTCGGAATCATCCCCTCGAGCATAACATGAATGAAGAACCGCCCCTCGAGCAAACATGGATCAAGAACAGCTGCTCAGGCAATAACATTAAACAACAACAACCCCTCGGGCTACATCATACCACTCACACTGGGTACCCGCGCTCACTGGGGTGTACAAACTCCGGGAGGGGCCCCTTACTGCCCAAGCGCAATAACAAGTCATCTCGTGGCATAATCAAACTGGCTCTCGACCTCATATCAAGCCATCTCGTGGCGTAACAAATCAGGCCCTCTGCCTCATAATCATGAATCAATACAACACTGTTGCGTTGCGCAACCCGATCCCATAGTATCCTTACAATACAAGACCTCGGCCTTACTCAGTCAGAATCTTACAAACCACTCGGGTAATAGTAGAACATGATGCTCAGCCCAAAATATCATTTAAAATATCAAAAATGAGTAAAAGATGGTTGAGTTGTGAAAGCAGTAGAATACAGCATGACTGAGTATAAATATGAAGTCAAAACAAAAAGGAATAGTAGTGAAAATCTCCTAAGGGTCCAAAACAGTTGGCACGAAGCCCAAATATGGCATTCAGCCCAAAACGTAGTAATAATTTCCAAAACACAATGATATCAAATAGTTTTCAATCAAATACGTGACTTAACAGTCATACAGGACGGACTAAGTCACAATCCCCAACGGTGCACGGCCCCACGTTCGTCATCTAGCGTGTGTGTCACCTCAAAGTAGCACAACGATGTGAAATCTGGGGTTTCATACCCTCAGGACAACATTTACAATCATTACTTACCTCTATCCGGTCCAAACTTTAGCCCACGATGCCTTTGCCTCTTGAATCGGCTCTGAATGCTCCAAATCTAACCAAAAATAGATTCATACCATCAAAATATGCTAAGGGAACAAAGCTCACTCGAAAATAACCAATTTACACCAAGAATCCCGAAATTGGTTAAACCCGACCCCCAGGCGCACGTCTCGGATGCTGACAAATTTCATGACACTGAAATCCTTACACTCTCACAAGTTCATACATACCAAATATACCAAAATCCAACCACAAATGTCCCCTCAAATCCCTAAATTTAGGTCTCCAATCCCCAAGCCCTAAACCCCCAATTTGCTACTGATTTTTCATATATTTCAAGCTTACAAATGTTAAATTCATCATAGAAACAAGTTTAGGGTCCAAAAATCTTACCTCCACGAAACCCTCTTGAATTCCCTCTTCAAATTGCTCTCCATAGCTTTCTCCCGAATGAAATATGGTGAAAAACTACTCAAAATCGCGAAGGACCATATATATATGTTCTGCCCCAGTTAAACTGCTTCTGTTGTCACAATCTCGCACCTGCAGACCTGTACATGTTGTCCCAGATGCGCACTTATGCAAATCACTTAAGCGCTCAAAATCGCACTTGCGATCACGATGTCGCACCTGCGCTATCGCAGATGCGCTCGAACAACCACTTCTACGGTTCCAGCTCTCTATGGCCATTTTCCGCATCTGCAACCCTTTGGGCGCTTCTGTGAGCCCGCACCTGCGATAGACTTCAGCAGCTTCAGCTGCAACTTTCCAACTCCAACTTCCCGTCAGCCATCCAAAATCAGCCCTAGGCCCCCGGGACCTCAACCAAAAGCACGAACAAGTCATATTCCACTATCTAAACTTAAACCAATCTTTGAAACACCTAAAACAATATCGAAACATCAAATCACCCTCGGATTCAAGCCTAAGAATTCTAGAACTTCCAAATTCCGCTTTCGATCAAAAAGTCTATTAAACCTTGTATGAATGACCTGAAATTTCGCACACACGTCCCAAATGACACAACGTACCTACTCCAATTTCCGGAATTCCATTCCGTCCCCTATATCAAAATCTCACCTACCAACCGGAAAATAATAAAATTTCAATTTCGCCAATTCAAGCTTAATCTACTTCGGACCTCCAAAACACATTCTGATCACGCTCTTAGTCCCAGATCACCTAACGGAGCTAACCAAATCATAAAAATTCCAATCCGAGATCATATGCTAACAAGTCAAAACTTGGTCACCCCTTTCAAATTTTAAGCTTCAAACTGAGAACTGTTTTTCCAAATTCATTCTGATTACCCTGAAAACCAAAATCGACGATTTACATAAGTTATAATATATCACATGGGGCTAGTAATGCCCGAGAACTGGCGAGCGAAGTGCAAAAGCTCAAAACGACCGGTCGGATCGTTACATCCTCCCCTACTTAAACATACGTTCGCCCTCGAACGTGCCCGAAGTTGTTCTGAAACCATCAAATCACTGAGTAACCTTACCATGCACATACCCGGGGGTGATCCCACGTAACCCTATCTCATATAGGACCGATAACACAATGCAACTGAAATTCCACAATCCAACCTAGCCCAAAAACCTTAGAACCACATTTCCACTTCTGAAATCGTCTACAGGATTAGAATCTCACATCTATACTCTGAATAAGCCCGAACAAGCTGTAATAAACTATACCTACAACCTCAAGTGCAATTACATGATATACCACATAACTCAAACACTTGTAGCGACAACTTCTAATCACATCAGTTGCTCAAAACATCCGAATTTTGATAATAAGCCTCTTATCAAATAAAGCCCCATTCCAACACTTTCATATACTGCCAATGATGAAAGAAACATGCGGAACCACAATCATTTCTTGGATCAACCATTCATGAAGCTCTCTCTCCTTTGGCAAGAACCATAGCAATTTCTAAGCCGAACATCGATATTATCCTTCCAACATGCTGAAACCGACTCCATTTGTATACATTCTAGATCCCAACAATCTCATCTAATCCAACACAACTACTCTAGTGATATGGCACATCAGCACAATCTAAAGCCACAACTCGTGCAATCCGCGCACCAATAAGCAACAATTCGAACGTACTCAAGTCATGAAAAATGACTCAAATGAAAGAGTTGTACTGCAAGCTCACCAGTACCACCACAACACAATGTTGAGAACCCATCACACGTCGTAGAACCAAAACACACGAATCTATCCCACAGTATCATACCTCCCCATAGCTTCACTCCAATGTGTGACCTCACCCAAACACTGGTCACATGAAACACCTCAAGTCACTATGCTCAAAGTGACAACCACATGCAATTTGATGTCTAGAACCAAAGCAAATCCGCATAACCATGGCAAAGCAATTGACATAATTTTACACAAACCCGAAAGGACACAACCGATACACCATCCACCGAGCAATATCCAATACTCTTCCCGCTCGAATTCCACTAACAAATCCCAACAAAACTGCACTACAACTGCCTATAACGAACAAATCCTAACGCCTCGCAACACAGAAGGTAGCTCATAGAACTCCCCAAATCACTAATAAACTAAAAAATAATCGAATGAACACATCCCTCAACAATATAACTTGGAGTCAACCAAGCCGACTCGAGTTAGAACACACATCCATATTGGCCTACCAATGAACCCCTTATCAAGAAGTCCCGGAAACTACTCCTTCAACTCCTCTAACTCCGTCGGTGCCATACGATACGGTGCCCGGCACCAAATCAACAGTGAAATCAACAACCTTGTCCGGATACATGTCTGGCAATAGGAAACACATCCGAAAAATCCCTCACCACCGGAACTGAATCAATGGTAAAAGTCTCTGCACTGACATCCATCATGAAGGCCAAATAAGAAAGACAACCCCTTCCCAACCGGTCGCTAGGTCTTAAAAAATAAAATCACCCTACTAGGAACATAACCCGTCGAACCTCGCCACACAATCCGTGGAATGCCCAGCCTAGACAATGTTGTCGCCTTAGTGAACCAGTCCAGAATAACACGATTCGGAGACAACCAGTTCATATCCAATATTGTCACACCTCCTTTTTCTACCCTCGGAAGGGGGTATGGGAGTTTTTTTCAATTCAAGTGACAATCGAAATGGAATTATTTATATTAAATTCAAAGTCGTCACTTGGGATAATTTATGGTGTCCCAAGACACCGGTTAAATTCAAAATCAAGGAAGTTGACTCTATTTAAGGTATGCGAACACAGAAATTCGGGTAAGGAATTCTGTTAATTCGGGAGAAGGTGTTAGGCATTCCCAGGTTCAGTGATTTTAGCACGGTTGCTCAACTATTATTGGCCTATTTATCTGATTTTAAAACATTCTTGAAACCTATGTGCATTTTTATCCCTTTTAAACCGCTTTAAATAATCCAAGATTGACATACAGCTAATTATTTAATTACACATTGCGAATCATGTCACGAAAACCGTACCCATGATCAACAACGTGTTTATTTTATTAATAAAATTAAATTATGGTCGGGTCACATAAATGTACCTCGGATTTTTAAAATTACGTATCACAACTATGTCACGAGAGCCGTACCCGTAGCCATGATAATTTATTATAAGCGCGCCTAAATCAAGCTATGATGTTTATGAATTGTTTTCCTAAATTCATTTGAGATTCATGAAAGTCGTGTGATGTGGCAGAAGAAACGTTGGAGTCATTATTTGATTTGCTCATATGATTAAGTATTTCCATGCGTTCAATCCAATTCAAAAGCTTATTGACTCCGGTCTTTTAGTTCACGATGGGGATTTATTAAAGCTCATTTATTTGGACTCTCAAGAGATAAAACAACAATTGTACTACACAATTAAATAGGCTAAGCATAGATTTCAACGGGTTAATAATCAAGAGATTAGCTTATTTGGGGAATTGACCAATCTTTAGGTAAGAACAAACTCATTATGTCCATATTGCTGAAGATTACACTATATGATATTCAGAAGTCATTTTAACAATTCTAACAGGACACCAAATCAAAGATAACAGATAAGCAAATAGCCGATATGAAGGAGTAATTCATCACAACACACAAATTAACAATACAAACAATAGAAGAGGGGAGAAGAATGAACCTCAGTAATTACAGCAACTAAGTCAAGCAAAATCGAGCCGTGAATAGTTCTCAAACAAAATATTCAGCAAATCTCCGAACAAAAGCAGCAGAACCCCGACCTCCAAACAAAAGCAGCAGAACCCCGACCGGAAAAAAAACTCGAACAATGAGAGACAACAATGACGGACTGCCAGAGATTCAGCGAAAACATGGACAGAGATTTAGCGAAAACATGAATTCGAAATTTGATTAATGCTAAAAGTCGAGTACAAACAGATTCTGCCACGAAAATCTTTTATATACATGAAGACAAATACAACGGTATAAGCTCGACGAGAGAACTCGAACAAGAAAAAAATAGCAAAACCAAAATCGAGCGAGGACCGAGAACCAGTAACAAAACTCTAACGGCACCGGAAAACTATGGCTCGCACACACCCGAAATTCAAACTCGTCGGTAGCATCTGTTTTGACATAGACAGAGTGGATTTTTAGGTGGGTTGGTGCTGATTTTTGTGGTATTTTGGAGCTGTTTTCAGCTCATTCTCAGAGCTATTGGAGAAACGATCTCCGGCTGAAGCTTCGCTCGAGTTTCTGGCCGTATTTTGGAGGTCGTTCTCGAGACTGAAGCTATGTGAGGTGAGGTGAAGGATGAGCGACTGGTTTTCGTTCGCAGGGGTGGTGCGGCGACGGAGTTGCTAGGCTTGGAGTGTTATCCGGCACGACTATGTATTGAAGAAGAGGGATCGTTGGTGTTTGGTGAAGGAGCCGCGACTGATTCCCTTTGTATTGTGTGTTCAAGCTGCCTAGGTCTTTTGCTTGAAAAATGGAGAAGAATAAATCTGATGGGGGGTCTTCTTTGAGTATTGTGGCAGATCCTCTAAGGTCTGCTTTTTTTTTTTTGTCATTTTTGTTTAAGGAAAAAGAAGTTGATCTGGTGTCATTTCTTTGGTGAAGGTCTGCTAAGGTGGGTCGTTTTTTTGTTGAAAACGGCGGAGGAGTCCCTAGGGTCTTAGGCGTTCTTTTTTATAGGTTTAGGGTTTTAGGGTTATATTTAGGTTAGGGGGTATGGGCCTAGAAATTATAGGTTTGGGCATTATGTGCTAGGTCCGAAAATTAAGCTTAAAATGGGTTGTTTGAGCCCAAATTTTATTCGTTCTCCGTAAACAAGACTAAAAATATGACCTCATTTACCCATTAATCCTACTTAAGTAAAATAACTATTAATATAAGACTAATCGTTAAAACAAACCTATTTTTCGTATTTTCAAATATCATATTAAAATAAAAATAAGGTACTATTTTTTGTATTTTTTAGTTTTACGAAAGATAAACTAAAAGCAACTAAAAAGAAGAAATATTTTTGTAATTTTTATTTTTTTGATAAAATAAAGTAAAAGAGTCAAAACTAATTGAAATATCGATATTGGACCTAAACTAAATATTTTACGCTAAAATGGGTGAAATCTCGGGGAGAGTCAAAAATCACACATCTACAATTGTCCCTCTTTGACTGGAAATACAAAGTATTTCCAGAGAAAGAATAAATAGACAGGTTTTTTTACCCGACCCTTATTTAGAGAGATCAAAAACTAAGAGAAAGGAGAATGTGACTGAGCCCTGATATCTGAGCTGCCTACATATCCTTGGCTATAAAGGAATCAGGCCATGTGTAGTTCGGAAGTAGGAACAGTGATGAAGTATACTGAGGTGGAGAGCCAGTCGAGGTGCCATTCCGTCGAGGTTCCGGTCTACGGTCCTGCTATTATATCAAAATAAAAAAAATAAAAAAGACTAACTAAGCCTGTCAACTAGTTACAAGATTCCTATCTATAAGTCTTTTGAAGCTTGATCTTGAGTCTTGAATGGTTTTTCATGCAGACTTTAGATTTGAACCTTGACGTTTGCTAGTTGCAGATGCTAGTTCATTCTTCTTCAGCTTTTTGGATCAAAACCGGACACACCATGTTTGTGACTTCAGTCATGTCTTGAGCAATCCACCTCTTGTCTCAGCTTCTGCATTCTGGATTCACTTCCCTTTTCTTTTCTTTTTTCCTTTTTTCATTTTTCTTTTATTTTAATTCTGGATTGAGATTACTTCTGTTGATCATCTCGGACTGTTGACTCGCATTCTTGCCGCAAACTTCTGCTACTTCTAACTTGAATTGGATTCTAAATTGACTTCCTTTGTTCTCCAGGTGGGCGCCTGATTGCCAAAACTTGAATTGTATTCCCTTGTTCTTCAGGTGGGCGCCTGATGCCAAAACTTGAACTGTATTACCTTGTTCTCTAGGTGGGCGCCTGATTGCCAAAACTTGAATTGTATTCCCTTGTTCTCCAGGTGGGAGCTTGATTGCCAAAACTTTAACTATATTCCCTTATTTTCCAGGTGGGCTCCTGATTGCCAAAACCTTAACTGTATTCCCTTGTTCTCCAGGTAGGTGCCTGATTGCCAAAACTTTAACTGTATTCCCTTATTCTCCAGGTGGGTGCCTAATTGCCAAAACTTTAATTGTATTCCCTTGTTCGCCAAAACTTTAACTGTATTCACCTGTTCTCCAGGTGGGCGCTTGATTGCCAAAATTTTAACTGTATTTCCCTTGTTCTCCAGGTGGGTGTCTGATTGCCAAAAATATTAACTGTATTCTCTTGTTCTCCAGGTGGGCACCTGATTGCCAAAACTTTAACTGTATTCCCTTGTTCTCCACGTGGGCACCTGATTGCCAAAAACTTTAACGGTATTCTCTTGTTCTCCAGATGGGCGCCTGATTGCCAAAAACTTTAACTGTATTCCTTTATTCTCCAGGTGGGCGCCTGATTGCCAAAACTTTAACTGTATTCCCTTGTTCTCCAGGTGGGCGCCTGATTGTCAAAACTTTAACTGTATTCCCTTGTTCTCTAGGTGAGCGCCTGATTGCCAAAACTTTAACTGTATTCCCTTGTTCTTCAGGTGGGCGACTGATTGCCAAAAACTTTTAACTGTATTCCCTTGTTCTCCAGGTAGGCGCCTGACATTACAACAAAACAGACAAAACAAAAGAAACTTTTCTGCCCCAGTTTGGTATCTGGGCACATCTGTGATTGTTAATCGAATCATGTTACCCAAAAGAGCTCTAAGAATTTAAAAGCTAAATCCCATTATCCAGGAGGGCCCTGAAAATTTCGAATTAAATCTCATCTTAAGAGTGACAACTTTAAAGCTAAATTATATTTCCAAAAGGTAGAACTTACGCTAAATCTTGTTATCTATGAAGGTTTTGAAATTTAACTAGGTCTCATTATCCAGAATGGTCTTGAGAATTTTTAAGATTAAATCTCATTATCCAGGAGGGCCCTGAAATTTTTTTAAATTAAATATCATTATCCATGAGGGTCCTGAAAAGCAGAGAATGAACTTACCTGAGCCATGCTCTCTTCCTGGAGGATCTCTGCAGAACGAACAAAATTCCCTGCCCCTGAACCATGCTTTCCTCATGGAGGTTCCCTACAGATCGAACAAATTTTCTTTCCTCTTCTCAAACTGCCTTTGTGCTGATAAAATTTTGACCCGACACTTGAAAAATTCAAGCTTTCAAGCTTTGATTCAGACATAGTCTTCGTCCCTGTTTTAAACAAAGAAAACTTGTGAGTTTAAACATGGTGGTTGGTTTGTGGCCTTGACTTTGAGGGCGACTGCTCTTTCACTTCCCATGATAACTTTGCTTTCAACTCGAAAGACCTTGCTTGTTTATTGACTAACCACTTTCTCTGTCACCCTTATCATAGAAAATACCTCTGATTCGTTCAAACCCAAGCCCTCTATCTGTTGCATTGTGCTCATGAATTGACATATACCGACCCTATGTGTTTCACATAAATCCCAAAGCACGTCAATTGCCACCCACTCAGTGCGCTTGTTGTTCTTTCCTGACGTATGCCACTGGCCTTGGCCATGAGGTCTATTGCTCCTTCACTTTCCATGATAACTTTGATTTCCACTTGGAAGACCTTGCTTGTTATTGGCTAACCACTTTCTCTGTCAACCTTATCACAGAAAATACCTTTGATCCGTTCAAACCCAACACCCTCTATCTGTTGCATTGTTCGTGAATTGACATATACCGAACCTTTGTATTTCACATGAATCCTAAAGTATGTTGAATGTTACCAAATCAGTGTGCATGTTGTTCTTTCCTGACTTATGCTACTTTGATGTGCTAGCCAGATTCCGTTTTGTGCAATTGGAAAGCTGGTGGCAAATTTTAAAGTCATTTCTCACTTGTTCTGACCAAACAGACTCAGGAAGAGGAAGTAAACAAGACAAAAAGAACAAAGTAAAGGACAATGGAAAAAAATGATTCCTAATAAGAAAACTACAAAGTAGAACTTATCAGATGTGGATACCAACTCTAATGACCATGACATGCACCTTTGGATTAAGTGGCCTAATCTGTCACGCAAGTCTAATGTCCAACTCTTGTTGTATCTCTGAGTCATGAAATTGGGCTTCAATGCTCTGATTATCCAATCTGATTCACGATCCTTATTTGACTTGTAGTGCCCGAAGGGTTTTCACCATCAAGCCTCTCTCATTTTGTTCTTTCTCTCAACTCACCATTGCATTATGGTGCCTGTGAAGGTTTTCACCAATAAGACTCTCTCTTTTTATTCTTTTCTTCTTATTTCCTCTGATTCTGCAAATGACAAGGCATTAACCATGGTAAAAACATCATATAATCTTGGCGTGTCTAAACTCAGCACTCTCAAAGATTATCTGGGAGGTCTTTTTTGGACCGTAATGTGGCTTTTAGATAGGGTTAGAAAGAAAAGATATCATAAAGGATCAAAATAACTAAGACAACGGGGTTAATTTATTTACAACTTTTAGAATCCATTCTAAAAACTTTTGCCCCAATTTCTAAAATAAGGGAATTTGATTCTTTTTTTTCTTTTGATGTAGTTACTAAGAAAGACTATCCCACTTTCGACTTCGTGGGATTATGAAATATTTTATTTGGTATGACCGAACCCAAAGGCTGCCTACTTATCTTGTGGTGACAAGAATCAGGTCAAACGTAGTTCACAAGACTACTTTTGTTACTATTTTCCTTTTTCTTTTTTCTTTTTTCTTTTTCCTTCTTTTTCTTTTGTTTTTGTTTTCCTTTTTTATCTCTATTTTCTCTTCTTTTTTTGAATTTTCCTTTTGGAGTGAACTTTCTAAAATAAACCTATGGGGACATAAACTTTTTTTTTCATATGACTCTAACTTGATTCCAAAAGAGGGGAGGTCAAAAAAATCAGTACAGACTCAAAAGGGTATTCGAATGGTATAAGTGTTTGGGTAGCTAAAAGAGGGTCTCTCAATCCCTGAAAATGCCAAGTACAATACATGCAACTTGAAATAAAAAAAGGAAGAGCACACACAATATTTCTTTTACAGCTTCGGCATTGATATCACCGATATGCTTTCTATTTTTTTAGTGCCTTGTCAAGTACAGAACTTTCGTTTGGTAATTTCTTCTTCACAGTGGATGCCCTCCATTTATTCGGAGAAAACTTTCTTGACTTTAGTTTGTAAATTGAGATGCACTTGAACTCAAAGTTTCTTGCTTCAAATTGTTGGGACGCAGTCTCTTATAACAAATTCTTGTCATCCCATTAACATTCCAAACTATCTGCCCCAATTTCACATGGTTCGGGCTCTAAATGATCTCAAAATATCCAAATCTGTACTTATTTTCCTCAAATGTCCCTATCATCTTCAAAATTATTTCATTGCTTCATGACTAAACTAACTTTTAAAATCAGGCTGGGACTTACGTGTGCATGTCATGTCACTAGAGCCAACATGAAAAGAACTGTGAAAAGAAAAGAGAACTAAACAAACACTGACTAGAAATAACAGAAAACAGAAAATTGCATTAGACAGGCGGTGAAAGGATTTGAACAACAAATCAAGTAGACTAATTTGGGGTTACAACCCTGGAACAAACCTAGACAACACTAAACGAGTTACTACGACTAAACGAACTAGGAAAAATAAAAGGATAGAAGGGTTTGAGTAATAAGACAATATCCGGATTACAACCCTGAAATAACCCGGTCAACAGAAATGACAACAAAATGAACCACCAAGACTCCTTCATAGCTAGCCAAGCAAGGAGCATCTTTCCAATCACCAAGCTCAAAATCTTAGCCACTGACTTCTGCATCAACAGTACTAGGACCTTCACAAGTCTCCATCACATTGATCTTAGCAAATTGCTTTTGGTTCCCTTTTGTCGGCTCGTTCTTAAGATAAACTTCTGGAACCGAGGGTGATAGCGCTGAAAGCTTTGCGGCAAGTGTCCCTTCAAGGATCTCAGAAGAATTCTCATATTCCTTTTCAACACAAATCATATCCACCATATGCGTCTCATTATAAACAGGCGATGGACTTTGGCTAGTGTCTATTGCATCTGGATTTTGCAAGACAATGTCTCATGCATCAATAAGCTTCTGAACTGCTCTTTTCAGATGCCAACACTTTTCTGTGTTGTGACCCGGGGCATTAGATCAATATGGCGCACCTTTGAGAATAATCAAAATTCTTTGGACGAGGGTTCGACATTTTTATCTAAATCGGCTTCAACATGTCTAATTGTCTCAACTTTTGAAACAAACTGGCATATGATTCTCCAATAGGAGTGAAAGTCTTTTCTTTTTCCTATTGCCTTTTCTTATTGTACTCTGACCTCAGTTGGAACCTTTTGCGGGTAGGTGGTTGATATGTTTGAGGAGGCGGGTAGGATATTTGCGGAAATAGTGCAAGCCATCGCGGGTCCTGTGGATGTGGAGCATATGGTGGTGCATTATAGATGGAGTACTGGGAAAGTGAGGTATGACCTTGGGGATTTTGTAGAGAGAAGAAGCATTGGGGAGGATTATCTAGAGCACAGGGATATCCATGGGGTCAATATTGAGGCTGAAAGTGTTGAGCAGGAATGCCCACTGGATCTCGTCGTTGGCTGGGCTCAACAACATCTTTTCTATTTCTCTTTCTTCCACCCAGACTTATTAAGAGGTTCTAAATGTCCTCTGTAGTATCTTTCAATGCAGAATAACTCATAATTTTGCCTGACTTGATTCCTTTCTCTACCATCTCCCCCATTTTTACCACATCATTGAAAGGTTTACCCAAGGCCGGGATCAAATGACTGAAGTAGGTGCGCCCCTGGGCTTGTAGGAAAAGCTCAACCATTTTTTCTTCACCAACCTGGGGGCTGACCCGAGCAGCTTGTTCCCTCCATCTGAGCCCAAACTCCCTAAAACTTTCCTCGGGTTTCTTTTACATCTTAGATAGGGAGGAACGGTTTGGGATAATGTCTAGATTGTACTGAAAATGTCGAATAAAATCTTGAGCCATGTCATCCCATGCATGCCACTTATTAACATCTTGATGAGTATATCATTCCAAGGTTGCCCCAGTTAAGCTCTTACTGAAATACGCCATCAACAAATCATTTTTCCTGCCAACACTTCTTATCTGACTGCAGTAGCCCCTCAGATGGGCTACTGGATCTCCACGCCCATCATACCAGTTAAACTTTGGCATTTTAAACCCCGCGGGTAGATGAACATCAGAGAACATGCACCTGTCATTGTAAGACATGTTAGTCTGATTTCCCATCCCTTACATGCTCCTTAAGGACTGTTCTATACCTTTCAGCTCTCTGGATATCTCATCTCGCTCTTCTTTTCCTGTGAACTTTTCATTTCAACATGAGGCTCATTCCGAAAGCTATGATTATATGAGTCAGGGACCTTATAGGCAACCTCTGACGGGTAGTATTGGGCATCAATGGGGTTGAATTGGTGTTCATTGTTGGACCTGAGGAGAGGTTGTTGAAAAGTTGTGATCGTGGAGGTAGTGGATAGGACAAGAGGGAAATTTTTGGGAAAGGTAGTTGGAGAATGAGTGATGGAGCTACTAGGGTGGTTGGGAAAGTTGTGATAAGCCGGAGAATCTGGAGAGTATGGGGAATCATCTGGCACTATGACCGGAGTTTGGGTAAGGGTGGCATCTAGGAAAGTAGGTGGTGGCGGGGTTGGTGTCTTTCGAGTCATCCAAGCCCGATACATGTCCGCCATGTGTTGTCTTAACATCCTTACCTCTTCAATAAACTCATTGTCCTGTTCAACCAATTGCTTTTGGACACCCGCATCACCCAACTCAGTTCTGTTGTCATCTGCCATTGTCTTTCAACTTTATGTTGTAGTAAACAGTTACCACTTTAAGAACCACAAACCAACCACCCTTCTGCTTTATAACAAAAGAAACAAAATGAGGTCATCACATTAGCGTTAGGGCATTTAACAGCTAAAAATATCACAGTCCGTGCAATGCACCTAGCAACAAGTAATGGTTCAAGAATGACTTCGAGGGTCACAAGGTCACTTGGTATCATCCCAATTTATTCAATTCAACCTTCTCTTTTCTTTGATTTTCTAGCACTTCTTGGCTTGCTCATTTTCCTTCCCTTTTTTTTTCTTCTAATTAACATTTTTTCCTTTTCTCTCATTTCTCGCATCCCATAATTTCACCTCTCTCTTTTTCTCTTTTAAAATTTTTTTTGTTTCCTTTTTTTCTTTTTCTTTTAAATAAAAAAATGATTCGATCGAACCCTATGTAGGTTGTCTACGTATCATGACGCTGCATGAATCAGATCTTTGCATAGTTCGGGAAGATCGGGAATAAAGTAAACAAACTAATGTTCACTTTTTTTCTTACTTTAATGACTACTCTGACGAGAAAAGGGAAATTAAAGAAGCAAATCTTCTTCTTTTTTTGTTTTGAATTTTCTAGACTTAATGTTCTATAACCTATTCTAAACTTGAGCATATTTTTTCGTTTTTTTCTTTTTGAAACAACTACACTATGGGTAATTATTAAGGAAAAACCCTAGAAGAGAAAAAATATTTCTTGATTTTCTTTTTTTTACGAAGGGAATCTAAAGAATAAACCAAAGAAAAATATTTTGAATTTTCATTTGATATCCCTGAAGAAGGATTTCGAAACGAGAAATGAACAAGATAAAAAAATATTTTTGGATTTCAGTTTTTTATTACCTAAAAGAGAAATTCAAAGGATAAACAAAAGATAAGGTGTATTTTTTTTATGTACAATATCCTAAAGTTCCAATAAAAATAAAATATTTTTTTTAATTTCTCAAAGAAGAACCTCAAAAGAATTTTTTTTTTTGGATTTTTGGAATTAATATCTTAAAGAAAACTTTAAAAGAGGTACTAAAAGAAAATTCTCTTTTTTTTTGAATTTTTAGTCTTAATATACTAAAGGAAATATAAAAGCAATTTTTTTATTTTGATTTTTAGATATTAATATTCTAAAGAAAAATTTTAACGGAAATATAAAACGCAAAATCTCTTCTTCTTTTTTTTGTTTTGGATTCTTGAGTTATAACAACTTTTTCAAATACAAAATAGAAAGTATAATAACAAAAGACTCGACATTATTGTACAAAACTAAAAGGTAAAAGATGACATAAAAAGAACAACAGACTCAAAACATAATAACTAAATCTCCTTAAGCAAACTCCTGAATGAGCGACTTTGACTAGATGGTCCTAGGGCGTCTGTCATGCCCAAACACCAGTAAGTAGATCCACACCTATATGAGAAAATTAATACCAAATAAAGTTGAAGACCTAGAACACTATGTGAGACAATAACACTTCCTGTTGGATAACATGCAAGACATGATTGAGGTTATTTTTGCAAAATGGCTTATGCGGTCTAAAGATGTCTAGAAGTGCGAAATTTGGCTAAGACCCCGCAAAGCCAAGAACCTAAGATTTACTAGAAGGACCGGACCCTATGTGGGTTGCCTACGTATTACGCCCCGAAAGATGAGAATCACGTATGCGTAGTTCGGGCAGATTGGATACGGGCGAGAATTAAAAATAATAACTACTCTATAGAAAATATATTTTTTGTCTCTTTTTAAAAAAAATGATGAAACATGTAAACTCTTTTTGGATTTTCTTTTTTTTTCTCCTTTTTTTGTCTTTTCCTTAAAAAAATGTGAAAGAAAAACGGAACTGGGCTCTATTTGCCTTATTTTCACAATTCACCCTCTTTTCTTTCTCATTTAGCCTCAACCATCATTGGTCCGCTAAATGACCCTTTTTATCCTTGAAGATTGCAACATGTAGCACACAGAATGCATCAGGATGGTCCTTTATTTTTGGGTACATCTGTCCTAGACGGACTCAACCCCTGTGTTGAGTCCCCAAAGTCAAATGCAAATTATGCAAATAAGCGCTCCTACTAGAGATCCGGCATGGGGCTGAGTTATTCCAGGTTTAAAACCTGGGTGTATTGTTCTAGACCTAACTTATCCGAGCGGACAACTCGAGCCGATGGGGGGCAGCGTACCGGTAACCAAAAGATCATCCAGATTTACAACTTGTCCGAACCTCGTTCTAAATTAGGATATGACACTAACAGAAAGAAGTCACGCCAACGTGCACTTCTCAGAAGATTAGAAGTGGGGAGTTTCGTAGCAGTTTATATACGGTTCAGATAATATCAAAGCGGTAAAAAGCAACATTTAGCACATTAGGCCCAAACATGTAAATAAAATCAGATAATAAATAAAGCCAAATATAACAATTATTCTAAGCTCGAATTCTTGAACCATGAACCAGAGGTTCTGGGTCGCCACAGATGTCACAACTCCTTTTTCTAGCCCCGGAAGGGGGTATAAGGGAGTTTTTTCCAATTCAAGTGACAATCAAAACGGAATTATTTATATTAAATTCAGAGTCACCACTTGGGATAATTTATGGTTCCCAAGTCACCGGTTAAATCTCGAATCGAGGAAGGTTGGCTCTATTTATGGTCTGCGAATACAGAAATTCGGGTAAGGAATTCTGTTAACACGGGAGAAGGTGTTAGGCATTGCCAGGTTCTATGGTTTTAGCACGGCCACTCAACTATTATTATTGGCCCATTTATCTGATTTTAAAACATTCTTGAAACCTATGTGCATTTTTATCCCTTTTAAACCGCTTTTAATAATCCAAGATTGACATACAACTAATTATTTGATTACACATTGCAAATCATGTCGCGGGAACCGTATCCATGATCTACAACGTGTTTATTTTACTAACAAAATTAAATTATTGTCGGGTCACATAAATGTATCCCCGATTTTTAAAATTACGTATAACAACTACGTCACGGGAGACATACCTATAGCCATGATAATTTATTATAAGCGCACCTAAATCAAGCTACGATGTTTATGAATTATTTTCCTAAACTCATTTGAGATTCATGAAAGTCGTGCGATGTGGCAAAAGAAAAGTTGGAGTCATTATTTGATTTGCTCATATGATTAAGTATTTCCATGCGTTCAATCCATTTCAAAAGCTTGTTGCTTCCGGTCTTTTAGTTCGCGATGGGGATTTATTAAAGCTCATGTATTTAGACTGTTAAGAGAAAAAACAACAATTGTACTACACAATTAAATAGGCTACGCATAGATTTCAACGGGTTAATAATCAAGAGATTAGCTTATTTGGGCAATTGACTAATCTTTAGGTGAGAACAAACTCATTATGTACATACTGCTGAAGATTACACAATATGATATTCAGAAGTCATTTTAACAATTCTAACAGGACACCAAATCAAGTATAACAGATAAGCAAATAGTCGATATGAAGGAGTAATTCGTCACAACACACAAATTAACAATGCAAACAATATAAGAGAGGAGAAGAATGAACCTCAGCAATTACAGCAACTAAGTCGAGCAAAATTGAGCCGTGAATAGTTCTCAAACAAAATATTCAGCAAATTTTCGAACAAAAGCAGCAGAACCCCGACCGGGAAAAAAACTCGAACAATGAGCAACAACAAAAATGAACTGCCGAAGATTCAGCGAAAACATGGACAGAGATTTAGCGAAAACATGAAATCGAAATTTGATTAATGTTGAACGTCAAGTACAAACGGATTCGACCACGAAAATCTTTTATATATATGAAGACGAATACAATGATATAAGCTCGACAAGAGAACTCGAACAAGATAAAAGCAGCAACAACCAAAATCGAGCATGGACCGACAACCAGTAACAAAACTCTAACGGCACCGGAAAACTATGGCTCGCACACATCCGGAATTCAAACTGGTCGGTAGCCTCTGTTTTGATATAGACAGAGTGGATTTTTGGGGTGGTTGGTGCTAATTTTTGCGGCATTTAGGAGTTTTTTTCATCTCATTCTCAGAGTTGTTGGAGAAACGATCTCCGGCTGAAGCTTCGCTCGAGTTTCTGGCCGTATTTTGGAGGTCGTTCTCGAGACTGAAGCTATGTGAGGTGAGGTGAAGGATGAGCGACTGGTTTTCATTTGCCGGGGTGGTGCGGCGATGGAGTTGTTGGGCTTGAAGTGTTATCCGGCGCGGCTGTGTGTTGAAGAAGAGGGGTCATTGGTGTTTGGTAAAGGAGCAGCGGTTGATTCCCTTTGTATTGTGTTTTCAAGCTGCCAAGGTCTTTTGCTTGAAAAATGGAGAAGAACAATTCTGATGGGGGGTCTTGTTTGAGTATGGCGGCTGATCCTCTAAGGTCTGCTTTTTCTTTTTGTTATTTTGTTAAGGAAGAAGAAGCTGATCCGGTGTCATTTCTTTGGTAAAGGTCTGCTAAGGTGGGTCGTTTTTTTGTTGAAAACGGTGAAGGAGTCCCTAGGGTCTTAGGCATTCTTTTTTATAGGTTTAGGGTTTTAGGGTTATATTTAGGTTAGGGGGTATGGGCCTAGAAATTATGGGTTTGGGAATTATAGGCTAGGTCCGAAAATTAAGCTTAAAAATGGGTTGTTTGAACCCAAATTTTATTCTTTCTCCGTGAACAAGACTAAAAATACGACCTCATTTACCCATTAATCCTACTTAAGTAAAATAACTATTAAGATAAGAATAATCGTTAAAACAAACCTATTTTTTGGGTAATTTCAAATATCATATTAAAATAAAAATAAGGTACTGTTTTTTGTATTTTTTAGTTTTACGAAAAGTAATAAACTAAAAGCAACTAAAAAGAAGAAATATTTTTGTAATTTTCATTTTTTTGATAAAATAAAGTAAAAGAGTCAAAACTAATTGAAATATCGATATTAGGCCTAAATTAAATATTTTACGCTAAAATGGGTGAAATCTCGGGGAGGGTCAAAAATCACACGTCTACAAATGTCACACCAAAATCTAGCATACTAAGAAATAAGGACCCACTCAGGTCTCCAAACCTCCAATAGTTACCACACAAGACCGATATACGCGGTCCACAGCCACGACCTAACCTATTTATGAGAATTCCCAGTCTTCAAATCCATACAGCACGCGAATCAACATATCTGATCCCAACTCCACCGTCCGAATATACAACACACCTCTAATACCCAATCATCCCACGAGAGGTACTTCTATAATTCTTCTATGCCATCAAGCAAACTCAAATATCAGCAGTCGATCCAATAAGAGAGTGCCGCAATACTAATGAAGTATCATCAACTCAATCACAATGCCCTTTTTTCAGAAACGTATACCCTCATCAAGCCACACCAATTAGTAATGTCATTTCCCTAACCATCTGAAACTGCCCGTGCTACCTAAGAATTTTATGACCTTCCTTTCAGAACTGAACCGTGACCTTACACATGTAAATCTCAATCTTACACAATATATCGCATATACCATACCGTCCCAGGATAAACATGAGAACTTCATATCCATTCCGAGCCACAAGAAACTACGTACTCAACTAGCCAAGAACTTTCCATTGATCTCATCTAGAAGAAAATCACTGCACATCTCATGCTCCTCACACTCGTAGAAAACATACATCTCTAATTGTGGTAGAACCCATCAAGAACTCTCCGAATTCCATTTGCACAAGACTAAACCGTCAGAATTGAATCCTTCTAACTCAACCAAGCTACGCAGGCCACTAAAACCCAAGAGAATTGCCGCGAAATACCTGCAGAAACTCATTACCTCGTAAGCATCCAAAGAACAAATCATATCCTTACTATGTCGATCCGGCCTACTACCGAGCTATCCCATCTATCCAAGTTCCTTCTATTTTACCTTCAACTTGATACTTCTTCTCGTTATAACACCGCAATTCCTCAACCTATACTCACCCCACGAGGTCCAATCATAAAACCACACAATCTTAAGGCCCATAGGCCGCTGACTACTCTCTCAAATATTCCTAAACGCTCCACATTCAAAATACCTACCTTGAAGTGACTCCCTGCGAGTCCAAAGCTATTACCTTCACCTTCCTGATACTGATATATAGAATCATATAATGATATATAAATACCACGAATCTTGACACCCTCTCATGCAAACCTCAGTTTCTAGCCAAATATACAACTTGAAAATCTACAATTATTGTATGTGAAATCTTGAACCCATTAGAACCATTCTCGAGAGTCATCCACTCTACTCAAACCTCAATTAGACCGATCAAACAAACCGGATGACCTGTGCTCCATTAGCACTCCGATACCACAGAATGTAACCTCACCTTAATGCAACCAAGCATCTTCTTGTTTTATGAATCGTACATCCTTTACCAATAACAACTCAAGTCATTTCATGATTCTCATACACCTATAAAGTACATAACCTTTATTGAAATTTCCTTTACTCGAGCCATCCTCGATCTCAACCCCCGTAAGCCATAACTGATTCAACAATACGCCTCAAACTAGAACCAATATAGCACATAATCGTGCAATCAACTAATCAATAGCAGACTCCCCTACTTAGCTCAAAGCCATAGATCAAAACACACAATAACTCATAATGAATATACTTTATTACTGCCATAATACCATAGTGAGATTAAACTCAATCCTTCATAAGCTCGTGCAACATAGCCCATCTAGTACTCCATATCTTCTGCAAATCTCGCATTCACCCTCGTAATAGTCAAGCCCACTCTCTCAAGCGACCCAAATTCAAATTGCAACACATATATTTCACTGGTAACAGAGATCTTCCAACAAACAGCATAAAGATCACACAAACTTCAGAACACTCTGTAGGAGATAACTCACCTGCTTTGCCTCAAACTAATATCTCTTTATACCCTTCCGCCGTCATAAACATTACACAGTCACTTAATCTTCCTGAGTCTGAACTCATATCACAACGTGAAATCTACTTCACTTCCCAACTAGGCAACATGAAAAGATCCTTCAACGCGCCCACAACGGATAGTTCTTACCACCCCCAAGCAGACCCTTCTCTTCCCATTCAAACCATATGAACACATCTTGCAGTCACATCATACTCATCACATAGCTATCTAGTCATCACTTCCCTTAAAGAGGGACACTATCGAACATATAAATCTAAAAATATGTGCTAGCTCAATCAACAGCTCAGGGCTCAATCTACATGCAAGGCCCGGCCTCAAGTCCTCTGGATTGGCCCAACATCAACACACAGAGATCACATCTCGCCCCTCGATCAAGGAATCACAAGCCATCGACGCGCAGCCAATACCGAGAGTTCAAGTATGCATACGAATGCGTGGAAGGAATTCAAAGAGTTACATTTCAAGCTGAATCAAGGACGCATGATAAGAATTCAAGAATGTGAAGTTTTACCTAAAGGTTCTACAGCCTCCCGAGGATAAGTACAGACGTCTCCGTACCGATCCGCGAGACTCTACTAAACTTGCTCATGACTCGTGAGACCTATGTAACCTAGGCTCTGATACCAACTTGTCACAACCCCACAACCGACCCGGTCGTGATGGCGCCTATCGTGAAACTAGGCCAGCCGACACAACTCCTGAATTAACCATTTAATCAATAACAATCATTTTTAAGCCTTTAATTAATCAGATATCTCATAATGTAAGTCTAAATGAATAGTGCGGAATAAATTCACAAGCCCGATATCGGGGTATCACATGTCACGAGCATCTACTAAGGTCTGAATACAACGAAGAGTCTAAACATGTACTAAATACAGTCTAAGGAAGACAAGAGGGAGAAAAGCAGTGTTGCGAATGTCGGGCAGCTACCCTGCTAACTCCGATAACTCTGCCACTGAGCAATCAACACCCGCTACTGAGGTCAGAAGCACCTAAATCTGCAGGCAAGGTGAAGGGAGTAATGTGAGTAGGCCAACTCAGTAAGTAACAAAGGTAAATAAAAGTTGAGCAATAAGAAAACATGTAAACCACGTCATAACACTACAACAAATGTAGATATTTTGCAAAACAGTGCACAAATCATTTACTTCGTAAGTCAAGCTCAGTTTTAGTAAAAATATTTTAAAATAACTTTCAGTGGTTTCAAACGAGTGATAAAACAGTGAGTATAAATGATAGAAAACGTAAATAGCCCATCGAGCAAAACATGTACCATAAACTGCCCCTCAGGCATAATATGAATAGAACCAGCCCCTTGGGCTACCTCACAATCACTCGGAATAAGCCCCTCGGGCATAACATAAATCAAGAACCGCCCATCAGGCAAACATGGATCAAGAATAGCCCCTCGAGCAATAACATGAAATAACAACAGCCCATCGAGCTACATCATATCACTCACACTGGGTACCCAAGCTCACTGGGGGTGTACAGACTCCGAGAGGGGCCCCTTACGGCCCAAGCACAATAACAAGTCATTTCGAGGCATAATCAAACAGGCTTTCGGCCTCATATCAAGCCACCTCGTAACGTAACAAATCATCCACTCGGCTTCAAAATCATGAATCAATATAACACTACTGTGGCGCGCAGCCCGATCCCATAGTATCCTCACAACACAGGCCTTCAGCCTTACTCAATCATAATCTCACAAGCCACTCGGGCAATAGTAAAACATGATACTCAGCCCAAAATATCATTTAAAATATCAAAAACGAGTAAAAGATGGCTGAGCTGTGAAAACGCTAGAATACAGCATTATTGAACACAAATATGAAGTCAAAACAGTGATGAATAATAGTAAAAATTCCTTAAGGGTCCAAAACAGTTGGCACGAAGCCTAAATATGGCATTCAGCCCAAAACATAGTAATAATTTCAAAAACACAATGATATCAAATAGTTTTCAATCAAATATGCGACTTAACAGTCATACAGGACGGACTAAGTCACAATCCCCAACGGTGCACGACCCCATGCTCGTCATCTAGCGTGTGTGTCACCTCAAAGTAGCACAACGATGTAAAATCTGGGGTTTCATACCCTCAGGACAACATTTACAATCATTACTTACCTCTATCCGGTCCAAAATCTAACCCGCAATGTCTTTGCCTCTCGAATCGGCCTCTGAATGCTCCAAATCTAACAAAAAACAGATTCATACCATCAAAATATGCTAAGGGAACAAAGCCCACTCAAAAATAACCAATTTACACCAAGAATCCCGAAATTAGCCAAACCCGACCCCCAGTCTCACGTCTCAGATTCCAACATATTTCATGACACTAAAATCCTTACACTCTCACGAGTTCATACATACCAAATATATCAAAATCCAACCACAAATGACCCCTCAAATCCCTAAATTTAGGTCTTCAATCCCCAAGCTCTAAACCCATAATTTGCTACTGATTTTCCATAGATTTCAAGCTTACAAATGTTAAAATTCATCATAGAAACAAGTTTAGGGTCCAAAAACATTATCTCCACGAAAACCTCTTGAATTCCCTCTTCAAATTGCTCTCCAAAGCTTTCTCCCGAATGAAATATGGTGAAAAAACACTCAAAATCGCGAAGGACTATATATATATATATATATATATATATATATATGTTTTGGCGCAGCTAAACCGCTTCTGCGGTCACAATCTCGCACCTGCGGACCCGCACATGTGGTCCTAGGTGCGCACCTGCACAAATCACTTAAGCGCTCAAAATCGCACCTGCGATCACAATGTCGCACATGCGCTATCGCAGATGCACTCAAACAACCGCTTCAGCGGTTCCAGCTCTCCATGGCCATTTCCGCATTTGCGACCCTCTGAGCGCTTCTACGAGCCCGCACCTGCGGTCCACAAGCCGCCAGTGCGGTTATGATAGACTTCAACTGCAACTTTCCAACTCCAACTTCTCGTCAGCCATCCGAAATCACCCCGAGGCCCTCGGGACCTCAACCAAAAGCACGAACAAGTCATATTCCACTATCCAAACTTAAACCAATCTTCGAAACATCTAAAACAACATTGAAACATCAATTTACCCTCGGATTCAAGCCTAAGAATTCC
Source organism: Nicotiana sylvestris (assembly GCF_000393655.2). Lineage (NCBI taxonomy): Eukaryota > Viridiplantae > Streptophyta > Magnoliopsida > Solanales > Solanaceae > Nicotiana > Nicotiana sylvestris. Next base: position 132,077,137 of record NC_091059.1, on the reverse strand, counting down.
AGAACTTCCAAATTCCGCTTTCGATCAAAAAGTCTATCAAACCTCGTCCGAATGACCTGAAATTTTGCACACACGTCCCAAATGACACAACGGAGTCCTACTCCAATTTCCGAAATTCTATTCTGACACCTATATCAAAATCTCACCTACCAATCGGAAAACGCCAAAATTTCAATTTCGTCAATTCAAGCCTAAATCTACTTCAGGCCTCCAAAACACATTCCGATCACGCTCCTAACTCCTAAATCACCTAACAGAGCTAACCAAATCATAAAAATTTCAATCCGAGATCATATACTAACAAGTCAAATCTTGGTCACCCCTTTCAAATTTTAAGCTTCAAACTGAGAACTGTTCTTCCAAATTCATTCTGATTACCCTAAAAATCAAAACCGATAATTTACATAAGTTATAATACATCACACATGGCTAGTCATGCCCGAGAACTGGCGAGCGAAGTGCAAAAGCTCAAAATGACTGGTCGGGTCGTTACAATAAGTAACTGTTGCAATATGAAAAACCGTAACACTAGCATTATAAAACCGCTGTGATACATTCAAATAGCCGTTGCAATAGCTTATATAAGTATTGCATTAAAACTGATGGTAACGGTTACGAACCGTTGCAATAGAGGAAAAATAAGTGTTCCATTAGAAAGAAGAATAACCGTTACAATAGATGGTCCTATAGCAACGGTTATTACAACCGTTACACGAACTGTTGCTTCAGAACTATTGGCATGCGACCTGGTGGAACGGTCACTAAACCGTTGCACTAGATCAATGGCAACGGTTTATATGTCTATTGCAATGGTTTTTCATGCGTTGTCATAGGCTGATTTTCCAGTAATGCCTATAGATCAAAAGAGTTTTAATCATTCATTTGTTAAAGAATTTTGAGAGTCAGAAGTTCTAATGAGTGAATTCAACACATGATTTGCATAAGAACTGTTGGGTGAGTCTCGAATGTTGAGCGTTAGGCGTGTTTAATTAGGATGCACAGTCGGACGCTTGGGGGCGTAAACCTCACAGAACTAAGCTCCGCACATGAACCTCAAGACGTTTTAATAGTGCCTCAGCTCGCCTTGGGGCGTGCTCCAAGGCGTGTCCAAGAAAACCTTTTAAAATACTGAGTACGAGTATAGCAGTCCTAACGTACCGACAAGGATTATGTACAACACATTCCCGTGTTGGGACAGATAAAGAAAGGACGAACGAAATTAATTGGGAATATTACGTTAATAGTAGTGTGGCACCAACCATTTGTTGTCTAAATTCGGAAGTTTATATTTAGTTTGATTGTTTAATGCATGTATTTTTCTACCCCTTTTTCTTCATGTGCTAAGAAAGAATGTTTTTTTTACTTCTTTTGATAATTGATGAGCGTGCTTTTAAGAAACCATTGCATTGATTAATTACTAATCATAAGGGGGCAAAAGGATGCCACCATAAGAAAGGTGCAGGGCATCAATAGCTGCAGTTCTACATCAATAAGAGAAGACACGAGTCCCATTTGACAGGGTAAGAGTAAAGTTTATGCAACGTGTCAATTCTACAGATAAATCAAAGTAGATAATTGAGGAATCAGAATGCTGAAGAATATAGTATAAAGCTAGACGTTCACGTTGCTGAGAAAAATAAATAATCTTACTAGTAGTATCAACTAGAATACTACGTGTCATCCAAAGGAGATAGTTGTAGTCCAGAAGAAGAAAAATGGAGGACCCATTTACCATTTTTGTTGCTATTTGGTTAAGACTTAAAGACTCAAGAGGGCATCAACATGTCTTATTGCTGTTGGCTGCCACAGATTCTCCTTTTCTTATATTCCCTCTTCTTTCTATCTTCAGATGTTCTCGCAAAAGAATTTTACTAAATCATGATTTTTCTTCTTCTGGAAATTGTAATTCAATGTTGGCAGATTTAAGTTTAGAGAAACGTACATGGTTTATTCATTGATTAATTCGATGCACCTTGAGCCCTTTTTACGTAGATTTGCCTCTGATTTAACTAGTTACCAGGAGTTGTCAAGAATTAGTCGAGTGTATTTGTTTAATCTTATCATCCCACTGTAATATTTGAACAATTACTATTACAAGAGAAAAAATTCTTCCCATTATGGTATACACCAAAAACTTAATTATCAATCATTTGTGTTCTATTGTCTAGGGGTTCTCTTGTTGTCGATTAGATGGTACAGGCGACTAAAGTAATTGCTTTAGCGTCCCCCACCCACAAATTTGAGGCCCCAATTTTCGAATTTAGAATTATATTATAAAAAGATACCAAATTTATGTTTTTTTTCTTTTGAAGTATAGTAGAGGTTATTTAGAATTAAAAATTCGTAATAAATATGCAATATGACAAAATAACAGTTTGATGATGACAATAATAATCAAAACAAAGAAAAATACATCTTTTAAAGGAAATTTGAAGCTTTGGTGAGTGGAGTTACTAGATGCCTTCGATGGTGGGAACTAGCAGGTAGCCGAGTGAAGGCCAAAATATACGTATAAGATAATCCATAAACCATTATTACAAAACCAAAAGAAAAAAATCAAATAAAAATTAATATATGTAATTTTATTGCAACAAATTTAAGGCCTCTTTATAACTTTCGGTTTTAGGCCATAAATATATATCGTTGAGCTGCATCTGTGTACACGCACTAAGAGGGTAAATGCAGTAACAATCAGTTTGCACCTGTTAACTCTATATATGAAGGATGAATAATTAACAGATCTTGTAAAGTTAATATTTGGCTAGATACTTGAGGAACAGTAAGTGATTTCAATTCAAGCATACAAAATATCTTTTAGCATACTAAATGCTATCACTTTTCATTAGTGTTAGCAAAGTATGAGGACGTCTTTTATACTTCTAATAATAGTAATTGGAGCCAAGAATATCTGTATAAGATGCCTTATCACTACTACCATTTTTAGTAAAGCATCTCTAGTAAGTTAAGACAGAATAGCACTTTTGCTTCCCTTGATAAGATATTTTTCATTTCTAAGTGTATTCGACACACACAAGCACATCAAAAGCTGTATTCCCATTTGTCCATGATATTATTTTCATCTCTACAAAGTATTTATTCCTCATTCTTATCAAACCAATAAACTAAAGCCATTTGTGGTTTATGCCAATATATACCTACTATACATACAAAGTACAAATTAGTATTAAAAACTAAGATATGTTACCCTAGCTAGTGTAGGTCCAACAGAGACAGAGGCGGATCCAGAATTTGAAGTTTATGAGTTCCTACCGTAATTTCAAATTAATATACAATAATAACTGGGTTCACAATTATATATTTATAAATATTTAGAGGATTTCTTAATAGAACTATAGGGTCTATGCAAAAGTTATTGGGTTCCGAGAAACCCAGTAACAACACTCTAGATCCGCCATTGGACAGAGAAGCACCCAAGTAGTACAATACATGAAAAATAGAATAGTACAATTTTTTGATGAATATGTATGATGTTACGGGATCAAATTTGTCACCGTTTGCCAATTATGGCTGAGCCACATTGGTCTTAAGGCAGTTAATTGAATTTCCTTCGGGAGCGAAGCTATCTATTAGGAGAGAATATAATTAAATCTCCTTTGTTAAAAATTTATACTAGCTAGGGAAATAGGATAAAGTAATTTTTATGTGCATATCTACTCTTTTGAATATTCCCCCTAACATAAACTACAACAACTTTCGTGAACATACGCTTTGTCAGTTCATTTTTTATATAACTTCAATTTAATAATTAAGAAAAAAGATTAAAAAGGTTAAAAAAGCACTATTGGTGATTAAATCTAAGTGTATGTCTTGGAGGCATTCAATGAAAAAATAATATTCATCCATCAGGAAAAAAAGGGACAATGAAATAACTTCGTCCAAAATATACAAATCTCACCCTTGAAATTCGGGAAATTGTTGGACTATAGCTATTATTTATATAAAAAATATCGTCGAATGGATCCGTAATCCGATCAAAACTCGGTAGCACGGGAAAATCCGCTTTGGGTGGAAGTAGTGATGAACGGGGTTTAAAATTACTGTACATTTGATTGGAGGTTCTACTTCCACATGTGGCATTTGTTGATTTTGGGGTAAATGATGAACCCTAATTCGACAGAGAAGATTGTGGAGCAGAATGTCTTTGAGAGAGAAATATTGGAAGAGAGACATAAAATGAAAATTTTCACTCATCTTTCTGTACAGTGTATTCTCATACATATATAGATGGAGTATCATCTAACTAACTAACCACCTAAACTAATTGACTAACTACATAACTGATTCTAGAAGATCCTACACAACTATATACATTTTCATTATCATATTGTATTCTTATTACTCCCCCTCAAACTAGGTGATGCAAATATGTTCAGCACACCTAGCTTGCTTACAAGATATTCATGATGTGGTCTACCTAATCCTTTTGTTAGAATGTCAGCCTCCTGATCTCTAGTTCCCACATGTTCTGTCTTTATCAAGCCCTCCTGAATCTTTTGTCTGATAAAGTGACAATCTATTTCTATGTGTTTCGTTCTTTCATGAAATACTGGGTTGACTGCAATTTGCAATGCAGCCCTACTATCACTGTACACTTCAATTGGTAACTCTACATTTGTCCTCAACTCCTTCAACAGTGTTGTCAACCATACTACTTTTGATACTGCGCTTGCCATGCTTCTATATTCAGCTTCAGCTGAACTTCTTGACACTGTGTTTTGCTTCTTCGACTTCCATGAGATCAAAGAATTTCCATACTTTGCTAGAAAACCTGAGACTGACTTCCTTGTGTTGGGACATGAAGCCCAGTCAGCATCACAATATACACTCAATCTGTTGTTGTTGTTGCTCCTCAATAGAATTCCCATTCTTGGTTCTCTCTTAATGTATCTTACCACTCTTAATGTTGCATCCCAATGAGAGTTCTTAGGGCTCTGTAAAAACTGTTTAAGTGTTTGTACTGAGAATGTTATGTCTGGCCTAGTTAATGTCAGATACAATAACTTTCCAATGAGCCTTTGATATTGCCCACTGTCAGTTAGCAAAGTATCATTCTCAACTTTTGTCAGTTTATCAAGCTTGGCAGAGTTAGCTTTGCATTTGGCTCTAGAGGAATCCATGATGGCTTAGCACCTGTGAGCCCTAACTCAGAGATTATCTCCAAAGCATATTTCCTTTAGTTGATCAGTATACCCCTCTTTGATCTGCTGAATTCCATTGCAAAGAAAAACTTCAATTCTCCCAAGTCTTTGATCTTGAATGCTTGGTGCAAAGAGTTTTTGGTGGCTTCAATCAGGTGTAAATTGCTTCTTGTTACTAGCATGTCATCCACATAGACTAGAATTACTACAATGTCTAGCCCTTGTTGTTGGATGAACAAAGAGTGATCTAGACTGCTTTGATAAAATCCAGGATGCAGAAGTACCTCTGTTAGCTTGAGGTTCCATTGTCTACTAGTTTATTTAAGTCCATAAAGGGATTTTACAAGTCTGCAAACAAACCTTGCTCCCTCTGACTTGTAAAACCCTGTGGGAGCTCCATATAGATTTCATCATTGAGGTCTCCCTGTAGGGAAACATTATAGACATCTAGCTGATGAATGAACCAATTGTTTACAGTAGCAAGAGATAAAACAGTCCTGACAGTAGCTATTTTAACCACTGGGAGAAGGTCTCATTATAGTCTAACCCTTCCCTTTGGTTATATCCTTTAGCTACCAGCCTAGCTTTGAACTTCTCTATCTGACCATCTGCTTTAAGTTTCACTTTGTAAACCTATTTGCATCCTATAGGTCTCTTTCCTGGTGGCAGTTTAACTAGTTCCCAAGTGTTGTTCTCCTGAAGAGCTCAAATTTCAGTCTGCATAGCTTCAACCCATCTCTTTTCTTGAGATGCCTGTTGGAAATTTTGAGGTTTTGTGATTGCTGAGAAAGCTCCAAGGTAGGTGTGATGAGATGAGGATAACCTATCATAACTAACATCGTTCTCAATAGGATACAGAACTGAATTAGTAGATGGCTTCTGAGTAATATAGTCTGTCATCCATACAGTTTCTTTGGATCCTCTTTGAGATCTTCTCAGAGGAACTGCAGTATCAATGTTATTTGCGGATGGTAAAACCTGCTCAAGATTGTCAGTTGGCATTACTGATTCATCTATTTCAGGAGTGTTCTGTATGTCTTCATTAGGATCAATTGATTCTGCAGATGTATGTATGTGTTGCAAGGTTTCATTCTCAGGAGTTCCCCCTAAGGTTGAATTCTTCTGTGAAACTTCATTGACAGGAGCTACTTCTGACATTATTGCTGGATCAACTGCAGAGATATTTCTTGGAGCAGATTCCAATATAGTTGAACATGCTGGTATTGAGCTCCCTGATGGTAATTGATCATTATCATTTACAAGGAAGGGATCCATTGTTTGATTGATCTCTGTACCCTATAGCTGGAATGGGAAAATGTCTTCCCTAAATGTGATATATCTATTCACAAAAAATAGATGTTTATCCAGATCATATAGTATGTAACCTTTGGTTACACTAGAATACCCCATAAATACTGCTCTAATTGCTCTGCTTGCAAACTTGTCTCCCCTTGGCAAGACAACAGTAAAGCATAAACATCCCAAAGTCTTCAAGTGACTTATTGAAGGTTTTTTATGAAAGAACACCTCATAAGGAGATTTGCCTTCTAGAGCTATTGATAGTAATATATTGATCACATAGGCTGCAGCTAGTATGCAGTGTCCCCAAAACCTGATAGGAATGTGACCTTGAAATCTGATTGACCTGGCAACTTCAAAGAGGTGTAGGTGCTTTCTCTCTGCTGCCCCATGTTGTTGGGGTGTGTAAGCACATGTTCTTTGATGTATGATTCCTAAGGATTTAAACAAGTCCTGCATTTCTGAGTTCACAGACTTCCCTCCATTATCAGACCTTACTGTCTGAATCATTGCACTAAACTGAGTTGGTATCATTTAAGAAAATTTTTAAGGACTATGATGACATCTAGTTTAAATTTCATTAGAAAAATCCATGTCACACTATAATAGTCATCTACTATTGTTAAGAAGTACTTATTTCCATTAAAGGTTGGTGTATTATATGGTCTCCAGATATCCAAATGCAACAATTGAAACACCTTACTTGATCTATTAGTACTTGAAGGAAAAGGTAACATGTGGTGTTTGGCTAATGGACATATATCACAGCTATCTATTATAGATTGGCATATCTCTAAGTTGTAACCTAGCAGTTTTTTCATAGCTCCTCCTAAAGCATGTGCCAACCTCTTATGCCATACCATCACTTCTTTCTTATTTCCCTGTGTTGTTAATCCTCTTGTGACTTTCCTTGATTCTGCTCCAGCTGCTTTATTTGTTTGTGATACCAGTAGATAAAGTCCATCTTTCTCTCTACCAATCCCCTTCACCTCCCCATTAAAGAGGTCTTGGAACAGACAAAAGTCAGGGTAGAATATAACTAGACATTTAAGATCCCTTGTCACCTTAGATACCGACATAAGGTTATATTGGAAATCAGGTAAAAATAATACATCTTTGATTTCCCATGTTCCTGTGACTCTGCAATTCCCAATATATGTCACATGTACTACTTCCCCATTTGGTAAATTAACCTTCTTAGTGTCTTTAGTGTTAACTGCTTTAATATTATTCAACAGTCTTAGATCAACAACCATGTGATTGGTTGCTCTCATGTTTGTTATCCAGTGTGCCTTTGCTATATCAACAAGAAATGAATAAGCATTACCTGCCATGTCGGCTGTATTTTCCTGTTGTGGTTCTTGATTGATATTCAGACTCAGCATCTTCATGATCTGATCATACTGCTCTGTAGTCAATTATGGTGCTCTGGCCATTTCTCCTTTGTAACTCCCTCAGGTTGACCAATGCCTCCTGCATTTCCAGCAATTACATTTGGGTCAGCACAAGCATTATATGCATTGTTCATCTTCTTCTTCCCTTTGAAACCTGTAGGATATCCAATAATTTTGTAGCATCCTTCCTTTGTATGGCCTTTCATCTTACAATAGTCACACTGCACATTCCAGTTCATTTTTGGTCTTGGATAGTTCTGGTGCATGTCACCTTTACTAGCCAAAAGAGTTGTAGAATCATTTGCATCCCCTGTTGTCATGATATTGGCCATTGTTCTTTGGCTTTCTCTCTCAACCAGCATTGAATATGCCTTATTAATATTTGGTGTAGGGCTATTCATTAGAATTTGACTTCTCTTGTTCATAGGTTTCATTCAATCCCATCAAAAACTGTAAGACCTTCTGTTTTTGCATGAATTCAATGAAATTTTTAGACTTGGCGTAATCACATAGAGGTAGCACCACGTTGTCAAACTCATCCAAGTGATTACGAAGTTTGGAAAATACACTGATACACTATCAGTTCTTTGAGTAATTATAGCTATTGCTTTATGCAGCTGATACACTCGTGAAGTGTTTACCTTATCAAATCGTTCCCTCAAATCTTCCCAAACACACCGGTTTCACTGATGACCTAGTTCTGCATCAAAATCCCCCTTTTTTAGAGTCTCATCTAACCCTAGCTTGTTCTTCTCAAGTAGCTGAATTTCCATCGCTCGACTCCAGGTGATGTAATTGTCAGAACCAGTCAATTGGATCGATATTATCTGAGCTCCCGTCGTGTCTGAAGGATGAAGGAACAGTGGATGGTTATGGTCCAAATATATCTTTGCCGCCATTGTTGAATCTCAATTTTGTAGCTCACCTATCAATTGAATCGTTGAACTAACAGTCTCCCAGAATGAATATTGTGCACTCGCAATTGCGATTAATGCTCTGATACCATGTTGATTTTGGGGTAAATGATGAACCCTAATTCGGCAGAGAAGATTGTGGAGTAGAATGTCTTAGAGAGAGAAATATTGGAAGAGAGAAATGAAATTAAAATTTTCACTCATCTTTATGTACAGTGTATTCTCATACATATATAGATGGAGTATCGGCTAACTAACTAACCACCTAAACTAATTGACTAACTACATAACTGATTCTAGAAGATTATACACAACTATATACATTTTCACTATCATATTGTATTCTCATTAGCATTCTTGTATTTCTTTGAATTATGATCTTGCCAGAATTGCTAGCTTCTTTACTGATTGACTTTGCTAGAAAACTACACCGTGCATATATGAATTTCTTTAATGTATACATATTAATTGTTAGAATTTCATTAACACAACCAAAGTTTCCAGCATAAAGGTGATACAAAAATATTTTGGGCCATGTTTTTAAATTTCAACCCTGACATTTTAGTAAGCACTATTTTTTATTTTTTTTTAATTCCCTTCTCCCGTCATGCATCTGCCTTGTTTGGAAGCCTTGTTTGTAAGATTATATATATATATATATATATATACTAAAGCTTGACACTAGAAGATGTGTTAAAAATAACTTTTCGAAAGTAAAATGAACGATGATAGAGGAAATGATAGCAATCGCAGGGTCTTTCTAGTGGTTTATCTTTCCATTGTGATGAGACGTGCTGTGATTGTTGAAACAAGCATGCATGTTTTTAATATCCGTAAGTAGACAACTCTTTTTAAGGCACGTTGATTGGTTTCCCGAATATTCTTAAACTTTAAAACCAAGCTCCTTCCTTTTTATTCTCTATATATAAAAGCCTCTTCCTTTGAAACATTTATCAAATCGTCCAGCAACATATATATATATATATATATATATATATATATATATATCTCCACGTACAATCTCCTTAGCAAAATAGGAAAAAGAATGTCTTCTAGGGCTTCTGAATCACTTGCCGTAGGGAGAGTGATTGGAGAAGTAGTTGACAGTTTCACAGCGTGTGTGAAAATGAATGTGATATACAATGGCAGCAAGCATGTTTCCAATGGACATGAGCTCATGCCTGCTCTCATTGCTTCTAAACCTCGTGTCGAGATTGGTGGTGAAGACATGAGATCTGCTTATACTCTTGTAAGTCCTTTCATTTTACATGGTTGTGTTTGACTGAACACCAAGTTTAGAATGACCTTTTTTAGTACGTATTAAAAGTACCCTTAAAACTTGTGTGTGGTCTTCAACAATATCATGAAATTTTTATGGCTAGCTATACCAACATCTCTCTGTTTATCCATTTTTGATTGTTAATTTCGTTTCTTTGGGAAAGATCATGACCGACCCGGATGCTCCAAGTCCCAGTGATCCATACTTGAGGGAACACCTCCACTGGTAATTCTTATACTGATGATTCAAATTGAGCAAAAGAATTACAACGCCAACTTGTATTATGTGTATGACATTCACGTTAATTATACTCATATAAAAAATTTCAGGATTGTGACAGATATTCCTGGTACCACAGACGTCTCTTTCGGTAAGCCTGAAGCTGTGACTTGGCTAATTAATTATGATATATATATATATAAGAGAGAGTAAAGTACTCTTGGCTGGAAACTATATTATTAACTTAAAATTTCTTAATTTGCATATTATTTGTTGTAAACAGGAAGGGAGATAGTGAGCTATGAGAGTCCAAAGCCAGTAATCGGGATTCACCGCTATGTATTCATTTTATACAAACAAAGAGGAAGGCAAACAGTGAAACTACCAGCAACAAGGGACCAATTCAATACTAGGAGTTTTGCAGCAGAAAATGGATTGGGATCCCCTGTTGCTGCTGTCTACTTCAACGCCCAAAGAGAAACTGCTGCCAGAAGAAGATGATATATTAACGCTAACTTTCTCTTAAACATGTTTATCTGAATAAGCTCTGCACTCTAAACCATAGTACGGACAGCATACGGATTACTATTAGTACAACGTGTCACTTACTTTTCCCTCTCTGATTGGTTTAAGTGATTTAAGGGTGATTGTAAATCATATTATAAGCTCATCTCCAATTATTTATGTATGGTGTTACTATGTACAAGTTGTTTGTTGGATTCATCTGCTCTTTTTTGTATCAGCCGCAAAGTTGTATCTCTTTTTGTTTTATATAAAAATTTAAGTTATATACCCTATTAAGATAAATTTATTTTTTTCATTATCGGGTCATCTAAAAGATATTTATAAGTAAACTTGCTTGAAATCTTAAAAAAATAAAATAAGTTAGCTGATGCAACAAGTTATAGTACAAAAATTGTTACAGATTGTACTAAGATTGCAGTTTCACAATCGTATAGGCAACCAACCGCTAGGGAGACTTTTGATAAGGCTATTGATAAAGCCTCTAGAGTGGTTTCGATAAGGGTGTTCGAAGATGTATAGAGAGGACAAAGCAGAGATAGTATTAGGATACGTGTCGGACAACCGATGGACGTGGTCATTTGACAACAACAACAAACCTAGTATACTTCTAAAATTAGAGTTTGAAAATGATAGAGTATATGCAGACCTTACCCCTACCTTGTGGAGGTAGAGATATTGTTTCTGAAAGAACCTCGACTCAAGAATAAGCAAAAGACGAAAAAGAAAAAGAAAAAAAGGAGGAGAAAACATAAGAGAAAGAAGAAGAAAATGAAGGAATATCACCAAATAGTAACAACAGGAAAATAAGATAACTGAAGTAACAAAACAACATGAAGTAAAAGAGATCTAAGAGTAGGAAAATGCAAGAGTGCTACTAATACTTCCGGTAAGAATGACTATTTGCTAATTCTAATTCTCGACCTCCACACCTTCCAAACGCACAGAATGCCACAAGCTTAATTGGTTTTGCTCAAGGCATCAGAAATTCATCTCATCCTTTCGAAGTGTGCCAATGCCTTCACCTACCTTTTTCTCAAAATACCTTCACATTGACAACACCGAATGGGTAACGTCAAAAGTTGTCCAGACATGAGACTGGATGTCACACTATGCATTTCTTTATTGGTAATTATCAGTGTTAAGGATTTCAGCCAAATCTTTTAGCAATTTCTTTCACGTGACTAACTGAGCTTTTACCGTCCTTCCTACCACAACTTCCAATATGAAGATGGCAAAAGCTTAGTCCTTTTGGCCACTTCTTATTCGCTCCATAAGAGAGTAGTTCATCAGTACATCAATTAAATAGTTTCTCCATCGAAGACATCACACCTAATATCCAATATCTTGCCAAACTTGCAACTTTAATTGACAGACTCAAACACACTGCTTCTACAGCACAACATTACAATTTGTACTAACAGAGCAAATATGTAATACAAATTTCCCCTATTTCATTCTGTCTTTGTCAGTTTACAGAAACCTAGCGTTTACCTTCACAAACCCCACCAGTACTCAAACTATCTTTTGCAACTTGATGGGGTACTGGTACAAACAGGTTAAGGTTAAAATTATCTGCTTCAACCAGACTGATAATAATTGCTCTACATATACAACAGCAAAGAATTACCTAAGTACAATCTCAAGATTACAGTACTCCAATCTCCTACTACTGAATTCTTTACAAGCACCAACTCCAAATAATCAAGGCAGCATTTTTAAGATATTCAAGACGCTGGAGCGCTGGATCTACTGGCTCATAAACCAGCAAGCGAAACAGAAGCTGCACGAAAGATTCAAAAGCATTTAAGAAAGAAGTAACGTCAAGCCTTGAATTTTATGTGCTTCTCTGTTTGGCTCAAAATTTCCTCCCCCAGGGCGCCAAAGCAATCCTATTAAGCATTAATCTCAGCATTACACTGATGCTCCCTGCTGCAACTTCTTCTGCCCCAAAACATGTTAGAGCAGGTAGTTTTCTCCAATCTCACATTCATTTTGTCTTGGTCATTTGAAGTGGACTGTGACTGATTAGAAGTTTCATCTTGAGTGTCATTTTCTCTGGATTCCAAAGTTGGGGAAGGTCCTTCATCACAAGTACACAAAGGGATTGCAACAGAAGGAAATGGGCTACAAGTCACAGGACAGGAAAAATCAGAAGACACTGAAGCAACACGATTCTTTCTAATCTCATGTGCACTAGAGGGTGTTGATCGATCTTGCTCCCGAGGATGAAGCATGCACGGTGTGCATAAGCTGAGGGATAGATGTAACTTAAATTCCTTTGCAGGAGATCCAGGGAGTTTTACAAATGAGACAATGCCATGTCTGCAAAGTGGACATGGGATGGAGCCAGGCGGACCCAATAATTCAGATGGGATGTTGCTTGCAGAGCAAAGATAGAGTGCACATCTTACACACAATTGATGCCCACAACCTGAATATATCGAATACAAAATAAAAGTTCAATATATATTAAACAAAGTAAATGCTTTTTTATTAATCAAGAAAGCTCTTTTAATTTTTACAGGGTCCATAGTGTCATTTTAACTGTAATCATCTTCTCAAGTTCCCAACAATGTATACCAGAAACATAACTGTGCGATCATCTAATATCACCTACGTAATAAATAAATTTTCCAAACTCACATTTCCGGATTCAGCACAACATGACTGCAGTTGGCATGAATATGACATTGCTATATTGGTATAAATGCGGAGATCGCATGGTACCCCATTTTTTCATTACTCCTTTTGCTCCATTTTGTGCGATACTATTATTATTCGGGTAGTCGAACAATTTGGTCTTTGAATACGAGTATTTCAAACTTTTTACAATAATTTGAATTGTTGACTATACTAACTTATAGCACTTATCACGTTATCTTCAAACATGTAAATCTTATTTGAAATTTAGGTGTTTTGACCCTCGTATTCCAAACTCCTTCACATAAAACGGGGCGGAAAGAGTATGTCAAACAGATTTCAAAGAGCACCAATCAAGTTGCTTTACCTTAAGCACAAGATTGGATCAGCAGATATTCCTTGTTGGATGAGTTGAAAAACATCACCTATAACAAAACTAACTTAAAACAACTTCTGTATCTTGACCTTTTTTAAAAAAAAAAAAAACTAAAGTGTATAACTGCAGTCTCTAGACCAACTTACAAGCACCTCGACAATTCCAACAGGTATCTTTATCCTTCCACCAGCACAACAACAACAACCACCACCCAGTATAATTCCACAAGTGGGAATCCTTCACCAGCACATGTATTGGATAATTATCTCCACAAAAGGTTTAGGTAGATGGGAAGAAATCTCCTAGCATTTTTTTGCCTCTATGGAGTTTAAACTTTGATCCCTTAAGATTTTCATGCCAACTTCATCTGCATACCCTTGGGTGAAACAACAATATCTAGACTTGATAGGTCTAGAGTGTGCATAATGGCTTAATTTTGAGAGTGTTCCTCACATATTATGTGAGGAAAGGAGGAACGCAGTTCATACTCATGTAAAAATAGATAAGGTTGCTTAGTGCTTGATTGTGTATGAAATAAAAACATTTGATTAGAGGGGAATATTACATCATCAGTCAGGTTCATAACAATCAATCAACTATGACTTAATTCTAAATTAGTTTAGATTTGGTTGTATGAATTCTTTATATGTATCCATCTGCTTGATTCAGACCAATCTCATTCCAATACTAAATAATTAGTCTCACGCCCTAGTTCTCTCAATTATTCTTAGCTTTGCATTGATTTTGAATTCTAGGTCTTTGAGACAACTTTCTTTCATATGATTTTAGGTCTACTTCATCTTTTTTTTTACCACATTCAATCATCGTAGTGGCACACCTATTGATCTATATAAGGAGGTCGATGTATAATCAAGCTAAAATATCTCATGCGATCTTCTCTAATTTTATTCTCTATGTTACTAGCAACCTTTATCAAATGTAATCTTTTCTGATCTTGACAATCTTGTACGAGACATATTCATCTTAATACTAGCATTTATACATACATATCTTGTGGATAGGTTGGTCCCTAGAGGCCCAAAGTTCGCTCCTATATAACATTGCTGTTATAACCACATTTAATAGAAATCTCTCTAATTCATATATTGAACAACATCAAATTGAAAGGAAATATTGGTACGAACCTTCGGCAGCCACTGAACATACCCTCTCCAGGCAAACGGCACAAGTATCAGAATCATCAGATGAAGTTGTTGAAGACTGTAAACCACACTCTCTGCAGAAAGTGCTCACAATGATCAGTACTAATGTATGGTTGACATTTAATTTTAGACTACCTATTAGATTGACAGTCATTTAAACACACACGCGCGCGCAATGGGGCAGGAAAGAACCCCACACCTAAAATGTTCCCCAAAGAAAGATCAGAGAAATCACAAAGAGAAGAATAAAACAAGTGCCCGTTCTATCACTTATGTAACAGCCACTACTAACAGTCAAATAAAAATCAGCAAAGCCCAGCATTCAAGGTCAACACATTCCATCAGTGGAAGGCGAAAGAGAATGGTTAAGGTGTTTTTCAACATGAATAACTAACAGATCAGATATCACAACCGAAGAAAGTTTCCATTGAATATCCGCAAGACAAATGGTTAAGGTGTTTTCTCCTTTTTTTGATTGATTGGTTAAGGTGTTAATACGAGTGGGAACAATCATAGTATTTCAGGCTTATGTCTTCACAAGCTAAAAAGCTCCATTACACTTTTATGCTGTGCATCACACAGATAGAATGCACAGAAAAATATACATTTCAAAGCTTTTGAACAATCCGACAATGCGTGTCTAGTGACTGTGAGCTGCTTGTTACAAACCTATAGCAATATATGGAGTATCCTTTTGCAGTAATGAACGCACAAAATCCTTAGCAATCATAGTCATATTCTCATCCAGCAAAGACTTCACTTTGTTTAGTTATCCTAGCATATGTAACATTGTCAAACAGATTTTGCAGCATTGACAACGATTCATTTCTATTGATGTTTGCATCTAACAGTTCAGTTTATCATCAATGGCATCCCTTATTTTGCTTCTCAAAAAGTAGCTACCAAACATGGACGCCATAAAAACACTAGGTAATCTGAAAATGAAATATCACATGACAAGCATTTGCCTCCTCTCTAATAAGAAAAACTTAATTAAAAAGGTAGTATATCTTGGACAATGCGTGACTAAGTTTAGGGTACATATTGAACATAGATCTGTAACAAATTTGATGCACCAAAACATATTTCAACAAAACCACTTCAGATGACAAAGACAGATAGTTCAGAAATAAGGCTTTTTTTTGTAAAGAAAAAATATATGGAAACTCCACTCCCCTAATCCTGTACCTACAAGCCGAAAGTGGCAGTTTCCCACATTTGCTTCTTGGTAACTCAAAACCCTACTTATATAATTATGTTTGGAAGTGGAGGGCCCTTACTACAAGGCTATCCCTCGCTTGTCACTACAAAAATTAGCTTTATGCATGGCAGAAAAGGTAATTTCCGTTTACCTTGCGATGTTAAGCACGCTTAATAGAGGCAACGATAAATAACTTGAAGATGGAAAGGGTGGAATTATTGAATCAGAATTTGGTGCAAGTAACGGTTCAAGCCAATGACGCCCCCACATCCTGGCAACATCGAGAGGAAGCCACCTGAAAGAATCCAAATATCTGTTGAGTGACATCTGGAAATTTACAGATTTGAGAGTTTAAAGTGAGAAGAAAGTTCTGCACAGATTACCCATTGCAGTTCAATGTCAATCGACTGGCACCTCTTGCAATAAGGATCTGTAGGAACACAAAGTAAATTTTCATTTAAAAAGTTAGGAAGGATCAGAATTGCATCAGAAAACAATAACGCAGATACCAGGAGGGGCCAAAAGTAAACATCTTTTTCTTCTGGCAATTAAAATAAAAAGATATCAGTGGGAAGATGAGTTAGCCAATCACCTGACAGCATTTTAGATTTCCTCCGCAGGCAGCATAGTGCAAAGGAGTACTTCCAGCTCCTAGAGAATAATTTATTTTGAAAGCATGTCAATTAAGAATCAACCAAAAACATTTAATCATGCCTCGAGCGAGCTTTTACCTATCAGATCCATCGATGACCCATAGTGAAATGTCACAGCTGATACATTTGCATTAAGATCAAGCAGGAGCTGGACACAATCAAAATACCCATTCAATGCAGCCATATGAAGAGCAGTAATACCACCATCAGCAGCTTTATTTACAAACTTTGACAGCGCACTGCAATGAAACAGAAGCAAATAAAGCGATCAGCGAAGTATATGAAGCTTACCAGATAGAATTGTCTAAATTTTCCAAGAATAATCCAAACCCTCAAATGTCAAAGAACGTGTCAGAACGGATGAGCATGGTTAAATATAAGCTCATTTTTTAACCAAGTCTTTCATCAAAACCTAGATAGCCATCTGTTGTATAAAAAGCTAACAAATGAAACACCCACAAGGCCTTTCTTTTACAAGAGCATACGTTTACACTACCACCTCAGTCTTCTTTGTTGCAATTCAACATGAATCCTTATAATAAGAATGAGTACAAATAGATGCAAGCAGATGACCCACCTTTGCTCATGCTTGCATTTTGAGTTTGAACTGTCACCTCTGTCAGCATCTGCTTGAGAATTTATTGAATCAAAAGGGGCACTAGGAACGAAATCAGCCACCACGAGTCGTATGCATCTAACATGTCCATTCACTGCTGCAAAATGGAGAGCTGTCCTCCCACTTAGATAATCCGCCCTCGTAACCTGAAATACATATTCAAGATTCAAAAAGGGGCAAATTCTATTAGAAGAATAACATGGAGGTCTTAGAAGCCAAATTAACAAGTGAAAAAAGAACCCCTGAGGGGGAAAGTAGAATAAGGGAAGCTCACGTTGCATCTAAAAAGAAGAAGGGTTTGAACAACTTCCCAGTGACCATATCGACACGCCTGCATCAATGCCGTCTTTAAAAGAACAACACAGCCGTCAGATTCAATTTAGAAACCCATCAATTCAATTGGCAATTCAAGAAAACTCAGCTCAAACTGCCCCAAAATGTATTCCAACACTAAAATTGAAGAAATATTCAGCTCATAAAGCTGATCTTTCATTAACTAACTACCCCTTATCTAAATAATATCAACTCGTAGAATAATCTTGTGAAGAAACTAAACAGGAACAACAAGGGGGAAATGGGTAAAAAAAAATTCTTTTTTTTTTATTTACCTGACCACAATAATTTCTCGAATTGACATCAGCACCGTTCCCAAGCAACAATGCAACAATCTGAAAATTGTTTCCGAACATATCATACAAAGAAATTACAAAGGAAAACGAAAAAGAAAAGAGAAAAACAAAATGAAAAGAAAATACGTCGTTGTGGCCTTTGGCGGCAGCAAAGTGAAGAGGGGAATTGAGGCCACCAAAAGTAGAGTATTTGGAGAGGCATGGATTGCAATCAAGCAACATCTTTGCTTCCACGTAATCACCGTCTCTCGCCGCCGATACCAGCCGTTCGCCGGATGCCGAGCACCCAAATGAATTCCCCATTTCTCTGTTTTTTTTCCTCGCAAGGAAAAATCCAAGCTATTTGTCTCTATTTCTATGTCACTATATATATATAAATGTTTGTTAGATATGGATGTGAAGTCAAGATTTGTAGAAATGGCAGTAAAATTGACTGAGAGAGAGTATGTCTTTGGAAGGATTTTATTAGAAATTTTTTTTTGGGGTGGTGGGGTTGGGGTTGGGGGGTGGGTTGGATGATTAAGGGTGATACGTAAAT
Organism: Nicotiana sylvestris; assembly: GCF_000393655.2. Taxonomy (NCBI): domain Eukaryota; kingdom Viridiplantae; phylum Streptophyta; class Magnoliopsida; order Solanales; family Solanaceae; genus Nicotiana; species Nicotiana sylvestris. Next base: position 132,058,532 of record NC_091059.1, on the reverse strand, counting down.
TGGGAAGGGAGGGATGGGGAGAATTAGGTCAACTGTCGTTTAACAAAATTTGAAAAATAAAATGATGTATGTAAAAGATAGAGGATCACCCTCGAGTTGAGTCATTTTTTATTCTTTTAGATTTTAATTTTGTAAGTATTGATAGCGTAATTTTATTTTATTTTTGTTTTTTGTGACAAAATGTTGTAAAATTAATACTGCAACTACTTATGGTAACAATAAGTCTGTGACTTGAAAAAAATTAAGGACAACAAATTTGTGACCTGAAAAAAAGTAAGAAAGTAAAAGTTTGTGACCTGAAAAAACGTTAAGTGACTATTTAAATATAGTACTTTTATAATTTTGCCAAACAAAGAACTTATTTTGTGCAAACGCCACGCCATTTTTGTACAATCTGAAGTTTGGTAACATATTTGGATAAAGTTGAGGAGAGGATAACGGTGGACTATTTGGGGAAAAAATAATACAAAAGATATTTGTGGCTCTTTTTAAAAAAAAAAAGAAATTGTCATGGGCAGTTGGGAAGAGAACGTTAGTGGAATTTCCTTTTCTGGAGTAAATTATAAGTTAGGAATTTGGAAAAGAAAGTTTGAACTGCATCAATTAAAGGAAATAGGATAAAATAATGACAAAAGACAATAAAAGGAAAGTTTGATTGCTTGGAGAATAAAAAGTGGGAGCTGCAGTGGTAGGCCAATATCAAGGAAACTTTTACCACTTTCTCTAAATTTATTTTTATGCGCTTGTCTTGTTTTAGTGGCTTTGCAAGTTGTATTTATTTAGGTAAAAATGTATTTTTAAAATTGTTTAAAAACTAATAGCGATGGAATACAACGCGGTTTTGGATATCCTGAATGGGTAAATCTATAGCAGCAGATGTAGGATCTGTCTTTTCTTGTGAGTCTTGTTGTCTTTGTTGCATCTTTCTTGTGACTTCCTGGTTTATATGATCTTTTTACAAAGAAATGACTTCCTGACCACTTAAACTTGTATCGTTTTATAAAGCCGACATATGAACTTATATTTTTCTCATTTGAATATTTCAACTTGACGGAATGAATACTAATAAACACTTTCTGTTGAACATGTTCGTCAATCGCTCTGACACGAATGTCATGTCACATGTTTAGTCTTTATTATATGACATGTGGATTTGTGGGTCCTATATTATTAGAAAAAAAATTAATCTTTAAAATTTTTAATTTCTTTTTCGTTCTCTTTTTTCTCTACCATACACAGCCTATCCAACAACTCTAAACCTTAGCCATTTTCAACCACCATCATCTTCTTCCTCCTATAAGAAAGCTTCGTCCAAACTCCAAACTTCACCAATATACAATGGGATAGGGATAGTCCCTCCCGAGAACTACTCGACTTTGATTCCAAACCCTGCCCTCCTCATATTGACGGCTTCTTCGCTAAGCCCCACCTGCAAACCCTAGATTTCCCTAAAACAACTCCAGTCCGATCTGGAAGAGCTCAGTGACGGCCAAGAAGAACTAGATGATAATGATGCTAATGAATCGGATATCCAGTTTTACATTTCTTTTTCCAGTAAATTAACGTATAACAATTTGGACTATTTTTAGATTTGTGCTTGTCATCCTTGTGCATGAGCCATTTAGTGAATGGGGAAGAGAAAGAGAAAAAGAAACGGGGAAGGAGGGGGGGAGTAGGATAGAAAATGAAAAACATTTACGGGGGAGTTGCTTGGGAAGATGAGAGAGGTGGGACGGAAGGGGAAAAGAGAAGGGGAGAGAGAAAGATCATTTTTTTCCTTTCTTATTTATATTTTATTCTATTTCTAATATTTTTTAATAAAAATAAAATTATTCACGCGCTTTGACAGCGTAATTTGCACACAATTTAGCCATGTCAGCTGTGTCACTTCCACATAGGCTTGGTCAATGGTCAAATGTATTTATTAGTATTCATTCCGTCAAGTTGAAGTGTTCAAATAAGAAAAATATAAGTTAAATGTATCGGCTTTACAAACCGATACAAGTTTAAGTGACCAGGAAACCATTATACCTTTTTTATTTTATTTTTCTTGGCTTGTGGAGTTATTTTATTCACCATTTTATCCTCTCACTACAATAATTCTTTTTTTTTTTTTAGTTTCTTCAAAAAAAAACCTAAATTTTGAGGGGGGCTGTGGTTTTTATATTTTGTAAAGAGCCGGTTCCAGAATTTGAAAGTTTATAACGTTTACGTATTATCCTTATGAATTACTGGATTCTAAACTAAATGTCAACCTATATTCTCCCTTGATTGTGTTATTTTTTACTAAAGAAAGGGACTTTATTACATATGAAATATGAGGAAAGAACATTAGAAAAAGATACAGTTAAAATTGAACTCATACATATTCTAAAAGACATTCACTTATATGTTACTGAATTATAAGCTTCCTATTGTACTTTAATGGCTATGGTTAATTAAACTAAACCAACCACTCTACATCCCTATCCATCTCTACGAAAAACTAAACCAACTATTCTTTGACTAATAACCATGGTTTACGTACGCCAGAGAGGTTGGTGAATTGTGTTCGAGATTTAAACACGTTTAAGAAACAGCTATTACAATTACTAGTAATAATTTATAACGGGATATTCTACTCTACTGCCTAGTTTTACCCACCACTCTACTCTTCATGTGTGCTTTCAAACAAGAAGGAAAAGACATAGTTTGCAATTGGTTCATGAGATTTGACACTGAAAAGCAGTATGTTTTAGAAAACAATAACCCAATTGTGTTTCTAATAAAAGAAAATTATCTTAATTGATTTTGTGGAATACTTCAAGTGAGGATACATTGGATCGCCTAGATACGCGTATCTGTTTGCATATGCCAACAAATTAAATTTGGTCTTCAAAAATTTTAAATACTTATATTTGAAAATTTTGGAAAATTATATTTACTACGGACGTCCACCAGTAGCGGAGACACATAGCTCCAAGGGGTGTCAACTGACACCCCTTTCGCCGGAAAATTACACTGCTTAGACAGCTAAAAATTATTGCTTATGTATATATACTATGTATTAAATCCCCGTGACTTCTTCCTATATTTACTGCTTTAAATTTTACCACCTCTTAGTGAAAATTCTGGTTCCGCTACTGACATCCACTAGTCTTTTTCATTTATGAAGATAATCTCCCACTACTTCTCTTAATAATGTTTGTAACTCACAGGCCTTCATAACCTCCTCCATACTCTTTCTTCATGATCTCAATGGTTAATATTATGTTTACAACAACTTTTTGTAATTATGTATGTAATATATGACACAATAAAAAAGCTCTTTCTTCCTCTTTACATTTTTTGTCTATTTTCCTGTTTCATATTGTTACTTAATTTGAGCTAAATTTCTTAACAAAAAATAATTTGTTGAAATTAAATTGCATGCGAAACTTATATCAACATAATGGAAAGAGAAAAATTAGTCAAGGACTGAAATTTAGTTCTTGATCACACAATTTACAAGATTTATTTTATAGAGAAGACCCATATTGTAACGTTTCTTTCTTTTCTTTTCTTTTCTATTTATTTTTTTATAGACTTTTCTTTTGCAAAATGGGCGATTACACATGTGAGTCCCACAACTTGAAAAGGGGAAGATATATTGCTAAAAACAAGTTCACGGATTTAGGTAAAAAGGAAAAGGTTTATGTTCTGATTTAAGTATATTAAATATAATAAATAAGCCCAAGGCTACAGATTGCCTACCAAACATGTGCATTGCGGAATTAGAGTTTCAACTAATGCTTGCTACCCCATTTTATTATATACTATATTTTTCATCATTTAAGGATCTCAATCTCTCTTTTTGCCTCATATAGCAAAGGTTAACACCTTATTTATTTTAAATAAATATCATTTAAAAAATTATATTCTATAGATACATTTTAATGTTTATAGCAAAATATCTAATTTTGATTACCTCCTACCCCTAAGCCACTAAATATGCTATTCAGTTATACTATTTTCTTTCTCTCTTTATTTTGATATATGTCATTCTCTTCCCCCATTCTCTGAAAATACGATGCTCAATCTCAAAATTCCTCTCACCCACATCACCTACCATTAGTCACAAACGGTGATTTTCAATTTGACTTTTAATTGCGAGCAATCTACACCCAACTGCCCCACCTTCATTTCCTTCAACCTGCAATACCCTTTCGTAAACTTGAATCAAACCTTCTTGTGCTCTAGAAACTTCCACTACCTCCTCAACTTCTTCACTGTTATTATAGCTTATCCCTATTTTCTTATCTATATTTGAGTCACCAGTGATGTTTATAATCGGTTCATGGCAATTTGGTAAAGGATCTTCGAACCGAATTTTGCATCCGGTTTGAGTTTCGAGGTTATTAATTACACTTCCGGTAATTAAATCACAAACAAATATGCAAATTCTGCTACAATGGTAATGCGTGGGAACAGTGAGATTCATGGTTTTTCCTCGTCGGCGAATTCGTCGGAAATTAGGGTTTGTTCTTGAACAAAAATGACGGAATTTGGGGCTGAGCAACTTGATTTTCTGTTAACATATTTCAATGTATTTTCAACGTATCACGCTGTATTTTCATGTATTTCATTGTATCCATTGTCTTTTTTTTATATTGTAATTCAATATATCTCGCTGTATTTCATGTATTTCATTGTATTCACTATCTTTTTTTTATTGTATTTCAATGTATCCCGTTGTATTCTATGTATTTCATTGTATTCATTGTCTCGCTATATGCCATGAATGTATTCATATATTTTTTTAATTTTTAATTAATATAATTTATGTATTCAGATGTATTATATAATTTCTCTGAAGATTGCTATATTTTTGGGGTATTTTTCGGTTGAGAATCTTTTTTATAACTGGAAATATAAAATTTATGTGTTATAATTGAGTTTGTTGATTATATTAGGAGTCTATTATGTTAATTGATTCACTTTCCGTTTAAAAACAGTGTAATCCCCTGTTTCATGCCGTGAATACAGTCGAATACAATAATCTATCCAGCTATAATCCCATGTTTCACGCCATGAATACAGTCGAATACACTCGAATACAACAACTGATTAGCTGGACTTCCCTGATTCATGCATATTTTTGCTACTGTATTCATGAATACAGTAGCTTAAATATATCTAATACATCTTATAATGACAGAAAACGTATCTACAATTCGTAATATAGCAAATGATATCTATAGATAGCTAATTACCACGAAAAGATAGTGCTTTATGAAAATTTCTCTTTTTTTTTATTTATTCAGGCCCACCATTTCCAATTAAAAAACAAAAAATAAACATGTATGCTACTCCAGCAGAAAAGGTCAAAGAGTTGTAGCAAGTTAGAGCAGCACCAACCGGAAATCCGCAAAAAGGCAGCGATAAAGGCTGAAGTTTAATTTGTTGCCGATGACTTAGTTAATTTAGAGAAATCAAAAGATTAATAGGTTGGAAAAAGGAAGATCCAATCAAGACTCAGCCACTAGCACAACAATAACAATTACTTCGGCTCAGTCCAAAATAACTTGTTGGATCGATTATATGAATTTTTTTTATTTTGTTGACCAAAGATTTTATTTTGTTGAGCAAAGATTATAGAGAAATTTTTACAAACCATTCTTGTTTAGTGGTTATTATCTAGTTGTAGCTATCATTTACTATATTAGAGTACTTCCTATATCTATGTTTTCAGTTTTGCTAGAGTGTATTTGATGTATTTAAGCTATTGTATTCATGAATACAGTAGCAAAATTCGCGCGTGAAACAGGAGAGTACAACTAGGTAATTATTGTATTCACGATATGTATTTGTGAATACAGTAATGTAAATAGCGTAAATCGTGGTCTATTTAGCTGTTTTTAAACGGAAAATGAATCAATTAACACAAATAGACTCCTAATATAACTCAACAAACTCAATTATAAATCTGAATACATAAATACATTTGAATACATAAATTATATTAGTTACAAAAAAACATATAAATACATTCATGGAATATACGTGGCAGTGAATACAATGAAATATATGGAATACAGCGAGATACATTGAAATACAATGGGAAAAAAAAGATAATGAATACAATGAAATACATACTCTTCAAGTTGCTCAGCCCCAAACTCTGTCGTCTTTGTTCAAGAATAACCCTAATGTCGTCTCGTCGATAACAGATTTCTAACTTCCGTTGTCAGCCCCAATTTACCCTATGTCAGATTTCGACATTGATACAAAACATAAGACATTGAAAAATTCCTAAATAGTAACCGTACCTCACTCTTAATTTGGACATTGTTAGGCCCACGTAATAACATCGAGCTTCTATAAGGGTGAATCCCAGTCATCAACTCATAAAAAGTAGAGCAGCCAAAATTGGCATTCGTACTTTCTGACTATCGTGTTTATAGGTTATTAAGACGATAACACTACTATAATAGGCATATTGCTGTCGAATAGCAGATTTCGAACCTCCATCTTTCTCTCTAGGGCTTGATTTCGACATTGATTCAGAGTCCCAGGCCACTGATAATGAAAATTTTGTTCGACAATGGAGATTGTAGACATGTACTTTTTTACCCTCCCCAAAATTTTATATATTTTAGCATTTAAATATTTAGTTTAGGCCTAATATCGCTATTTCAACTAGTTTTGACTCTTTTACTTTATTTTGTCACAAAAATAAAAATTACAAAATTATTTTCTTTTATTTAGGTAATTAATATTTTATCTTGTTACTTTTAGTTTATCTACCTTTTATAAAATTTAAAAATACAAAAATAGTTACACTTTGTTTTCAATGATATTAGTGTTTTTATTAGAAGTATTATTTTAATTTTGCGATGATTTTAATCTAATCCTATTATTATTTTAGTATGACATTTGAAAAATATCAAAAATAGTTTCATATTTTATATATATAATTTAGTTTAATTAATTAGGCGTCGCCCCTGTGGATGACAAGATGCGGGAAGCGAGGCTCAGATGGTTCGGGCACGTGCAGAGGAGAAGCATCGATGCTCCGGTGAGGAGGTGTGAGCGGTTGGCCGTGGTGGGCACGAGAAGAGGTAGAGAGAGACGTAAGAAGTATTGGGGAGAGGTGATCAAGCAGGACATGGTTCGTCTGCAGATTTCCGAGGACATGGCCCTTGATAGGAAGACCTGGAGGACTAACATTAGAATTGTAGGATAGGGGTAGTGGAGCTTTCCTTACTGCATGCTGGGGTGAGGCGGGGTTGGATTGGGGTTGATCTTAGATGGTTTGCAGTTTATGTTGAACCCACACTATTCTTGTTATTTATCTTAGATTCTTTAGACTCTGGTTACTGTTATTGCATGTCATTCATCTTTTGATTTTTATGCTTCTGTTACTATAATGGTTTTTACAGGAGTTACTAATGAATTCTCTTTTCTTTTCTTGTTTTACTTGTTTTCTTTATTTAAGTCGTTCTGAGCCGGGGGTCTATCGGAAACAGCCTCTCTGTCCTACCAGGGCAGGGGTAAGGTCTACGTACACATTACCTTCCCCAGACTCCACTATGTGAGATTTTACTGGGTAGTTGTTGTTGTTATTGTTGTAGTTTAATTAATTAGATTAATTTTGCATTATGTAGTATATTTATCTTATATTAAAAGGAATTTAACTAAGATTTGGATATTTGTTCTTAGCCTAAAATTTAAACCCAAAAGACATGGTTCAACCCAATTTCCTAAATCCAAGCTTATTTACCCATTCCCCCTCAAATCCTAATTAAAATAACCTAAGAGAACCACCTGATCTTCATCGACAAAGCCTAAATAAAAAAAAACTAAAGACCCCAAAAACCAACGAAGAGACCTTCCTCTTTTGAAAACATGGGACAGCCGCTAGGGACTTCTTCTCGATCCAAAATCAACAGCGGCTGAACACGAAAAGCCATTAGCGACCCTAACGCCGCTCCTTCTTCTTCAGCACACCCCACCGATATCGACACCTCTGCCGCCGCGCCAAGGCTGACTTTTCTTCTTCTTAATATGCCTTATCTCCTCTACACACCACCGTCAGACATCACCTCCTTTCTTCTCAAAAGAAAAAATAAACACACGCGCACACATGGAGGGAGGTTGACGGGAAAGACAAAAAAATAAGAGGGAACGATACAATGAAATGTGAAAGAGGCTAAGGAGGAAGATTGAGGAGTGTAACGACCCGACCGGTTGTTTTAAGAATTTAATGCCCCGATCCCCTATTAACTACATTCCTCGTGTTTGTTTCTGCTATTGTGAGTTACCGGGAGGATTTATTTGGAGTTTCGGAGAGTTTTGTGACACTTAGTCCCTAAATGAGAGTTTAAGTTGTAGAATTTGAGTCGTAATCGGAGCAATGCGAAGACGACCTCGGAATGGAATTCTGACGGTTTCGTTAGCTCCATTGGGTGATTTCGGGCTTGGGGGCTTGTTCGGATTGTGTTTTGGAGGTCTGTAGCTAATTTAGGCTTGAAATGCCGAAAGTCGAATTTTTGAAGTTTCCGGTTCGATAGTGAGATTTTGATATCAGGGCCGGAATGGAATTCCGGAAGTTGGAGTAGCTTTGTAATGTTGAATGTGACGTGCTTGCAAAATTTCAGGTCATTCGGACGAGGTTTGATAGACGTTTTAATCGAAAGCGTAAATTGAGAATTTTTGGAGTTCTTAGGCTTGAATCCATGGTTAATTCAATGTTTCGATGTTGTTTTAGGTGTTTTAAGGATTGGTATAAGTTTGGATAGTGGTATATGACTTGTTCGTACTTTTGGTTGAGGTCCCCGGAGCCTCGGGATGATTTTGGATGATTGTCGGAAAGTTAGGAATTTGGGGTTGCAGCTGAAGTTTATGGCTGCTGTCATAACCGCATCTGCGGTTGAGAGGCCACGGGTGCGACTCCCGCAGATGCGGAATCAAGCCGCAAAAGTGGCCAAGAGGAAGAGGAGCTGAAATCGCAGAAGCGGAAGGTATACCGCACATGCGGACCGCAGATGCGGATGGGTCGCAGGTGCGGCGAAGGGGATTTAAGTGGAAACCGTAGAAGCGGTTCCCTTGACCGCATAAGTCGTCTCGCAGATGCGGAAATTGGACCGCAGATGTGGATTTGCTGGGCAGAAAATAAGAATTTCGAGGGTTTAGTTTCAAAAGTTAGCAAATTGATTTGGAGCTCGGGAGAGGGCGATTTTGGGAGGATTTTGAAGAGAAAATCAGTGGGTAACAATTCCTAATCACTTTCTAGTTGTATTCCTATAATCTAATCTTAGTTTTTTCATTCAATTTCAGATTTGGGATGAAAATTGGGGGGAAATTTGGACAAAGTTCTTAGACCTAAATTTCAAGTTTCGATTGGGAATTTGACATTGGATTTGGATACTTTTGGTATGGTTAGACTTGTGAGAGTATGAGAATTCTAAAAATGTAAATTTTACCCAATTCTGAGACGTGGGCCCGAGGGGCATTTTGGTCATTTTACCTAATTTTGCGTATTAGCTTAGAATTTATTTGTAGAATCAGTTACTTGAAGTATTATTTACATTATGCAATTGAATTGAATAGATTTGAGTCATTTGAGGTCAAGTACTCGTGGCAAGAACGTGGTTTCAGGTTGATTTTGAGCCGGTTCGAGGTAAGTGGCTTGCCTAACCTTGTGTGGGGGAAACCCCCTTTAGAATTTGGTATTATTAAAATTTGAAATCCTTTTTACGTGAGGGGACGAGTGCGTACTTGTGCTAATTGTTGAAAAATCCGGTTTTCATTAAGTAATTATAATTGTGTTTATTTTCCTGTTTATACTACTTGCAATTCAAGCGTGTGTTAGCTTAGAGAAGCATGTCTAATTGACTTAATTGTTTTACTTTCTCAAACTGCCTTATTTGGATTATGTGCAGCATGCTAGGCTAGGAATACCCGTTTTACCTTGGTATGAAATTTGAAGTGAATTGTCTATTATTCGTGTTGTTGCTGTGTGTTTACTTTGGGACTACGGGACGATATCCTGAGAGATCCCCCTGTGTGTTTACTTTGGGACTACAGATTGGTATTCCGGTAGATTCCCCTCACATTTACATTGGAACTACAGGATTGCACCCGGTTGATTCCCCATGTACCAGATATTTACATTTGGGACTACGAATCGGATTTCCGGTAGATCCCCGCGTATTATGAGTTGGACTGCGCGACTACACCCGGGAGATCCATTGGATATTTATATTTGGGGACTACAGAACGGTATCCTGGGAGATCCCCGATTGTTATCTCTGTGTTGAGTTGTACTCATTTCCGTGATTATTTTGTCTATGTTATAGTTGCTGTTGTTCTTTCTATTCTGTGTTATTTCTTACTATTGCACTTAGTGGTACTATCTCATTCTATACTGTTATACCTTATATTTCATTTAATCTCAGTAGGGCCCTGACTTTCCTCGTCACTACCCGACCGAGGTTAGGCTTGGCACTTACTGAGTACTGCTGTGGTGTACTCATGCCCTTTCTGCGCATGTTTTACATGTGCAGATCCAGGTACTTCCACTCAGTCTTATCACACTTGAAGCGATACGCTTTCGTAGAGATTTCGAGGTATATCTGCCGCGTTCGCAGACCGAAGAGTCCCTTTCTATTCTTAGTACTAGTATAGCCCTTCTGTATTTTCCTTGTTAATAGATATTTCTGGAGTTAGAGCTTTTCATGTAAACTCTTAGCTTGTGATTCATGAGGTTCCGGATTTTGGGAGTGTTAGGTTGAGATTCTTGTACTGTTATATGTCAGACGGCGACTTAAACACTGTTTCATTTTGTTATCTTGATTTTCAATTATTTTTTTTCCGCAATTTTTTTTTTCCGCATTTGTTAGGCTTACATAGCCGTAGAGACTAGGTGCCGTCACAATAGTTCACGGAGGGCGAACTGGGGTCGTGACAAGGAGATGAAATCTTAATTTAATCTTAAAAAAAACCGACTTCTGCTTCTGATTTTCGATTTGGAATATGATAGGGTTCGATTAATGTCGAGGTGCCGTCCGAGGTTCATCCGGCATCCACGTTTCCTTGGCAAGGCTCTATTTGAGATCCGTTTCTAAACCTTGTTCTAAATTAATTTTCAGCTTTCTTCCTTGTATATTTTGATATCAAATGAAGTTCTGGTTGTTTTTGGTTTACACAATGGTAGGCGTATGACATTTCTGTTTGGCATGGGGGTACTAAACGCTTATTGATGTCTAATTTCTTGAACAAACAAACGTGGGATTTTAATAAAAATGGGACAGAGAGCGATTAAGAAAAGATGTCAGTTGGGAATTTGGTGGTTTCCTTGTCAATGTGTGGTACTTTGAGTTCTAAAAGATGCGATATTATATTTCTAGTTGCTTTTAGTTCACTGGTTATTCTCATGGTCTTTTCCTTTGCTTTGTATCTTTGCTTGTTCTGAATGCTATTTATCTCATTGTGTGAGCCGTAGGGAATTAGATATGAAAAATGGGAGGAAATTTAAATTTACCTTGTTTATTGTTTTGACCGCTAAGAATATGCTTAGGCCGACCACACTTGGGTAGGCAAGCCTTAGGATTTTTGTTAGTTTTGAGGCGAGAGGTCGTTCCTTTAGTTAAATTTATCCGGAAAATGCCCTGAAGGATTTGTATATATTTTATTACGGGGAATGCCCCGTAGTATCATGTATTTGGAGGCCTTGACGAAGTTGTGGAACAATATAGTACATATTAGTATTTAGAATTTTACTTTATTTTTTTTTTTTTTTCTTTTATTAGGTGGGGACGACCTCTAGCCTCTTTGTGTTTACTTTCCTTTTTTATGCATTTTTACCTTAAATTGAATATTTTAAAAACCAACTAGATCGAGTACATAACTGTGACTTTCACGGGACTTGGGGAGTGCCTAACACCTTCTCCCCGAGTCAAATGAACCCCTTTACCCGAATTTCTGGTGCAGACTTAGTTTTGGAGTCCAAAGTGTTTTAAAAGGAAAAATTATTTTAAAAACGGTGACCTGGCACACTGAAACCAATGCCAGGTGGCGACTCTGAAAAATCCTTTTGAACATAAATTTTTGTCACGTTCACTTTGAAAACCCTTTTGAGCTTTACAAATCACTTTTATTAATTTAAGAGGGTTAAATAAGGTAAAAAGGGGGTGTGACAGAGATGAATCAGTGGAGAATTATAGTTGTATTCATGGAGAAAGATTGACATTGAGAGAGAGGTGGAGAAAAATCGGAAAGAATGAGAGAGAAAAATAATACAAAACATATTTTATGTCTTAAGGGTAGGAGGTGACCATAAATAAATATTTGGCTATAAAAATCAAAAGGTAGCTATGAAATATAATTTTTTAAAAGAATATTTATTTAAAATAAATAAGGTAACAACTTTTAATAGAGGAGTTAAAAATTCCAAGATTATATCAATCATCACTTCTTTATTTAATGTCTCACCCATTAGCCATAGCCCATAGGCAATATTTTATTGTAAACTGTCGAAAATGATCCTTGCTGTATCAATCCTCAATTGTTCCACTTGCTTATTTGTAATGAAACTGAAAGCGACTTCTTCGTCCCTCGTGAAATCTTAGGTAGCATTTACCTATTACTCAATAGATTTGCTTAGTTAATTTCTAATTTAATTAGTACGGTAGATGAAGATGACGATCAACCTCACAAGTTGCTTCATGGTATTAGTATTTTCCTAGATCACAGGCATAGACCATAGTCTTGTATTAAGGGATTTTCTCTTTGTTGTATAAACTATATTCAGTAATTGTACGGGAAAAAATTGTTCCTAGAACCCTCCCCCCCTCCCCAAAAAAAAAAAAAAAAGAACAGTCAAACTATACATCATTAGAAGTTTTAGTTTATATGTGCAATAATAAGTTCGAAATTACTTTGATCACCACTGAGCCAAAAAGAGGTATATTTCAGAGTCAAGAAAATACAAAACTGTTAAATCTAGGATTTAGACGTGCAGTCTAAAGTAATTTCTGAACCACATTTATCATTAAACTAAAAGCTTTCTTTGTAACGAGAGTATTCAATAATTTATATATATACGGAAAAAATTATTTTATCTTATTGGCACATTATAAGTTCTCAAGGAAAGGAATTTAATTGAACCCCTTCATTTTATATAGCTCCACCCTAGTAATGGAACTAGAGTTTCTTCTGATTCAAGGGACTTGAGTATGGCGGATATCAGCGGTTAGGAATGTGTGGAGAATTGTTTCTATCATTTGAAAAGACTCCTTATTTACTTTAACATTCCTTCAACGAGAAAAAGGAATTTCTGTACATGTATATTCGAAGCAAAGACAAAATAAAATTAAAGTTAGTATCAATTGTCTCGAAATCTTGGAATACAATATAGCAAAATGTACTAGGACAAAGGGGATTTAGCCAAACAAAGAGGCCCTACAACTTGGAATAATATGGTACCATTTTATTACAATATCATAGGATTCTGAATAATATTTGGTCACGTATGGCTAGAGCCAAAATAGTTCCAACAACATCCCATTTGATAAAGGAATTTCTTACCAAAATTCTTTTCGTGGATAACCAGAAATAATTTTAACAACCATCATTAAACATCATCATCATCATCGGACCTACCTGTAATTCTTTCTATGATTCCATTGGCTCATCAACGGACAAAGAAATTGTGCCTTTGCTAATTAGTCATTTCATCTACTCAACAAAAATATCTACCAAATAGTACTTTAATTTTCGTTGTGTCTTTTGCAGTTACACATGTTCATTATTTAATACCTAGCTATACAGCAAACGTAACACTTACCAAAACCATTATATTCAATTCATGATATCATTGACTGGGATTTGAAAATAGGTCTTCATGACATGTTAAATGCATAAAATATTTAGCAAAATGACACTGATATTGATATTACGCTTATAAAAGTCAATAATCAATCATGTTAATTGAGTAGTGCTCGTGACATCTGAGGGGTAGGTTTCAATTTGCAAAGCCAATCAGTGACCAGTTATAGTATATACATAAGTGAATTCTAAATTTGAAGTTAGGAAGTAGTCTTAGGATGCTATTGATCAACTACTGATGATGGGCTTTATCTCATGTGTATTAATACCTTACATCTTTCTCGTATTTCCTATATCTCTCATATTGCTGTTACTTTGTTTTTATGGTATTTATGTTATGTTATGGATTTTATGGTACTTTATGTTGTTTTATTATGAGTCTATTGATAGTACTAATATAGTGTCTCTTGTTGCCTCTTTGAGCCGAGGGTCTCCTGGAAACAACCTCTCTGCCCCTCGGGTAGAGGTAAGGTCTGCGTACATATTACTCTCCCCAGACCCCACTTGTGGGATTACACTGGGTTGTTGTTGTTGAAATTTGAAGTTTATGAGAGCTTGAAGTTAATATATAATAATAACTGAATTCACAATGAAATATTTAATGGATTACTTTAATATATACGATTTTGGGCAAAAACTATTGGGTTCCCGTAAACCTACTAGCATAGCCACATAGAGTGAAGGGTGTTCAGTTTCGGTAAAATTATACTAAGTATATAAAAAATTATAATATATATATATATATATATATATATATATATATATATATATATATATGTGTGTGTGTGTGTGTGTGTGTATATATATATATTTTTATAAATATATATAAAATATTGAACACCATTTGCAAAATTCCTGACTTCTCCACTATATAAACCCATATGTTGTACTCTAAATCCGCCTTTAATTATTTACTACGGTAGCGAAGTTGGAGTAGCATGAGCTGCTTTGGAGTAACGTACGCCTAGTTTAAACAATATTGCAAGTTGTTCATATAGTAGCACCTAAGAGAAATCCACTTGAGCACCAGTTGTTAACTGGTAGCTAGTAATTAACTTGTCATTAAGTTACAAGTTAAGCTCAAGGCTGCAGCTATTGACTACCCTTGTGGAAATTAGTTGTTAAAAGTGTCTCTTCCTCTACCTAAATGGCTTTTTAGAACAATTTAATTGGTCTTGGTAAGAAGTTTCCCAACGTTTAGGTCAAATGAAATCTATGTGCTGATTAAATACCATCAAAATAGGCTGATTATTGAAGATGGATTTGAGCTTTTGGCTTCATTGATATCATTAGAAGTTGCAGTTAACATTTCAAATTTTTACCCAACAGTGTTTGGCAGACTCAGCTCCTAATAATTAAGTGGACACAAGGAAGAGCTCTTAATAGGTTTTGAATTTAGAGGTGGCGAATAATGGGTGATTAGGTCAAACGAAGGGGTCAAACAGGCCATATCAATACAATATTCTTGATTTGATTCGTCTAAGATTTACTTAGGTCAAAATAAGTCAAATATCGGGTCATAAGTCAACCAGTTTACTATGTTCTTGCTAAACCATCACTCCTTAACAAACTAGGCTTGCTATGTTCTCTGCTAAACAATGTTGAGGACAAATGTCCAATCGAGAAGCGGCACGCTCAAATACATGGCTGCTATTTGAACCTGATTTCCAGAATGAGGTTCATTAGTTTAGTGGAATGTCAGTTTAATTTGAGTAAGTTGAGAGGAGCTATTGGTATTTACAGACACTTTAAGGTTAAACTGCAACATATCAACATAGGCGGTGAATGATTACTGGGCTAGAAGAGGTGAAATAGCATGGGCTAGCCAGTTTTCTGACTAGTAATTGAAAAATAGTCAGCGTTTGCAAAGTTATCGAAAAATAGTCATTATTTTGCTGCAACACGGAAAGTTCCAGCATAATATGCTGGAGATTGGAGAGCATGTGTATGAACTTCCAGCATATTATGCTGGAACTCCAGCACACGAAAAGTTTTAGTATAATATACTGGAGATTGGAGCATCTGTGTGTGAACTTCCAGCAACATGCTGGAAGTTCACATGCAAATAATTCGAAACTCCAGCATATTATGCTGGAATATTTTTCGAATTTTGAACAGTGTTTTTGTTCAGATTTATCTTTACATGAAAAGTGGCTAAATTTCGATTACTTTTGAACTTATGATTATTTTTCAATTACCATTTGTAAATCTGGCTATTTTTTAATTTCATCCCTAGAAGAGCCCTTCACTGGGCTTCTATCTAGGCCATTGATTTTTGGGCTTAATGTTGCTGAATTCGGAGTGGCTCAGCCCAAGAATTATCCAAATTTTCGTTTTATAAGACAATCGATTTGATTGAGGATTTTTACCTACTTATAATATAATAGAAATCTATTTATTATCTTTATTTAGGTTTCTTATTAATTACTTTATATACCTATATTTAATAGTTTTATACAAAACTATAAAAAGGAGGAAATAAAACAAAATACTGGGTATCATTTACACATAACTCTCTACATTTAAGATACTCTTTCTTTTTCAAAGGATTACAAAACAACATGTCTTTGTACTTACCCACCGTAAGAAACCCACTAATACCCAAAATCATCACCTCTCTTTCATACAAATCAACCAATATCTCTCTCTCTCTCCCTCGTACAAATCAAACTATTATCTCTCTAAAATTGTAGTATCATACATTTCTCTGAATCAATTCCACCAACAAACATTAAAAAGCTTCAACTTTTGACAAATCCATTTACATTATCTCTTAAATTGCAGGTGGAGGATCTGCCATTGACATACCATTAAAAAGCTTCAAAGCTTTGAATTAGATATTCAGATTTTACGAATTTGTGATTTTTTTGGATTGAGTGTTCTTGAAAACAATTGAAAATATCCTTTAGAGTTTATATCTCAATTTTAAGGGAGATTCGTTAAGTTTAAAGTTGGTTTTAGGTTGAATTTCTGATTGAAACTCGAGGAAGAAGAAGTTTCGGAATTATATTACGATTGTATGATAAATGTATCATAATTGTATCTGAGTTGTATTTAATACGTCAATACCTAAGACAATTATGATACAATACTAATACTATTAAAATACAATATTGTATCATAATTTAAGTTTAGAGTTGGTTCTAGGTGGATGTTTTAAATTGAAACTTGAAAAAGCTGAAGATCAAAGTTGTATCATAATCTAGAATTGTATCATAATTGTATCGCAATTTGTACCTAAAACAATATATGATACAATGCTAAGACAAATATAATACGATATTGTAGTAGTTTAAGTTTATAATCGATTTTAAGTTGTATCATAATTGTATCAGAATTGTGTAAGAATACTTTCGAGATTGTATCAAATTTTTATCTGAATAATGAGTAGTTGTGAGTTCATGACAAATTTCATAGTTTATATCACAAATATATGATAGTTATATATTAATTTATTAGTATTGTGTCAGGTATTATTTTGGATATTAATGTACCATCTACAAGTTAGATACAATTGTGATACAAGTATGATACAATTATGTTTTACGCATTGATATATCTGATACAATTCAAATGCAATTATGATACAATTATCATACAATCCCTGAATATTTTTTTCATTTTCAGTGTTGTCCGGTCTCCCAACAAAAAAACGATGCGATTGATGATTTAATAATATAAAGCTGTCACCAATGGTGGGAAGAGAGAAGATGGAGATTCTGGGTGTAGATTAAGAGATTTTGATGTAAAAAAAAAGTAGAGATAAGAGGAAAGGAAAAAAAGGAAAGGATATAATTGAATGCACTAATAATGAGATGAGAGCGTTTTAAGGAGAAATCTACACAATTTGTAAGAAAAACCTAGATACTTATTAAAAACTACTAGTATTAGTACCCGCGCGATGCACAGACAAATCATTTCAAATTGCGATGTATAGTATTTGAATCATGTACAAATAACCTTAAAATATATATCTCTCAGATAAAAATTATATAACATGAGAATTTAATTATGAAGCAGGATATGAAATTATTGATCAAATCTCGTAGTAGACAACCAATCTTTTTAACATATATTTGTAGTAACCTAACCCCTTAATTTTAGTACTTGCATTTCATTCTGTTGTAGATATTAAAGAATACTAAACATGTCATATTGTGATCTGTCTTGTTCGAGCACATTAGATCATATTATTTGAATAAAATTCTTACTGTCACTTTATTTTTATCAGGAAGTCAAATATGTCTTATTCATCACATCATTTTTACGTAAATTCTTTTTTTTGTTCTTTTCTTATAGTTATTGTACTATCTAATATTTCATATTATTATACCATCATATAATTTTTTGTTAGCTTATAATTAAATTAATGTCTTGCTTATTATCCTTTTAATAGTATGTGATAAAAATAAATATTTTATTCTCGAAATTTGATATATTTTTATGGTTTTATCCTCTTATTCACAATATTTTAATCATTTAAATTTGTCAGTAATATTTTTAAATATAATTAATTATTTTATTTTATCTATATTAAAATTAGTTTAAAGTATAAGTATCCTCATACTACCTCTATTTTCTTTTTAATATACATTCTCTTTCCTACTATAAATGTTAATTAGTTTTATATTAATATTTTACCTATAACCAAAATAATCTCATATTTTGTTTTAAATTGTAACTTTTAATTAGCCTAAAATATTAATACATAAGTTATTTGATTATCATGTTCTAAATGTATTGAGTGCTCTTATAATTAATTTTGTATTAGATGTAGTTAAATTTTCTTTCTTTTTTTAGCTATAAGATAAAATTTAATTTTAATTTTAATTTTCATTATTAAGATTACCAATATTAGAAATTTATTTTGTATTCTTAAAAATTTATTTAATCATAGAAAAAAATTCTTAATTTTATGAACACATTATTTCTAAATATTGTAATAATATTTTTACTATCATTTTAATTCTTTACGTAATATTTTTTTTAAAAAAATTTCATCTCAAACTCAAATAAATCTTGTCATTTTATTTTCTAAACTGGACCAAATTTTCAAAAAATTATGCTGTGCATTCAAACTCAAACCAACTACACTCGATTCAAATATTAATCATAAGTCTAAAATATTAATACATAAGTTATTTGATTATCATGTTCCAAATATATTGAGTTCTCTTATAATTAATTTTGTATTAGATGTAGTTAAATTTTTGTTCTTTTTTAGCTATAAGATAAAATTTAATTTTTAATTTTCATTATTAAGATTACCAATATTAGAAATTTATTTTGTATTTTTAAAAATTTATTTAATCATAGAAAAAAAATTCTTAATTTTTTGATCACATTATTTTTAAATATTGTAATAATATTTTTACTGTCATTTTAATTCTTTACGTAATATTTTCAAAAGAAAATCTCATAGTTTATATCACAAATATATGATAATTGTATATTAATTTATTAGTATTGTATCCGGTATTATTTTGGATATTAATGTACCATCTACAAGTTAGATACAATTGTGATACAAGTATGATACAATTATGTTTTATGCATTGATATATCTGATACAATTCAAATGCAATTATGATACAATTATCATACAATCCCTGAATATTTTTTCATTTTAAGTGTTGTCCTGTCTCCCAACAAAAGAACGATGCGATTGATGATTTAATAATATAAAGCTGTCGCCAATGATGGGAAGAGAGAAGATGGAGATTCTGGGTGTAGATTAAGAGATTTTAATGTAAAAAAAGGAGAGAGAAGAGGAAAGGAAGAAAAGGAAATGATATAATTGAATCCCTTAATTGAATGCACTAATAATGAGATGAGAGCCTTTTAAGGAGAAATTTACACAATTTGTAAAAAAATTTAGATACTTATTAAAAATTATAAAACATAAAAAATATTGATAAACATTTGATTGCTCGAGGAAGTGCTTCTAGTACAAGCAATCCAGCACGCTATGGTTTATGCTGTTGCTATACTTTACTATATCCGGCCCATCCTTTTTGGGAGTTAGCCAATGTGCAAAAGAAATACTTGCCAGTTGTCACTTTTTGGGACAATAATTTAGTAATTATCCTCTTTTTATGTCTCTTGCAACTTATTGGCCTTTTAAACCATAGTTTAAAGATTCCTTTCAAGCAAACGGAAAACATTATGAGAAATGTTACACCACGATCTAAAATTTTATAAGTAATTGCAAACGTTAGAAATGTTTTATCTATAAGGTTGAGCAATATATGAGCAAACATTAGAATCGAGTTTAATGTTGTCCGTAAGGATAATTTCCCAAGAGCTAGATGTAAATGTAAACAACTTTTAAAAATAGAATTTTTACCTCCTATAACAAAGATTAACACCTTATTTATTTTAAATAAATACCATTTAAAAAAATTATATTCTATAGATACCTTTTAATATTTATAGCAAAATATCTAATTTTGGTTACCTTCTACCCCCAAGCCACTAAATACGCTATTCAGTTACACTATTTTCTTTCTCTCTCTATTTTGATAGATGCTATTCTCTTCCCCTATTCCCTGAAAATATGACGCTCAATCTAATTCACTTCTCTCGGCCGCACCACCTCTTCCCGCCTTCCTCCTCCTTCCGCTGCCACTTCTGCCGTTCACCTCCGCTTCCCCCGCCTTCTGCTACCTCACAAATGGAAGCTCAAAGATTGTGTTTTGGACTTTCCTCCACTTTATTCACTTCACCAATTAAAAATCAAAAAATTCCAATCTTTAAAATACCATATTTTTCTTACACTTCACCAAATAATCTTACCCTTAAAGGGTTTTTCTTAAAACCCCATTTTTCTTTTGCTCCTAAGAAAATTTCCCAGTGTACAAATTATTTTCAAGTTATAGAAAGAGAATCTGTTACAATCCTTGCGGCACCTCTGATTTCTAGTTGTGTGCTAGGGTTTTTCCATTCTTTCCATTTGTTCTAATGAGTTACAGGGATATTCGGTGAAGAGAAAGAGAGAGAGAAAGGCGAAAGAGTTGAGGGTTTTTACTGGATGGCGGATTCGCCGGAAATTAGGGTTTGTTCTTGAACAATGACGACGAAGTTTGGGGTAGAGCAACTTGATTTTCTGTTAATATATTTCAATGTATTTTCAACGTATCACACTGTATTTTCATGTATTTCATTGTCTTTTTTCATTGTAATTCAATGTATCTCGCTGTATTCCATGTATTTCATTGTATTCACTATCTTTTTTATTGTATTTCAATGTATTCCGCTGTATTCTATGTATTTCATTGTATTCACTGTCTCGCTATATGCCATGAATGTATTCATATGTTTTTTAATTAATATAATTTATGTATTCAGATGTATTATATAATTTTTCTGAAGATAGCTATATTCTTGGGGTATTTTTCGGTTGAGAATCTTTTTTATAACTGAAAATACAAAATTTATGTGCTACAATTGAGTTTGTTGAGTTATATTAGGAGTCTATTATGTTAATTGATTCACTTTCCGTTTAAAAACAGTGTAATCCCCTGTTTCAAGTTGTGAATACAGTCGAATACAATAATCTGTCAAGTTGTAATCCCATGTTTCACGCCATGAATACAGTCGAATACACTCGAATACAACAACTGATTAACTGTACTTCCCTAATTTATGCCTATTTTGTTACTGTATTCATGAATACAGTAGCTTAAATACATTTAATACATCTTATAACAACAAAAAACGCATCTACAATCCGTAATATAGCAAATGGTATCTATAGATAACTAATTACCACTAAAAGATAGTGCTTTATGAAAATTTCTCTTTAAAAATAGGGATAAATCTAAATAATGGCCTTAAAAGGGACATTTGCGTAAAATAAGCCACCAAAGTAGGAAAAATCGTGAGAAATGTACATTTTTAGCCGCTCCCAAAAATAATAATTGAAATGTACATATATACTTATAGTGTATATGTATATTATATATACTAGTTTCTCGATACGTGCATTACACGTGTATATCAATTTATGTTGTAAAATAGATTACTATTAAAATAAATCTTTGAGTAAAAGAAGTGTACAACTAGACCTCTCTATAGAAATCTTTCTTTATAACAATACTTCACTATTACGGCCAAGTTTTGAGTATAATTTCTGATGTTATGTTATAATGTATGTTCTCTATAGCAACACTTTATTATAGCAATCAAAGAATTTCGAAATAAAAGAGGTTATTGTAGGGAGTTTGACCGTACATGAAAGACTATTGTATAAGTTTGTGAAAGTATATGTGATTAATCAATATGAATTAGCTTATTTTTTGAGGTCAAAATTATTGGATAAACTACAATGTAAATCCAAACAAATGGGATCCATATTATGTGATATACTGATGCCTAATTAAATGGCTAAATTTATCTATTTGGATCTAGTTGCACAACAGAAGCACTCATTTTTTTTGGATCCATGGAACTTGCAGGTAATGTTGTCCTAAATAAAACAGTAAGCATGCATTTGAAATACCACGCCAATATAATATCTACAAAATAATTCCTTACTAAAGACTGATTGGATTCAAGAGCAGATATGTATATAATGATTCATTTTTTTAAATTCATGCTTTGCTGCAACAACCAAACTGTGATTGTAACAATCAAACTGTGTAGCAACCAAACAGTGGACATTCTCAGCAGCAATATTGTGATGACCCAAAGGATCATCTTGTATTTTAGAATCCGAATACGGGTTTTGAGGCCTTGAAAACCTTATTTTTCTTTTCCTCGATTTGCATGCGCAGTCCGGGCGCGTTTCCGGAAAGCCTTTATGTGAAATTTAAGAAAAATATTGAAATTTGCCTTTAAAATTGATTAAAGTTGACTTTGGTCAACATTTTTGGTAAACGGACCTGGACCCGTGATTTGACGGTCCCGTAGGGTCCGCAGTAAAATATGGGACTTGGGCGTATGCCCGAAATCGAATTCTGAGGTCCCTAGCCCGAGAAATGAATTTTGGAAGAAAATTGTTTGCTGGAAAATATAAGGATTTTTGGAAATGGAATAGTGTGTAATCTCGTTGATATCGGGCCCTATTTTAGTTCCGAAGCCCGATACAGGTTTGATATAGTATTTAAGTCGTATCTGTGAAATTTGGTGAAAAATGGAAGAGATTTGATATAATTCGGACCTTTGGTTGAGAAAATAGAAATTTTAAACTATCTTGATAATTTCATGAGTTTTGGTGTTAAATTCGTTGTTAAGATGTTATTTTGGTGATTTGATCGCACGAGCAAGTTCGTATAATATTTTTAGACTTGTGTGCATGTTTGGTTTGGAGCCCCGAGGGCTCGGATGAGTTTTGGATAGGCCACGGAGTGAGTTTGGACTTAGAAAAATTGTTGTTGCATCTGGTATTTATTGCAGGCTCTAATCTCGCAAGATCAAGCTTCGCAATTGCGAAGAAGCCCTGGCCATCATAGTTCGCATTTGCAAACATTCCTTCGCATTTGCGAAGTCAACAGGGAGGGTCAACCTTCGCAATTGCGACAGTAGCAGACATGCAGCAGGTTCGTATTTGCGAAGCCTGTCTCACATTTGCAAGTTTCGCAATTGTGAAGCTCCTGTCGCAAATGCGACATCTGCAACTGATCAAAACATCACTTGGACGGGATTTTGAACTCATTTCTCAAATTTTCAAACCCTAAGCTCCCATAGGCTATTTTCCAAAGGAGAGTTCTTCCCCAAATCATAGGTAAACGATTTCTAACTCATTTTCTTCAATCTATTTCATCTTTTTACATGATTTCATCTCAAAATCTAAGGGTTTTCATGGGAAATTGGGTGTTTTGGGGTAGAACTTAGGAATTTCAAAATTTGGGGAATTAGACCTCAAATTGAGGTCGGGTTTCAAAACCAACTGCATATTTGGGTTCATGGGTAAATGGGTAGTCGGATTTTAGTTCGAACTTCGAGTTTTGACCAAGCGGGCTCGGGGTCGATTTTTGACTTTTTGGAGAAAACATTGAGAAATCTATACTCATGCATTAAAATTGGTTTATTTAGTGTTAATTAGTTAATCATGCATAGATTCGGTCGGTTTGGAAGTGGAAATCAAAGGAAAAGCGATAATTGAGGCTTGATTTTGGGCCGTGGAATCGAGGTAAGTGTTTGGTCTAATCTTAGCTTGAGGAAATAGGTGTTGTGTCTTAATTGCTACGTGTTAGTGTTGAATACGACGTATAGGTGTGGTGACGAGTATCTATATGTTGGTGTCAAGCATGTGAGTGAGTCTTATACTATGACTTTCGTGACTCTTATTATGTACTGTTCATGTTTAAATTGATGATTATCCATGTTGAGCAAGCCCTATGATATTTTCTTGGTATTTGATCATTGTTGAGTATTGACTCAAGTTGAAACTTATTTTGTGAAGTTAACTGTTGAAACGGGGATTGGTTATAGCTGATTCCCTTGCCAGGATGTTATTGTTTCTATTATTTGGGTGAGGAAGAGTGTAAAACACGAAGGGTGATGCCGTGCACGATATTGTGAGAGAATTTTAATGCATGAAGGATGATGTCGTGCCATATTCAGTGAGTGTTAATGCACGAAGGGTGATGCCGTGCCATACTCTGTGAGTGTTAATGGACGAAGGATGATGACGTGCCATGATTATGAGAGAGTAAAAGCATGAAGGGTGATGTCGTGCCGTTTCTGTTGATTTCTATGGTGATGACGAGAGTAAAAGCACGAAGGATGATGTCGTGCACTTATTAATGTGTTATCATTTCTGTTGGTTCAAAGTTGATATTTACCTTGTTTCTCTACTTTATTACTGTCAGAATTTGATATTCCCCTCAGCACGTTTCCCTTCCCTGTCTTTATCTGTTAAATTTCTGTTATTATTGTTTCTCGTATATGATTTAACTGCACTGGTTTATATGGTTGTCGTGTCCTAGCCTCGTCACTACTTTTCCGAGGTTAGACTCGACATTTATCAGTAAATGGGATCGGTTGTACTCATACTACACTCTGCACTTTTTGTGCAGATTTCGGTGCTGGACTGCGTGAGTAGTGTTGAGGTTGCTGCCTTCAGTCCACGGGAGACCCAAGGTAGATCTGCCGGCGTCCGCAGACCCTGGAGTCCCCCTTCCCTTTTTTTTTTTGGATTATCTGTCTCTTT
The DNA here is from genome assembly GCF_000393655.2 of Nicotiana sylvestris. Classification (NCBI taxonomy): domain Eukaryota; kingdom Viridiplantae; phylum Streptophyta; class Magnoliopsida; order Solanales; family Solanaceae; genus Nicotiana; species Nicotiana sylvestris. The sequence continues at coordinate 132,033,529 of NC_091059.1, read as the reverse complement.
CCATTTCGAGAACAGTTGTAATTTTTTCAAACCAGTATTTTGTAGAACTTCTTAGACGTTCGTGAATTGTGACACCAGATAATGCTGTATTGTGGTCTGGGCCAAACGGGCCTAAACGGGTCGGGCCAAACGAGCCTGGGCTTGAGGCGGGCCGGGCTGAGGCGGTCCCGGGCCAAACGGTCCCAATGTGTGGAACCGGCCCACGACGGTCCTAAGCCCACATGGTCCCGGGCTAAGTGGGCCGGGCCCGCGGGCCTAAACGGGCCTAACGGGCTTTTTCCGTTTCGGGCTATTTTTTTATTTTTTTTTATCTAAGCACTTTCTTGTAAACTATATATGTATATACTAGTATAAATTGCTTATATATAGCTATATAAATATATATAGTATATATAGTATGTATAGTATGTATATATAAGGGTGTATTATGTGTATATATAATTATATATTGCCTTATGTAATATATATTGACTTATATATATGTATGTATGTATATATATATATAGTTTATATGTATTAGATATATATATATATATAGTTTATATGTATTAGAGATATATATAGTGCCTTATATATATGTGTATGTATATATATATATATATATATATATATATATATATATATATACATACACACACACATATTTTTTTTAATTTTTTTTTATCTAAGGCACTTTCTTGTAAACTATATATGTATATACTAGTATAAATAGCTTATATATAGCTATATAAATATATATAGTATATATAGTGTATATAGTATGTATTAGATATATATATATATAGTTTATATGTATTAGATATATAATATATTAGAGATATATATAGTGCCTTATATATATATATATATATATATATATATATATATATATATATAGTTTATATGTATTAGATATATAATATATATACTATATCAAATTTAAACACAAAATAAATTGCAAAGAAATATTCAAGGGAATGTCTTATATATTTTACTATTACGACATTAACAAAGAATGACAATATCTTTCTTAGTCTTCCTCCCCCTAATGGAATGAGCATAACAAGGTACTAATACCACCATTAAAAGGAAAAAAACTAAGGAAGATGTGCCAAAATACAAGTTACATGTTAGTCTATGTATTATCTCTAACAAATCTCATAAATCCTTGAAGGTCCAGAGGAATTTACGTTGGTGGTGGTGGAAAAGAAGCTTGTTCATTACAGCTTTCGGGCGAAGCAGCATCCTGCGCAAGTTCCGCTAGCATTTCTTCATAAGCTTTATCTATCTCCGGTTGTGATTCAGCAAGTCCAAAATTTCTTCTTTCCGAACGGATCCAATCTCTGAAGAGTACTGATTTTTCCAAGCTCTCCTTCATAGACGCTCTATGATCACCGATTTGAAGCCTCGCTTGACTGAATGCGCTCTCCGATGCCACTGTTGAAGCTTGAACACCTAAAATATCTCAAGCCATCCTTGAAAGAACCGGATAGTGTTTTTATTTGTCCTTCCACCATTCCAAAACATCGAAGGAGCCATCGTGTCACGACCCGGATTTCCCACCATCGGGTGTCGTGATGGCGCCTACTATCGGAGCTAGGCAAGCCAAATATTTAAAACACCTTTCCTGCTTTCTTTCAAACAATATAATAAACGAGACAAAATTTAAGCGGAAGACTTTAAATCTAAAGCAACTGAAAACCAAAAGTGCGGAAGTTTAATACACATCACTACCCAAGGTCTGGTGTCACTAGCTCACGGACTACTACAGAATACTACAAACAATGTCTGAAAGGAAATACATCATGTTTGTCTGATACAAGATGAACAAACGGAAAACATGGAAAGGGACTTCGGCCTGCGAACGCCAGCTAGGCTACCTTGAGAGTCCCTGGACTGAAGATAGCTCCCAGAAATCCTACTGCTGTGGTCCGTAAGCTGCTCCCTGATCTGTGCACAAAAAATGCACAGAGTGTAGCATCAGCACAACCGACCCCATGTGCTGGTAAGTGCCTGGCCTAACCCCGGCGAAATAGTGACGAGGCTAGACAGTACCTACCACAATCAACCTGTACAGATATATATACAACAAGTGCAAGAAAACAATAACAAGATAACACAAAGTAAAACTGGGAGGGGACATGCTATCGGGGAGTAACAGATAAAAATGAAATATCGAAAATAAGCAGAAGGGACTCCGGTTCCCATGATATATATATATATATATATAAGTGGACGGCGTGCCACACGATCCCATAATATCATATATAAGTGGACGGCGTGCCACACGATCCCATAATATCATATATAAGTGGACGACGTACCACACGATCCCATAATATCATATATAAGTGGACGGTGTGCCACACGATCCCATAATATCATATATAAGTGGACGACGTGCCACACGATCCCATAATATCGTTCATAATATCTGACTTCCTATAGTAGACCCCCTTCAGGGGAGAATAACAACTCAATACCTTTAACCCGGCAAGGGTACAGCTAACAGCCCAAAATATCCCGACAAGGGAGAGTATATATATCAGTCTACACATCCCGGCAAGGGAGTATTCACAACACATTCTCCTTTTTAAATCCATTCTTCCTCAACTAACACATTCATGTTCAAGCTAACGCTCCAAAAGTACACCAATCACAATTTTACCTCAACCGTTCACATTATATGAAACTCATCAAATAAACAAGGAGCTTGTGTCACATTATTCGAATTAAAAGCAATCAAGACTCACGGTCATGCTAGACTCCGGTGCATAGATAACCGTCACCATGCCTATACACCGTACTCCACATTAGCAAGTAGCAAATATCATCCTAATCCTATTCCCTCAAGCCAAAGTTAGAACAAACACTTACCTCGAATGCTCCAAACTCAACTCACGCTTCTAGTATAGCTTTACCTCTTGATTCCACCACCAATCCGCTCGAATCTAGTCATAAGTTACTTAATCACATTAATAATTACTAAATGAATCATCCCCAATGCATGAAAAATAGAATTTTCAAGGTTTTCCCAAAAAGGTCAAAAATACCCCCGGACCCACGGGGTCGAAACTCGAGGTTCGGACCAAAACCCGGTTACCCATTCCCCCATGAATCCCAATATATGATTTGTTTTTAAATCGGACCCCAAATTGAGGTCCAACTTCTCAATTTGTAGAAAACCTAGGTTCTACCCAAAACACCCAATTTTCCCCATGAAAATCTTTGATTTGAAGTTGAAATTATGTTAAAAGATGTTAAGGAATAAAGAAATTAAGTTAGAAATCACTTACCAATCGTTTTGGAGAAGAAAAGTTGTTTGGAAAATCGCCTCTTAGGTTTTGGGTTTTTGAAAAGTGAAAAATGACTGAGATTTTCCGAACTTGTATACCTTTCTGAGGACCTGGCGCGGACCGCACAAAAATGTGTTGCGGCCGCGCCGAGTGGGAGAAAAATTGGGGCTTCTCTGAACCCTTCCAGCGCGGACCGCACTGTTTTGGTGCGCGGCCGCGCTGGTTAAACTGAAACCCTAGCCCTCAGACTCAGCCACGCGGACCGCACAGAAAGGCATCGCGGCCGTGCAGAATGACCGCGGCCGCGCTGGTGTCTGCAACACCTGAACCTGCATTTTCTTAAGTCCAAGACCTCCCGGGCCCCATTCAAAACTCACCCGAGCCCTCGGGGCTCCAAACCAAACATGCACACAACCTTAAAAACATCTTACGGACTTACTCGTGCGATCAAATCGCCAAAATAACATCATATACATAGGATCAAGCCTCAAACACATGATTTTCTTTCTTCAACTTTCATAACTCAAATTCTCCATTTTAAGTCCGAAACACGTCATATGACGTCCGTTTTTAGCCAAACTTTACAGATAGTGCTTAACACATATTTAAGACTTGTACCGGGCATCGAAACCAAAATACGAGCCCGATACCTATATTTTCTAACGCCTTTTTCATTTCAAATTTTCATATCAAATTTCAGAAAAACAATTTCTTTCAAAAATTCATTTCTCGAGCTTGGGACCTCAGAATTTGATTCCGGGCACACGCCTAGGTCCCATATTTTTCTACGAACCCTCCGGGACCGTTGAATCACAGGTCCGGGTCCGTTTACCCAAAATATTGACCGAAGTAAACATTATGCATATTAATACCAAAATTCATCAAATGTTTCACATAATTCACATATTCTAACATAAAAACTTTCCGGCTACGCGCCCGAATTGCGCACGCCAATCGAGGTAACTAAAAGCGAGGTTTTCAAGGCCTCGAAAGCGCGGAACAAGGAAGAACTACGGTGATGACCCTTCGGGTCGTCACATTCTCCACCTCTAAAACAACCGTTTGTCCTCGAACGGACAAAAGAAAGAAGTACCCGAGTCGGGAAATAAATGAGGATAACGGCTCCGCATATCGGACTCGGACTCCCAGTTCGATGCCTCAGGAGGCTGACCTCTCCACTGAACACGTACCAAAGGAAAACTCTTCGACCTCAACTGTCGAACCTGCCGGTCTAGAATAGCCACCGGCTTCTCCTCATATGACAGACCCTTGTCCAATTGGACAGTGCTGAAATCCAACACGTGCGATGGATCTCCGCGATACTTCCGGAGCATAGATACATGAAACACGGGATGCACAGATGACAAGCTAGGTGGCAAGGCAAGTCTATAAGCCACCTCTCCCACACGATCAAGAATCTCAAATGGACCGATGAACCTAGGGCTGAGCTTGCCCTTCTTCCCAAATCTCATCACGCCCTTCATAGGCGATACACAGAGCAATACCCGCTCACCGACCATGAAAGCAACATCTTTGACCTTGCGGTCTGCATAACTCTTCTGTCTGGACTGAGCTGTACGAAGTCTATCCTGAATAATCCTGACCTTGTCCAAGGCCTCCTGAACCAGATCCGCACCCAATAATCGAGCCTCTCCCGGCTCAAACCATCTAACTGGAGACCTACATCGCCTACCATACAACGACTCATACGGAGCCATCTGAATGCTGTACTGGTAGCTGTTGTTGTAGGCGAACTCTGCTAAAGGCAAAAATTGGTCCCACGAGCATCCAAAATCAATGACACAGGCTCGGAGCATGTCCTCAAGAATCTGAATAGTCCTCTCGGACTGACCGTCCGTCTAGGGATGAAATGCTGTACTCAACTCAACCTGGGTGCCCAACTCTCGCTGAACCGCTCTCCAGAAATACGAGGTAAACTGCGTAACCCGATCTGAAATGATAGATAGCGGCACCCCATGAAGGCGAACGATCTCCCTGATATAGATCTCGGCTAACCTTTCGGATGAATAGGTGGCTGCAACAGGAACAAAATGCGCTGACTTGGTCAACCTATCAACAATGACCCCAACTGCATCAAACCTTTTTTGAGTCATCGGAAGTCCAGTAACGAAATCCATCGTAATCCTCTCCCACTTCCACTCGGGAAGTGCAATCCTCTGAAATAGACCACCGGGTCTTTGATGCTCGTACTAAACCTGCTGACAATTCAAACACTGAGCCACATGCACAACTATGTCTTTCTTCATCTTACGCCACCAATAGTGCTGCCTCAGATCCTGATACATCTTCTCGGCGCTCGGGTGAATAGAATACCGAGAACTGTGGGCCTCCGCTAAGATCAACTCTCGAATCCCATCAACATTGGGCACACAAACTCGCCCTGCAATCTCAATACACCATCATCATATAAGGTTACTTTCTTGGCACCTCCACGCTGCACCGTGTCTCTCAAGACACACAAATGGGGATCCTCAAACTGCCGCTCACGGATACGCTCTAATAGTGAGGAACGAGCAACTGTGCAAGCTAACACTCTGCTAGGCTCAGAAATATCCAACCTCACAAGACGATTGGCCAAGGCCTGAACATCCAAAGCAAGCGATCTCTGGCTGACTGGAATATAAGCAAGACTACCCATGCTGGCGGACTTCCTGCTCAATGCATCGGCCACCACATTGGCCTTCCCCGGGTGGTATAAGATAGTAACATCATAATCCTTTAGCAACTCTAACCACCTCCTCTGCCTCAAATTCAACTCTTTCTGCTTGAACAGATACTGAAGACTCTTGTGATCAGTGTAAACCTCACACGTCACGCCATATAAGTAATGCCTCCAGATCTTCAAGGCATGAACAATGGCTGCCAACTCGAGATCATGAACCGGATAATTCTTCTCGTGGATCTTCAACTGCCTCGAAGCATAGGCAATGACTTTGCCTTCCTGCATCAACACTGCACCAAGCCCAATACGAGACGCATCACAATAGACCGTATATGGCCCTGAACCTGTGGGCAAAACCAATACCGGTGCCGTAGTCAGAGCCGTCTTGAGCTTCTGAAAGCTCGCCTCACACTCGTCCGACCACCTGAACTGGACACCCTTCTGGGTCAATCTGGTCATAGGGGCTGCAATGGATGAAAACCCCTCCACGAACTGACGGTAGTAACCTGCTAACCCTTAGGAAACTCCGAATATCCGTAGCTGAAGCTGGTCGAGGCCAGTTCTTGACTGCCTCTATCTTCTTCGGGTCTACCTGAATACCTGCTGCTGATACGACATGACCCAGGAATGCGACCGAACTCAACCAAAACTCGCACTTTGAGAACTTAGCATACAACTGACTATCCTTTAGGGTCTGAAGGACCACTCTGAGGTGCTGCTCATGCTCCTCCTGACTGCGGGAGTATATAAGAATATCGCCAATGAAGACTATCACGAACAAGTCCAAATAAGGTCTGAACACTCGGTTCATCAACTCCATGAACGCTGCTGGGGAATTAGTCAATCCAAATGATATGACCAAAAACTCATAGTGCCCATACCGAGTGCGAAATGCTGTCTTAGGGACATCAGACGCCCTAATCCTCAGTTGGTGGTAGCCAAATCTCAAATCTATCTTTGAAAATACCCTCGCACCCTGAAGCTGGTCGAATAAATTGTCGATCGTCGGTAGTGGGTTCTTATTCTTAATTGTAACCTTGTTCAATTGCCGGTAATCGATGCACATTCTCATCGAACCATCCTTTTTCTTAACAAACAACACCGGCACACCCCAAGGTGAAACACTAGGTCTAATGAAACCTTTCTCAAGCAAATCCTGTAGCTGTTCCTTTAACTCTTTCAACTCCGGCGGGGCCATACGATATGGCGGGATAGAAATGGGCTGAATGCCCGGGGCCAAATCAATACAAAAGTTGATATCCCTGTCGGGCGGCATACCCGGCAAGTCTGAAGGGAAAACCTCAGGAAACTTTCGAAAAATGGGCACATAATCAATATAAGGGGCCTCCGCGCTAGAATCGCGAACATACGCCAAGTAGGACAAACATCCCTTCTCGACCATACGCTGAGCTTTCACATACGAGATAACACTACGGGTACAATGACCAGAAGTCCCCCTCCACTCTAAACGGGGTAAATCCGGTAAGGCTAAGGTTACGGTCTTGGCATGGCAATCCAAGATAGCATGGTACGGGGATAACCAATCCATCCCCAATATAACATCGAAGTCGACCATGTCCAAAAGCAACAAATCAACATGGGTCTCAAGACCCCCAAACACTATGATACAAGAACGATGAACTTGGTCGACCACAATAGAATCACCCACCGGTGTTGACACATAAACAGGAATACTCAACGAGTCACTAGGCATAACCAAATAGGGTGCAAAGTAGGAAGACACATATGAATACGTATATCCGGGATCAAATAGCACAGAAGCATCCCCATCACAGACCAGAATAGTACTTGTAATCACAGCATCTGATGACTCAGCCTTTGGCCTGGCTGGCAAAGCATAACAATGGGACTGGGCCCCACCTCCCTGAATTATATCCCTGGGACGATCTGTTGTTGGCTGACCCCTACCTCTAGCGGTCGGAGCTCCACCTCTAAGACCTCTACCTCCACCTCTATGTCCTCTACCCCCGCCTCTAGCTGGCTGGGCAAGCTGTGGGGCAACTGGTGCCTGGATCATCGGGTGAGAACCCTGTTGCTGCGAGCTGCTGGAAGCTCGAGGGCAATATCTGGCAATGTGACTCATATCACCGCAAGTATAACAAGCCCTCGGCTGCTGAGAAAAATGAAGTGGTGGTGCACTGATAGGTGCTGATGGTGAACTAAAGAGATGCTGGTCAAAATACTGCGGCTGAGAACCACGACCACCTGGTGTACCATGAGAAGCTTGGAGAGCTGACTGAAAGGGCCTCGAAGGATGGCCTCTACCATAAGAATCCCTACCTCCAGACGAGGTACCACTGAATCTACCGGAATAACGGGGCCTCTTATCAGACCCATGACCACCTCCCTGAGCAAGTGCCATCTCTATCCGGCGGGCACCATCTGTCGCCTCCTGAAATGAAATCTCACCACCGGCACTCATGTCCATCTGAACACGGATCGGCTGGGCCAACCCATCAATAAACCTCCGCACCCTCTCTCTATTTGTGGGGAGTATCACAATGGCATGACGAGCAAGATCAATGAACTGGGTCTCATACTGGGTGACCGTCATAGGACCCTGCTGGAGATGCTCAAACTGCTTGCGAAGAGCATATCGCTGAGTAACTGGAAGGAACTTCCCAAAAATAACTCCGAAAACTGATCCCAGGTCAATGATGGCGACCCTACTGGCCTGGCTAAACAAAAATCCCTCCACCAAGTCTTGGCGGATCCTGACAGGCGAAAAGTGCGAAGTCGACCCCATTGGTCTCTACAATGCCCATAGTCCGTAGAACCTCAAAGAGCTGAATATGAAATCCTGAGCATCCTCTGAGGGGTGCCACTATATGTGGTTGTGAAGAGCTTGGTGAAACGATCAAGCCTCCACAAAGCATCCGCGGACATAGCCGCACCATCGCTGGACTGAGCCGTAATACCTGGCTGGGCTGCCACGGCTGGCTGAGCTGCTGGAACCTGAGCCTAAGGAGCTACCGGCTCTGGAGTACGAGTATCGAGAGTCTGAATTCCTCCCCCAGCCTGAGATGTGGCTGGAGCTACGGGAAGCAAACCCACTCTAGAAATGCCCTCCATAAAGCCTACCAGTCGGACCAAAGCGTCCTGGAGCACTGGAGTGACTATAAAACCCTCTGGGACCTGAGCTGAGCCCACTGGAACAGCTGGGGCCGGAACCTTCTCCTCAAAATCGACCTGAAGCTCCGTCGCTGGAAATGCTGCTCGGGGTTGAGCTCTGCCCCGGCCTCGGCCTCTGGCACGGCCTCGGCCTCGCCCTCTGCCCCTAATAGGGGCTGCTGCTGGGGGCTCAGGCTATTGCGCGGTAGAAGAGAAAGCACGTGTCCTCGCCATCTGCGAAAGAACAGAGTGGAAAGACAATCAGTACTTGAGAAACCGAATCACATGACAAGAATGAACAAGGTGAAGTTTTCCTAACTCAGTAGACTCTACGGGATAAATACAGATGTCTCCGTACCAATCCCTCAGACTCTACTGAGCTTGTCCGTGAGTTGTGAGACCTAAGTAACCTAGTGCTCTCATACCAACTTGTCACGACCCGGATTTCCCACCATCGGGTGTCGTGATGGCGCCTACTATCGGAGCTAGGCAAGCCAAATATTTAAAACACCTTTCCTGCTTTCTTTCAAACAATATAATAAATGAGACAAAATTTAAGCGGAAGACTTTAATTCTAAAGCAACTGAAAACCAGAAGTGCGGAAGTTTAATACACATCACTACCCAAGGTCTGGGGTCACTAGCTCACAGACTACTACAGAATACTACAAACAATGTCTGAAAGGAAATACATCATGTTTGTCTGATACAAGATGAACAAATGAAAAACATGGAAAGGGACTTCGGCCTGCGAACGCCAGCTAGGCTACCTCGAGAGTCCCTGGACTGAAGATAGCTCCCAAAAATTCTACTGCTGTGGTCCATAAGCTGCTCCCTGATCTGTGCACAAAAAATGCACAGAGTGTAGCATCAGTACAACCGACCCCATGTGCTGGTAAGTACCTGGCCTAACCCCGGCGAAGTAGTGACGAGGCTAGACAGTACCTACCACAATCAACCTGTACAGATATATATACAACAATTGTAAGAAAACAATAACAGGATAACACAAAGTAAAACTAGGAGGGGACATGCTATCGGGGAGTAACAAATAAAAATGAAATATCGGAAATAAGCAGAAGAGACTCCGGTTCCCATGATATATATATAAGTGGACGGCGTGCCACACGATCCCATAATATCATATATAAGTGGACGGCATGCCACACGATCCCATAATATCATATATAAGTGGAAGGCATGCCACACGATCCCATAATATCATATATAAGTGGACGGCGTGCCACACGATCCCATAATATCATATATAAGTGGACGGCGTGCCACACGATCCCATAATATCATATATAAGTAGACGGCGTGCCACACGATCCCATAATATAGTTCATAATATCTGACTTCATATAGTAGACCCCTTCAGGGGAGAATAACAACTCAATACCTTTAACCCGGCAAGGGTACAACTAACAGCCCAAAATATCCCGACAAGGGAGAGTATATATATCAGTCTACACATCCCGGCAAGGGAGTATTCACAACACATTCTCCTTTTTAATTCCATTCTTTCTCAACTAACACATTCATGTTCAAACTAACGCTCCAAAAGTACACCAATCACAATTTTACCTCAACCGTTCACATTATATGAAACTCATCAAATAAACAAGGAGCTTGTGTCACATTATTCGAATTAAAAGCAATCAAGACTCACGGTCATGCTAGACTCCGGTGCATAGATAACCGTCACCATGCCTATACACCGTACTCCACATTAGCAAGTAGCAAATATCATCCTAATCCTATTCCCTCAAGCCAAAGTTAGAACAAACACTTACCTCGAATGCTCCAAACTCAACTCACGCTTCTAGTATAGCTTTACCTCTTGATTCCACCACCAATCCGCTCGAATCTAGTCATAAGTTACTTAATCACATTAATAATTACTAAATGAATCATCCCCAATGCATGAAAAATAGATTTTTCAAGGTTTTTCCCAAAAAGGTCAAAAATACCCCCGAACCCACGTGGTCGAAACTCGAGGTTCGGACCAAAACCAGGTTACCCATTCCCCCATGAATCCCAATATATGATTTGTTTTTAAATCGGACCCCAAATTGAGGTCCAACTTCTCAATTTGTAGAAAACCTAGGTTCTACCCAAAACACCCAATTTTCCCCATGAAAATCTTTGATTTGAAGTTGAAATTATGTTAAAAGATGTTAAGGAATAAAGAAATTAAGTTAGAAATCACTTACCAATCGTTTTGGGGAAGAAAAGTTGTTTGGAAAATCACCTCTTAGGTTTTGGGTTTTTGAAAAGTGAAAAATGACTGAGATTTTCCGAACTTGTATACCTTTCTGAGGACCTGGCGCGGACCGCACAAAAATGTATTGCGGCCGCGCCGAGTGGGAGAAAAAATTGGGGCTTCTCTGAACCCTTCCAGCGCGGACCGCACTGTTTTGGTGCGCGGCCGTGCTGGTTGACCTGAAACCCTAGCCCTCAGACTCAGCCACGCGGACCGCACAGAAAGGCATCGCGGTCGTGCGGCTCCAGCGCGGACCGCGCGAAAATGACCGCGGCCGCGCTAGTGTCTGCAACACCTGAACCTGCATTTTCTTAAGTCCAAGACTTCCCGGGCCCCATTCAAAACTCACCCGAGCCCTCGGGGCTCCAAACCCAAACATGCACACAACCTTAAAAACATCTTACGGACTTACTCGTGCGATCAAATTGCCAAAATAACATCATATACATAGGATCAAGCCTCAAACACATGATTTTCTTTCTTCAACTTTCATAACTCAAATTCTCCATTTTAAGTCCGAAACATGTCATATGACGTCCGTTTTTAGCCAAACTTTACAGATAGTGCTTAACACATATTTAAGACTTGTACCGGGCATCGAAACCAAAATACGAGCCCGATACCTATATTTTCTAACCCCTTTTTCATTTCAAATTTTCATATCAAATTTCAGAAAAACAATTTCTTTCAAAAATTCATTTCTCGGGCTTGAGACCTCAGAATTTGATTCCGGGCACACGCCCAGGTCCCATATTTTTCTACGAACCCTCCGGGACCGTCGAATCACAGGTCCGGGTCCGTTTACCCAAAATATTGACCGAAGTCAACATTATGCATATTAATACCAAAATTCATCAAATGTTTCACATAATTCACATATTCTAACATAAAAACTTTCCGGCTATGCGCTCGAACTGCGCACACCAATCGAGGCAACTAAAAGCGAGGTTTTCAAGGCCTCAAAAGCGCGGAACAAGGAAGAACTACGGTGATGACCCTTCGGGTCGTCACACGTCGTGATTCTCTGATTCAAGTCCCTGCGACAAATAAAATTGAAACTCATTTAGTTTTGAACTATCACCAAAATTATCACCTTGAGAACCCCTGAACTCCGTCCAAGAACTAAGGGCTTTTAGGTCCGCAGTTCTTTTAGATGCTTGCGAACTAGACGAAGTAGGAGTTGGAACATTTGGTCTAGCTTGATCTAAGGCAAGTTGATAAGCATTATAAATAGTTTGAGCATTTATTTTAATTGAGGCTTTTGCATCTCCAAGTGTAGCAAATTCCTCAGCTGAAAGTGATAAAGCGTTATAAATTTTTGAATACCAAAAGTGAGGACCTCCTAATTTCATTGTAGGATTTAACAATGCAGCAACACCAAAAAAATATTTTTTAAACTTAGCTTTCATAGAATTAATAGCTTCTTCATAAATTACTCCACCCTCTGAAAATTGAGTAAATAAATCTACAAGTGCTGCAATATAAACTAAACAGTTAGAAATAGTAGGATAATATTGGCCAGATAATTCATTTGTAGCAATATGAAATTGTTCTAAAAAGTCTACAAGCATTTTAACATTACTCCAATCTTGATTTGTAAGGTGCTCATCATCATCATCATCATCATCACCATCACCTACACGAGCATTATACGTTGCGCTTATTGGGTTCCTATATTCATATGCAACAACTAAACTTTCATACATGTAATTCCATCTAGTCGGACAAGGTTTAGGAACCTTTCTTTCTCTAAGGCCAAATTCATCACATTTTTTAAAATAGTCTCTAAGTCTACTTCTACGGTTTGAATAAAAAAGCCAATTAAGAGCCATTTTAACCTTTTCAATTTCTACATTTAAAACTTTCATACCAGCACCGACGATTAAATGGTAAATATGACAAATACATCTAACATGAAAAATATTACTAAATGCAGGATTTAGTGTAGTTGTAAGCAAGCCTATAGCGTTAGTGTTACTAGAAGCATTATCCATTGAAACCGACATAATTTTATCTCTAATGCAAAAATATCTACAAATATCTGCAACTGTGTTAGCAATAAACTTACCTGTGTGGCGTGAATTAATTATTCTATAAGCAATAATGCGCTTTTGCATTATCCACTCCTCATCTATCCAATGACTTGTAACAGTTAGATAATCACAGTCATTACCACTTCTACCAATATCAGTAGTAATAGCAATGCGACAATCTATATGAGTAAATAAATAGCGCAAATATTGTTCATATTCATGTTTATATTTATAAATATCGCTCTTTACGGTTGCGCGAGGCCATCCTTTATAAGTAGGATTAAAAACTCTTCTAATATAATGCACAAAATGAGGGTTAGAAGGAAAACTATAGGGTAAGCACATAACAGTAACCATTTTTGCCAATTTTCTTTATTTGGATCATAATATAAAATGCCACCGGTAATAGTGTTAATTCCCGGTTGAACTAGATTTGAACCTGTACTAGGGTTAACCGTACTATCTACACTTGTCCCCTCTTGCGCAGCTTTCATTTGTAAAAATCTAGCTTTATCTCTAGGGTGTTTCAATATGTGTCTAGTCAAACTACCCGTACCGCTATGGTCTCCAGTAAATTTATGAACTAGTTGAGACCCACAAGCGTTACACTTAGCCTTATTTTTTTCTCTTAGTTGAGTAAAAAAATGCCAAACAAGAGATGTTTCGGACCGTTTAGAAGGTTATCTATTAAAAGTAAGGGTTACTACAGGAGGGTCAGGCGGGGCATCAATTGGGTTATTAACAGAACTAGTAGGTGTATCATCTAAATCCGGTTGCGTTTAATCTAAATCATCATTTTCCTCATCATTTTCAAAGATAGTTTCATTAGGATAAAGAACATTCATAACTTCTTCATTTAATTGTTGACCCGGTGCAACATCATGGCAAAATTGACTATCGGAAAATTGAAAACAAGGGTTATCACTATCAAGAATAATAGGTGGAGGAGGACGGGTAACAGGTCTGAGTCGGGGAGCCGGGGGAAGAGTAGTAGCTTGGCTACTAGATTCACCAATTTTAGATTTTCCCTTACCCTTACCACCAAAAATATTTTTCAAAGAAAATGCCATATTAATTATAATTGTACTAAATAAAACTAACAAAACTATAATATTAAAACTTAAGAGTTGGAACGCGTTTACCGAATTGACGAACAACTTCTTGAAAATTGAATATCGTTGAAGACTTGAATACTTCAATTCACCAACTTCACAATTTTTCACGAAATTGCAATAATAAAGCAAGCAATTATAGAAGAAAATTAGAGAGAGATTGATGATTTTGTGAGTAAAAATGAAAGAATGGGGGGGGGGGGGAGGGGTATTTATAGTTGAGAATTGGGAAAAAGTGTAATTATAAAAAGTTTGGGGTTAAAGCAAAGTTTGGGGGCCAAATGTCTATTTTTTAAAGTGGCCAACGGATAAATTTTGAAGGCCAACGGCTAGATTTTAAAAATCTGACCGTTGGTCTTTTTTTAATTTTTTTTTTAAAAATTTAGCCGTTGGAGCCCGGTTGAACTGGCCCAGGCCCGCCTGCCGGTCCCGGGCTTAACGGTCCCGGGCTCACGGGCTAAATGTCTTGAACCGGCCCACCACGGGCTTTTACACCACTAGAGCCCAGGCCCGGTTGAACCGGACCATTTGGCCTGTTTGGCCCGCGGTCCCGGGCCAGAATACATCCTTAACACCAGATTATTGGGGTAGACATGTATTGGAGTATTTTGAACTATTATAATACTTCTGCACTTTATATCTGTTTAGCTTTAGTTATTATTTATTTATGTTTGAGTTAATTGCTAATGTGTTAAAATCATTGTTGTTGGATTGCCTAGCATTCAAGAGTTAGGCGCCATCACGATTCCGGTGGTGGAAAATTCGGGTCGTGACAAATATACAAAGCACCCTCCTCATTTTGCTTACATAGTGTACCATATTTTTAAGTCTTCCTTATATATCAAACTTCTGAACCTTATGAGAAAACCATTATATAAGATGTCAACTGTTTTGATACCTGAGAGTGACTTTTTCACAAGGGACCAGAATGCCCGTGAATAACTGTTTTGAACTACAATTAAACTTCTCTATAAAGCCTCATTTGTTTCGAAATTTTTTTGTTGTTATAGTGAAGTGATGTTATAGAGAATATATATAATGACATAACATGAAATGAAAGATTGGTTCCAAAGAAAATTTGGCTATTATAGTGAAGTATTTTTATAAAAGAAAAACTTTTATAGAGAGGTATGATTGTATTAAATGTTAATCAAGAATGCCCATGAATAATATCAAAAGCTAGAAAAAATAACCCTGCATTTATTGAAGTTGATAGATCGCCAGATAATGAACAGAAGTGATTTAAGCGTATCAATAACAGAGTCACAACTCGTCTTGTTTCAGTCATTAGTATAAGGTCATTTGCAATAATGTTTACCTTGAAAATGGTATTAACAATTATATTTGATTTGTGGTTCTAGAAATACGCGATTTATCTTAATACTAGTTGTTATGTGAATAATGTTAAGTGTAGATAAACAAGAAATGATAAGCAAACCATTATAGTCATAAGACTGAGGGCCTCGAGCTCAGCGATATGGGACCTCGAAGGAAGCCTTTAACGATTGATGACGAGCAATAAATGAGCAACAAATGAAGAACAATGAATAAACACAATAAATGAGGAGAAATAAAGCTGTAGAATAATTGTTGAGCTCATTTAGGCAAGAAAGGCGGAGAATGTTCTATTGTATTCAATAATCATGTGTGTTACAAAGTGGAAAAAAGTGCCCCTCTAAGAATGTTTGGGTCCCTTTATATAGGAGGGGTGAATCCCAACACAGTACAAGTCTAATCATGACAAAGAAATGCTGATGGTATAGCTGTGTAACAAACTTGTACAGGTTTGTACTATTTCTCGCAGACTTTGTCAGCTTCAATAACGTGTACTTGGGAGGTTTCCTGCCTTTTCATGATGATCATCGATTTGTGCTGCTCCGAGGTTGACCATAAAGAACCTTCGATGTGCTCCCTCAAGGGGCGCACCTCAGGGTCACACTCCGCATCCTGTCTCGAGCTTCTCGGGGTTGGGCGTGGAGTGCCATAGTAACCCCAGAGTCGAACTCCTTAATTTTGACCGTATACAGATAGTCCCCGCGTTTCTTAGAATAGAATGATATGAAACATCTTGAATTCTCCAACTCTTCACTACCTTCATTATTACGTCAGTTATGTCATGTAAGCAACTGGTGCGACAAAAAAAGGGTGTTCAAAAGTCACGTTCGCACGGTTCTTAAAAAGCCTCGAATTGATTACGACGGTTGGCTGTCCTTTGACTTTCCCTAACGTGCATTGCTGGCCCCTATAAATACTCCAATCCTTCACTCCTTACTCTTCATTATATCTCCAAACTTTCAACAACTCTTCTTAATTAGTTCTTGTGTTTGTCTTTTACCCGACTTCTTCCTCTCCTTCTGAGATTTTTCAGCAAGAATGGCAAAAACCTCTAAAAATGTTCCCCAAAAAGAGAAAGCCCCTTCGTCATCACGCTCATCTAAGAGCAAAATGGTAGTACCACCTATTATTGAGGAGTGTATTCCCGGGCCTTGTGAAACGCCTTCTAATTTCCAGGTCAAAAATCCTTCCTCTATTCTGGGACAATGCGAACCTATGTCTCGATACATCAGCTTAACTGAGATTGATAAAGTGAAGGTTGACTGCCGTTGGGGGGAGGCAATGCAAGTAGAGATTCCTTGACGCGAAGAAGACATAACCAAACATAAAGCCGGTTTCCTTAATATATACACATATCCTTTCACCTTGGGCCCGGTAGAAGCCTCTTTGACACTGATAGACCCAGTGATCCTTGATTTCTGTAGATAATATTGGGTGATGCTAGGACAAATCTATCCATCATTCTGGCACATCGTTTATCTGATTAGGCATCTCTCGAACATGGTTGAGGGGATGCCTTTTACCCTTGATCATCTGATTAGACTGTATAGCCCCCGACTTTATCGAGGTGGCCTGATTAAGTTAAAACGTCAATCCCGAAGCCCTTTTTTGCTAGCATTGATGAGGATAAGGACTGAGGGTGGATGAGCCGCTTTGTCCGAGTCAGGACCTCGAACCTGATCCCTGCTGATAAAATGCCATTCCCCGAGGAATGGAATATGAAACGTAAGTAAACATGTTTTGCTAATCGGATATCTTTTCCCGCCTTCGAATTAACTCCCTTTGATTATGCAGTTGTCGAGTGGTACCTCGGTGATGTCAAGAATCTCTCGGGCTGGATTCGACAATTTGATTCGATCTTCCCATTCGTGAAGCGTGTGTGGCGTGATTTGGCTAAGACCTGTTGGGAGGCCAAAAACCATAGTGAGTTTTTGTTTCTATCATACTCGAGCTCTTTTAGAGAAGATATCTTTTTATAGTATTCTCATCCTTTGTGCTTATGCAGGCCTTGGAGAGGCCGTTTTGATGAGGGAATCTTCACCTAGGGAAGTAGATACCCTGAAGCCTGCTAAGGAGAAAAAGAGAAAGTAGAAATCACCAGCCGAGTCCCCGAAGCTGAAGAAGGCTAAAGTTCAAGAGCCTAAGGTTGATTCAGCGGCCTTAACTTTGGAAGTAGCAGAGAGCCCCCGAGCTGGGGGTGAAGATAAAGATGACTGCCTGCTAGCGCCTGGGGAAAGGGGAAGCGTGACTGCTTCGGACCTTGCTGAGCCCATGGCTTTTGAGCCGACGACAAATAAACCAGAAGTTGTTGATGTTGTTCCACCTCGGGCTGAGGAGGCTCACTAGGGTGGGTCAGATGACGTCCCCGAGCCGATCAACGGCCAAAACATTTCCGAAGCTGAGGGGTACTCAGTAGATGAGTCAGGAGAGCCCAATTCTGAGGCTCCTCGGAGGCAAGAGAAGGCCCCGATCGATGCAGTCAGAGTTATTGATGTGGGTGATTCTCCGTCGAGTTCGACATTCCCTCCAAAGGAGACATGGGACGCCCATAATAGAGAGACTTCCAATGTGGGGGTATCCCTCCGGGAGAATGACGCGTTTGAAGGTTTCTTCAATTGGGGCAAAGAAAACCCCGAGCTTAACGCCTCGCTCATTTTCGAGGAAGATGAGAGGCTCTGTAAACAGGTAATCTTCCATTGACTATGCTCTGAGCTTCGATCTTCATCTTCCTGATTTTGTTCTTTCACGCTTTCAGGCTATATTGCTTTACAATTAGGCCTTTGCTAAGTTCCAAGCTGAATTGACCCATTGTGAGGGAGAGTGTAGGAGGCTATCATCAGAGACTGACGAGCTTAGAGCTCTTTTTACCAAAAAAAGAGGAAGACCTTCATGGCCTTCGGGCTCGTTTGGAGATGGTGTCTCGAGAGCGGACCGATCTTGCTGAGCAAGGTAATACAAGTTTCATATGTTTTTATTTTCGTGCTTCTCCAACTTTAGCACTTACCACCGTTGGGTTGATCTTTACAGCTTGAAAGGAAATATGTCCTGATGAGGGAGGGTCTCAAAGCCAGGGATATTGAGATTCTCGGACTCAAGCAACGTGTGGATGAGATAACCTCCAAGAGAGATACCCTCCAGGGGAAGTTGACCTCGGTTGAGCATCATCTTCAGGACGCAAGGGCAGATAGTAGCAAGTATAAAGATCTCTATGCTGAATCGATCACCGCGCTATCTACGGCCAAGTCCGAAGCAGATGCGCTCACATTCTCATACTGAGATGTTGTTGCTGCTGCAAATGCTCGAGTCAAGAAGGTATCAGAAGAGGCCGAGCTTGAACTGACTTGAGCTTTGAAGCATGCCTGATTAAGATCTCGGAGATAGTCTCTCGAGGATGTACACGCAAGGGGCATTGACTTGCCTGCTGAGATCGAGAGGGTGAAGGTCCTAGAGGAAGAATTGGCAACTCTGCTTTCTTCCGATGATGGTTCAGTCAGTGGTTCGGCCAGCGGCTCAGAGGATGATGAAGAAGAAGGTGAAGTCCCCGAGGGGGAGGAGGCCGTTGGTATTTTGGGGGTTGAGGGCCAAGTCGTTGAAGGCACAACTTCTAAGGGAGCTCCGTCCGGTCAAGTGACCCCGGCGGTAGATTAGGTTTTTCTTTGTTTTTGTGTAAGGGCTCCTTATGGGCTTTGTGAACATCTTTTATCAATATAAGAATTTCTTCATTTTGCCTTCGATTTGTGTTGAGCACCATTCTGTCTTCATTTGTGAAAATTTCAAGTTTATGACTCTAACGATTAGTCCGAGTACTGGACCCGGGACATAATAAACCCTTAGGTTTTTAATTGATTGATATGATGCTTCTTAAAGTCCTTTGTAATCCCTCAGACTAAGCTTGGACTGATTTAATGTGAAATTAGGTCATCGAGACTTCTGAATCTGAGTTGAGTGAGAGCTGGGTCTCAATTTTTGAAATAAATCTAGCATTTTTAAGTCTCATTGATAGTCCTTGAGTGAGAATTTTCTCAAACTCGAGTGGCCTTTGGACTTAGAAATCGAGAGTGTTTACTCAATCATCTAAAAATAAAGATAGCCCTTAGGCTTTTACAAATAATCCCCGAGCGAGAGTTTGCTTGAACTCAGGTTGCCCTTAATTGAGTGAAGATTTGCTTGAACTTGAAATAAAGATAGCCCTAAGACTTTATAGGTAGCCCCTGAGCGAGAACTTACTTGAACTCAGGCAGCCCTTGGGCTTATCAGTCGAGTGAGCGTTTGCTCGAACTCAAAAATAAAGATAGCCCTGAGGATTTGTAAATAGTCCTTCAGTGATAACTTGCTCGAACTCGGGTAGGCCTTGGGCTTAATAGTCGAGTGAGCGTCTACCGAACCCGACTCATAGATTGTTCTTAATAATTTCTGATAAACTGATTCCTGGTGCCTCAAGAGCGATCCGGTCTCGATGAGTGGGTAATATGACCTTCGTGGGCTTCACAGTATAAAGAACAAAGTAAGAGACTCCAAGAAAGCAAACTAAATTATAGATACGAAAGTTTCCTACAAAGGTGTTGGCTTCAACAACCCATAAGGGACGGCTTGCCAAGCTACACAAACAATTAATTTGTTTATAGTCGCAAAAGTTTTCCTACAGGGGCTGGCTTCAACAACCCATAAGGGACGGTTTTCCAAGCTACATAACTCAGAAAACCTTTGTACTATAACCAACGTTAGCTGTTTATAACTCAGAAAACTTTTGCACTATAATAAGCTAACTTTCAATGAGTATTCTTACTCTATTTTCATACATGGACCGACCTTTCCATCTATTTGAAAGAGAGAACAAGAGGGAAATTTAGAAAGCACTCATATGTAATATATCACAAAAGATTTACAAAGGTTACAAGATGATCTTCCAACTACTACAAGGCCTCCTTTATATAGGACTGGGAGGTTATTAAAAGACAAACTTACATGATAAAATAAATTTATCTTTCATGGCAAACTTATCTACATGTGGGTCCTTCTTGGCATGTGAAGGACTTTAGGCAAAACAACTAAAAAGCTCCTGAAAACATGTGAAAGGGGCGAAATATACATGGTGTAGCATGTGAAAGTATGAGGGAGCATGTGACTACATGTGAAAGTAGGGTGTTGCATGTGACGAAGCATGTGGAAGCATGTGGAAACAAGTGGAAGTGGGGCCGGGATAGTATGGAAAGATGTGGAAATTTGTTTTGGCATGTGTAGATGATTTTGAAGGGTTTTTTTGGTGGGTAATGTAGGATTATGGTGGGATTAGTAGGGATTTAGATAATTATCCTTCATTGATTCTAGGGTTGTCTTCTAGGCATCTTTTTAAAGACCTTGTGTAGTAATGCCTGGAAATTGACGGTCCTTCTCCGTTGTGTTCTTTCTCCTTTGGATTGAGAGATGTAATCCGCAACTTTAATTTGGAAATATCGTGAGTGATTTTTTCTTGGATGACTTCGTAAGGGGTTTGATACTCTTTTGCTGCTTCCCGGACTCTTTCCCAGTGAGGATGAGTGTTGGTATAATTGCAGCTTGCCCAATCTTTTGGCCATATCTCTCTCGGGATGCACCTATTTTGCTGGAAAAGGATTCTTTGTGCCTCTCTATATTCTTCCTCCATTGATAAAATGGACACGGGAAATTTCTACCAGAATGATGCCTCTGCCTGCGCCTGGACTTTTCCATTAATAATCTTCACTGGCATGTGGAACATGAATACCTTTGCTGTATATGAATCGTTGAAACATTTTATCCAATATCTTCTAGGTTTGAACCATAGCAAAAATACTTTAAGGGCTGGTGAAATATTATCAAAATCCTTGAAGATGTTGCATTTGAATTCCATGAAAATATGATACTGATGGCATAGGTACCAGAAAAACCATAATAGTTCTTGTGAAAAATCCTTGGCTTGAGCTATGAATATATGGCAGAGCGGATATTTTGGATTGACCCCATATGGCTTGAGAATGGATCCTCCATGTTGCCGAAAAACTTGGAGCTCATAATAAGTTCTTCTTTCCATAATAATTGACGGATCAAAGGGATCCATGAGGTTGAACAACTCCGGTAGATGATCTGTTGGCTTTAATAAACTTGTTCCTGGTATATTTGAAAGCATGAAGATGTGGCTAATTAGCTTTTGCTTTGACTTCAGTTTTGCTGGGGAAAATCTTTTTGAGAATTCTTCCGGTCGAGACAGAAAATCCGCGAGAATATTATCCTTTCCTTTTAGGTGCTTGACTTGAAATTTGTATGGAGAGAACCACTAAGCCCATCTGAGAATCTGAGGATTGGGAATAATTTTTGTATTTATCTGGATCATCTTTGGGAGGGTATGAATAAGGAAGAAATTGAATTTCTTGATTCCATTCTTTACTGCAAGAATTTCCTTGAAAGTGGAGTGATAATGTTGCTTAGCGTCTTTGAACTTTCCACTGGCATATCCCCATATTTTCCTCTGGACCTCTTTTCCTTCAAATAGAACAGCAATCCAATATTCATTGCTGACATCAGTATGCAGTATCTTCTTTCCATCTGAAGGGATGTAGAGGGACTTGACATTTTTAGATATCTCCTTTATTTTTCTGACTGCTTCATCCTGTTTCTCTACCCATGATGGAGCATTTTCTTGAGCATTTCTGTGATTGGTGAGATGTATGTAAAGATATTTGGGATGAAATCTCTTACATAATTTATTACACCCAAGAACTGTTGGATCTGCTTTGTTGTGAGGTTAGTATCCAGAAATTTGAGTAATTCCTGACATATATGTGGTCTTGGACTGTATTCACCTTGGACAAAATGCATTCTGAGAATATCGATCTCCTTTTGAGCAAGAACCATCCTTTTTGCTAAAAGAATTATGCCGTACTGTGTTACCAATGCCTCAAATTGAAGAAGCAAATTGACATGTTCTTGTAATGTATCACTAAATAACATGGTGTCATCAATGTAAACTAAGGAGGTATGGATGATGGGTTGGAAGATTTTTATCATGGCTTTTTGGAACAAGGAGGGTGCAGTTTTCAACCCGAAGGGCATGACTTTCCATTGGAAGTGATGATCAGGGATGCAAAATCCCGTTTTGGTTTGTTCTTCAGGGTGGATTCCCAATTGCCAAAATCCAGATTTTAAATCAAACTTGGAAAAATATTTGGCCTTGGCTAAGTGGGAGAAAAGAGTGAGTTTATTTGGGATGGGGAATTTATCATCTTGGAGGAAATGATTAAGTGGCTAGTAATTAATAACTAACTTTAGGTTTCCTTTGTCTGTTCTGCTCTTTTGTTGACATAAAATGCTTCGCATGCCCATTGTGAATCCGAAGACTCTATCAGATCAAATTCCAAAAGTTCTTCGCATTCCTTCTTTGCAAGCTAAAGATGATCTGGAGTCATGCCTGAATGACTGGCCTTTGTCGGATTGATGCTTTCATTTTTCTTGAAAGGGATCTTGATAAAGAACTCTTGGTTTTTCCATAACAGGCTTTTCCCTTTCTTCATGAAATCCTTGTGGGATTTAGCACATGAATGTTCAATGAGATTTTGTTCAATCTCTTTGATTTGTTCGTCATTGGTGATTTGGAATAGCCTTGGAATCTCAGAATAAAGTTTGAACAGCTTTTTAAAAGCTATCCTGTTAGCTTTGATCTGGAGTTGATTCCTAAGTTGTTTGTAAATGTCGAATCCAACAATAAGATCTTTTCCTGGTACATCAAACCTTATCAGCTTGGTTCTGTACTTCAATCCTGGAAAGAACTCAATTGTGACTGGATGCTTTATGATGACGGTGGTAGTCAGAATTCCATTTGATGTAGTGTTAAAATCCTTAAGTGCGGCACCCATTAATCTTCAGGGAGAACAACAAGATTTATGAGTGAGGAAGCAGCTCCGGTGTCGATGAAAGCAATAATTTGAGTTCGTTTATCCCATTTGGATGAATAGACCTTGAGTTCTACTTGAGGAACGACTACGAGAGCGTTAATCTCCTCTCCGGCTTCGATCACTGGTTCTGAAATTTGGTAGTGATCATTGCCTTGATCTTCATAGACATCAAGAGAGAATAAAGTTTCTTCATTAGGTTCATCATCCACAAAGAATATGGATTCAAGGTCCTCCTCTTTTCCGAGATGTATGCTAGTGTAATCTTCAATCTCTTCAAGGAGTTTGATAGATCTTCTCAATTGGGGACAGTTTTTAGCGAAATGTCCAATCTTATGGCAAATAAAACAGTTGTTTTTTTGTGAAAATTTCCTGGCCTTCTACATCTGAAATATTTTGTACGTTTCTTGGACCTTGATTTCCCATCGGGAATTCTTGGCCATTTGAACCTCCTAAATTCTCTCCGTCGCCTAGATGTGTGGCAGGAACATCCTGACCCTGTGATTAGGTAAGATTTGTGGCATGCTTTGTCACGCGCTGGATTGTGTTGGATAATTTGTTTTAAGGCAGAGCGCTTCGTACAAATGTCATCTAATGTGACAAAAATAACTTTCCTGATATAACCAATTTGAGGGATTGTTATAGACTGAAACTTTTCTTCAATGATGGTCATGGTTCGGCTTGCCAACAACTTTGGAAGGGAAGAGACAAATGCTTGCTTTATATTGATGTCTCCACCGATCTCGAAGTATATCTTCGCCATTTTTTGAAAATGCCTATCAATGTCATTTCTGTCGAATGATACACACTTCATCTCGAAGAGTTGTCTTCGTATTTTCTCCTGTCTTTGGCCAGTATCTCCGCAGAAAACTTCATGTAGGATTCTGATGTTGAAGGCAAAATCTTGGGAAGTAAGAAAAGTATTTTTGTCTTGAATTCCAAGTGAGTTCCACCAATCTCTGAGAATTCCTGAGAACCGTGAAGTGAGTTCTGACAGGATGATATACTTTTCTCGTTCCATCAAATTTTTGGTCACCATCCAACTATATAAGTCTTGGATCCTTTGAGGCCATCTTGAAACCTTGACATCATCTAAGGTGAAAGTGTGGAAGCTAGTTCCAACTGGTTTTGATGCCATGGGCTCATATCTTCTTTCTGGGATTAGTTCATCTGTCATGCCTTCTTGTTCCTCATCTACTTCAGATACTTCTGGGTCTCTTGGCTGATTTACAAATATTAGGGGATTGTCATCTTCGGAAGAGTTTGTTGTGGATTCATTGCTTGATTGAGAGCTATCTTCCATTGTTTCATCGTCTGATAAATTCAGAGATTCCGACCATGGAGTATCTTCTTCTGATATGTATCTTGGCTGGGAGACATAGAGGTCTGGAGCCTTCTGGTCAGAAATCATCAGATTTTCGGGGTTCGATCCTTTTGAACTTTCTCCTTGGTCTCGCCTTTTCTTTGTTTGTTTTTGCGCCGCAAGCGCGTCCTTCCTTTCCCAAACCATTTTTGCAATATCAAAATCATGTTCTTCTTTTAAGGGTTGGGTGAAAGTGATTGGATTTTGTGAGGTAGATGGAAAAGTAGAAAAGGTGTAGTCTAATTTAGGTGGGGAATATGCTTGTGGAGACATAGGGAAGTATGTAGGTTTTGAGGGGAAAACTGGGGTCTTTTGTGGCTCAAAGTGGTCATTTCTCAAAAGTTGAATTTGTTCTCTGATGGAAATCGTTTCCTTTTGTTGTTGTTGGAAAAATTGGAAAAGTGAAGTTTTTGGAGGACAAATCTCGTAGTGTAAATTTGCCAACCTCAGTTCCAAGGCTTTGATTAGTCCGGCATGGTGAGACGATGTTTGCTCTATCTTTTTCTCAATTGTTTCCACTTTGCTCATCATTTTTTGTGTGTATGGGCCACGTTCTTTATGGTGTTGCCAATGTTGTTCAATACCTTGTTTTGGCAGATGGAGTTTCCTGATTGCTAGTTCATTGTTGCTTCAATGTCACTTGTTGGGGGTTTTTCTCCAGTAGGTAGCACTATGTTTTTCTTGAGAATTTTTGGATCATGGCTTATACCCTCCTTTTCAAAAGGTTGGAGTGAAGGAAAATCTAGGGTATGACTGGAGCTTGAAAACATAGCATGAATATCTGTGGTTGTGTGGAATTTGTGGTTTTTGTAAGTTGGTAAAGTTTCAGGTTCAGGTGGCGTTTTGGATTCTGGGGTATGAGCTGATGGTGATTTGGGTTCGGGTGTGGTTTCACTATCCTCCCAGCTTGAAGTGAATTTTTCTGGTAATTTTGGCCATTCTTGGGGTTTGTAACTAACAAGAAATTCATATTTACCTGGACGGCTTAATGAGCCAATTGAATGATCTTTAATTTTATATTTGTCTCGAAATTGTTTTTCAGTGGTCTTCCCCTTTTTCTTGGATTTTGGTTTGGTTTTGTTGAGGTCGAACCTTTCCCAATGACGCTGGTGGTGTTCATCATATTCTCCAATTGGATCTTCCAAACAGTTTTGGCAGTCGCAATTAAGATCCCAAGGGCAGTGTCCCGTAAAGGGGCATTTGAACCACCAAGCCCTTTTTCCTTCTCTGTCAAAATTTTGACACCAGTCATGTTTTTCCATGATGCTTTGTATATTCCAAAAGAACTCTCCATCAGGTTCAGGGTATGTATCTATTGTATCTTTGGGTTGAATCATTTGGCAAGAAAAGATGATTTTGTTGCATTTTTTGAGATAAGAATGGTCAAAGATTATGCAGACGGTTTTGTCATTTCTTTTGGTAAAAGTTGGTTCACCAGATTGCAGAGATTCCTCCGGTTCTCTTAACTTTTCATAATTTGTGATCCAGGAATCAGGAAGAATTTTGACAAATTCATCTCTAGAAATTTATCTGGGTATTTGGGTGCACACGGTTTTTCCTCTGGTAGCATCAATATTTAAGAGTAAAGCATTTTCTCCTCCGGGAAGGCAAAGATCCATGGCATGATTTTGGACTCGCCACGGCATTTGGTGATGAAGAGTGGCTTGGATGGAATCTTTGGATTGAGGGGATCTTTGGATTTGGACTTGGATTTTTAGTGCTTCGGTTAAGTATGGATCATAAAGGGACATGTTGAAATTTGGAAAGATAGTTATGAAGACAGTCCCAGTATTCATGGTAACTTCTGCAGTACCCAAATTTGCATGTTGGTACTCCAAGTATCTTGTATCTAGAAGAGAAAGTCGAGCTACAACAGGTTGACCTTTTCTTCCGTGATATGTCAAAGCAATTCGGATAGCACCAAAATGGATATGGGTAGAACCATGATCTCTCCATTGCCTGGAAAAATCATCTGGGATTTGAAGGGTGATAAATTGTTCCTATCGAGTGGCAAGAAGAGGATGCTGGTCAAGTTTTGAGGCAACAACATATTCTTTAACTCCTTTTGGTATGTGTTGGACTAAGGAGCGAATTTGGGTCCGAGGTGCAAATGATTTTTTGGCAAAAGCTGAGTAGGGGTTTATGAGGGGTAGTTCAGTTGAGGATATTTTTTGTTCATCGGGCAGGATATCTATTTCATAGAGGTAATCATATTTTTTGGACAAAGTTTTATATAGAGTAGGAGACATATTTATTTTTGCTAGGGAAGAGGATGATGGAAATGACTCAGACATATTTAGTAAAATGTTCCTCCCTCCGAAAGGATGGGCTGGCTCTGATACCACAATGCCTTAATTTGATTCTTTCAATTTTAAGAAAAAAGATGACCTAATGCAAGAGGATCTTAAAGTCAGAGATACTGAAATCCTTGGGCTGAAACAGCGCATAGATGAAGTGGCCTCCGATAAAGAAACTCTTTGAGAGAAGTTGATCTCGGTTGAGCATCAACTCCAAGGGGAAAGGGGAGAAGCCATAAAGATCTCCATGCTGAATCAGTTGCTGAGTTGTCCCAGATTAAGTCTGAGATTGATGAGCCATATCTTCGCATCGGGATGATGCTGCCGCTGCGAATACTCAGTCTAAGACAACATCCGCTAAGGCCAAACTCAAACTAGCTCGAGCCCTTGACCATGCTCGGTGGGGATCTCGAAGGCAGGCTCTCGAGGAGATACATGTAAAGGGTTTTGACTCATCCGCTGAGATCGAGAGAGTAAAGGCCTTAGAGGAAAAATGGGCGGCATTGCTTACTTCTGATGATGATTCAGCTAGTGGCTCAAAGAGCGGTGAAGATGAAGAAGAAGTCCCGGGGGGGAAGTCGTTGACGACTAGGGTGCCGAGGATCAAGCTATCGGGGGTGCAGCTCTTGAGGGAACTTCATCTGACCAAGTGACCCCGGCCGAGGATTAGGCTTTATTCTCGGCTCCACGTGGGAGCTTTGTAACTATATTTTGCGACCTCCATTATAGGAAAGGATCCTTTTGTTTTATCTTTGTATAAATTTCCATCTTGCCTTTGTCTTTGCCTTTGTGGTTTAATTTTTGTTACTTGTTGTCGCACCCTGTTTTTCCTTCGCGGAGTCCGGGTTTAGACATTCATGGGGGAACAACTCGTTTCCTTTTGAGAATTGGGTATTTGAAGAGTCACTACCTAACAGATTATGATGTGTTAGGGCACTTAGAGCGATTAACTCATGTAACTAGTTTGCATTACCAAAGATTAAGGTAAGGGCTCGAAATAACCTTGAGGGGAAGGTGTTAGACACCCCTTCGCAGTCCACAACGGTGGGTCCTGGCCGAACATAAATTATGTGAATTAGTCATTTTAACAGGTAAGCACGAATTTGCAAAATAAAGTAGTTTTCACAGTCTAAATACATATATGATCAAGGAAATTCAGATAATGAAAGTAAAAGAGGTTTGGACAGCTTAAACACACATATATGTAAAGAAAAAGGAAGTTTAGATAATTTAAACACATATAAGAATGGGGAAAGGGAAGTTCTAAGTTGATTAGCCTACAAGATCAATCCGTGCAATGCCTGGTAATCCTCCTCAACTAGAGGGGCTACATGTGACATTAGCGCGTAGGTCATCATATCCTTTTACTACCCATTACCCTCCCCTTAATGGTTATATAAGCGAGTTTGATTAACGACCCCTAAGCATGCTGCTACCCGTCCCTTCCTTGTGGTCCTGGAGGAGCTTAGGACCTTTAAATCTGGGTAGTTTTAGACAAACCTAAGGTATTTAAAAGGCAAAAATCTAGACGACAAGCAAATAACATGTAGGACAAGCAGATAGGGAAGAAGTAGTTAAAAGGCTCATGTTTACCTCCGAATGTATATAGGCAAATAAACAGCACGTCTAAAATACAGATTTATGTAAATTTTTAAAAAAGAATCCTAAGACTGGATATCTAAGTGAACATTAAGACCCAAATCTTGCAGCGAGATTTCAAAACTTAATGGCAGGGTCCAAATTAGTTTGCCTACTGATCTTAAACCTGTAAGGCTTAAGCAGTTTATACACAATTAAAACATAGTTTTCAGTTTTATAGAAGGACATTAATCACCTAAGGCTTGCCTAGGCGTGAGGACTATGCGTAATCACAATTACAGGAACTGTTTGAATAGTTGAGATTGTTCATCCTATGAGCATGCTGATCTAGATGATACAGGTTATAACATGTGCTTTATTTGTATTTTAAGACATGATGCCTATGTGTGAGGCTGTTTAAACCTTTTGTAGATAGTGATCGGAATAAACATGATTCAACAGATGCAAACAGAGTTCCTAGCAACATGGTATCTAATGCATACAGGAGATGACTATTTTATTAAGGCAGGATTATAAACCTAATAGCAGGATTTCTAAATGAAAGTACTTATGCAAAATCAAAGATGGAATAACGACATATGACATGTAGTATGCTGAAGCAATAAGTGTGAATACCCTAAGCACAGGTTATCTAATGCACAAGTTCAACATGGTTTAAATGCAAATAGACATTGCAATCCTAGAACATGGCTTCTAATACAGATTTGCGGAATATAAAACCTATAGCATGTTTTCTACCCAGCTTTACCCACAGTACCATACAACTATCCTCCCGTTTTACTAGTTACCCCAATATCTATTTAAAAATATTATTACATACCAAGATTGAATAAATTACATAAATACTATATAGATTAAACTATAGGGAGCTTGATGCAGGCCCAAAGCAAACCTGAGGTACCAGGCCTTCAGTAGTCTCAAATGCCCAAGATTTCATTGCCATATTTGTGTCCAGGTGTGTTAGAGTCCCCTAAGGACCTCAAGTATCCCGGGAAACGCTTACACCTAGACTTTTATCAAATAAAGACTGATTATGTGCAGTGTGGAAGATCCAACCCTGATATGCTAGAGTTCAGAGAGATCTCAAGGATCTCTAAGTAGTACACATACTAGAGGGGCATGACTTAATAACCTAAGAGTTAGTGAGAGTGTATAATTTTGAAAAGGTTTTGGTAAACAGTATAAAGAGGACTCTTAGGAGTGAAAGCTTTTCTGAAAACCAGAACTAGTTTGGTGGTAAAACAGCTTGAGAAAAGTATGAAAACACTTTGAGATCAGAACACAAATCACAGAACAACCAAATTCAAAATCACTAGGCAAACAGATTCCACACAGGAAGAGAGAGGTTGGGGACATATAGAATACACCTTAGTGTATAGTGGAGCACATAAGCAACCAGATGCACAGAATTCTCAAGAGTTTATAGAATTGATAAGTTAGTTACAAGCTAGGTGATTGAGACATAGAGCAAGGATCACAGTAAAGCCATATTGAAAACACTAGACATGATCAAGAACACAACTAGAGTTACTATGGAGGGACTAGATAACTTAGCATGAGCAAAACAGAGTAGGTAAGAACTTAAATGAGCGGGCTAGGTAAATATCAACAAGTATTCATAGTGTAGACATGCTAATCACACACTGAACAAAACAAGATTTAGACATACTGTTGATACCAAATTTTTCCCCAAAATATTTTAAAATTACATATATACCTTCAAAATCATGCATTAATAGCAATTGGTATTTTCCCATAATTTTTCTATATTTTTATTAATTTACCCAACATTTTATTTCCAATAAATAATTACAAAATGGTATTACAAATGATTTCAAAAGCATCTCTTGATTTGATTTATTATTTATGCTCCTATTTAAACCAAATTATTTCATAATTAGCCAAATTGGCATCATTTGGCTACAATTACAATAACTTTGCAATTATAGCTCAATCATATGATTTTATACTATTTTTGACCGGAAATTAACCATTTGTATTTTTAAATACTAAGTAATCATTTTTAACTATCTTCTATGCATAAAATTCATTTTGTACAATTATCACCTATTTTCTAAATTATTTTATTTAATATAATTAGGTATTTAACAAATAGCCTAATTTCATTTCAATTCTTGCCTAAATCAAACCAGACCCAAACCTGATTAAAACAACCCAATACCCCCAAGGCCCAATCCACTATCCTACCCGACCCAATCCCTATTTAATCTGGACCGTTGATCAATTTTGATCAACAGACCAGATCTGTCCTTACCATAATTAACCTAATAGTCTACCCCCAAACCCTCATTTCTCTCATTCTATCATCACTCTCCACTGACACACCCTCTCATTCTCTCTCAAGCTCTCTCTGCTAAACCATGGCTCTTACTCGCCGGCCGTTGGCTCGCCGGTGTCAATGGTGGTTCCACCACCACCCCTAGCCTCCATGGCTCCCCCCATGCCGGATTATTGCTACCCTGAGGTCCTCAAGGGACCAGCGGCTGTTCAACTCACACCTATGGTCTGTTCTTGCCATTCTCAGGCCACCTCGGCCCGTCTGACTAAGACCTTTCTATTTCTCCGGCCAGATCC
Source organism: Nicotiana sylvestris (assembly GCF_000393655.2). NCBI lineage: Eukaryota > Viridiplantae > Streptophyta > Magnoliopsida > Solanales > Solanaceae > Nicotiana > Nicotiana sylvestris. The sequence continues at coordinate 132,001,936 of NC_091059.1, read as the reverse complement.
ATGGCTTATAAGACGGAATCTCTCCATCCCTGGGTTATCTCTCTCTGAAACCCTAATTTATCTCTTGACTTCTTAGATCTGTAACAAATCTAAGAGTATTCTGAGTTATTTTACTATTTTTCATGATAATCTCTCCGATTTTTCAAGAAACGCCTCTCCGTCTTCAAAACTAGGGTTTCTTAACCCCTTTTCAAAATGACTTCTCCTTTGACTTTTAGTATTATTCTATGATGTTTACTATGTTTAAACAGTTTATTTAAGTTTTTCCTTTTATTTGATTCATTATGTTGAAAACCCTAATTCTTGGTCTTAATCCTGGGTTCTGAGAACTGTTCTTGCTTATTTGTTCATTTAATTTGTTCGCATGTCTGTTATTCATGAATATTTTCTATATTTCTATGATTGTACCCTATTATGCTCCTTAGGGTTTCTGATTTTGCCTCTTTCGCCTATATTATATTTATTCTGTTTATTAACAGAAATTTGTGCTAATTCCTCTAATCAGTACTATTTTTCTAGTTGAATTCCTGACTTTATGTGATTTTTTACTTTACTATGCTTATTAGGGTTTCTGATTTCATTCCTTCTTGCCTTACTGTGATTATTTCGTTTATTTACAACAATTTGTGTTAATTCCCCTTAATCATTACTACTCCTATTTGAACCCCTTATTTCTTGTAATTGATGCATTTCACTAATATCTTATGATGATCTCCTTATTGATTTACAACCTCTAGGTTATTTTCTTACCTTATTTTATGGTCGACTATACTGTCAAATCTGATTCTTATGTTATTTCCTTAATTGGAATATTATGTACTTAGCCTTAATTACATGTTCTATACTTGCACTATGCTGAAATTATTTCTTTATGTGTTATATTCCAGTCTTATGTGATCTCCTTCCTTATTTTTCTTTACTGTTTGAAGTTAACTCCCTTAATTAAGGGAGTACTTATACTGATTTTATACTAATTGATACCTAATTCCATAATTACTGCATCACTTTGATTCTTACCTTATTATTCTGCGTAGTTTCAAACTATATATACATATGCTCTCTCATTAACAAACATGAACACATTAATTCAAACTCTCTCACACTCAAAACTTTCTGCTCTCTTTCTTTGGTTACTTGCTATTATTCTGAGTTAGCCAGTTGTAAGTCAAGGTTAACTATTGTGCTCTCCTTCACTTTGTGCTTACTGTCTTCTTTACTGGTATGTCCTGATTTTAATTCAAAGTTTCAAAAACAACATGTTTCCTTTATTACTTCGATTCATCCTGTTTCTAGTCTGTCTTCACTTATGGTTTTGTTGTTCAACTTGCAACTAATATGTTTGCTTCATCGCTTTATCAACATGCTTCTGAATGTGTCCCCTCCCTTAGACTCAGCATGTTTATGAAATGTTATCCCCCTTCAGTATACCCCAATGTGACTCTTTCTTACTTATGTTTCTCTGATTTCTGGCATGAACCTTTCTGTGCAAAGTAGTTATTGGCTATCATTAAGTTACCTGATTCTGTGTTAATTCTGAAGTTCCTTAACCCCTTAGCATATTGTTGATTATGTACTTAAGTGCTCCTGTAACTATATGTTTACCTATGTGTCCCAAATCCCATTACCCCTGTTTGTTGGTTGCTGAACCTACCTTGGTTCTATGTTCTTTGGTTATGTATGAACCTATTTTGGGGGCTATGTTTGGACTGTTGCTTATTACTCCACTCTCTTTTTCAAAACTGTCTTATTGAATAACTCCCTCTGTTGTTTTACAAAACTATTTCAGATAAGTCTCTTTTCAAACTGTTTTCCTGCTTAAACCTTTTCAAACTATGCCAAGCACTCTTAGTCTACTCTTAAGTCCTTAAGTTCTGCTTCTCCAATGTGTGACTGCTTAGGGATCCCTATGAGATCCCTTTGAACTCTGATGCATTGGATCTAGCCCTTTCACACTACACTTACTCAACTATGATTATGAAATATGGGTTTGAGCACTGCTCGGGATCTCTTGAGGTCCTTAGGGAAATCTGACACACCCGGATTATGTGAAAGGCTGCGAGGCAATCTAGCATTGGAAATTCTGGAGATATGAGCCTACTTTTAGGCTTCATATAGTGTAACTTCTTATTTTTCTTATCTACTTATGTAATTCATGCAATATTGGTCTGTAATAATTTGTTGTAAACAGATATTGGGGTTGGGTAGTGAAAAGGGGAGGGTAGTCATACATGTTATCATATCAATAGGTAGAAACCATGCCTTAGGTTTACATTTCCTATATGTGCATTAGAATCCATGTTTATGACCAATACATTCCAAGCATGTCATGCATTAGATATCATGTTCTTAGGTTTACTATTTCAGCATCTCATTTGACATTATTTTATCACTTAGAAACCCTGCTTTAGGCTAAATAACAGCATTAACATAAAATTATTGCTCCTGCACATCTTGAAATCATGTTGTAACTTTCTGGGTGTCTAGAAATCATGCTTTATGAATTCTACATATACTGAAATCATTCTGCATTTATATCTGCATGTTAGATACCCCTGTTTTAGGATCTCGTTCATACTCGCTCAGGTATACATAGTTTAAACTACTGGTTATGAAAGATGTAAAAACAATGCATATTTATCCTATTTAAGTAAAAATCCCTATGTCTTTGCAACACTTAGAATAGCATGCTTTGGGTAAAATAACTTCTAAACTGTTTTAATAATTCTGATAATTGTTGTGCATTATCCTATGCCTAGGCAAGCCTCAGGTAATCAACCTCTATAAAACTGGAAACTGTTCTTTGTGTTTACTGCTTAATGGTTAACAGGCTTAAAATCAATAGGCAAACTGATTATGGACCCTGTTTCTGAGTTATAATCCAATTTGCATGTCTCTTGTGTTCTGATACTAACCTAGACATCATGTCTTAGGATCCTGCCCTTGTATGTGTTTGAGTCGTGCTGTTTACATGCATTATCTGCGGAGGTAAACTTGAGCCTCTTATTTGCTCCTTCCTACTTTTATTTGCTAAAAGTACTATGTGTTCTTGCTTGTCGCCTTAGTATTTTCTCCTTTAAACCTTAGGGGTCTATCTTGAACTGCTTGTAGGTAGAGGTCCTAACCTCCTCCAGGACCATTAATAAGGGACGGGTAACAGCACGCAATAGAAATCGCTAACCGACACTCGCTTTAATAACCGCTAAGGGGTGGGAAGGGTAGATATGGGATATGATGACTACGCGCTAATGTCGTCTAGCCCCTCATGGAGGAGTGTTTACCGGGCATTGCGTAGGGAGATCCTGTAGGCTAACCAACCTAGGACCCCTCTTTCCCAAATTCCCTTTGCTTAAACTTTACTTTTCTATATGTATACAATTTGTTTAAGCCTTTTCTTTGTCTCATTATTTGAGTCATGTAACCTGCTCTTATTTGTAATTATGTGTTTAAAACTATTTATTTGTTAATGGACTAGTTCACAAGAATAATTTCGGTCGGGACCCATCGTTGTGGACCGAGAGGGGTGCCTAACACCTTCCGCTCGAGGTTATTTCGAGCTCTTACCCTAAATCTCTGGTAATGCAAACCAATCCAAGAGTTAATCACTCTGGGTGCCCTAACGCTCCATAATCCGTTAGGTGGCGACTCTTCAAATACCCAATTCCCAAAAGGAAATGAGTTATTTCCCCCATGTAATGTCGAAACCCGGACCTTCTCTCCACGGAGGAAAAAAGGGGACACGACACATGCTAGATAAACGATAGACAAGCAAGTATAATTTAGACATGTTAATCACATATTGAACAAGACAGTATTAGGCATGCCAAGCAAGACAGTGAACAGAAACAAGAATGGAAATTGATGAACTTAAGGCAGTAGTGAAACACTTAGGGTTTAGGTTTAAAAAATAATTAGGGACATACTAGCTAGGAAGAAAAACACAAAATGTAAAGCAAACATTGAGCAATATATAGCCTTGGCTTGCAGCCGACTAAACTAATGAACACCACAAGTAGTAGAGAAGAACATATAGCTTTTTAGAGTGTAAGAGTGTTTTGTGAACTAATGTTCGTCCAGAAGTGAGAATAGAGGAGAGTATATATAGTAGGTAGGAATTAAACAGAATAAGGTAAAAGATCAATTTTTCAACAATTAGGGAAATTTATAGAATTAATCATGCATAAAATCAGTAAGGTCTCCCTAATTGAGAGGTAATCAACCAACGGTAAAGGGCAGGACAATATTTAAGGAAAGAAGAATTGGGTAAAAACTTAAGCACATAAGGGACAATTAGGGATAAACAACAGGGGTTTAATTAAGGAAACCATTTTGAGAGATCTGTAAGTATCATAGTTAATTCCAATAAGGTAAGAAAATAATCAAAAGCTGTAAAAATAGGGAAATAATCAAAATCAACACATAGGTCTTAATAGAGCAAATTAGTGAATCAAAATTCGAACAAATAATGCTGATTTAAGGGAGAATAATATAGGTTTTCATGAATAAATAAGTAGGCTAAGTATAAACACACAGAATCAGTCGAGAATCGAATCATAAACCCTTATAGAGATACACAAGGGTAAAAATCACAAGACATCGAATTAAGCTAAAGAAAAATCACAAGAATCAAAGCATAGAACGAAAATAGTGCACAAGTAATACGGTCAAACTCAGAATCAAAGCAAAAAATGTCAAAAATGGGGTTTTAGCATAAATTAATTAGGTTTGAGGAAAACTCAACATAATCGGTCAAAAGCAAATAAGAATAGGAGATCCAACATCCAAAGTCAGAAAACGTTTTGGAGAAAAGGATTTTCAGGAAACCCTAGTTTAAGAAAATGGAAAGCCACTCGTAAAACCAGAAGATTTTCATAAGAAACAAGTGAAATAAGTTCAATCCATCTCAGATCTGTACAAATCTAAGAAGTTCAAAGAACCAAATTAGGGTTTTAAGAAATAATACAGAGATGACATAGGCTTAGAACTCTATAGGTTCAAGATGGAAATAAGAAGTTCTTACTCGAAATCGAACCAGAATGGCATGAAACAGGCGAGAAAGAACCAAAGGCGTAAGTAGACTAACCTTGGTCCCTCGAGGACCTTAAAGACGGAAGTACCCAGCATAGGAGAGGCCATTAGAGGCCTGGGGTGGTGAGAAACCACCATGGATAGCGGTGGATGAGTGACGGCGAGAGTGAGTTAGGGTTAAGATTAGATAGCATTTGAGAGGAGGAGAGGTGAGTGACGGCGGGTGAAAGGAGAGAAATGAGAGGTTGGGGGGGGGGGTTCGTTAGGGTTTAATTATGGTAGGAAGACTCTGGGCCATTGATAAAAAATGATCAACGACCGGGATTCAACAAGAATTGGGTCGGGCAGGTAAGGGGTTTGGGCCTAGGGTCTTTTGGGCCGACTTATAAAGATATTTAGGATGGTAGATTTTAGGTTAAAATTGAAATAAAAGAGGCTATTTATTTAATACCCCAAACAATTGATTAAAAATAATTTGTTAAATAACTACTAATTATAAAAATGAATTTCATGCATAGAAATATTTTAAAAATAGTTATTTAGTATTTAAAAACACAAAGGACTAATTTTTGGCAAAATAATACAAAAATGTACGCATGGGCTATAATTGCAAAGTTATTGCAATTATAGCCAAAAGGTTCCAATTTAGCTATTTATGAAATAGTTTAGGCTCAATAGGACCCTAATAGTAATATTAAATCAAGACATGTTCTAAATTCATTTGTGATGCAATTTTACAATTATTTATTAAAGATAAAATACTAAGCAAATTAATTTAACAAATGTAGAAATTGTGGAAAAATATCAACTGATGCTAATGCATGATTTTAAAGATATATATGCATTTTAAAACTATTATAGGGGAAAATTAGGTATCAACAACTTCCCCTCTTTACGGGGGAAGGATGAAAGCGTTTTCGGGTAAATAAATGATGGCCAATTTTGACTGAATGGGATGTTTTGAAAAATATAGGCCGAACTTCGATCTTTGAGCTGCCTACATATCCCTAGTTTCATAGGAATCAGGCATGTGTAGTTCCAGATCCATCGGCAGAATATACCGATGAACTCATTACAAGAACGGACACGAGATTTCGGGATGTATGAAAAAGTGGTTATGGTGAACGGTCAAGTTTGAGATAGTTGAAGGAATTGGAGCAAGGTCGCTCCTGCTGGGATAGAGGTTACGTACTGGTCACATGCAGATAAAGAGATGCTACAAACATGTATTTGTGCGAAATTTAAACATGATGCAGATTCCCTGTTACACCCCAAGTTTTCATACGTGAGAGTACGCCGTAAGTCATTGATGTAAGCTCGGAAATGAGATTATATTTGGAAGCAAATAAAGTAAGTTAATCATGTTACCTTGGAGGTTACAAATATTTAAGATCATGAATAACGAGTACCAAGAGGGTTGGAAATCTTAGAAGCTAAACCAATTGAAGAAAATAAGTTTCGTCAAAAGTCGACAAGTTTGGAATGTTATAACATGTACTTTGGGGTGAGACTAGGGTTCTTAACATGATAAGGAGGTTATTCTATGAGTTATTTTAGTCGTATGATATTCATTTTCTACATTTTGAAGGCAAGCAAGTTGTGGAACAAGAGTTGGCAAAGGTCATCACAAGTTACATTCATAAATTTGCTGAAATTTAGGTCAAATGTATCTGAGAATTTCTCCAAATATACTTGGAATAATGGGGTGTTCTACCTACCAAATTGAAGGTCTACGAGTCTAGTTTCTAACGCATTAAACCGTTCGTCAATACAACATCGGAGTAGAGAGATATTCATGTTTTTGCGAGACCGCGCAAGCAGCTCCCAATGGGACCCACTTAGGCGGTGGTTGACCTACTTCAATTTATAAACGATTTGGATGCCTATTTTTGCTCATTTTTCAACTAATATTCGTCTCCAAACTTCTCCTAACCCTCCTAAACATATGCCACAAGGGTTTGAAGTGATTCCAAAAAATTACACCATATTTCAACATCAAAACTTAGTTCTAGTGAAGAACAACACCTCTTTGAGGTTGTGTTGTCATTGAGAATTGTTGTGGGCTGTATTTGGATGAAATTCCAAGTTGTTTATGCTGTCTAAGGTGAGTATAACAACCTACTAATTGTGCTTAATCTTGTTTTTATGTTGGTTAAGTTGTTAGGATGATAAACTACAAGATAATACTTGGATTAGCTTAAGTCACTTCTATGATGTTGTATTGCTATTAAGGGTTGTTGTAAACTGAATATAACTTGGATTTTGATTTGAAGTTACTGTATAAGGTATGTATATTGTGATATTGCTTGTGCCTAAGGTTATCTTGATGTTGATTAAGTTAAATGGATGGGCTAGACATGAACTAGTGAATAAAGTTGCTAATTGAGGATAGTTGAAGTTGTGGATTATTTTCATTGTTATAAATATATGGTTTAAGGCTGGAATCATTGATTAATGACTTCATTATCATGTTAAGGATACTTTTATGTTGAAGTAAGAAGTCTATAAGGATTGATAAGGGGTATACAGATTCCAATCGGAGCTTGCCGCTTGTCGTAATGTAGTTGTGACTTGTTGTTATTATATGGTGTCTTGATATTGATAATTATGTATTGATGTATTGCTCTGGTAATTGTTGTTGGTATATGGTATTGGAGGAGTCCCTTGTTACAAGGGAGATGCTGCCCAAATTTACGTAAACGAGCTACTAGCTTAAGTTATAGACGTAGCCTTTGCTCAACACTAATTTTGAATCTCCTTATACTATGATAGATTGAGTTGACTTGTTTGAAGAGTTGATTGGAAGGGATTAGGGACTCAATGAGTTTAAGGTATGTTAAGGTACTTTCTTCTTTCTTTTGGCATGATCTAAAGTGAAATGAATACGCTACTTCATAACGGATCTACTCCTAGCAACTAAGGTTGTCCATGTTGTTCTTTCCTTATAAAATTATTCTAAGCAAGTGTGTATGATCCTTGAATCCTACTAAGGTTCATATTGAGGGTATGGATGTTCATAGTGCTCTTAAGTCACTCCAAAAGGTTTAGAAGGTGATTCCATGAGTTGAGCATGCATTATATATATGTATCTGTTTTACTCTACCGAGCCGCGCTATAGTCGGCCGAGTACGACACCTATTGTGCAACCACTGATCAGTTGGTTTATCGAGCTCCACGTGGCCGGGTACAATTCTACCAAACCTTATGATGGTCGAGTACGCTTTTACCGAGTCCACTTTGAGGCCGGGTACAATATGATGATGATGATACCCACATAGGCGAATGTTTTAAAAAGTTTATGTATATTATGTATTATGCATTTCATATCAGTAACCCCCAGAGGCACTCAGATGTTACAGGTTGTATCTCCTCTATCTCTCTCTTTACATTACTATTCTTATTTAAGCTTTCCTTCCTAACATACTCGGTACTCTATTCGTACTGACGTCCCTTTTGCCTAGGGACGCTGCATTTCATGCCCGCAGGTCTCGATTGATAGGTTGACAGTCTTCTAGTAGGCTATCAGCTCAGCGAAGGTGTTGGTGCACTCCACTTGCTCCGGAGTTGCCTATTTGGTCAGTATGCTTTGGATATGTATTAATTGGTATGGCGGGGCCCTGTCCCGACCTTTATGATTTTATGTACTCTTAGAGGCTTGTAGATAGATGTCAGGTGTATGGATACTTGTATGGCCTTGTCGGCCTATGTTTCGAGTTTACTAATGGTCATGTCGGCCTTATAGGCCCGTATGTCACATATATTAGTTTGTATATCATGTTGGGTCTTCATATATTGAGTATTCCCTTATGTTTTATTCTTGTTATCTCATGACGGGTTTTCTGGCTCATTTACTCATAATAACATGATAAGAAAGATATGTTACGTTGGTACTCGGTTGAGTAAAGTACCGGGTGCCCGTCGCGGCCCTTCGGTTTGGGTCGTGACATTCCCTTTGGACCATGAAAGTTGTCTTCGGACGGTTAAGGATGACGTCCTCAGACCATATTATCCTGGGCCATGAATTGTTCAATGAGGGATTCGTTGGCCATGAAATGATGTTCTCGATCCATGAAGATGATGCCTTCGAACCATGACGCCTTTGAATAATGATATGCAAATTTGAGAGATCCTTAGGCCATGGAATGGTGTCTTTCGGCTATGAGGATGATGCCTTTAGACTATGATGCCTTTGGACAAGTTGGCGATATTTCAGCCCATGAGATGCAATAATAAGATGTTAACAAGACAAGGCTTAGTCTTGTGAAATGGAGGGCAGATCTAGCCCGACAGAAGAGTAAGTAGATAGTACCAGAATAGAGAAACATTTATGCAAGGAGGGACACTGCTTAGTCCCATGAGAAAGCAGTGCTTAGACTTATGAAAAATCGGAGACAGAGCTTAGTCTCATGCAAGATGTGGGACAGGGCTTAGTCCCATGCAAATGGAAGGCAAGGCTTAGCCTTATGCAGATATGAAGGCAGGGCTTAGCCTTATGCTGATATAGAGGCAGGTCCTAGCCTCATGCAAGGTGGAGACAGATCTTAGTCTCATGCAAGATGCAGGACAAGGCTTAGTCCCATGCAAATGGAAGGCAATGCTTAGCCTTATGCAAATATGGAGGCAAGGCTTAGCCTCATGAAAGATACGGGACAGGGCTTAGTCCCATGCAGATGGAAGGCAGTGATTAGCCTTATGCAAATATGGAGGTAGGGCTTAGCCTCATGCAAGATGCAGGACAGGGCTTAGTCCCATGCTGATGGAAGGCAGTGCTTAGCCTTATGCAAATATGGAGGCGGGGCTTAACTTCATGCAATGCGGGACAGGGCTTAGTCCCATGCATATGGAAGGTAGTGCTTAGCCTTATGCAAATATAGAGGCAGGGCTTAGCCTCATGCAAGATGCGGCACAGGGATTAGTCTCATGCAGATGGATGGCAGTGCTTAGCTTTATACAAATATGGAGTCAGAGCTTAGCCTCATGCAAGATTCAGGACAGGGCTTAGTCCCATGCAGATGGAAGGCAGTACTTAGCCTTATGCAAATATGGAGGCATGGCTTAGCCTCATGCAAGATGCGAGATAGGTCTTAGTCCCATGAAGATGAAAGACAATGCTTAGCCTTATACAAATATGGAGGCAGGGCTTAGCCTCATGCAAAATGCGGGATAGAGCTTAGTCCCATGCAGATGGAAGGCAGTGCTTAGCCTTATGCAAATATGGAGGTAGAGCTTAGCCACATGCAAGGTTCGGGACAGGGCTTAGTCCCATGTAGATGGAAGGAAGTGCTTAGCCTTATGCAAATATGGAGGCAGAGCTTAGCCTCATGCAAAGTTTGGGACAGGGCTTAGTCCCATGTAGATTGTAGGCAGTGCTTAGCCTTATGCAAATATGGAGGCAGAGCTTAGCCTCATGCAAGGTTCATGACAGGGCTTAGTCCCATGCAGATGGAAGGCAGTGCTTAGCCTTATGCAAATATGGAGGCAGAGCTTAGCCTCATGCAAGGTTCGGAACAGGGCTTAGTCCCATGCAGATAGAAGGCAGAGCTTAGCCTTATGCAAATATGAAGGCAGGGCTTAGCCTCATGCAAGATGCGGGACAAGGCTTAGTCCCATGCAAATTGAATAACAAATAAGGGTAAAATATCTCTTAGCTGGGGATATATTCGGTGTTCGGTGGCCCATTTGATAATGATTTTGCTTCGTGTATATATTTTCGAATGCTATTGTTGCGTCAGATGTGCCTGCGTTCAAAGAAAAATTGTAAGTTTTGTGAGGGGGAGGTTGGTTCGTGCCTTTCGTCTGCTGGTCTTGCTCCTCCGTTCTAGATGACTTGTTTGAGTTTCCCTGGGTAACACCTGGATGTTATAATGTTTTTCAAAGATATACAATTATTGGTGAAAAATAGAGTTATTTTAGAAAACATAGTGAATATCAAGTCATTTTTAGATGAACTAGTGATTGTAACATATTTCAAAGACATTGCAACTTTCTCGTGTTAGAATTTTGAGGGCCCTCCTAAAAATTCTACCACGGTTTGGTGGATGATCCTTCGGCTGTTTGTGAGCAACAAACTCATTGATCCTTCTTCGGAATTTTGAGAATCCTTCTCAACATTTTGCCCTAGTTTCTTAACCAATTTCTGACTGTCTGCTATACGCTGGCGTCGGCTGGACTTGCTCCGGAATTTTGAGGGTGCTCCTCAAAATTTTGCCCCAGTTTCTGATCTTGGGGGGAAATGGAATTTTATTATGATATGAACGAACCCATAAGGTTGCCTACGTATCCCATCTTAAACGGGAATCAGGTCAAGCGTAGTTCAATTACATCAGATGAAGAAATGTAAATAGTCTAAACATAGTATCTCTTGACTGCGTCTGAATTGATTGGTTTTGGCCGGACTTCTCCGTCCATTTATGCAAGTATGAGTGCTCCTCCTGTTAGCACCCTGTGAACCATGTAGGGACCTTTCCAGTTGGGAGAGAATTTCCCTTTGGCTTCCTCTTGATGCGGGAAGATATTCTTCAGCACCAGCTGTCCTCATGCGAACTGTCTTGGTTTGACCCTTTTATTGAAAGCTCTGGACATTCTGTTCTGATAAAGCTGACCATGACATACCGCATTCATTATTTTCCCATGTATAAGGGTCAATTGCTCATAGCGACTCCTTATTCATTCTACATCACTGAGTTCGGCTTCCTGTATGATCCTTAAAGAAAGAATCTCTACCTCGGCTGGGATGACAGCTTCGGTACCATAAACCAGCATGTAAGGAGTTGCCCCGGTTGATATGCGAACTGTAGTGTGGTATCCCAACAAAGCAAAGGGTAGCTTCTCGTGCCATTATTTGTGGTTTTCTACCATCTTCCTTAGTATATTCTTGATGTTTTTGTTGGCGGTTTCTACGGCTCCATTCATCTGAGGTCTGTATGTTGTGGAGTTCTTGTGCTTTATTTTGAAAGTGTCACACATGGCTTTCATTAGATCACTATTGAGATTGGAAGCATTATCGGTGATGATTGATTCTGGAACTCCAAACCGGTAAACAATCCGGCCGTGGACAAAATCCGCCATGACTTTCTTAGTTACTGCCTTGTAGGATGCGGCCTCTACCCATTTTGTGAAGTAGTCGATATCCACTAGAATAAACCTGTGCCCGTTTGAAGCAGTGGGTTCAATCAGACCGATGACATCCATTTCCTAGGCGGTGAATGGCCAAGGTGAGCTTATGGCATTGAGCTCATTTGGTAGCACTTTTATCATATCAACATGTACTTGACATTCGTAGCATTTTCGAACATACTGGACGTAATATGTCTCCATGGCCATCCAAATGTAACCGACACTAAGTATCTTCTTGGCCAGGACAAAACCATTCATATGTGGGCCGCATGTCCCAACATGTATCTCCTCGAGTAGCTTAGAAGCCTCTTTTGCGTCAACACATCTTAGCAATCCCAAATCAAGGGTTCTTCTGTACAAGTTTCCTCCGTTGTGGAATAAGTGATTGGACAATCTTCGAAGCGTACGTTTTTGAGTATGGTTCGCATGCTATGAATATTATCCCTTTGCCAAATATTCTTTGACATCGTGAAACCAAGGTTTTTCATTCGTCTCCCCTTCAACGTGGGCACAATACACTGGCTGATTATGAATTCTCACTAGGATAGGATCCATGGAATTCTTATCTGGATGCTGTATCATGGATGACAAGGTGGCCAATGCATCTGCGAACTCATTCTGAATTCTGGGCACATGCCAAAACTCTATCTTCGTGAACCTCTTTCTCAATTCCTGTACATAGTGCAGATATGGCAATATCTTAGAATTCTTGGTGGCCCACTCTCCTTGCACCTGGTGCACAAGCAAATCTGAATTACCTATTACCAGCAGCTCTTGAATATTCATGGTGATGGCCATATTGAGCCCTAGTGTGTAGGCTTCATACTCTGCCACATTGTTGGTGCATGGAAATCTGAGTTTAGCAGATACCGAGTAATGTTGACCTATTTCTGATACCAAAACTGCTCCAATGCCCACTCATTTGAAATTTGCAGCTCCATCAAAGAACATCCTCCAACCGTCGTATGCTTTGGTAATTTCCTCTCCTATGAATGACACTTCTTCATCAGGAAAATACATTTTCAAGGGTTCATATTCTCCTCCCACGGGATTTTCAGCCAGATGGTCTGCCAATGCTTGTCCTTTGACCATCTTTTAAGTTAAGTAGATGATATCGAACTCACTTAATAGTATCTGCCACTTGGCTAACTTCCCGGTTGGCATGGGTTTCTGAAATATGTACTTTAGAGGGTCCATCCTGGATATGAGGTATGTGTTATAGGCACAGAAGTAATGCCTCAATTTCTGGGTCATCCAGGTCAAATCACAGTAAGTGCGTTCCAGCAGAGAGTATCAGGCTTCGTAAGGTGTGAATTTCTTACTCATGTAGTATATAGCTCTTTTCTCCCTGTCTCGTCATGTTGTCCCAAAACATATCCAAAGGCTCCATCCAATACAGAAAAATAGAGTAACAAAGGTCGTCCTTATTCTGGCGGGACCAAGATTGGTGGTGTGGACAGGTACTCCTTGATTTTGTCAAAAGCTTTCTGACAATCATCATATTGTCAGCTCGGCTAATGCTTCTTATTCTGCAGTTCCCCATATTGTATCAGCTTGGTAAAAAGTTTGACCCAAATGTGGCACTGGTTGTTCGAGAGGGTAATAAGGTCCATGCCATAGAGGTGACCAATCATCATACTCCTTCCATGTATACTGGTATCCGAGCCCGAAAGTAGTACCATGACGTTTCGGCTGTATCGATTTTGTAATACCCTGAGATTCTTCCCAAGCCCTTTGCCGTGTTCATACCCAGACCATGCCAGTATGCTTTCTATTTTTCTACTCCATAATTTGTCTTTCTCAATGGCATTGACACGCTCGACGTGATGATAGGTTTCCCCTCCTAGCCTTCTTCTGTTCCCGACAACCTAGATGGTTTGACTGGTGTTAATAGGGTTACTTCCGTCCCCATGAATGATCACCTCCTAATGGACTATTCAAATTTCATGGCTTAGTGTAGTGTGGAAGCCACAGCCCCAGCGGCATGTATCCATGGTCGGCCCAACAGAAGATTGTATGAAGTTGATATGTCAAGCACTTGGAATTCAACATTGAACCAAGATGACCCCATCTGCAGACAAAGATTAATCTCCCCAATAGTGGCCCTTTGAGACCCATCGAAGGCTTTCACGTTCATGCTCCCTACCCATATTTCATGGAAACCTTTTCCCAATCTTTTCAGAGTACCCAACGGACAAATATTGAGGCTTGAACCTCCATCAATCAAGACCCTGGCAACGAATTTATCTTTAAATTGCACCGTGATATGTAATGCTTGATTGTGATTCAACCCTTTAGGCGGTAGCTCATCCTCGTGGAAGATTATTTTATGACTTTCCAGCACTTTCCCTACCATGTTGTCCATCTCTCCGCATGTGATATTGTTGGGCATGTAAGCTTCACTCAACACCATCATTAAAGCATTCTTGTGTGCCTCTGAATTTTGCAACAGTGATAGGATGGATATCAAAGCTGGGGTTTTATTCAAATGATCAATGACGGAGTATTCCCTTGCTTGTACTTTCCTCCAAAGGTCATCTGGCCCTATTTCAATGATAGGATTTTTGTTAGTGGCATCCTTACTTAGTCCTCCCAAGTGTTTAGGTGTATAGATTCTTCCGGTCCTAATCATTCCTTGTGCAGCATCGGAATCCTCCATCTTTGCCTTTCCTTTTCGCCTAGCTTCAGCATCGTAATCCCAAGGTATTTCTTTTGAAGTGAAAGGAGGTGTGGTTGATACTATCACTGTGAAAGGTGTGGTCACTTTCACTTCAAATGGAACAGGGATGACCGCAGGTAGATCTACCTCTACCTCGAATGGAACTGATGCAGTTACCTCAACTTTGATCGGTTACTGAGTCTGTACTACGATAGAAGTAAGTGTGACTGTAGGTTTAAAGTCATCGCCTTCTCGAATAAGCCCAATTGACCTTTCAGGATCCTATTCTTCATCCATCTCTATCACATGTATCCCACTACCCCTATGATCTAGGAGAGGATTGTTGCGGACATTGGGTGCAACTTCTTTTGCTTGTATGACCTTGTTGTCAATCAATGTCTGGATCTTATCTTTCAATGTTCGACACTCGTCAATAGTGCCCCTTCATACCGGAATGGTATGCACGGGTTTTGTTTGGGTTGACCCATTATGACGGGTTTTCTTCAACCACAGTGGGAATGAGAGTGACATAACCAACGACTTTCAATCTTTCATACAGCTGGTCGATGGGTTCAGCAATAGCGGAGTATTGTCTGGGTGGTTTGTGGTTAAAATTGGGTCGTGGTCTTGGATAATTTTGGTGAGTTGGAGGTGACTGGAAATGAGATGGTTGGGGATTATAGGTATGATAGATAGTGGCTGGTTGGGAATATCTAGGAGATGAGGGCTGATATGTAGGTGGTAGTGCTTGGTATGTGGGTAGGGGTATTTGATATGTGGGTGGAGGTGTTTGATATGTAAGTGGAGATTTCGGGCCTTGAGCCACCATTACTGCCCCAACGTCTTTCTTCTTTGATATGCTGCCTGATTGTAATGCTTTGTTTGTGGCCTATAATGCCTCAAAGTTTGTTACTATCCCGCTTTTGATACCTTCTTTGATCCTTTCCCCAAGTTTGATGATGTCAGAGAATTTATGGTTTTCAGTAACCATCAACCTTTCATAGTATTGTGGATCATGTGCTCTGACGAAAAATTTGTTCATCTATTCCTCGTCCAAAGATGGCCTGACTTTGGCTGCTTCCGACCTCCAACGAGTAACATACTTGCAGAAAGTCTCGGTGGGCTTCTTCTTGAGGTTCTAAATGTAGAAAACATCTGGTGCATTTTCTGTGTTGAACCTGAATCGGTCCATGAAATCAGACGCCATACTTACCCAGTTGGACCATGTCTTAGGATCCTGGCTGATATATAGGACAAAGCGTCTCCCGTAAGACTCCTTATGAAAAGCTTTATCCGGATTTTTTCATCCTTTCCGACCCCGACAAGTTTGTCACAATAGGTCTTTAAATGAACCCTGGGATTACCTGTACCGTCAAACATCTCGAACATGGGAGGTTTGTACCCCTCTGGCAGTTCTACATCTGGCTGTATGCATAGGTCTTTATAGTTCAAACCTTCTATCCCTTTGCCTCCTTCGACACCCTGAACTCGACTTGTCAACTTCTTGAGTTCCTCAGCTATGTTCTTGATAAGCAGGTCCTTCTCAGCAAATTTTGGTGTATAGGAAGTTGGTTGGATAGAGTGAGCTACGGTTTCCACGTATATATGGTTGTTTTGGTGAGTGCCAGGAGCCTGGGTGGAGTGATGGTCATTGGTTGAGTTTTGAGGATCGGGAATGGGTTGCAGTATGTTCTAGGGAGTGTGATAAGTGGCGGTTGGTGGGTACTGGATTGGTTGATGGTGGTGTTGTAGCGGAGTTGGTATCGGTAAGTGATTGAGATTTTGAGGTGGGGTTGCATATTGATGCGGTGTAGGAGGGTTTTGGGGATGTTGGTTCAGTGTATTTTGGGAGGTGCTGGGTTCTTGGCGCTTTTTTGGTTGATATAAGGGACATTTAGGGTGAGGGGTAGGTTTGCCAAGTTGCGGACCTGCTCAAGCTCTCCCTATAACTCTAGTATCTTTTGTTCTAACCTCAAAACTAAATCATTTGGTGCCGGAGTACTTCGACCATCTAAAGTTTCTGCATTTTCCACATTCTCCTTTCGAATACCACTTAAGTCGTCCATTTTAGCTTTCCCTTTGCTCTTTGTATTACTTGGAGGAGGAGGAGATGGAGGGCCTCTAGATCTGGTATGATACGCTGATGATGCCAGTATATGTGAACCAACCTTAGGGGATGGGAATAAAGAAAGAAATAAAGAAAACAAAAATTAAACAAGTTAGTAGGGGTTCTGAAATGTTTGCAGTATTTAAACACATATTGCAATAATGTAAATTTGTGTCCTAATTTGGAAGCCTCGTTGTGCCCGAGGTAGGCCTAGCGACAAATAGATTTGGATAAATTCAGTGCCAATAATTGCCTCATTTTATTAATGTAAAAATAAACGACCCAAAATGAAACTAAATAAGATAGTGTTACTAATGGCACTTTGCCTTATTACATTTAAAAGAAAAGCGAGTAAATCTAATCTACTTGGTCCCAGAAGGACCCTCTCCAGACTGGATGCTCTTGTCGATCAGCTCCCCCAGCTCGCGCAAGTTCAGCAGTAAGAAAGCCCTTGCCAGATGTCTCCTTCATTTCCCTCAGCATTCTAGTAGTCAGTGTCCCTTTTTCTCACCTTCCCTTCCAACTCCATTAGACTATACTCCAGATATTCCAGCCTTTCGCTGGATTTAGCAGCTCTCTCCTTCCACTCATTGATCATCTCCATGTCGGCCTTATACTGCTCCATATGTTCAGCTTCAAACTCATGGATTCTTTTGCGTAGCTTGTTATACTTCACCTATGCTTCAGCAACCTCATCTATGACCCTGTTTCCTGGACCAACCCTTGGCTCTAAGATCCCGGCTATGTTGTCCTCCAACCACGAAGGGTAAAAGTATGAGTGACCCGCATGATATCGGTATGGTTCGATGGTATCCTTTTCCACAATAATCTTTAAGATCCACATATGTTGTGCCTCATTCTTATATGGGATGGATTCACCCTGAAAATCAGCTATGAAGTGACTTATCTTGGCGACTCGTGGTATGACCTGCCTCCTGCTCGCTTGTCTCAAAACCCTGAGAGAAGCGTAAGGGTATATGCCCCTTAACCCGATCAATACCAAGTGTGGAAAATCCCTAGATCTGATGATCAACTCATCGGTAGGGAACCACTCGAACATCCACTGGACCTGATCCTCGGTCAAATTATTGAAAAGTTGTACCCATCCCACAGCTTCCTCCGGTTGAGCAAACATTTCTGGAATATAGTTTTTTCTTTTGGGATGATGGAAGGCTATGTAATCATTCCACGACCTTCGTGGAAATTCTTGATGGTATTGTCCCTTTTGGAGATGTTCCAACAACCAGACCTGTAATAGCAAGTTGCAACCCTCGAAGAATCTGAACCTCTTCTGACATCGCTCCAAAGCCCGGTACATGTCTGCAACGATCATAGGGACAATGGTATATGTCTGCCCCTCGATCCCATCCATCAGAGTTTTTTCCACCATGGCCAGCCTAGTATGGATTCTATACCCTTGGATTGGGAATACCAACATGCCCAAGAAACACATAATAAACATGAAGACCCTACGATGAACCCAACCAAGGAGATGATTGAGAACTCATCATCAAAAATACGGTAAGAGCGACTATGAATGTATCGTTCATAAAGGAAGTCAAAAGGTATCTAGGAGTCTTTCAGGCATTTCAAATTGTTATTCTTCTCTAGCCCCATCATTTTCAGAAATCCCTTAGTAGTACGATTTTCAGGTGCTAACAGACTAGGGTTATCCCAAGGCAACTCAGCAAATCCTCCTATTTTTTCTAGAAGGGGAGTCATTTCTATGTCCCCAAATCGGAACACAACCCTTTTCCTTGTCCCAAAACATAGTTGCAGCTTCGATCAGCATTTTGTTTGGCTGAAAATCCAACAGAGAAGGTAAGTTTTCTAAGACTCGTTTCACATGGTTTTGGTCACATGAAGGAAGATCCCTCCACCAATCTAGCAAAAGTGAGGGTATGCTACCGACCATACCAAATTTGGGGACTTCGTGCCTTATTTTCTGCAAAACAAAAGATAGTTAGGCAATTTCTCCCTCCAGGTTCGTCTAAATTAGCATATTGGCACTTATTTCTCCAAATTAATTCACACAATCGTGATTGCGTCCGTTGGGATTATGGAAAACCCGATGGACTTTTGGGTAAGGTTGTCTTAAAGGGTCATTATGTGGACAACATATTAACTTGGCTAGGTTTGACCATGATGCATGTACAATTAATTAGAGTAAGGTTGCTATAGAGGTCTAGACTGGGACCCTCAAGTAGACAACTTGAGGGGGAAAGGCACAGAACCGTTAAACGCACCGCTGATTGACTAGTTTTACCGCAAATATGCCTTTCCGAATTTAAAAGGGTGATATATGGGAAGAACACAAACACTCATCAAGCGTTGCTATAGTATTGATTACGCACGAGTGGAATATGATGTTGAGCATGATTTATGCAACAATAAATAGCATGTTGTCAAGTATTTGCACGTTAAAAAAATGATAAATGTAATATTTAAATAATTGAAAGACAGTTACGGAAAAGGAAAACAAAGAGACAAGTCAGTTCCAGGAAAATAAAGAAATCATAAATGCTTGAAAATAAGCAGTTAAATTCAAATAAGGGGGAGGGTGCACGGGATAAAGCATGCTTAGACTAATTCACAAAAATAAGTTCGTTATAGTAAGAGCCTAAAATATCCCCAGCAGAGTCGCCATGCTGTCACGCCCCATTTTTCCTTCTCAAAGTCCTGGTTTCGACATTCATGGGGGAACAACTCGTTTTCTTTTGGGAATTGGGTATTTGAAGAGTCGCCACCTAACGGATTAAGGTGCGTTAGGGCACCTAGAGCGATTAACTCATGTAACTAGTTTGTATTACCAGAGATCTCAAAATAACCTTGAGGGGAAGGTGTTAGGCACCCCTCACGGTCTACAATGGTGGTGAGTCCCGGCCGAACTTAAACTATGTGAATTAGTCATTTTAACAAGTAAGCACGTATTTGCAAAATAAAGTAGTTTTCACAGTCTAAATACATATATGATCAAGGAAATTCAGATAATGAAAGTAAAAGAGGTTTGGACAGCTTAAACACACATATATGTAAAGAAAAAGGAAGTTTATATAATTTAAACACATATAGGAATGGGGAAAGGGAAGTCCTAAGTCGATTAGCCTACATGATCAATTTGTGCAATGCCCGGTAATCCTCCTCAACTAGAGGGGCTACACGTGACATTAGTGCGCAAGTCATCATATCCTTTTACTACCCATTACCCTCCCCTTAATGGTTATATAAGCGAGTTTGAGTAACGACCCCTAAGCGTGCTGCTACCCGTCCTTCCTTGGGGTCCTAGAGGAGCTTAGGACCTCTAAATCTGGGCAGTTCTAGACAAACCTAATGTATTTTAAAGGCAAAAATCTAGGCGACAAACAAATAACATGTAGAACAAGCAGATAGGGAAGAAGTAGTTAAATGGCTCATGTTTACCTCCGCATGTATATAGGCAAATAAACAACACGTCTAAAATACAGATTCATGTAATTTTTTTTTAAAAAACCCTAAGACAGGATATCTAAGTGAACATTAAGACACAAATCTTGCAGCGAGATTTCAAAACTTAATGGCAGGGTCCAACTCAATTTGCCTACTGATCTTAAACCTGTAAGGCTTAAGCAGTTTATACACAATTAAAACGCAGTTTCCAGTTTTATATAAGGACATTAATCGCCTAAGGCTTGCCTAGGCGTGGGGACTCGTAATCAAAATTACAGGAACTATTTGAATAGTTGAGATTATTCAACCTATGAGCATGCTGATCTAGATGATACAAGTTATAACAGGTGTTTTATTTGTATTTTAAGACATGATGCCTATGTGTGAGGTTGTTTAAACTTTTTGTAGATAGTGATCGAAATAAACAAGACTCAACAGATGCAAACAGAGTTCCTAGCAACATGGTATCTAATGCATACAAGAGATGACTATTTTATTAGGGCAGGATTATAAACCTAATAGCAGTATCTCTAAATGAAAGTACTTATGCAAAATCAAAGCTGGAATAGCGACATATGACATGTAGTATGTTGAAGCAATAAGTGTGAATACCCTAACAATAGGTTATCTAATGCACAAGTTCAACATGGTTTAAATGCAAATAGACATTGCAATCCTAGAACATGGCTTCTAATAAAGATTTGCAGAATATAAAGCCAATAGCATATTTTCTATCCAGTTTTACCCACAGTACCATACAACTACCCTCAGGTTTTACTGGTTACCCCAATATCTATTTACAAATATTATTACAGACCAAGATTGAATAAATTACATAAATACTATATAGATTAAACTATAGGGAGTCTAATGCATGCCCAAAGAAAACGTGAGGTACCAGACCTTCAATAGTCTCAAATGCCCAAGATTTTATTGCCACATTTGTGTCCAGGTGTGTCAGAGTTCCCTAAGGACCTCAAGGATCCCGGGCAGTGCTCACACTCAGACTTTTCTCAAATAAAGACTAATTATGTATAGTGTGGAAGAGCCAGACCTGATATGCCATAGTTTAGATAGATCTTAAGGATATCTAAGCAGTACATATACCAGGGGGGCAGGACTTAATAACCTAAGAGTAAGTGAGAGTGTATAATTTTGAAAAGGTTTTGGTAAATAGTATAAAGAGGAATCTTAGGAGTGAAAGATTTTCTGAAAACTAGTTTGGTGGTAAAACAACTTGAGAAAAGTATGAAAACACTTTGAGATCAGAACACAAATCACAGAACAACCAGATTCAAAATCACTTGGCAAACAGATTCCACATAGGGAGAGAGGGGTTGGGGACATATAGAATACACCTTAGTGTATAGTGGAACACATAAGTAACCAGATGCACAGAATTCTCAAGAGTTTGTAGAATTGATAAGTTAGTTACAAGGTAGGTGATTGAGACATAGCGAAAGGATCACAATAAAGCCATATTGAAAACACATAAGCACTGGACATGATCAAGAACACAACTAGAGTTACCCTGGAGGGACTAGATAACTTAGCATGAGCAAAATAGAATAGGCAAGAACTTAAGTGAGCAGGCTAGGTAAATATTAACAAGTATTCATAGTTTAGACATGCTAATCACACACTGAACAAAACAAGATTTAGACATGCTAGACAAACGGTAGACAAGCAAGCATAATTTAAACATGCTAATCACATATTGAACAAGATAGTGTTAGGCATGCTAAGCAAGACAGTGAACAGAAACAAGAATAGAAATTGATAAACTTAAGGCAGTAGTGAAATACATAGGGTTTAGATTTAAAAAATAATGAGGGACATACCAGCTAGGAAGAAAAACACAGAATGCAAAGAAAATGTTGAGCTATATCTAGCCTTGGCTTGCAGCCGGCTAGACTAATGAGCACCACAAATAGTAGAAAAGAAGAAATAGCTTTTTAGAGTGTAAGAGTGTTTTGTGAACTAATGTTCGTCCAGAAGTGAGAATAGAGGAGAGTATATATAGTAGGTAGGAATTAAACAGAATAAGGTAAAAGATCAATTGTTCAGCAATTAGGAAAATTTACAGAATCAATCATGCATAAAATCAGTAAGGTCTCCCATAATCGAAGCGTAATCAACCAACGGTAAAGGGCAGGACAATATTTAAGAAAAGAAAAATCGGGTAAAAACTTAAGCATATAAGGGGAAATTAGGGGTAAATAACAGAGGTTTAATTAAGAAAAACATTTTGAGGGATCTATAAGTATCATAGTTAATTCCAATAAGATAAGCAAATAATCAAAAGGTGTAAAAATAGGAAAATAATCAAAATCAACACATAGGTCTTAATAGAGCAAATTAGTGAATCAAAATTCAAACAAATAATGCTGATTTAAGGGAGAATAATATAGGTTTCCATGAATAAACAAGTAGGCCAAGTATAAACACACTGAATTAGTCGAGAATCGAATCATAAACCCTAATAGAGACACACTAGGGTAAAAATCACAAGATATCGAATTAAGCTAAAGAAAAATCACAGGAATCAAAGCATAGAATGAAAACAGTGCACAAGTAATACGGTCAAACTCAGAATCAAAGCAAAAAATGTCAAAAATGGGGTTTTAGCATAAATTAGTTAGGTTTGAAGCAAACTCAACATAATCGGTCAAAAGCAAATAAGAATAGAGGATCCAACATCCAAAGTCAGAAAATGTTTTAGAGAAAAGGATTTTCAGGAGACCCTAGTTCAAGAAAATGGAAAGCCACTCGTAAAACCAGAAGATTTTCATAAGAAACAAGTGAAATAAGTTCAATACATCTCAGATCTGTAACAGATCTGAGAAGTTCAAAGAACCAAATTAGGGTTTTAAGAAATAATATAGAGATGAAGATGTAGGCTTAGAACTCCATAGGTTCAAGATGAAAATAAGAAGTTCTTACTCGAAATCGAACCAGAATGGCCTGAAACAGGCGAGAAAGAACCAAAGGCGTAAGCGGACTAACCCTGGTCCCTCGAGGACCTTAGAGACGGAAGTACCCAGCATAGGTGAGACCATTAGAGGCCTGAGGTGGTGAGAAACCACCATAGATGACAGAGGATGAGTGACGGTGAGGGCGAGTTACGGTTAAGATTAGAGAGCATTTGAGAGGAGGAAAGGTGAGTGACGATGGGTGAAAGGAGAGAAATGAGAGGTTTGGGGGGGGGGTCATTAGGGTTTAATTATGGTAGGAAGGTTCTGGGCCGCTGATCAAAAATGATCAATGGCCGGGATTCAACAAGAATTGGGTCGGGTAGGTAAGGGGTTTGGGCCTAGGGTCTTTTGGGCTGACTTATAAAGGTATTTGGGCTGGTAGATTTTAGGTTAAAATTGAAATAAAAGATGCTATTTATTAAATACCCCAAACAATTGATTAAAAATAATTTGTAAAATAACTACTAATTATAAAAATGAATTTCATGCATAGAAATATTTTTAAAATAGTTATTTAGTATTTAAAAACACAAAGGGCTAATTTCTGGCAAAATAATACAAAAATGTACGCATGAGCTATAATTGCAAAGTTATTGCAATTATAGTCAAAAGGTGCCAATTTGGTTATTTATGAAATAGTTTGGAATCAATAGGACCATAATAGTAATATTAAATCAAGACATGTTCTAAATTCATTTGTAATGCAATTTTACAATTATTTATTAAAGGCAAAATACTAAGAAAATTAATTTAACAAATGTAGAAATTGTGGAAAAATATCAACTGATGCTAATGCATGATTTTGAAGATATATATGCATTTTAAAACTATTATAGGGAAAATTGGGTATCAACACTTGTCGATGGTTAGTCCAATGTGTTGGACTTAGAATACAAACCCCTTAGGTTTTTATGCTCAATGAATGATTGATAACAGTTCGATCCTCGAGCCATTATTTCGACCCGGGGCTATCGACCCTCAAGTATTTAACATATTGGCCCTCAGGCTCTTTAGATCGGCCCTTAGGCTCTTTAAGCTGGCCCTTAGGCTCTTACGTATTGGCCCTTAGGCTCTTTAGGCTGGCCCTTAGGCTCTTACGCTTTTTTAGGTTGGCCCTTAGGCTCTTTTTTAGATTGGGTCGATGCGACCTCTAATATGGCTATAGTTTTCCCTCATTTTGGCTAAAGACTTTTGAAGTTTTGATTATGCCTTGGCACGTTTTATGTTTGTCTTACTCTTTGATGGCTCAAACGAGAACCTCGATTATGAGTCTGTATGTGATGATGGCCGAGTACCTCGGGAGGTTCACTCGAAGGCTAAGTTTTCGAAGCCTTTTCATCGAAGGCTCATTGTTTTCAAAGCCTTTTTATCGTTCAGAGCTGATATTATCGAAGGTATTTTGCTTATGCCGAGGGTAGCCTAATTAGCCGGTTCTTTTCGAAGTATTTGAAGGCCTTTTAGTTTTATGGTGGCGGTCGGATGTTTCCGAGCCACATTAATTCAGCCGGAGTCTTATGATATGACCGTAGTCTTTATGTTCAGCCGTAGCCGTTAGTCCCCTGGAGAGATGACCTCGGCGTCTATATCGAGGGTATGCCTTTTTAGGGGTCTTACAAGTTTGATATATAGCCTTGGCCTTAATATCGGGGTTATGCATTTTTAAGGTCTTATAAGTTTTGGCATGCCTTGTTGTGGTCTTACAGATTTGATGTTGCCTCATTGAGGGCTTACGAGCCCGAAGTTGCCTGATCGAGGTTTTACGAATTCGAGTTTTCGATGGCTCGATGAGCTGATTGTCAATGACAGTCCCCGAGTATTCGAGAGTTTTTAGCCCTTGAGCCGTCTTATGAGAAAGTAGCGAACTTCTTCGAGGCACAAAGTTTATTGATAAGAAAAGAGGCTTCCTCAATTACTTGATATACGTGTACATGTTTTTTGCTTTTGGAGGTTCAATTATTCTACATGGACACGGTTCATTTGACCATTTGGCCCAATACAACATTCTCCTATCAAGGTCCTCCTAGGCATAGTTCGATTTATTTGAAGATGTGATCTCCTGGGGTGATGCCCCCCAGTATTTGAGGTTGATTGAAGAGAAGCCTTGAATACTTGATCAGTTCTCCTTAGGTAGCATATGGATTTTGCCTTGTTAAAAACCTTGCCGGTAAAACCCGTTTTGGGATAAAACCCGATCTAAGGGAAAAAGAGCACAACACATGTTTTAAAGCCCAAGATCTTCGAGCTGGAGGGTGCTTCGATTCATCTCAATCGAACACCTGTAACAAGTTAGTATAAAATATAAATGAAAAGGGAGAGGGTTGTACCTTAGCAATGATAGTGTTTGAGCCTCGATATGTTTCAATTGCTTGCTCCAAGGACGCGGCACGGTCCTTTATTTACTCATTCGGGTGCAGCTGAGAATGTAGGTTATGGTTGCTACTTGGTTGTTTGCTTGTCTTTTGGCTTCTTCGATGTAGAGGGCATCAATATTGGTGCCACGTTGTGCATCGCAAACATCTCTCTTGCTGCGTGTTGCTCCCATACATTGCTTTTACTCCGTCATTGGTTGGAAACTACATCATTTGATGAAGGGTTGAAGGCACTGCCCTTATATTGTGTATCCACGGCCTTCCGAGTAAGGCATTGTATCTCATGTTACCTTTGATGACATGAAACTTGGTATATTGGATTGTACCGGCCATGTTGATGGGGAGGATGACCTCCCCTTTCGTTGTCTCCCTCGCCATGTTGAATCCATTGAGGACTTCGAGAGGCAGGTATGATCTAGTCGAGCAGTACGAGCTGCTCCACCACCCTTAGCCTGATTATGTTGGCCGAGCTACCTGGATCTAGGAGTACATGTTTAATTTGAAACTTATTCAAAAGAAAAGAAATTACCAATGCATCATTATGAGGCTAAGACAAGGTCTCGATGTCCTCTTCGCTGAATGTGAGAGCATCCTCTAGTATGTAATTCCGAGTTCGGTTTTCCCTGGTGATGGATATTTTCGTTCGCTTGACAACGAGTCCCTGTGGGGTGTCAAACCCTCTAATGATAATGTGGATGACGTGCTGTGGTTTTTCTGGTTCGTTCTTCCTGTTTGCTTCCCTTTCCCGAAATTGGTTTTTAGCTCGGTCACTGAGGAGCTCTTGAAGGTGCCCTTCACTGATCAGTCGGGCTACCTCTTCTCGAAGCTGTCTACAATCCTCGATCCTATAACCATGAGTGACGTGGTATTTGCGCATCAAGTTAGGGTTCCTCTGTGAGGTATCTGACAGTATGGGTTTTGGCCACCTGGTATCTTTGATTTTACCTATAGCCGATACGATGTCCGAGACATCAACATTGAAGTTGTACTCAGATAACCGGGTGCCTCTACTGGTCCAGTGTGCCTATCGAATCCGGCTTTACTCACGAGTCCCCGGGAATTTAGACCTCGGTCCGTCCTTCGATCACCTCGAGGTGTATTACACCTCGGGGTGTTTCTTTGATCTTCTATATTCGGCTGGTATCTTTCCTTGTTTGATCTCGACTCTCTTTCTGTAAATCTTTGTTCTTTTGCTAGGAGCCTGCTTGGATATGCTGAGCCAGAGGGGGCTCCCAATTGATCGTCCTCGACCCTGATCTACGATTAATATCTGTTGTGTACATCTGCCCACGTCACGGCGGGGTACTCAACCAAGTTATGCTTTAGCTACTTCGAAGCTATCGGCCTTTGCTCGTTCAAGCCCTGAGTGAAGGCCTGCACTGCCCAGTCATCGGAGACCAGTGGTAATTCCATTCGCTCCATCTGGAAGCGAAATACAAATTCCCCCAGCATCTCGTTCTCCCTTTGTTTGATCTTGAAGACGTCGGACTTCCTTGTAGCAACCTTGATGGCACCAGCATGTGCCTTCACAAGAGAATCTGCCAACATGGCAAACGAATCCATCGAGTTTGGTGGTAGGTTGTGATACCACATCATGGCACCCTTTGACAGTGTTTCTCCAATTTTTTTCAGCAAGACGGATTCAATCTCGTCATCTTTTAAATCATTCCCTTTTACAGCACAAGTATAAGCAGTAATGTGCTCATTGGGGTTCGTGGTCCCATTATACTTCGGGACATCGGGCATTCTGAATTTCTTCGGGATGGGCTTCGGAGCCGCACTTGATGGGAATGGTTTCTGCACGAACTTCTTTGAATCTACACCCTTCAGAATCGGGGGTGCGCCCAAGATTTGATCGACTCTCGAGTTATAAGTTTCCACCTTTTTATCGTTAGCCTCTATCTTCTTTTCTCCTGACTCGATTCTTTTAGTCAATTCCTCGAGCATTTTCATGATTGGGGGGTCAGTCCCCGAGCCGCTTTCATTGGGTCTTTCTAGCACTGGTTCGTGCTGCATGTTTACTGGTTCGGCCATGTCAAGGGTTCTTTTCTGACTTTAAAGTTGGGCGATGGCGACTTGCTGAGCTTGCAACATTTTGAATATCACTTGGAGACTGACTCTTCCTTCTTCCATTCCTCGTGGTTCTTGGCCTCCAGCCTGAGCTTCCCTACGTCCATTCCTTACGGGGTCTGCGCCTGCTTCCGTGTTTAGAGCGTTGTGGGAGCTGATATCAACTGGCTCCACGTTTGGCACTCCCTCAGGGTTTACAGGTGGTACACCAAGCCCTATGCCGTTGTTTTCTCCAAGTCCTTCACTGTCATGAAGGGGTGCATTTTGTATGCTATACATGATTAAGCCTGAAATCAAAGAATCTTTGACAAGAAAAAGTGTGAAGAATAACGCGTGTTATCAGAAAACTAGCACCAAAACAATCACTATTATTTTTAGCCCCACGGTGGGCGCCAAGCTGTTTACCTTGAAAATGGTATTAACAATTATATTTGATTTATGGTTCTAAAAATATATGATTTATCTTAATACTAGTTGTTATGTGAATAATGCTAAGTGTAGATGAACAAAAAATGATAAGCAAACCATTATAGTCATAAGACTGAGGGCCTCGAGCTCACCGATATGGGACCTCCAGGGCAGCCTTTAACGATTCATGACGAGCAATAAATGAACAACAAATGAAGAACAACGAATAAACACAATAAATGAGGAGCAATAAATCTGTAGAATAATTGTTGAGCTCGTTTAGGCAAGAAAAGCGGAGAATGTTCTATTGTATTCAATAATCATGTGTGTTACAAAGTGAAAAAAAGTGCCCCTCTAAGAATGTTTGGTCCCCTTTATATAGGATGGGTGAATCCCAACACAGTACAAGTCTAATCATGATAGAGAAATGTTGATGGTATAGTTGTGTAACAGACTTGTACAGGTTTGTACTATTTCTCGCAGACTTTGTCAGCTTTAATCACGTGTACTCGGGAGCTTTCCCCCCTTTCCATGGTGATCATCGATTTGTACTGCTCCGAGGTTGACCATAGTGAACCTTCGATGCGCTCCCTCGAGGGGTGCATCTCGTGTTCACACTCTGCATCCTGCTTCGAGCTTTTCGGGGTTGGGCGTGGAGTGACACAGTAGCCCCAAAATCGAACTCCTCAATTTTGACCGTACACAAATAGAAAAAAAAATATTAGATCAGAACCACACCTACAAATTTTACTCAAAGAAAAATACACATCATACATGGACCTTTCAGTAAAAATCATATGGGAACTCAGCCTGCGCACAAATACAGTCATCGTGAGTAGAGGTACCATCCAATAAAAAGCAAAATCTATAGTTACAAAACTATAGAAAAGTCACCAAAAAAATACCTACTTTACGCATAAGAGAGAGGTAGACACAGTAAAATGGTGGGATAGTTGCTTTGCTGTTAATTTACTGGAGTTCATTACTCGGATGGTCACTTAACTTTCCGAAATTATCTATCAAAGTCATTCTTCTTTCGTTTGTAATAGCAAAGTTACTTAACTATGCTTATAGCACTAAAAAGGTCACTCAACCAGATTTATCAAACTTTTGATCATCAAATACCTATTTTACTCTCTAAATTATCAACTTTTATCTTCTGTTTTTTAATATTATGAGTTTTTCTCTTTTTAATCAACATTATTTACTTACCTATAGAACAAAAATATATTATTTAAAAATAAAAAAAAATATTTTTCTAGCATTATAATATTGAAATAATAATATAATTGAGCATAATATTCAAGAATATGTAATGTATATTACAAAAATACTTTTATTTTAAATAATTATTTTCTATAGTACGTACATAGAATATATATTTTAAAACTTTTATTTTCTTTCATTCTTAATTTTATAAATAATTTTTTGAGTTTCTTTTGTTAATATCAAAATTATTATTACGAACAAATTGTTATAATTAACTTTTTACAATGCTCAATATTTTATTAGTACGACATTATATATACTTAAATACTATTTTATTTTTTAATTTAAAAATAAAATTTATTTATTCTAAGATAAGTCCATAATATAAATTAAAAAGAGAAAAAAATATTAGATTAAAAAGCTAAAAAATAAAAAGAAGATAAAAGTTAATAATTTAGAGGGTAAATAGGTATTTGGCGATCAAAAATTTGAGAATCTAGTTGAGTAACCTTCTGAATACTATTGGCATAGTTAAGTGACTTTGTTGTTACAAACGAAAGAAAGATGACTTTAGTAGATAATTTCGGATAGTTGAGTGACCATGTGAGTAATGAACTCTAATTTACTGTGCACTATTTTTAATTGAGAAATATATATTCTTAGTCTCTCCAAAAATAATATATATATTATGTATTTTTGGCTAGCAAATATAATTAGTTTAGGTCGACCGACTAATTTTATATTTTGCCCTTTTTAATTTACACCAAAAGCACAAAAAGTTGTACAAAAAAACATAGAGAGATATGCACTCAATTTATAATCTTTACTACATGATCATTCATCTTATTGAGCCATGAAGAATTAAATCACATGCTTTGCTTCATCATCATTAACTGGCAACATGTAATTTGGTAGATAGAACTTTGTGACTAATATTGAATAACTTATATTAGCGGAGAAACACAAACAAGACTGAAAGGGATGGATGTCTAAAGCAACGAAGCCGAAGAAGTGATTAACTCGCTTTTAAAAAACAAAGCACCAGGAAATTTCAAAACAAACTGAAATAGTCTATCGAATTGCCTCAAACCAAAAAACAAAATAATAAACCACCACATTTGATAACTACTAACCAGAAAGTTTCAACAAATAAGAACGTTTTTTTTTTTTTGCGGCTACGTAAATATAAGTGAACTTAAAAGTCAATTTTACAAGACAAGATATTACCGAGGATTTAACCGGCAAAATAGATGGCCCGAACAATACCAGCAATTGAATCAGATCAAATACACAAACGAGCAAAAGTGAGGAAAGAAGATTTCCTTTTTTTTTTTTTTTTGGTGGAATGAAATTTTTTATTCATCACCAGAACAAGTACAATGGGGAAATACAAAACAACTCTAGCACCCTGCTATATATGAAATTCCCGTACTTACTCAGCTAAGCACAAGTATGTCTATTTGTGTCATATTTTGTGCAAGTAGTATTTATTTCTATCCCCTATCTAGCTATATACTTCCTCTATCCATCTTCTATCCTTATCCCGCTTTCGTTTGTTGATTATCTCTATCACACGAACTTTGCATTCCTTTTTGATTTGATCACATAACCGGCTTGATCTAGGCGATGAACTTTGCCATAAGGTTTCGTTTCTCCCCTTCCATATGTGGTAGTTCAATGCTGCCAATACAGCAAAGGAGAACTCCCTTCTTAGTTTACTTCCCATTTCTTGCCTACTCTTTTCCATAAATGTTGTCCTTCATAGTTTGTGATTTTTATCTTTAACCACTGAAGAACTTCAGAATACGCAGTTTAGAAAATTGGCACTCATAGAACAAGTGTTCAATTGATTCTGGGGCATTTCCACATAATACACATAAGCCATCTGAACTGATTTCTCTGTGAGCTAGCATGTCCTTTGTGAGCAGCTTCCTTTGCATAATCAGCCAGCAAATGAAGCTATGTTTTGGAATATTTTGCTTATTCCAAACCCATCTTCCCCAATGGCATTTGTCCAGATTTCCTTTCAACCATGAGTAACCTTTCATGATTGTATATTTACCTGTTTGCGATTGCCATCCTCCCTGATTATATCCCCCTGCAAGCTTGTTTCTCATATGACAAATTTTCTTCCAATACCAGCTACTATCTTGTGGTACACTAAAGATTTCCTTTTGAGGTTGGTAGTTTAAGAGAAGAAAAATGATGACTTTTTCATAGAGGATTAACTAAGAGCCCGAACCTGAAGCATGGGGAAGATGAACAGCGAGAAAAAAGTGCCATTCGCGGATAGACAATGGAACTAATTAACCAGCAAAGCTTTGAGAGCAATGATACTGGATGACTAAAGACGTGACTATTGGAATTGTTTTTTGTTTTTGTGCGACAAGTTTTTGTTTTTTTAATAAATAGTAGCACAGTTCGGTATTTAACAAGGGTATTTAGGTATTATACTTTTAAGAAAGACGATGAAGCAAGTTGTAGGTTATGGATTAATACCTTACATATTCTCGTATTTCCTATATCTCTTATATTGCTGTTACTTTGTTTTTATGGTATTTATGTTATGTTATGGATTTTATGGTATTTTATGATGTTTTGTTATGAGTCTATTGATAGTACTAATATATTGTCTCTTGTTGCCTCTTTGAGCCGAGGGTCTCCTGGAAACAACCTCTCTGTCCCTCGGGGTAGAGGTAAGGTCTGCGTACATATTACCCTCCCCAGACCCCACTTATGGGGTTACACTGGGTTGTTGTTGTTGTTGTTGATGAAGCAAGTTTTGATTTTAACATGTCGTAAGATGTACCATGTATATGATTTAGTATAGTTAAAGTTTACATTTAATATGTAGAATTTTTTTTAATGAAGGGCAAAATGATCAGTCAGATTTGAGGGGCATTTTGGTAATTCAATTTTAGGCTTAGGAGCTTCCCACTTTTAATATAGTATTAGTTTCTCAGCACGTGTATTCCAAATCACGTAAGAAATGATTTTTTAAAATAATATTAATATTATTAGAACAATGATTTGAGTAAAATATTATACAAAATAAAATAAAATATAAGTTTACACTACTAGAAATCCGGTAAAAAGCGACCACAAAAAGCGACCAAAGTTGGTCGCTTATAGGCCTAAAAGCGACCAAACATTCCTGGTCGCAATATTGCTGGTCCCTTTATTTTAGGGACCAAAGTTGGTCGCTAATTAGCAATCAACTTTGGTCGCTTTATTATTTTAATAATATAATTTTGGCGACCAAAGTTGGTCTCTAAATGTAAAATACATTATTTATTTATTTATTATTAATCATAAAAAAGCGACTAACTTTGGTCTCTAATCCAAATATTATATTTTAAAATCTGGAAAATAGAGACCAAGATTGGTCGCTTTTTTATTTTATTTTTTTATTTTTTTTTTAAAACTAAGCGACCATAGTTGGTCGCTAACTTCAAGAAATAATTTTTTTTTTTAATTATAAACGACCAACTTTGGTCGCTATATTTCCAGAATTTTTTTTTTAAAATAGAATAGCGACCAAAGTTGGTCGCTTTTGAGAAATTTGGGTTAAATAGTGACCAAGGTTGGTCGCTATTGCCCAGAAAATTATTTTTTTTTAAGGGAAAAGCGACCAATTAGCGACCAAAGTTGGTCGCTTTTCTTGGTATATTTTTGCCAGAAAATGCATGTTTTGGCAGCTACACCACCTGCCAGCTTACCAAAAATTCTAAACATGCATTTTATGCCAGCAACAACAACAACAATAAACAACAACAATAAAAAGCAACAAAGTATGAAGTTCAATAGAACTAACACATTAAGTTAACAAAACTAAGTTAACGCTTATTACAAGCCCATTCGAAAACTGGTTCTATTGTCTAGTTCAAATTATATAAAGTACTCAAGGAGTGTTCTTTCAGCATCCTCATCCGAAAGTTGTATTGTCTCGCCCGACTCATTAGGTGGCTGACTGCGTATGAATTCCCCCACATCAGCTGTGAAGCGAACCTATAAGAAAAATTATATTGAATTAGTATTTCAAAATTTATATAAAAGTAAATCAAAATACTTAATGAAAAGTAAAAAACTTACATGTATAATCGAGGCTCGACTCTCGACCCACCTTTCTAGATCAGTCTCTTTCTTCTTCTTTACAATACGAGTCTCATTGAATAACTCATCTTACTTTATTGGCATCATAAAGTTGTATGGTGGCTTTGGTGATTATCCTCGTGGTACTATTACTCGGGATGAACTTAGATATAGAGAGTAACTTGGATACAGTATCCGACAGGGTGTGTCTTTGATCAATTTTTTTTCTCATTAGCGACAATGATGATGAGAAGGCAATGACATGTGTTTCAAACAGTGATGGTGTACGTAAGAATTTAACATTTCCTAAGCAGATAAAAGAAGAGGTTATAGAGGAATTCTCTACTTCCTCTTGGAAAATGAAGTAGAGAATTCCTCTATAACATTTTCTTTTATCAATTTAGGAAATGTTAAATTCCTACCTACACCATCACTGTTTGAAACACATGTCATTGCCTTCTCATCATTATTGTCGCTAATGAGAACAACAATTAAAGGCACACTATGCCAGGTACTGTGTCTAAGTTATTCTTGGTGGAAGTTGCATTGCATGTCTAATAAAGTCATCAACACCTTCTACAAAATCCTCCCGCAATCCTAAATTTTAATTCATATCCACAAAAGTTCAATTCATATCCTAAAGGCTCAATTCATATCCTAAAAGTTCAATTCATACACAAAAATTTCAATTCATATCCTAAAAGTTCAATTCATACACAAAAATTTCAATTCATATCCTAAAGGTTCAACTCATATCCACAAAAGTTCAAGTCATATCCTAAAATTTCAATTTATAAACTAAAATTCCAATACATAAACAAATATCCTAAAGGTTCAATTCATATCCTAAAGGTTCAACTCATATCCACAAAAGTTCAAGTCATATCCTAAAATTTCAATTTATAAACTAAAATTCCAATACATAAACTAATATCCTAAAGGTTCAATTCATATCCTAAAGGTTCAACTCATATCCACAAAAGTTCAAGTCATATCCTAAAATTTCAATTTATAAACTAAAATTCCAATACATAAACCAAAAATTTCAATTCATATCCTAAAGGTTCAACGCATATCCACAAAAGTTCAAGTCATATCCTAAAATTTCAATTTATAAACTAAAATTCCAATACATAAACTAATATCCTAAAGGTTCAATTCATATCCTAAAGGTTCAACTCATATCTACAAAAGTTCAAGTCATATCCTAAAATTTCAATTTATAAACTAAAATTCCAATACATAAACAAATATTTCAATTCATATCCTAAAGGTTCAATTCATATCCTAAAGGTTCAACGCATATCCACAAAAGTTCAAGTCATATCCTAAAATTTCAATTTATAAACTAAAATTCCAATACATAAACTAATATCCTAAAGGTTCAATTCATATCCTAAAGGTTCAACTCATATCCACAAAAGTTCAAGTCATATCCTAAAATTTCAATTTATAAACTAAAATTCCAATACATAAACTAATATCCTAAAGGTTCAATTCATATCCTAAAGGTTCAACTCATATCCACAAAAGTTCAAGTCATATCCTAAAATTTCAATTTATAAACTAAAATTCCAATATGGTTAGAGTTGAATTTCGGGAAATTCGGAGTCAAATTGGAAAGAAATTTTTCATTGCGGCAACCTTAAGTTGAAGAAAATGGCTAAGATTGGAATTTTGAGTAAACGACCTCGGAATTGGGATCTGAAAGTTCCAACATGTTCGCATGATGATTTCGGACTTGGGCGTATGTCCGGATTTGGTTTTGGATAACCCGTGAGCATTTCGGCGTATATTGTGGAAGTTAGTATTTTAGAAGAATTTCATAAATTTGGGTTGGAAGGTATTTCAGAGTTATAGATGTCCGTTTGGGATTCCGAGTCTGGAAATAGCTCCGCATGGTGATTCTGGAGTTGGGAGCACGATCGGAAGTAAATTTGGATGTCCGGAGGTCATTTTGAAGTCATTTGGCTAAATATAGAAATTTGAAGGTTTTTGAGAAAATTCGACCGGAATTGGAAATTTTGATATCGGGGTCGGAATGCGATTTAGAAAGTTGGTGCAAGTCTGTAATATTGAATGTGACTTGTGTGCAAAATTTGAAGTCATTCGGACTAGTTTTGGTAAGGTTTGAGACACTTAGTTTCTTTTAAGGAAAATGCAAATTTTATGGTTCGGATAGCTTCGTTAGGTGATTTGGGACTTAGGAGTGCGTCCGAAATATTTTTATGATGACCGGTGTAGAATTAAACTTGAATTGGCAAAGTTAGTATTTTGGCGAATTCCGGTTGATAGGTGAGATTTTGATCCGAGGGTCGGAATGAAATTCTGAGAGTTGATGTAGCTTCGTTATGTCATTTTAGACTTGTCTGCAAAATTTGAGGTCATTCGGACGTGGTTTGGTTTGGTTTTTGATCAAAAATGGAATTTGGAAGTTCTTGAGATTCATAGGCTTGAATCCGATGATGATTTGATGTTTTGATATTATTTTGGGTATTCCGAAGGTTGGGACAAGTTCGAATGATATTGTGGGACATGCTTATATAATTGGTTAAGGTCCCGAGGGCCTCGGGTGGATTTCGGAAGGTTAACAGAATGGAATTCGGACCCAAAAAGAAAAGAAAAAGCTGCTGCAATTTCTGCTGCTAAGCTGTCTTTGGACAGCAAATGTGCAGTTGTGGAGCGTACTTCAAAGGCCTATATCTTTTGATCTACAAGGAATTTTGAGATGATTCAAAAACGAAAGTTGTAGCCCTTTGTGTCTAGTTTCCAGAAAGATAAGAAAATAGTAATTTGGACATCTGTAGAGAAAGGTATGATGGATTTAAGATGACTGGTGGAGCAGTTTCTCCAGAATTTTCGGATTTCATGGAGCCGACTTTAGAAACTCATATCTCGGGATATATAAAGAGTTATATGGTGTAAAACCTAGCAAATTAAAGATGTTAGAGTCTAGTTTCTAAATCTTCAAACCGTTTGTAATTTGGATATTTATACAAGACGTTATGGGTGTTTAAACAGAAGGTGTCCGACAAGGGAAAGTTTTAATAGGATGTACAACTTGTATAGCACAAGTGCAAGGTACAACTTGACGAAGCACGGGCAGATTCTTTAAACACGGATTTGGCTTATTTCTTTCATTTCTTTCATTTGGCTTGGATGATTTTGGAGAGAATTTCAAGGGGATTTTATCAAGCATCAATGGTGAGTTGTTTCTACTTATTTCCAAGTTAAATACAATATTATATGTGAATTAGAACATGAAAATCAGTAGAAAAGTGGGGTTTTAGGGCTTGTGCTTTTGAGATTTTCTAGGGTCGATTTGAAGGGTCAAACGAGCTCCGATTTTTGTGTTCTTTATATGTACGGACTCGTGAGAGGACGAAGAACATCTTGGTATAAAAATTTCTGAGTTTTGAGACGTGGGGCTGGGACTCGGGTTTTGTCAAATTCGTGAATTTTGATATTTTTCGGTTGCTTTCGATTGGGTATTGTCCCTTTAGCATATTGCGACATATTCGTTGTGATTTTGGGCAGATTCGACGTACGTGGATGCCAATTCGAGGGGTAAAGGCGTCGCGAGCTAAAGAAGTAGCCGGTTTGAGGTGAGTAATTGATGTAAATGATGTCCTGAGGGTTTGAAACCCCGGAATTTCACATCGTAACGCTATATTGAGGTGACTAGCACGCCGGATAACGGGCGTGGGGTAGAGCACCGTTGGGGATTGTGACTTGGTCCGTCCCTAGAGATATTTTACTATATTTTTGGTTGAGACGTATACTTTATTATTGTGAATTGGGCTTGTTGCCATGCTTGGGGCCGTGTGCCGACCTGTAGAACCTTAAGGGATTTTTGACTGGTTTTCCTCACTTATTTTATTAAAGAATTTATATCCTCAATCATGTTTCCAATTGTAGGCTTCTTGCCAATTATTTGAATCCTTCAGGGATTGATATCACTTCTTTCGCATATTTTGCATATCATTTGACCTCAGTCCAAGGTTTTAAATACTGTTTTGCAAAGTCAGCCATCTTTCTAAGATTTGAAAACTTAAATGATATTTCTAAATGATATTTCGGGCTGAGAACTACTGTTTTACAAATTCCCAAGGGGCTTATGATGATTTTTGGACTGAGCATGGATCGGGCTGCGCGCCGCAGCAGTGTTATATTGATATTGAGGCCGAGATCCTGGTTGATTACATTGATATTGAGGCCGAGAGTCTGGTTGATTACATTGATATTGAGGCTGAGAGCCTAGGTGATTATATTGATATTGATATGAGGTCGAGGGCCTAGATTTGATGCCACGAGATGGCTTGATATTGCGCTTGGGCTGTAGGAGCCCCTCCGGAGTCTGTACACACCCCCAGTGAGCGCCATCGACGATAAATAAATATGGATGGCTCGGGCTACACACCGCAGTGGGTACCAGAGGGTACCGTCATATGCATTGCATTGCACTCATGCATTTATTCCTCATTTGCATTATCCACCATAATAATTATGTGCTCTTATTTCATTGACTGGTTGCTTAATACTGTTCTGAGCCTGAGAGGCTGATACTGTTCTGAGATACTGAGCTCGAGGGGCTGATACTTTTCTGAGATACTGAGCCCGATGGGCTGATACTTTTCTGAGATACTGAGCCCGAGGGGCTGATATTGTTTTGATATTGAGCCCGAGAGGTAGATTTCTACTCGTCATTTTACTGCTAAATTACCTGTTTTTACTTGTTTTAAAGAAATTTCACATGATGTTTCACTGAATTGTTATTTTAAATGATTTCACTGCTTCTGTATAGAGTGTTGTGTGCCTTAACGTGTTTTCTTACACTCAGTTATTATTTATATTTATTACTCACTGGTTCGGAGTACTCACATTACTCCCTGCACCATATGTGCAGGTACAGGTATTCCTGAGGCATAGAGCGAGTTTTCTGCTGTTCAGTTTTCATTGGAGTTATTGAGGTAGCTGCATGGCGTTCGCAGACCCGTTTTCTCCCTTATCTTCTGTATTTATGATATCTTCAGGTGTCGTTCCTTATTCCATACCTTGTAGAATTTTAGTAAACTCTGTAGTAGCTCATGACTTGTGACACCCCGGTTAGGGCTGAGTTGGGTTAGACTTCCGTATTTTATCTATACTTTCCGCTATTGGATATTATTAAACCATATTTATACTATAATTGTGTTAATTAATTGTCTTAAAAGGATGAATTGGGTTGAATGGATGGCCTTGTCTTCATGAGAGGCGCCATCAAGACCAGGTTCAGGAATTGGGTCGTGACAAGTTGGTATCAGAGCCTTGGTTACATAGGTCTTACGAGTCATGAGCAGGTTTAGAAGAGTCTCACGGATCGGTATGGAGACGTCTGTATTTATCCTCGAGAGGTTAAAGAACCTTTAGGAAAACTTCACATTCTTGAATTCTTATCGTGCATTCTTGATTCAGCTTGAAAAGTAACTCTTGAAATTCCTTCCACGCGTTCGCATGCGCGCATGAGCGCTCAGTATCAGATAAGCCTTGATGGCTTGTGATTCCCTGATTGAGGGACGAGACGTGATCTCTATGAGTTGATGTTGGGCTAGTCTGAAGGACTTGAGGTCGGATCTTTTCCTATGGCTTAAGCACCAAGGTGCTGATTGTGTGAGCAAGTGTTTTGAACTTATATGTATGGTATTGCCCCTATTAGCGGGAATGACGGCTGGGTAGCAATGTGATGGGTATGTTAGTACTGCGAGATATTTCTATTTGACTTGAAAGTGACGAGGAAGATCTGCTGGATGATAGGTGAACTATTAAGTGTATGATTTCCATTGTGATTAGAGGTGTAGCTCCGAGTTATGGGCATGAAGAATCTTTTCAAGTCTCCTGTTTGGAGTGAAGTGAATTTCATGTTACAGTATGAGTTTAGACCCAGGAAGACTAAGTGATTGTGTAATGTGTATGACGGTGGGAGGTATACAAAAATGTTAATTGGAGGCAAAGTAGGTGGGTTATCTCATGCGGAATAATCTATGTAGGTGTGTTCCTTATAATGTCGAGTAGAGAGTTTCTTTTCTAATAACAGGGTGTATGTGTTGAGATTTGAATTTGACTCTAATTGAGAAATTTGAGTTGATTGTCACGAGAATGAAGGTGATCTTAGTAGTGGAATTGAGGTATTTTACGATCTGTGTTACCTAAGCTTGTGAAGAATTTTTGTTGAACTAGCTGTAGTAATATGGCAATATTTCTGAGTTTGATGACCTGTGTGGCCTGGTTGAATTAGAGGAATTTACTTCTGATAGCTTGATTAGGAGAAAATGGATTTCCAAGTATTCTTGATGGTTTTTACCATAGTTTAAAATAGATACTTTCTACAGGTATGGGGAACGTGCTGTGTATTGTGAGTTCCTGTATATTTCTTCATTATTGATGGGGTATGAAGGTTTTGGAGCGAGGTTCTGTTTAATGTGGGGTTTCCTACTGGTACTTGGTTGGTTTGAGTGGTTATGGTGATCGAGAATGGTGTTGCGAGTATACGAGTTGTGTAATATGTTATGCGATTATATCTAGGGTTATTGTTATGGCTTGACACAGTTTGTTCGGACTTATACAGTGTGTGTATGTGGGATTCGGGTCTTGAAAAGAATTCTGGATGTTAGAAATTGGCTCCAAGGATTTGGGGTAAGGTTAAAGTAATGTTTATTATTCACTACAATGGGTTTAATGTGTTTCGGAATAATTGGTTCCAACTTTTATTTTATGAATTATATGCCCTACCGATATGAGGGTTCGTTATATGCTATGAAAAAAAAATGTTTACGAAATTTATTGAGAAGAAGAAAGAAAGGAAATTGAAAACTACAGTTGGAACAATATGAAATATTTAAATCGGGCTGCAAGCCGCGGAAGAGGTTATGTAAGGACAAGATCCTTGTGGTAAATAATTATGAGTTTAAAGTTTTCCTTTGTAAAGTTTAATTCGTACGATAATATTAAAGGGAGTCATGCCAGTTAGGTTGATTTGATAATTCTTGTATATTTTATGTTCATATTCAGCCATTTTCGTACTGTAAACATTGAGTTTTAGCTTATGAGATGAGTTCCCAGGTGGCGTTAAATGTGACTCATTAATCCGAGTAAGTAATAATGAGGTCTTCATGCCTCACATTCTGTTGTCAGTATTGTGAAAATTTGAAATGAGGTGGTGGTTAATATGAGATTTATTGATAATGATGGAATTATTTATGAACAACTATTAAGGCCAGAAATGTGGTTATGATCATACAAATGATGCGTTTCATGTCAAAATATCATTGTGATAATGTCGGGCTTGTAATGCGGAGATTAGTGTTATTGATATACTTGTGGTACTTGTTGGGTTGTGGACATGTTGTTAGGAGTTATTTTGGTGTTACTCTGACAAGTGGATAGGCCCAATTACAAGGGAGACTCTGCCGAAATATTTGAAAAATCTGGGAGTTAGTCAAATTTTGGGGACTTAAGAAAGTTGAAACGTTGGAAAAATATCTAAGATCTATATGAAGTCGTTCGGTTCATTTGGTTGTGGATTGCGGGGTGTTGTCCCGGCTATGGTGGTAGTTCTTTCATGTTATGAGAAGAAATGATTTATTACGGTCCAGGAAAGGCTATCAGCCTAGTTCAGTGCGAGCAGAATCGACCTGAAGTGGGTGAATGGATTTAAATAGGATTATGGGTTTCATGTGAGTCAGATGTGTTCATTTTAGTATAGCGTTCCTCAAGAAGGGGTGTTGGAATATCATATGTTGTTTCGTGTTCGTCAACTCATGTAATATTGTGATTGTGCCATGTGTGCTGTGAAACGACTTGATAAATTCCTATTCTCTGGGGAAAAGTCCATATTAGTTGTGTGAGTTGAGCAGTCCATTCCTGAATCATTTCCTTATGTATCTTGTTCGCATTATGGCCTATTGGCGCATTTTTGCATCATGTGAGACCATTGGTCATTGTCTGTGGTGATTGGTTGTCTGAGCAGCTCGTACTAGGTGAGGCGAGACTATTGGTATCGGGGACCATTGCAGTGGGATTATGTGAGGTATATTACAGGGCTGTTACCAATATTTGGGTAGTAATGAGGTGATGATTTTAATCAAAAAGGAGAGAATTAATGTTTGGTTAACTCTGCAATTGGTTAGAAATTTCTGCACATCTCCTCCGTTGTGGTTGTATCGTCAGCTTTATAACAGAATGTATAGGTATATCATCATATGCATTGGGAGCATCAGAGTCGTAGAATTTTGGTTATTAAGGTTCATGGAGTATCGTTGTGGTTAGATGGTGAATTATGCGATGCATGGTGCTAATTCAACAAAGGTACGCAGTCGTGTTCTGGTACCTCGTGTGGTAGTTGATACAGTGTTTATATACAGGGAACAGGTCTGGCAGAGAATTTCAGGTGTTGGAATTGGGTTCTAAGCTTATTGTATGGATAAAAGAGGATATCTACAGATTTGATCAAACTAATGTGTCCATATGAGTTGTGGTAGCACGGGCAGGTGCACGAGGTGTTAAACAGTGATTTCAGATAACTTAAGAGCAGTTCTTGGAACGTTCGAGGACGAACGTCTATTTAAGTGGGGGAGAATGTAACGACCCGACCGGTCGTTTTGAGCTCTAGCGCGTTGTTCAGCAGTTGGAAGTCATGAACAGCTTCATTTCAGGTATATTGACATGTACGTATGGTTAGAGTTGAATTTCGGGAAATTCGGAGTCAAATTGGAAAGAAACGTTTCATTGCGGCAACCTTAAGTTGAAGAAAATGGCTAAGATTGGAATTTTGAGTAAACGACCTCGAAATTGGGATCTGAAAGTTCCAGCATGTTCGTATGATGATTTTGGACTTGGACGTATGTCCGGATTTGGTTTTGGATAACCCGTGAGCATTTCGGCGTATATTGTGGAAGTTAGTATTTTAGAAGAATTTCATAAATTTGGGTTGGAAGGCATTTCAGAGTCATAGATGTCCATTTGGGATTCCGAGTCTAGGAATAGCTCCGTATGGTGATTCTGGAGTTGAGAGCGCGATCGGAAGTGAATTTGGATGTCCGGAGGTCATTTTGAAGTCATATGGCTAAATATAGAAATTTGAAGGTTTTTGAGAAAATTCGACCGGAAGTGGAAATTTTGATATCGGGGTCGGAATGCGATTCCGAAAGTTGGTGCAAGTCCATAATGTCGAATGTGACTTGTGTGCAAAATTTGAAGTCATTTGGACTAGTTTTGGTAAG
Source organism: Nicotiana sylvestris (assembly GCF_000393655.2). Lineage (NCBI taxonomy): Eukaryota > Viridiplantae > Streptophyta > Magnoliopsida > Solanales > Solanaceae > Nicotiana > Nicotiana sylvestris. The sequence continues at coordinate 131,959,223 of NC_091059.1, read as the reverse complement.
GTTTGAGACACTTCGTCTCTTTTAAGGAAGTTTAAGTTGGAAAAGTCAACCAGATATTGACTTATTTGTTAGAGGGCTTGAAATGCGAATTTTATGGTTCAGATAGCTTCGTTAGGTGATTTGGGACTTAGGAGTGTGTCCGGAATATTTTTGTGATGACCGATGTAGAATTAAGCTTGAATTGGCAAAGTTAGTATTTTGGCGAATTCCGGTTGATAGGTGAGATTTTGATCCGAGGGTCGGAATGGAATTCCGAGAGTTGTTGCAGCTTCGTTATGTCATTTTGGACTTGTCTGCAAAATTTGAGGTCATTCGGACGTGGTTTGGTTGGGTTTTTGATCAAAAATGGAATTTGGAAGTTCTTGAGATTCATAGGCTTGAATCCGATGATGATTTGATGTTTTGATGTTATTTTGGGTGTTCCGAAGGTTGGGACAAGTTTGAATGATATTGTGGGACATGTTGATATAATTGGTTAAGGTCCCGAGGGCCTCGGGTGGATTTCGGAAGGTTAACAGAACGGAATTCAGACCCAAAAAGAAAAGAAAAAGCTGCTGCAATTTCTGTTGCTAAGCTATCTTTGGACAACAAATGTGCAGTCGTGGAGCGTAATTCGGAGGCCTATATCTTTTTATCTACAAGGAATTTTGAGATAATTCAAAAACAAAAGTTGTAGCCCTTCGTGTCTAGGTTCCAGAAAGATAAGTAAATCGTAATTTGGATATCTGTAGAGAAAGGTATAATCGATTGAAGATGACTGGTGGAGCAGTTTCTCTAGAATTTTCGGATTTCATGGAGCCGACTTTAGAAGCTCATATCTCGGGATATATAAAAGTTATATGGTGTACAACCTATCAAATTAAAGATCTTCGAGTCTAGTTTCTATATTTTCAAACGGTTTGTAATTTTGATATTTATACAAGACGTTATGGGTGTTTAAACAGAAGGTGTCCGACAAGGGAAAATTTTAATAGGATGTACAACTTGTATAGCATAAGTGCAAGGTACAACTCGACGAAGCACGGGCAGATTCTTTAAACACGGATTTGGCTTATTTCTTTCATTTCTTTCATTTGGCTTGGATGATTTTGGAGAGAATTTCAAGGGGGATTTTATCAAGCATCAAAGGTGAGTTGTTTCTACTTATTTCCAAGTTAAATACAAGATTATATGTGAATTAGAACATGAAAATCAGTAGAAAAGTGGGGTTTTAGGGCTTGTGCTTTTGAGATTTTCTAGGGTCGATTTGAAGGGTCAAACGAGCTCCGATTTTTGTGTTCTTTATATGTACGGACTCGTGAAAGGACGAAGAACATCTTGGTATAAAAATTTCTGAGTTTTGAGATGTGGGCCCGGGACTCAGGTTTTGTCAAATTCATGAATTTTGATATTTTTCGATTGCTTTCGATTGGGTATTGTCCCTTTAGCATAATGCGACATATTCGTTGTGATTTAGGGCAGATTCGACGTACGTGGAGGCCAATTAGAGGGGCAAAGGCATCGCGAGCTAAAGAAGTAGCCGGTTTGAGGTGAGTAATTGATGTAAATGATGTCCTGAGGGTTTGAAACCCCGAAATTTCACATCGTAACACTATATTGAGGTGACTTGCACGCCGGATAACGGGCGTGGGATAGAGCACCGTTGGGGATTGTGACTTGGTCCGTCCCTAGAGATATTTTACTATATTTTTGGTTGAGACGTATATTTTATTATTGTGAATTGGGCTTGTTGCCATGCTTGGGGCCGTGTGCCGACCTGTAGAACCCTTAGGGGATTTTTGAATGATTTTCCTCACTTATTTTGTTAAAGAATTTATATCCTCAGTCATGTTTCCAATTGTAGGCTTCTTGCTAATTATTTGAATCCTTCAGGGATTGATATTGAGGCCGAGAGCCTGGTTGATTACATTGATATTGAGGCTGAGAGCCTGGGTGATTATACTGAGATTGATATGAGGCCGAGGGCCTAGATTTGATGCCACGAGATGGCTTGATATTGTCCTTGGGCTGTAGGAGCCCCTTCGGAGTCTGTACACACCCCTAGTGAGCGCCGTCGACGATAATTAAATATGGATGGCTCGGGCTGCACGCCGCAGTGGGTACCAGAGGGTACCGTCATATGCATTGCATTGCACTCATGCATTTATTCCTCATATGCATTATCCACCATAATAATTATGTGCTCTTATTTCATTGACTGGTTGTTTCATACTGTTCTGAGCCTGAGGGGCTGATACTGTTCAGAGATACTGAGCCCGAGAGGCTGATACTTTTCTGAGATACTGAGCCCGATGGGCTGATACTTTTCTGAGATACTGAGCCCGAGGGGCTGATATTGTTTTTATATTGAGCCCGAGAGGTAGATTTCTACTCGTCATTTTACTGCCAAATTACCTGTTTTTACTGGTTTTAAAGAAATTTCACATGATGTTTCACTGAATTGTTATTTTAAATGATTTCACTGCTTCTATATAGAGTGTTGTGTGCCTTAACGTGTTTTCTTACCCTCAGTTATTATTTATATTTATTACTCACTGGGTCAGAGTACTCACATTACTCCCTGCACTATGTGTGCAGGTACAGGTGTTCCTGAGGCATAGAGCGAGTTTTCTGCTGTTCAGTTTTCATCGGAGTTATCGAGGTAACTGCATGGCGTTCGCAGACCCGTTTTCTCCCTTATCTTCTGTATTTATGATATCTTCAAATGTCGTTCCTAATTCCATACCTTGTAGAATTTTAGTAAATTCTGTAGTAGCTCATGACTTGTGACATCCCGGTTAGGGCTGAGTTGGGTTGGATTTCCATATTTTATCTATACTTTCCGCTATTGGATATTATTAAACCATGTTTATACTATAATTGTGTTAATTAATTGTCTTAAAAGGATGAATTGGGTTGAATGGATGGCCTTGTCTTCATAAGAGGCGCCATCACGACCAGGTTCGAGAATTGAGTCGTGACAAGTTGGTATCAGAGCCTTGGTTACATAGGTCTCACGAGTCATGAGCAGGTTTAGTAGAGTCTCGCGGATCGGTACAGAGACGTCTGTATTTATCCTTGAGAGGCTGTAGAACCTTTAGGAAAACTTCACATTCTTGAATTCTTATCGTGCGTTCTTGATTCAGCTTGAAAAGTAACTTTTGAAATTCCTTCCACGCGTTCGCATGTGCGCTTGAGCGCTCAGTATTAGATATGCCTTAATGGCTTGTGATTCCCTGATTGTGGGGCGAGACGTGATCTCTATGAGTTGATATTGGGCCAGTCTGAAGGACTTGAGGCCGGATCTTTTCCTACGGCTTAAGCACCAAGGTGCTGATTGTGTGAGCAAGTGTTTTGAACTTATATGTCCTGTATTGCCCCTATTAGCAGGAATGACGGCTGGGTAGCAATGTGATGGGTATGTTAGTACTGTGAGATATTTCTATATGACTTGGAAGTGTCAAGGAAGATCTGCTGGATGATAGGTGAACTATTAAGTGTATGATTTCCATTGTGATTAGAGGTGTAGCTCCGAATTATGGGCGTGAAGAATCTTTTCAAGTCTCCTGTTTGGAGTGAAGTGAATTTCATGTTACAGTAGGAGTTTAGACCCAGGAAGACTAAGTGATTGTGTAATGTGTATGATGGTGGGAGGTATACAAAAATGTTAATTGGAGGCAAAGTAGGTGGGTTATCTCATGCGGAATAATCTACGTAGGTGTATTCCTTATAATGTTGAGTAGAGAGTTTCTTTTCTACTAACAGGGTGTATGTGCTGAGATTTGAATTTGACTCTAATTGAGAAATTTGAGTTGATTGTCACGAGAATGAGGGTGATCTTAGTAGTGGAATTGAGGTATTTTACGATCTGTGTTACCTAAGCTTGTGAAGAATTTTTGTTGAACTAGCTGTAGTAATATGTCAATATTTCTGAGTTTGATGACCTGCGTAGCCTGGTTGAATTAGAGGAATTTAGTTCTGATAACTTGATTAGTAGAAAATGGATTTCCAAGTGTTCTTGATGGTTTCTACCATGGTTTAAAATAGATACTTTCTACAGGTATGAGGAACATGTTGTGTATTGTGAGTTCCTGTATATTTCTTCATTTTTGATGGGGTACGAATGTTTTGGAGCGAGGTTCTGTTTAATGAGGGGTTTCCTACTGGTACTTGGTTGGTTTGAGTGGTTATGGTGATCGAGAATGGTGTTGCGAGTATACGAGTTGTGTAGTATGTTATGCGATTATATCTAGGGTTATTGTTATGGCTTGACACAGTTTGTTCAGACTTGTACTGTGTGTGCATGTGAGATTCGAGTCTTGAAAAGAATTCTGGATGTTGGAAATTGGGCTCCAAGGATTTAGGGTAAGGTTAAAGTAATGTTTATTATTCACTACAATGAGTTTAATGTGTTTCGGAATAATTGGTTCCAACTTTTTTTCTTCTTTTATGAATTATATGCCCTACCGGTATGAGGGTTCGTTATGTGCTATGAAAAAAAAATGTTTACGAAATTTATTGAGAAGAAGAAAGAAAGGAAATTGAAAACTGTAGTTGGAACAATATGAAATATTTAAACCGGGCTGCAAGCCGCAGTGGAGGTTATGTAAGGACAAGGTCCTTGTGGTAAATAATTATGAGTTTAAAGTTTTCCTTTGTAAAGTTTAATTCGGACGATAATATTAAAGGGAGTCATGCCAGTTAGGTTGATTTGATAATTATTGTATATTTTATGTTCATATTTAGCCAATTTCGTACTGTAAACATTGAGTTTTAGCTTATGAGATGAGTTCCCAAGTAGCGTTAAATGTGACTCATTAATCCGAGTAAGTAATAATGAGGTCTTCATGCCTCACATTCTGTTGTCAGTATTGTAAAAATTTGAAATGAAGTGGTGGTTAATATGAGATTTATTGATAATGATGGAATTATTTATGAACAACTATTAAGACCAGAAATGTGGTTATGATCATACAAATGATGTGTTTCATGTCAAAATATCATTGTGATAATGTCGGGCTTGTAATGCGGAGATTAGTGTTATTGATATACTTGTGGTACTTGTTGGGTTATGGACATGCTGTTAGGAGTTGTTTTGGTGTTACTCTGACAGGTGGATAGGCCCAATTACAAGGGAGACTCTGCCGAAATATTTGAAAAATCTGGGAGTTAGTCAAATTTTGGGGACTTAAGAAAGTTGAAATGTTGGAAGAATATCTAAGATCTATATGAAGTCGTTCGGTTCATTTGATTGTGGATTGTGGGGTGTTGTCCCGGCTATGGTGGTAGTTCTTTCATGTTATGAGAAGAAATGACTTATTACGGTCCAGGATAGGCTATCAGCCTAGTTCAGTGCGAGCAGAATTGACCTGAAGTGGGTGAATGGATTTAAATAGGATTATGGGCTTCATGTGAGTCAGATGTGTTCATTTTAGTATAGCGCTCCTCAAGGAGGGGTGTTGGAATATCATATGTTGTTCCGTGTTCGTCAACTCATGTAATATTGTGATTGTGCCATGTGTGCTGTGAAACGACTTGATAAATTCCTATTCTCTGGGGAAAAGTCCATATTAGTTGTGTGAGTTGAGAAGTCCATTCCTGAATCATTTCCTTATGTATCTTGTTCGCATTATGGCCTATTGGCGCATTTTTGCATCATGTGAGACGTTGGTCATTGTCTGTGGTGATTGGTTGTCTGAGCAGCTCGTACTAGGTGAGGCGAGACTATTGGTATCGGGGACCATTGCAATGGGATTATGTGAGGTATATTACAGGGCAGTTACCATTATTTGGGTAGTAATGAGGTGATGATTTTAGTCAAAAAGGAGAGAATTAATGTTTGGTTAACTCTGCAATTGGTTAGAAATTTCTGCACATATCCTCCGTTGTGGTTGTTTCGTCAGCATTATAACAGAATGTATAGGTATATCATCATATGCATTGGGAGCATCAGAGTCGCAGAATTTTGGTTATTAAGGTTCATGGAGTGTCATTGTGGTTAGATGGTGAATTATGCGATGCATGGTGCTAATTCAACAAAGGTACGCAGTCGTGTTCTGGTACCTCGTGTGGTAGTTGATACAGTATTTATATACAGGGAACAGGTCTGGCAGAGAATTTCAGGTGTTGGAATTGGGTTCGGAGCTAATTGTATGGATAAAAGAGGATATTTACAGATTTGATCAAACTAATGTGTCCATATGAGTTGTGGTAGCACGGGCAGGTGCACGGGGTGTTAAACAGTGATTTCAGATAACTTAAGAGCAGTTCTTGGAACGTTTGAGGACGAACATCTATTTAAGTGGGGGAGAATGTAACGACCCGACCGGTCGTTTTGAGCTCTAGCGCGTTGTTCAACAGTTGGAAGTCATGAACAACTTCATTTCAGGTATATTGACTTGTACGTATGGTCAGAGTTGAATTTCGGGAAATTCGGAGTCAAATTGGAAAGAAACTTTTCATTGCGGCAACCTTAAGTTGAAGAAAATGGCTAAGATTGGAATTTTGAGTAAACGACCTCGGAATTGGGATCTGAAAGTTCCAGCATGTTCGTATGATGATTTTGGACTTGGACGTATGTCCGGATTTGGTTTTGGATAACCCGTGAGCATTTCGGCGTATATTGTGGAAGTTAGTATTTTAGAAGAATTTCATAAATTTGGGTTGGAAGGCATTTCAGAGTTATAGATGTTCGTTTAGGATTCCGAGTCTAGGAATAGCTCTGTATGGTGATTCTGGAGTTGGGAGCTCGATCGGAAGTGAATTTGGATGTCCGGAGGTCATTTGGCTAAATATAGAAATTTGAAGGTTTTTGAGAAAATTCGATCGGAAGTGGAAATTTTGATATCGGGGTCGGAATGCGATTCCGAAAGTTGGTGCAAGTCCGTAATGTCGAATGTAACTTGTCTGCAAAATTTGAAGTCATTCGGACTAGTTTGTTAAGGTTTGAGATACTTAGTCTATTTTAAGGAAGCTTAAGTTGGAAAAGTCAACCGGATATTGACTTATGTGTTAGAGGGCCCGAAATGCGAATTTTATAGTTCAGATAGCTTCGTTAGGTGATTTGGGACTTAGGAGTGTGTCCGGAATATTTTTGTGATGACCGATGTAGAATTAAGCTTGAATTGGCAAAGTTAGTATTTTGGCGAATTCCGGTTGATAGGTGAGATTTTGATCCGAGGGTCGGAATGGAATTCTGAGAGTTGCTGAAGCTTAGTTATGTCATTTTGGACTTGTCTGCAAAATTTGACGTCATTCGGACGTGGTTTGGTTGGGCTTTTGATCAAAAATGGAATTTGGAAGTTCTTGAGATTCATAGGCTTGAATCCGATGATGATTTGATGTTTTGATGTTATTTTGGGTGTCCCGAAGGTTGGGACAAGTTTGAATGATATTGTGGGACATATTGATATAATTGGTTAAGGTCCCGAGGGTCTCGGGTGGATTTCCTAAGGTTAACGGAATGGAATTCGGACCCAAAAAGAAAATAAAAGCTACTGCAATTTCTGCTGCTAAGCTGTCTTTGGACAGCAAATGTGCAGTCGTGGAGCGTACTTCGAAGGCCTATATCTTTTGATCTGCAAGGAATTTTGAGATGATTCAAAAACTAAAGTTGTAGACCTTCGTGTCTAGTTTCCAGAAGGATAAGGAAATCGTAATTTGGACATCTGTAGAGAAAGGTATGATCGATTGAAGATGACTGGTGGAGCAGTTTCTCCAGAATTTTCGGATTTCATGGAACCGACTTTAGAAACTCATATCTCGGGATATATAAAGGGTTTTATGGTGTACAACCTATCAAATTAAAGAACTTCGAGTCTAGTTTCTAAATCTTCAAACCGTTTGTAATTTGGATATTTATACAAGACGTTATGGGTGTTTAAACAGAAGGTGTCCGACAAAATTTTAATAGGATGTACAACTTGTATAGCACAAGTGCAAGGTACAACTCGACCAAGCACGGACAGATTCTTTAAACACGGATTTGGCTTATTTCTTTCATTTCTTTCATTTGGCTTGGATGATTTTGGAGAGAATTTCAAGGGGAATTTTATCAAGCATCAAAGGTGAGTTATTTCTACTTATTTCCAAGTTAAATACAAGATTATATGTGAATTAGAACATGAAAATCAGTAGAAAAGTGGGGTTTTAGGGCTTGTGCTTTTGATATTTTCTAGGGTCGATTTGAAGGGTCAAACGAGCTCCGATTTTTGTGTTCTTTATATGTACGGACTCGTGAGAGGACGAAGAACATTTTGGTATAAAAATTTCTGAGTTTTGAGATGTGGGGTCGGGACTCGGGTTTTGTCAAATTCGTGAATTTTGATATTTTTCGATTGCTTTCGATTGGGTATTGTCCTTTTAGCATAATGCGACATATTCGTTGTGATTTTGGGCAGATTTGACGCACGTGGAGGCCAATTCGAGGGGCAAAGGCATCGCGAGCTAAAGAAGTAGCCGGTTTGAGGTGAGTAATTGATGTAAATGATGTCCTGAGGGTTTGAAACCCCGAAATTTCACATCGTAACACTATATTGAGGTGACTTGCACGCCGGATAACGGGCGTGGGATAGAGCACCGTTGGGGATTGTGACTTGGTCCGTCCCTAGAGATATTTTACTATATTTTTGGTTGAGACGTATATTTTATTATTGTGAATTGGGCTTGTTGCCATGCTTGGGGCCGTGTGCCGACCTGTAGAACCCTTAGGGGATTTTTGAATGATTTTCCTCACTTATTTTGTTAAAGAATTTATATCCTCAGTCATGTTTCCAATTGTAGGCATCTTGCTAATTATTTGAATCCTTCAGGGATTGATATCACTGCTTTCGCATATTTTGCAGATCATTTGACCTCAGTCCAAGGTTTTAAATACTATTTTGCAAACTCAGCCATCTTTCTAAGATTTGAAAACTTAAATGATATTTCGGGCTGAGAACTACTGTTTTACAAATGCCCAAGGGGCTTATGATGATTTCTGGACTGAGCATGGATCGGGTTGCGCGCCGCAACAGTGTTATATTGATATTGAGGCTGAGAGCCTAGTTGATTACATTGATATTGAGGCCGAGAGCCTCGTTGATTACATTGAATTTGAGGCTGAGAGCCTGGGTGATTATACTGAGATTGATATGAGGCCGAGGGCCTAGATTTGATGCCACGAGATGGCTTGATATTGCGCTTGGGCTGTAGGAAGCCTCCGGAGTCTGTACACACCCCCAGTGAGCGCCGTCGACGATAAATAAGTATGGATGGCTCAGGCTGCACGCCGTAGTGGGTACCAGAGGGTACCGTCATAGGCATTGCATTGCACTCATGCATTTATTCCTCATCTGCATTATCCACCATAATAATTATGTGCTCTTATTTCATTGACTGGTTGCTTCATACTGTTCTGAGCCTGAGGGGCTGATACTGTTCAGAGATACTGAGCTCGAGGGGCTGACACTTTCCTGAGATACTGAGCCCGAAGGGCTGATATTGTTTTGATATTGAGCCCGAGAGGTAGATTTCTACTCGTCATTTTACTGCCAAATTACCTGTTTTTACTGGTTTTAAAGAAATTTCACATGATTTTTCACTGAATTATTATTTTAAATGATTTCACTGCTTCTGTATAGAGTGTTGTGTGCCTTAACGTGTTTTCTTACCCTCAGTTATTATTTATATTTATTACTCACTGGGTCGGAGTACTCATATTACTCCCTGCACCATGTGTGCAGGTACAGGTATTCCTGAGGCATAGAGCGAGTTTTCTGCTGTTCAGTTTTAATAGGAGTTATCGAGGTAGCTGCATGGCGTTCGCAGACCCGTTTTCTCGTTTATCTTCTATATTTATGATATCTTCAGATGTCGTTCCTAATTTCATTCCTTGTAGAATTTTAGTAAACTCTGTAGTAGCTCATGACTTGTGACACCTCGGTTAGGGCTGAGTTGGGTTGGATTTCCGTATTTATCTATACTTTCCGCTATTGGATATTATTAAACCATGTTTATACTATAATTGTGTTAATTAATTGTCTTAAAAGAATGAATTGGGTTGAATGGATGGCCTTGTCTTCATGAGAGGCGCCATCACGACCAGGTTCGGGAATTGGGTCGTGACAATATCCTAAAGGTTCAACTCATATCCACAAAAGTTCAAGTCATATCCTAAAATTTCAATTTATAAACTAAAATTCCAATATATAAACAAATATCTTAAAGGTTCAACTCATATCCTAAAGGTTCAACTCATATCCACAAAAGTCCAAGTCATATCCTAAAATTTCAATTTATAAACTAAAATTTCAATACATAAACTAATATCCTAAAGGTTCAATTCATATCCTAAAGGTTCAACTCATATCCACAAAAGTTCAAGTCATATCCTAAAATTTTAATTTATAAACTAAAATTCCAATATATAAACTAAAAGTCCAATTCATATCCTAAAGGTTCAATTCATATCCTAAAGGTTCAACTCATATCCACAAAAGTTCAAGTCATATCCTAAAATTTCAATTTATAAACTAAAATTCCAATACTTAAACTAAAAATCCAATTCATATCCTAAATGTTCAATTCATATCCTAAAGGTTCAACTCATATCCACAAAAGTTCAAGTCATATCCTAAAATTTCAATTTATAAACTAAAATTTCAATACATAAACTAAAAGTCCAACTCATATCCTAAAGGTTTCAATTCATATCCTAAAGGTTCAACTCATATCCACAAAAGTTCAATTCATATCCTAAAATTTTAATTTATAAACTAAACTTCCAATACATAAACCAAAAATTTCAATTCATATCTTAAAGGTTCAATTCATATCCTAAAGGTTCAACTCATATCCACAAAAGTTCAAGTCATATCCTAAAATTTTAATTTATAAACTAAAATTCCAATACATAATCCTAAAGGTGCAACTCTTAGGGTTTCTTCTCTTCAAACAATTTCTTCCCCAAATTAGTAGGTAAAACTAAATATTTTGGACTAAATGTATTAATAAGAACCCTAAAAAATGCAAATAATATATAACTTTGAACCCTAATATGGTTGAGCTAACTTTGAACCCTAACATGGAGAAATTAAACCCTAATATGGAGAAATTAACTTTGAACCCTAACATGGTTGAACAAATAATATATAACTTTGAACCCTAACATGGATAAATTAAACAAAATCACTGTATTTCGAAAAAAACAAAGAAAGGAGAAAGAAACCTACCTTGGGAATGGAGGTCGCCGGCGGTGGAGCTGCTACCGTCGGTGGCCTGGGTGGCGCCGCTGCTGCTGGGAGTCGGGGGGGTTGAATGTGAGAGAGAAAAGAGAGATTTTGGGGAATTTTTTTGAAAGAATGGGAGGGGAAACCCGATTTTGACACTGGAATTAAAAATAGCGACCAATTTTGGTCGCTATTTTGGTAGCAAAATAAGTTTTCACTTTTTGACCAAAATAGCGACCAAAGTTGGTCGCTATTTCTAAAAAAAATTAAATTACTTTTAATTCAATTTAAAATTATGTACATATGTAGTATAAATTTAGGATTTTAATTCACTTTAAGATATATATATATTAATTGATATAAGTCAAGACGTTTTAATTTATTGTTAATATATATACATGCATATGAGTAGGTTATAAGTCGATGAATCAATTTACAAGTGTATCAATACCTAAAAGAACCCGTCCCTGTGTTCCGAGCGCTTCATGTTCTTATATATATATATATATATATATATATATACTATATTATACTATATATATCGAATATACCTTGATATATAATACACTTAGTATATATACTATACTATGCACTAAGTATTAGTGCATTAGCTAATATTATATCGAATATAGCTTATATATATATATATATATATATATATATATATATATATATATATATATACATATACATATATTAATTGATATAAGTCGAGACGTTTTCATTTATTGATATATATACATGCATATGAGTAGGTCATAAGTCGATGAATCAATTTACAAGTGTATCAATACCTAAAAGAACTCGTCCCTGTGTTCCGAGCGCTTCATGTTCTTATATATACATACCTAATATTATATCGAATATAGCTTATATATATATATATATATATATATATATATATATATATATATATATATATATAATTGATATAAGTGGAGCCAGTTTTAATACCTAAAAGAACCCGTCCCTGTATATATTGGAGTATATAGTGTATATATATA